>NW_028318432.1:2263000-2912000 GCF_062004578.1 Staurois parvus
ATTTTCTGAACTAAACAATCTTTAACCATTTTTTATTTCAAGGCCATTCACTGTAAGTGTTGGCCTGTTTCTTTTCATGAATGTTGAATGGGTCGCCTTGAACAAAGCCTGAAATGTGCCTTCTTCTTACAGCAGGAAAATGATTTGAGCGCCATGCCATTGATTGCCATCCATTTGAAGTTCTTATTCTTGAAGGAGTAAAAGGAAAATATATTTATATTTGCTGCTTATTTTTTGGTGCGCATACAAAGGGTGAAGTCAGTTCTAAAGGGTATGATGTTAGAAAATAAATTTTTCTGAATGGGTGTACAACTCTAATGGTTGACCTGATGCAACAAATATCGAGTTAAAGAAAACATACAAAAATGAAGTTGTCCCTGAGATATTTTATGCTCTTTGTGAAGGTAAGAGTGCAGTTGTTCTTGACCCCCCTGCATTATGTCACCCTTGCATTCCTGCCTCTGTGCTCTATGGAGGACACAGCAGGAAGCTGAAACGCTCGCTCTCTTACTGGCTGCAAGCGAGGTGTCACTCTTATGATCACACCGATCAGTCATAACATTACGAAGACCCACCATAATATTATAAGCACCCGCCTAATATTGAGTAGATCCCCCTTTTGCTGCCAAAATAGCCCTGACCGATTATGGCATGACCTCCACTAGACCTTTGAAGGTATGCTGTGATATCTGGCACCTAGCCACCAATAGCAGATCCTTTAAGTCCTGTAAGTTGCAAGTTGGGCCTCCACAGATCGTTTTTCCAGCACATGCCACAAATGAACAATTGATTGGGATCTGGAAAATTTGGTGGCCAAGTTAACACCTCAAACTAGTTGTGGTCCTCAAGCCATTCTTGAACTATTTTTGCAGTGTGGCAAGGTGCATTATCCTGAGAAGAGGCTACTGCCATCAGAGAATATAATTTCCATTAAGGGGTGTATTTCATCAGCAGCAATGTTTAGCTAGGTAGTACATCCGGAGGACCCAAAGGCTTTACAGCAGAACATTGCCCAAAGAATCACAGTTTGCCTTCTTCCCAAACTGAATTCTGGTGCCATCTTTTCCCTGGGTTAGCAAACCACACATTAGACAAAATACGATTCCTCCTGCGCTCCAGGACCCAGGCCGGTGGTAAGTAGGTGAAATCAAACCCAAACAAAATGACCACCAGAGCATAGAAGGTCGTGCAGCTCCAAAACAAGGCTTGGGAAGCCCGAACAATACTGCAAAGTGAAAAAAACAAGAAGCGCACCAACCTTGTGCATTACCTCAGTAACCAAAATTTATTAGTAAAAGAATGGTACTCACAAACAGCGAATAAAAACAGGCATGTAAGTCCTCCAAGGGACTTCAGAAACAAGAGGCCAGCGTAAATCCCATCATGGGGGTAGACACTCAGTACAGCTGACGCGTTTCGAAGGACGTACCTTCTTCCTCAGAGCTCTGAGGAAGAAGGTACGTCCTTCGAAACGCGTCAGCTGTACTGACTTACTGACAGCTGTATTGACTTCCCTTGGAGGACTTACATGCCTGTTTTTATTCGCTGTTTGTGAGTACCATTCTTTTACTAATAAATTTTGGTTACTGAGGTAATGCGCAAGGTTGGTGCGCTTCTTGTTTTTTTCACTTTGCAGCAAACCACACATACCTGACCATCCACATGATGTAAAAGATATTGTAATTTATCACACCAAGCCACTTTCTTCTACTCTTCAGTCCTGTTCTGCTGCTCACATGCACATTGTAGGTGATTTTGGCAGTGGACGCGAGTCAGAATGATCACCCTGAGCAATCTGCGGCTACACAACCACATACACAGAAAACTGCGATGCACTATGTATTCGGACACCTATGTATAGGAACCAGCATTAAAGCGGTAGTAAACAGCAAAAATAAATTTAAAAAAATCTTCTCCCTGCAAGTTCAGAGCATAATGTGCTAATATGCATTGCATACTAGCTCATTTTGAAAGACTTACCTGAATCTTAAGCCCTCCAGCAGAGCGCTATCGCAGCTCCCAGGGGCTTCCATCTTCACCCGGTCTTCCTTCTGGGTTTCCATGCTGAGGCCGTTTGACTGGCCAGGCCGTGGTGATGTCACTTATTAAAGGCTTATCTGTAGGTAAAACATAGAAAAATAACTTAACTAACACTTTAACCTTCTCAGCAATTTGAGCTACAGCTGCTCTTCTGTTGGATCGGACTACATAGGTTAGCATTCACTCCCTATGTGCATCAATGATCCTTGACCACCCATGACCCTGTAGCTGGTTTTCCTTCCTTGGATCACTTTTGGTCAGTCCTGACCAATGCAGATTAGGAACATCCCACAAGTGCTGCAGTTTTGGAGTTGCTCTGACCCAGTCATCTAGCCATTACAATATGGCCCTTGTCAGTTGCTCAAATACTTATGCTTGCACATTTTTTCTGCTTTCCACACATCAACTTCAGGGACACCATGTTCACTTGCTGCCTAAAATATCCAACCCACTTTCAGGTGCCATGGTAACAAAATGATCAGTATTATTCACTTTACCTGTCAGTGGGTGAATTTTGATCCATGTGTGGCCATCCCCATTTGATCTAATTCTGTCAAGCGAGCAAGCTGGAAGAGCTTTGTTGATCAGCCGGTGCAGCCAAACGGCATCCCCCTCGCCAAGACATTGTTTTCTGAAAGTGGGACTCTGCAGCCGCTGATCTGTGTATTCTGACAGTGGAGAGTCCCACTGTCAGAATACAATATCATGGCTGTGAATGGGGGGAATTCAACTTCAGGGAGGGTTATATATGACTGGTCTCTTTTGTCATCTGTGTCCCCTTTGGGAGATTTCCCTTAACCTCCTGTCCCATAGCTAGAACAGGAAATGAGAGAAAATTCCTCTAAAGTGAGGGAATTCCTGGTTGTCACCAGGGGCGGACTGACGATTTGGAAACTTGGGCACTGCCCGAGGGCCCGGGGTCAGTAGGGGGCCCCATGAGATGCCCCTGGTACCTTTTTCATAGGCTTTTTTGAGTTTGGGCAAGGATACAGGGGCCCAATGATCCACTATTGTCCGGGGGCCGCATGAGTTGTCAGTCCGCCCCTGGTTGTCACCAGGGTCACCAGAACAACCCAACATTTGGGATTCTCCTTCACATTCACTTTCAGTGATAATGGTAAATGAGACAAATAGAGAGGGTGAACATTCCTACAGGGACACAGACAGCAAAAAAAACCTGACAGGTGTTTTAATCCCACCTTTACATCTACCAACAACTATATTGTGCAAATGCCTACCTGACTGGATACAGATTGATTGGTAGGTCTTTCTATTACATCATGTTGGTAAATCTGAAGTTGATTGTATAGTCAGATTGTAAGGTGTAACCTTAACCGCCTCTGGCCGTTTGTACTCATATATGCGACTTCAATGAAATGGGTCTTCTTTCGTGAGGCCGCATAAATTCATGCGTGTATTTGCGCTGGGATTCCACCGCATAGAGAGCTCCAGGCACAGAGATTGGGCTCTCACCAAGAGGCCCAGGTCTCGTACTAACAATATGGAACTGGGAGTCCCGGTTCCAAGTCACCCAATTTGCTGTGATAGCTTCTGATTGACTTTCATAGTGATCAGTCACTGTACATATTGTCCCTGGGTTTTTAGTTCTTCTTTTAACCACTTGCCGCCCTGCCACTGTAGATATACAGCAGCAGGGTGGCACTGGCAGGCAAAACCATGTTTTAAAACGTGTGTTTTGTAAACAGCTAGAGGGCGCGCGTGAGGCGCGCCGCCACCCTATCTGTCCCGCCAATCACCGCCGCAGATGTGAGTCGCCGGGTCACAGCCGGTGCTTACCGGCTATCTCCCGGCGATCGGCGGCAAACAGTGACAGATAGCACAACTGCAGTAGCTGTTTCTCTTTCTCGATCAGCCTTGTCCCGTCCAGTACACACCCCCGCCCCCTAGTAAAACACTCCCCTCACTCCTATAACCCTTCCCTGCAAAATAAAGTTAACCCCTTGCTCCCCATTGCCATTAGTACAGTGTCAGTGTTTTTTTTTTTTTTTGCACTGATCACTGTATTAGTGTTTTTGGGGATGTCAGTGACCCCAAGTCAGTACCTCCCAATGTCAGAATGTCCGCCGCAGTCCCGCCATAAGTCGCTGGTCGCTGCCATAAGTCCCTGATCGCCGCCATAATTCGCTAATCGCTGCCATTATTAGTATAAAAAAAAATAAAAATCCCAGTATCTTTCCCGCCATTTGTAAACGCTATAACTTTCATGTAAACCAATTAATTTACACGTATTGGGTTTTTTTTTTTTTAGGAAAGACATGTCGCAGAATGCATTTTGGCAGAAATTTCGGACTAAATTAGATTTTTGCATTTTTTTTACTGGACATGTTTTATAGCAAAGAGTCCAAAATATATATATTTTTTCCTCAAAATTGTCAGCCTTTTTTTTTATAGCGCAAAAAATAAAAAACACTCAGGCAATCAAATACCACCGAAAGAAAGCTCAATTTGTGGGGAAAAAAAGGATGTAAATTTAATTTATGTACCGTATTGCATGACCGTGCAATTGTCTGTTAAACTAACGCAGCGCTGTATAGCAGAAAAATGGCGTAAATTGCCGTATTTATACCATGGTTTTTAGACGCTATAACTTTCACACAAAGCAATCAATATACACTTATTTGGATTTTTTTTACCAAAAACATGGAGCAGAATACATTTTGGCCTAAATTTATAACCAACTTTGAGTTTACTATATATTTTTTATAGCTGAAAGTAAAAAATATTGTTTTTCTTCAAAATTTTTGGCCTTTTTTTGTTTATAGCGTGAAAAATAAAAAGCGCACAGGTGATCAAATTACACCAAAAGAAAGCTCTATTTGTGTGAAAAAAAGAACATAAATTTCGTTTGGGTGCAGCATTGCATGAACGCGCAATTATCAGTTGAATTAGTGCAGCGCCGAGTAGCAAAAAGAGGCCTGGTCATTAAGGGGGGTAAATTCTCTGGAGGTCAAGTGGTTAATGGAGAGAGAGGTACACTGCATTTTTCTCTCCTTGCATGGGGAGAAAAAAGGAAACAAACTGGTGTGTGTAAGAAAAAAAAAAGAAAGAAAGAAAAAAAAAAAACCTTAACCAAGGTTTGATTTAGGTCAGAGTTAGGGTCAAGGTAAAGGTCAAGGTTAGGGTCAAAGGTCAGGTTCTGTATATTTTAGGTAAGCGTTTAAAAAAAAAGGCATTTTTAAAACTAGTATCAATGTCAGTTAGTGTCAGTGTATTTTAGTTAAAATAAAAAAAAAGTGAAATGCAGACCATTATTTCTGGGCCCTACTAAGGGTACACATAACAAATACCATACACATATGTGGTATTGCTGCGATCGCCAGTAGCAGGAGAACTTGTTTTGGGTGGTTCTTTAATGGTAAGTTACAGTAATAGCAAGAAACATACAGCTAAGTGAAAAAAAATTAGATTTGTTAGTGTTTTGGGCCAAAAGTCAGGAGATATTCATTACAATTTACCACTAAAGTCTTGAAAAAAACAAGATATAACCCACCTGGATACACTAAGTAGTTGCAATAATATGTACAGTTTTACTAACACATGTCAAAGTTGCAAAATTGTGTTCAGGTGACTAAATTTGCTTTACCATCTGTCCCCAAGGAGTTAAGATATGTATTGTTGAGTTGCTAAGATTGCTGCAAGTGTTTTTTTTTGTAAATGACAGGTTCTCTTTTAGTTAAATTGGGAAGGCTTCTTGACTTTAGTGTGGATGCAATGTTTCCTGCATAGGATTAGCCTTTCACAGACTGATCTTGCTTGTAGCCTGGCATGGCTTGTTAAAAACATTCTAGCTCAGTATTTGAATAGTTTATTCACACAATAAGATCTTCACAAGATAAGCTGCATCTGCTCACCATCAACACCCTGGAGTTCATCAGAGCCCCGGCAGAATGCCAAAATACTTCTGATTTGTATTAATTTAGGAGGCACAAATGCCACTGAAAGCTCAAGCCTGTCAGAAAAGGAGACAAGCACATTTCAAACTGGAATTGTCAGCACTTTCCAGAATCGCAGTTTTGCGTGTGACAATTAGCATAACCAGAAAGAATTTGAATAATATATTATTTATAGTTTTCAAATAATAACATTTTTTTCAAAATGAATCAGATTGTTCCTCAATTTAACAAGCTTTAAGCATTTTGAAATCCTCTAAGTAAATACTACCTAAGAGAATTATGCAGGCTGCCACTAATGAATTATTTGTGAAAATGCTAGTTGCCTGACTATTCTCCTGTGTGACTTCACTACCTTCACTGACCCAGAAGCATTATGGAGATCACAAAATTCAAGAGAAAAAGGAGAAATCTTTATCTGTTCTCTCTGGCAGAGTAGTCACTATAGTCCAACTCATAGCTAAAAAAGTATCCCCCAGACAGTGGTAAAATGCATCACTAGTTTCAATACTCCATCTCCGACATACTGTATATTCACATCTTATTACTCGTCTTTCTGTGAAATATCACCTGGCTCCCTTCAAAGCCTGGGTCAACGTTCTATCTACTGATATCGTCCTGGAGCAGCTTCTGGCTGGTTGCCAAAAGAAGTGCAAATTTATGATTTGTGAGACTTGGCAGGAGACCCAGTTTGAAAGCATTCATAGAGCTTATTATCCCTATTGGATGGAAAGCTAATCTTTCACAGTTGGTGTGCTCCTGATGCGGCCTCTTTCTTCCCTCTTTGTTTCATTGCTTATGGGAGTGCCTTTCCGTCTCATCCTATTGAGACTGAGTTCTGGCATACATCGTAAAGTCACCTGAGTCTGTCCCACCAAGGACCCACGGCTATGTATATTTTTGGATAGGAGGACTTCTCTGCTCAGGCCTCGGATGCCCTTACCTTGGGACTGTCTCAATGGGCCCTTCTCTGTTTTTTGGTGGCACACAGAGTGGTTCTTAGGGTGTGGATCCAACCTTCACCATCCCATATCTCAGCCATGAAAAAGGATTTACAGTCCCTGTTCAGTTTGGAAAAACTGGATACAATTATTCTGAACTTTAAAACTACCTGACGTTTCTTCTCACATTGGAGACGATTCATGGAGCATTTTTTTTCCAAGGCAGAACTTACCCTTATCATGAAACCATTTCAGTATACAGACTGGTGCCTGAAAGCCGACCTCACCAAATAATTGGATACGTTGAAGATATCTGACACTGGCCACTCCCAGGACTCCCCTGGTTCATCAGGTTTAGATGCTCAGGAGTCCTCCTCTGCTTAGGGACTTTATTCACTGGTCTTTTCCTTTGAGTTTGCAGTATTGGTTACTTATATTTTGCTCTGTTTTGTTAATTTTTATTTTTGTAGGATATACACATCCATGCTTCTAGTAATCGTTATCTTTCAGGTATCTTAAAATGGTGCAATGATCTTCAATTTGCTACTTCAGTGTTGGATGCTGTGTAATACCTTTTCTTATATTACCCTTTTGTACAGTTATTACATGAAGGCTGCTATGCCATCTTTATGAGGCCTTTGCAGTTTTTCTTGTTATCTTTCATGTGACGAAGTTACTAACCCTCTCTGATCCCCATTTTGACAGCTAGCATGGGATCTTCTCCCCCCACTAGCTGTCAAAATAAATTAAAAAACAAAGTGGCAGCATGGGGCTCCGCCCACATGGCCGCATCATTCATTCAGAGTGTTCTGTGAATGAGAAACTACAAGTCCCGAATACAAGCTGTTTTACCTTCAAAAAAATAGGCATTTATTATTTTTTGCTGAAAGGTGCATTTATCCTTGTTCGAAAATTGTTCAAAATACTAAAATTGTTATAAAAAAACCCAAAAAAAAAAATTGCTGCGCTATTATGTGTGGTTGCTGTATGGTCGATGTAGTCTAGTGTCCACAATATGTTTTTGATTTCTGATTGAGGTATTTTGGGGAAAAAAAATCATTAGGTGGCAATGACTATATAGAATTTACACATATTAGAGGAAATATGGCAATTTTCACCCTGATTGTGCAGATGATTGTCATGTACCTAGTGAACAATTTACACAAGCATCAATCCAGTGCCGGATTTATATGGGGGCAAAAGGGACAATTTGGCCCAGGCCCCCCTGCCAGAGGGGACCCCAGACATCCTTTAGTAAAAAAAATTGATAATTATAAAAATAGTTTTACTTTTAAAGTGTGTTAACAAAGTGCATGCGGGTATCAGGATACGGAACCGTTAATCCTGACTTCAGAGGCAAAGAAAGGGATGAAGGCTTCTGGCAGATGTTTTACGTTTCAACTTCTCATATTTTTTTTAACATTTGAGATGTTTGTTTTAACATGACTGTGTTGCAGCATTTATTGCCTTGTTTACAGAGAGACAAGTGGGTGGGACAAGGGAAAAGTTAAAAAAAATGTTGGAAAGTGCCAGGCAACAGCCCCGAACCCATCATGTGGGAGTGAAGTTAATGACCAGCATCATTCGTGAGAAACACAAGAGAGAAGCTCACTCGCCTATTTGACCCTTATTTGGTCAAGGGGTGAATCCAATACTCTGCGATCTTGAGCAAGATAAAACTTCGTTAGCAAGTTTTTCCCAAATAGTTAATAAAATTGAGGAAAAAAAATCATACAAGTGTCTTCTTCAGAACCTAACTTTTTTTTTTTAGAACAAATGCGGTTTATCATTCATGTCAGTTCACTTTTATATTTGTCATATAATTTAATTTCCTTGTTGAGGGGCCCCCCAAGTTCTAAATCTGGAACTGCCTCAATCTCCCTGGAAGACTATAGGAAGGCTGTGAATGTGTGAGTGTCTTGACCCCACCCCCTGATCATGGCACCTTCCACTTATAGTGTATTGATGCAAAGAGCAGCGCTAATCATTGTCAGGGCCACTCATCAACCAGCACCAACCACTACCAGGAGAAGACCTAAGCGGAAGGGTACTGCTGGGTACAGCTTCTAGATTTAAAGTGAACCAAAGATAAGAGAAATACAGAAATCACCATTGATGACCTCTACTCTACTTCTCTGGATGTTTCTAGCTGCAATAGTCGCTGACCCAGAACAAGCAATGAACTAGAGCAGCCAGGTGGGAGTCAAAACACCAGATCTGCTTGTTCACAGTCAGTGACTCAAAGTATTGAAGCCATTGGATGACCATAGAAGCCAGGCACTTAGCAGTCAATAGGAGAACTAATCTTCGGAAGGCTATTTTTTTCAGCAGTGGTTTCCCTTTAAAGCTGTAAAAAACAAGAACAAAAAAAAAAAAAACCTGTAGAGGGGTCCCTTGCTCATTATGCTCATTATTTTGAGGGGTATTGGAAGAGACAGTATTACTTACTGTACTCCCCACTCTGATCATCTTCAGCGCTGTCCTCTTCACAAAAGTTGCTAGGAAGTTGTTTCTTTGTCTTTGCAACTTTGGCTATGACTTCAGGGGTTTTTGTATATTCAATAATATGTGTCACCCTCTGTATTGTTATGATTGGCCAAAGCCAAAGTTGCATGAAAGTCGCATTGAAGTTGAATAAAGTCGCTAGAAAGTGGCAATAAAAAGTCGCACTGTAAGTTGCAGGACTTTGAGGTGTGAACCGAGCCTTACTCCTTATTCCTAGACTTAATGAGCATATAACCCAGGGGTCTTCAAACTTTCTAAACAAAGGACCAGTTTACTGGCTTTCAGACTTTAGGAAGGCCAGACTGTGGCCATTGGGAGTAGAACATGTCCTGCTTCACTGAGAGTAAACAATGCATCTCTGGCATTAGTAGAGGAATAGCATCCTATTCTTGGTGTAAGTTGGAGAAATAGTGGCCCACCATTGGAGTTAGTGGGTAGAATAGTGCCCCGTTGTTGGTGTCAGTGGGAGGAATAGTGCCCCATGATTTATTTCAGTGAGAGGAATAGTGCCCAATTGTTGGTGTGAATGGGAGGAACAGTGCCCCATCGTTGGTGTCAATGGAAGGAATAGTGACTATTGTTGATGTCAGTAGCAGGAATGATGCCCACTTGTTGGTGTCAGTGAGAGGAATAGTGCCCAATTGTTGGTGTGAATGGAAGGAATAGTAACTGTTGTTGATGTCAGTAGCAGGAATTATGCCCCTTTGTTGGTGTCAGTAAGAGGAATAGAGCCCAATTGTTGGTATGAATGGAAGGAATAGTGACTGTTGTTGATGTCAGTAGCAGGAATTATGCCTCCTTGTTGGTGTCAGTAAGAGGAATAGTGCCCAATTGTTGGTGTGAATGGAAGGAATAGTGACTGTTGTTGATGTCAGTAGCAGGAATTATGCCCCCTTGTTGGTGTCAGTAAGGTCAGTAAGAGGAATAGTGCCCAATTGTTGGTGTGAATGGAAGGAATAGTGACTGTTTTTGATGTCAGTAGCAGGAATTATACCCCCTTGTTGGTGTCAGTAAGGTCAGTAAGAGGAATAGTGCCCAATTGTTGGTGTGAATGGAAGGAATAGTGACTGTTGTTGATGCCAGTAGCAGGAATGATGCCCCCTTGTTGGTGTCAGTAAGAGGAATAGAGCCCAATTGTTGGTGTGAATGGAAGGAATAGTGACTGTTGTTGATGCCAGTAGCAGGAATTATGCCTCCTTGTTGGTGTCAGTAAGATGAATAGTGCCCAATTGTTGGTGTGAATAGAAGGAATAGTGGCTGTTGTTGATGTCAGTAGCAGGAATTATACCCCCTTGTTGGTGTCAGTAAGGTCAGTAAGAGGAATAGTGCCCAATTGTTGGTGTGAATGGAAGAAATAGTGACTGTTTTTGATGTCAGTAGCAGGAATTATGCCCCTTTGTTGGTGTCAGTAAGAGGAATAGAGCCCAATTGTTGGTATGAATGGAAGGAATAGTGACTGTTGTTGATGTCAGTAGCAGGAATTATGCCTCCTTGTTGGTGTCAGTAAGATGAATAGTGCCCAATTGTTGGTGTGAATGGAAGGAATAGTGACTGTTGTTGATGCCAGTAGCAGGAATGATGCCCCCTTGTTGGTGTCAGTAAGAGGAATAGTGCCCAATTGTTGGTGTGAATGGAAGGAATAGTGACTGTTATTGATGCCAGTAGCAGGAATTATGCCTCCTTGTTGGTGTCAGTAAGGTCAGTAAGAGGAATAGTGCCCAATTGTTGGTGTGAATAGAAGGAATAGTGGCTGTTGTTGATGTCAGTAGCAGGAATTATACCCCCTTGTTGGTGTCAGTAAGGTCAGTAAGAGGAATAGTGCCCAATTGTTGGTGTGAATGGAAGGAATAGTGACTGTTATTGATACCAGTAGCAGGAATGATGCCCCCTTGTTGGTGTCAGTGGGAGGAATAATGTCTTGTATAAGTGGGAGAAAAAGTGCCTTCAGTGCGGCCCTTTGCTTGCCCTTATCTGGCCCCCAGGCCGCAGTTTAGAGACCACTGATATGACCCTTGCAGTAAGGAGGTACTGCATTAGTATTTTATTACCTTCGCTTTAAACAATCAACGTGCAGACTGCAGTTGTTTGTTTAGATAGTTTTGGCGCTTCATAAATCTCTGGATGCCTTTTTTTTTTTTTTTAAATAATGCACATAAACAAGGCACCCGCTGTGGTCACTGAAATCTAAACTTTACATAAGTAATGGTGGAAATGTTCATTGTAAATGATTAGTTGGGAATAAAAAAGGTCCTGAATTTAAATTATGCTAAGTGGTCTCCGAAAGTACAAGCCGCATAAATGGACTGAGAAAATAAGCCGTATGATGTATAAGCATACCAATAACATTTTAGAAATGTTAATCGCTGCGCCTTTAAAGTTTATTTGCTGTGGAGATAGTTGTATGATATTGCTTCTCCTCCGCTCCTCAAATGATGCTTCCAGCAGAGTATAATGTCACAACACACAATGTTCATGATTGAAGATAACTCTTTCTTTTCCAATTGCTATCAGTACCAATATTTGCTTCTGAGTTGTTTCTGACATGTAGAAAGTGTAGGAGTGCCTGCGTCTTTACTTGAGGCTTCTTAGCAACACTGGACAGTTTAGAAATCCTTCACCATTTTTATTTATAACCAGCAGATGGAGCTGTAGGCTTCTTTTTATCTGTTTTCTCAGCTGGCCTTAACTACTTCAATAAAATAAAAACTATATTTACTGAGCTCAGTAGCTCAAACAAAATTTACTCACACAAGTGGATGAGTCAGAGAAGAGGCTACTCTCCTTCCTCCATATAGAATTTCAGTTACAGACAGCATGAAAGTGAAACATTTCTGCATTTCTCTGTCCTAAAGGTTTATTGGTAAAAATTTTCAGGACTTAGTAAAACAAAAAAACACATGACCTTAGTTTAAAGAAGGCGTAATCATTACAAACATTGTCCATGTGCATGCATGATAAGTAATGTGTAACACTTCTAGGCATTCATTATTTCTCACAGTACTCTGCCTGTCAAAGCCTTCATCTGCTTTTCTCTCCAGAAGGACAGAACCATTTTTCTTCCAGGCATCATCCAGGGTTAGTATTTACTTTCGGGACTTAGATGCTGGCTCAGAGATGACATAATTATATTAATCCTGGTGTCTGTGCTGATTCCTGGATATTTTACACAGATCAGCCCCTGCTACAGCTTCTGACCTTGTTATAAAACAATTACAATGTTGCAGTTTGATCACTGGGAGAGAAAAGAGGAATTGCTTCCTTCTGCCTGTATAATTTTATCAACCTACCCTAGACATAAGACCAAACTTCCAGTTTTTCTGAGGAATTATCTTTTTCTTAGCAAAGTTTATTCCATAAACAGTAAAATCTTTTGCTGCCAATAATCTTAAGTGTGGAACATTATTTCATTCAGTTTGTATAAATAAACATTTTTCTGTGACAAAATATGATCAGTACATTCCAGAAGAACAGTTCATTGTTCAAATATCTTTCATGCACATGATCTTTCTCTTATAAGGACAACTGTAGTTTTTGTCCTCCTTAACCACTTGAAGACAAGGCCTTTTGTTTACATGTAGAAAATCAGTATTTTTTGCTAGAAAATTGCTTAGAACCCACAAACATGATATATTGTTTAAAGCAGAGGCCCTAGAGAATAAAATGGTGGGTGTTGCAATTTTTCATGACACAAAAAATACACTTTAATAAATTTTAAAGCACAATATAATACCCAATTGATTGGTAAAATATAAAAGATGACGTTACGCCGAGTAGATAAATACCAAACATGTCACACCTTAAAATTGCTCACGCCTGTGCAATGGCATCAAACTATGTACATATTATTATTCATAGGCAATGCTAAAAACCTTTAAAGGTTACTACTTTAGATTTACACAGGAGGTCTGGTGCTTGGAATCAGCTTATTGCTTTTGATCTGATGTTAGCGGTGATTCCTCACATGTGTAGTACAATCACTGTTTACGTATGCATGCAGGACTAATGCATGTGTTTGCCTTTGTGTGAGAGTACTTGGGACGGGACGCTTTTTTTTCATAATATCATCATATCATTTGTTAAAATCACTTTTATTATTATCAAAGGGAATGTAAACATATCCTATGATAGCAATAGGCAGAGACAGATCCTCTTTACTGAGAGATCTGGGGTCTATTAGACCCCAGATCTCTCCTCTGTCCTTAAAAGCTTCAGATCATACCAGGATCGGAATGATCCAATGCTTTTTTCAAACTAATAAGAGTTTGATACCAGAAGTGACAAAATGCTCATCATTTCCAGTTTCTTAGACCATAGAGATGTTCAGGGCCATTCCGGTCCCTGATCAGCACTATGGTCAGCCAGTGGAACCGCTGGCTGCACACTCCCGGTGGGACAAGAAGGGGGCAGATTGGGTGGACATCCCCTCCCGCTGCTTGTAAAATAAATCCAGTGGCAAATTAGCAGCTAGGATTGCTTTTACAAGAAAGCTGACAGCCAGCTGAAAAAAACAATTATAAGATGATAAAAAAACAATAATAAGATGATGCACGCTTCCTCACCACTCCCAAGATATTCACAGCATGGTCCTGCCTGGTGCCGAACAGCTTTTGCAGGGAAAACACCCCAGACAGGGCTTCTTCCTACTGTACATGTAATGTAAAATGTTACTCGATCAATCTATTCAACTGAGAGGTTATCCGGCCAGTAACACACTTCCTGTCTTAGGGTGTCACCACTCTGGATGGAGCAGCAATGGACACCTTTGGACGGCAGGATTGTCAATCTGGGGCGATTGAGGTTGTGTTAGATTAGCAGATTTAGATGGACTTGACTATCAAATTAAATCTGATCATTAATAAAAGCTGATCATTGTAAGCACCCCCTGTCAGTGTTAAATAGTTTGTGTCAACACTCTAACTGCTATTTTGTCTGGACAGCTTGGTCTCTTTAAAGAAAGTTGAAAAATAATAGACTTACTGGCTAAATCACTAAGTGAAAATAAAGGAAAAGAAGCCTAAAAAAACAATGCAGTCACCACATCCGGCCCCCGACCTCTCCCCTCCAAAAAAATTAAAAGTCAGCAGCTACAAATACTGTACCTGCTGACTTTTAATATAAGGGCACTTACCTGTCCAGGCATCCAGCAGTGTCCTCACCCTGAGCCGATTCTTCAATTGGCTGTTGGGTGCTGGTGCCGCCATCTTGACTAAGGGAAACCAGCAGTGAAGCATTATGATTTTACAGCCAGTCTCCTACTGCGCATGAGTGAATGGGCTGCAGTCATCTGGGGCCTGTTGATTTTCCCAGAGGGCTGCTGGGGGACCGAACTTCAGGCTCAGTTTGCTGCTGCGAATTGAGCAGGAAGTGTTTAAACCAGGTACCCGCTGCCCCCTCCCCCCCAAAAGGTGCCAAATGGGGAGGGGACGAGGAAGAAAGAGGAGGAGGCAGATAAGTGGAGCTTCCACGTTTGGGTGGAACTCAGCTTTAAAGTAAAACTAAAGGCGTTTTTCTTCTTTTTGGATAGTGTAAAGGAGGGCTATGACTTCTGTCTCATTTTTTTCTTTGCCATCTGTTGCCATTGGGGAGATTTTCCTTCACTTCGTGATCCATGGACAAAACAGGAAGTGAGAAGAAATCCCTTTAAAGTGTCCTCATTGAAAGATTTCCCCTCCACTAATCTTCTTGCGTCAGCCCACAATTTGGGGTTTCTTTTACTTTCACTTTTGATGATAATGGTGAACAGGACAAATAGAGAGGGTGAATCTCCATTAGAGGGGCACAGACATCATCATGCTCTAATCCATCTGCACTCTATTCAAAACTAGAAAAAAGTTTTGCCTTTAGTTACATTTTAAGCTGCAATATATTGAATTTTGTATTTGGGTTTAATACTGCTTTAAGAAGATTGTAAAATCAGATTGCTACATGTGCGGTTTGCTGTTCTCAGCTTTAGAAGAACAAACGTCCCACTTTAAATCATGTTTCTTTAGACCTTCATCTGCTCTAATGGGATTTGAGATGCTGTGCTATATACTGTATTCATTACACTAGAGTCCTACCCCAAGCATGGTATTATCTACATTATATCTTGTTCTAATATGCAATGAGCCAACGCGTGAAACCATAAGCAGGATCCCTAGACAGGGCCTTTGTCTCAGAGCTGCAGTATCACTGCTGCTAATTTGACATCTCTGCTGACAGAGAGCGTCTGACCATGGAGAATGGTTAAATATCAGGTTAACAGACTGAATCTGCTCTGCTGTGGAGCTGGCTTTCCTTGAGATCTAGAGAAAATGACAGCTAGGGAGCTACGTTTCCTGTGATTTACCGCATTTTCTCCATCCCCAACATCAGGCACACATTGCTGTGAAGACAAAATGCACAGAGAAACAGCATTTTGTGTTGTTTTCTATAGGAATTGTTCTTACAATCACATGGCATTATGGGAAAAAACCCTGTATCTGTCATGTTTAGCACATGATTCCACATGGTTCCATTTAAAACAATTACAATACCTTGTCTTAAAACTTGTACATCAAATAGTAACTGCCCCAACCTATACCTAGCTTTTGTAGAAAGGAGCACATGGAAGGGCAATACACAATTACCAGCTCAACTTACCAGCCAGCCTGCAACAAACCGAATTGTCCTGGCTAACAGTTCACATGGGTAAACAGGGGTTTAGTTAGCGCACATTTTCAAATACATGTGTATACTGCAGAGGCCACTTCACAGCATCCCAGTATTAAGTCCCTGGTGCCCAACCAGAAACCCAAAGGCCACGTACATGCCATTTGGTACTTGTTGTGTGGTTATCAAACCCAAGCAGTTTGTATTGGGAGTGGAAGAATTGATTTGCCAAGGGGTAATAAGAGTTATCTCTATTATCCTTATATTCCATGTTTTGAATGTCTCACTGCCTTCTGCAGTCCATCTCGAGTCTTCACCCACAACTGAAGCCTGTGTAGAAGTCTCTGACTAGCATTTCTTCTGGTACATCCATTCTCAACTGTTTTACCATCAAAGAACTCTTGAAATAACTTTCTGATCTCAGGGGAACCCTTGCTTATAGTTATTAGCTTTAGAGTGCATCTCATAGTATATTAGTGTGACAGTCAATTGGAAGAGTGCTTCTTATATTTGTGGTCAGTAGGAACCCCCCCCCCCCCCTTACAAACAGCCAAAAAGATCATTAGTATCAGTGGTTACTTATCTGAGAGGCAAAAATTGCTCATTGCTCAAGGAACCCCTAGCAATCTCTAGAGCAACCCTAGGGTTTCACAAAATTCTGGTACAGGACGGATGTTCTAGATGTTTGTAGTCTCTGGCAGCTCTCTCTAGCATTACATATACTGAACATTATGCGCGGTTCTTTGATGATGCCCAGTGCAGAATTTGAGGTCTCTTGTATTCCACAATTTGAAAACCACTGGTTTAAATGGTAACTATGACATTCTGTAAGCAATAGGTCATATTTACCCATATCAGATGTAGTGCTGCCTCCACAGGAGCCGCTGAGTTTGATTGGGTCCCCTAAGCTCTGCACGGCCAGGCAACACGCATTTTCCACATCGTCACACACAGAATTAGTAAAACAGTCCTTGAGCTGTTTTTGGTTGTTTTATTAGGGATTGACAACTTGGATGGGGTCTAGGGGTATATGGGATGCCCAAGGAATTATCCATCTATATGGCCCAGGGGGTTTAGAACTACTCACACTGTCCTGTTAGCTTGGTGGGTTGCAGCTGCTTTCAGGCCTTATGCTGGGCTGGCTCCTTCCCTGCTGACAAGATTGTCCTCCCTAAGAGACTTGGCACAGTGGAGATCCTCCTGTCCAGCAACCAGCCTATAGGTAGGTTCCCTCCCTGGGACCCCCTCCCAGGCTCCACTCTAAAGCACCTTGCTTCAGTTCATCTTCCACACGACTCCCCTGATGCATAGGCTCTGTCATATTTAAGGATTGTTCCTGGCCACCATGGCCAGTGTCCTGCCTGGGGATTGGCCAAGTTCCCCTAAACATGCAAATCTGGGCCTCCTCCCCTTCTCCGCCCCTCTTCCAGACAGTGCCAAAAGTTTCTGAAAGGGTGGGAGGGCTCCAGAAGCTGGGGCGGACTGACCATTTGGAAACTCGGCCACTGCCTGAGGGCCCGGGGTCAGTAGGGGGCCCCATGAGATGCCCCCGGTACCTTTTTCATAGGCTTTTTTGAGTTTGGGCAAGGACACAGGGGCCCCATGATTCCCTATTGCCCGGGGGCCCCATGAGTTGTCAGTCCACCCCTGTCCAGAAGCCTTGACCTCTAGAACCTCACGGCCTGACCAGAGGTGTCCTCTCTACCTCACACCCAGGCTGACTCATCCCAGACTTCTAACAAGCCTCTGACTTACTAAAATAACAAATCCTATCTAGCTAAGCCTAAAGGGCGCTACATAGATATGTGATGAAATGGGAAAGTGAACACCTTCTTGTACAGCCATACAGGGGCTGTACAACATACAGCGCCTGTGTAATGACATTCCTGGGAACAGTACAGCCGCTCATTTGAGATGTATTAGAAGAGTCAGCTGTACGTGATTTTGCATGTGCACTGACGTATGCTTCAGATGCAGATAGTGTGGGTTCCCAGCCTAGGTCAGTGCACATGTATGTGCATTATGCAAACCCAGGTGCACAGCCTCTTCAGTGTCAGCAGGTCCTGGGAACAGGGGCGGACTGACAACTCATGGGGCCCCCGGGCAATAGGGGATCATGGGGCCCCTGTGTCCTTGCCCAAATTCAAAAAAGCCTATGAAAAAGGTACTAGGGGCATCTCATGGGGCCCCCTACTGACCCCAGGCCCTCGGGCAGTGCCCGAGTTTCCAAATGGTCAGTCCGCCCCTGCCTGGGAATGTCCTCAAGCAGGCTGTGCATGTTGTATGGCCATGTGCATGAAGCCTTACTGTGATATGCATTATATTTACCTATTAAAATGATATAAAACATACGTTAAATATTGTACTTTTTTAGTCTTGAACATAATACAAAAAGACAGAATATATATAAAAATTAGAATACAATACATACCCATTTTCTTCTATAATGCAGTAACCCAGTACAGGCCAGCATATATTATGGAAAGGACAAATACTGGAGCATCTGTGAGAAGTTTAAGCACCAAAGCACACAGTGTCAGATTATCATTCAATGAGGTTTGTTTAAAAAGAAGGCCGTGGGTCAGGAATGATTCCCAGAATGCCGTGAGCTATGGACAGGAAAGCTCTGGGCAGCTGACAGCTCTGAATAGTACAGTCATCCAGCAGTCTGCAGAGGGAGATAGCGAATTGCGGGAGCCGTGTGAATAGGACGCGTCAAGCTGATCTTTCTTCCCAGTAATGGAGGTTTTCCATGAACACAGAAATGACTGCCAGTAACGGCTGAAATAAGACCGGCGATAAAACTCGTAACTTCAGATAAGCCCAGACTTACAGCTTTAGGAATGAAAACTGAAAAGGGCCACAAATATCTCATTTTTGTTTTGGATATAAAAGAGAGTACATCTCATAAAACATTTATTTTTACTGCAAATGAACAGTTACAAACAGGATGGAAAGTTATCGTACATTTATTTTACACAGCCTGGAGTTTTTTAAGCTCTATTTCTTATATATAAAAAAAGAACATAGTTATTAGATAGGTTGTCCTAACACAAGGGATGAAGAAGAAATATGCTCAGCAATTTAGGTATGAAGGAATTGCCACTCCATTTAACCTTGTTATAACTTTAGAAATGACAAAGCCATTAAATCTCAATTCCAAAACGTTGTATTTTGTTTTTAATAGCAAGGGGAAGAGTTAGGGCCTCTGCCAGATTTTTATTGTATATTTTTAAGGCTTTTGACCATTTGTGGAATCAATAAATTTAATTTCTGGCCTCTCGACATGTGTGCTTAGTGCTTTGACTGGCTCATCTAATTAAATATACAGCGTTCTTAAGACCCAATGGCCCCTGTTTTCAAGGGGACCCCTGTTTTGAGTAGAACTGCTGAACCTAGACTACCCAGCTTAAGTCTTTAAGATTTCTCACCTACTGGTTAAAGATTTGTATCCAACACCCAGGGGCAGACTGACAACTGATGGGGCCCCTGGGCAATAGGGGATCATGGGGCCCCTGTGTCCTTGCCTAAACTCAAAAAACCTATGAAAAAGGTACCAGGGGCATCTCATGGGGCCCCCTACTGACCCTGGGCCCTCGGGCAGTGCCCGAGTTTCCAAATGGTCAGTCCGCCCCTGCCAACACCCTGCTTCCACCCCCCTTAGATTTATGTTACAGGCTGTGTCCCTATTGGGAGAGTGGGAAAGGGAAGGCAACTCTGGCAATATCTTCTACTCACATAGATAACACAACAGGATATTTTATTTTTTTTAAGTGACAGTTATTTTCAGCTCAAAACAACAAATAAAGGAGTGCTCCCAACCCTGTGGAAGTCAATAGAGTCTCAAGCCCAGGGATAGTTAAACTCGAAGTTCACTTTAATGTTGGATTAAAAAGCATGACATGTAGGGGTGCCCAGATTGATACAGCTCTTCCTCACCCCCGCCTACTGAATGCTAGAGACTTCTCCAAGTCTCTAGATCAGGAGGAGGTTACAGGGAACTGATCTGTAGAGCCTCTTAGCCCTGACCAAAATTTGACACCACTGGCTATTCCACCAGACTGCTATTCAGCCTCTAACTAAAAAAAATAGCTAACTAGGAGGGTGTTACATACCTTTTGTAGTGGTTTTCTTCCAAATGCTTCTTTCCCATTTGGGTGATTAGGAATGTGGGCAGAATTGGTGGGATATAGGATGATTGGCACCCAAAACGCAGTGTAATTTTGCTGCAATTGTCACATGACAAAACACACTAGAATCGCACCAAAATGCACGTATAAAATGTTGCCTGACTCAGGGCCAAAATTTGTTCCCTGAATTTTGGTGAATCCTGCTTTTAAAATCATGAGTGGGAACCCGCTACGTGATATGTGAACATAGCAGTGCACTTCCTGTGTCCTGGCACCTCCGTACCTCAGCTGTATATCTACAGCTTAAGATCTAACTCCTTGCTGCCTCTGAATACTGGTCTCACCAGATATGTAGTGGGATTTGGTGATGTCACTACTGTGCTGTTCACTGTTCCCCTCACTGGAGAGGAAGATGCACATAAGGACCTGCAGTGTAAGGATCTCCCTGCTTTTTGCTTCACTCATCCTGTGAATCTGTGATTCCCTCCATCTCCCCTGCTGTTTATTGAATACTTCCTCATCAGTCATCAGATCACCAGTTATCAGGGGGCGACTCTGACATGAGGAACCAAACAACCTCTCTACCAAGTAAGACACAGTTTGGAAAAATACATGGGGGTTGATTTACTAAAACTGGAGCGTGCATAATCTGGTGCAGCTCTGAGTAGAATCTAATCAGCTTTCAGGTTATATTGTCAAAGCTTAATTGAACAAGCTGAAGTTAAAAGCTGATTGGCTACCCTGCACAGCTGCACCATATTCTGAGAACTCTGGTTTTAGTAAATCCCTCCCACAGTGAATCAGCATTTTAGCCATTTATTAAAGCAGAAACACTGGAGTTAAGGCATCTTACTGAACTGAATTGATAGTGTAGTTACAGGTGGAATCTGATGGAATGAATGTCTGCTGCTGTTCTTGCATTTATAGATGATCTAGTGAAGTTACAAGCTTTGTATATTATAATTCCTGACTCTGTTCATCCCCTGCCTTGGAGCTATGATTGCTTCGGCCCATATTAATGTGTTCCCACTCCTCTTTGCAGTATTTAAAGTGGTTGAAAACCTTAGACATGAAATATGAACAAAGCATATCCCTCTGTAATGTGTGCTTCTCTCAATGCAGAGGGAGTGTCCTTTCTGTCTGCTGCTACCTTCCTTTGCTATCAACACAAACACTCTTGACAAGTTCTCCTGACACCAAGAGAAAAAAAAGGTGACAGAGGGACCTCAGGCACACAACCTGTGATTGACAGCCTCAGTTCTGTTCCTGTGTGTTGTGTGATGGGGAATGTGTGCCTTCCCTCCAATCAACTCTCAGAGCTCTCCTCACTGAGCTCTGCAGTGTGTAATTTCAGCTGTCCACTCCCTGCTTTCTGAAAGCTTAGAAAAGTTTTATAAATTCTGGACTTTGAATGGATGTAGAGAAGATGAGCCTGCAGATAAACAGATACAACTTATGTAAGAGGATTTATTTAATCTCTGTGTATCAGCAAGCCCACGTCATTGGGTATATGGAAAGGTTTACAACCACTTTGATGTACATTAAACTCCAATGGGGAGATTGTACTCCCTCATCAGCACCAATTCAGTTTTGCAGATGTGAGAACAAAAGCTCAGATATCTTACTTCCGGGGCAATTCACAGATGTTGGAAGCCATTGGGTAATTTAAATTTTCTTCATGTAGCAAAAGCTGAAATATCCCTTTGAAAAGACGCGTTAATGTTATACTATCTCATGGCTGTTCAAAAGATTGGTTTCTTCATCAAATTTTATGTCTTAACTTGTTTCAAGAGCTTGCTCCTCAAGTCTATTGACTGAACCAAGGTAATGGTATTATTTTATCTCTAACTCTTCCACTTTAATCTAAGATGGATCTTTGATTTATTCCCTCTATGGAGTACCATAAGTAGGTTACCAAATAAAAAACAAATATTATAGGCTGTGGTGCAGGTAAACAGAAGTATTTATTTATTTCAGGTACTTATATAGCGCTGTCAATTTACGCAGCACTTTACATATATATTGTACATTCACATCAGTCCCTAACCCTCAAGGGGTGTACAATCTAAGGTCCCTAACCTACATTCATACATACACATACTACGGCCAATTTTAGACAGGAGCCAATGAACCTACCATCATGTCTTTGGAGTGTGGGAGGAAACCAGAGTACCCAGAGGAAACCCACGCAAGCACAGGGAGAACATGCAAACTCCAGGCAGGTGGTGCCATGGTTGGGATTTGAACCAGTGACCCTAATACTGCCAAGTGGAAGTGCTAACCATTGAGCCACTGTGCTGCCCAAGTATAAGGAGATACCAAAGACGTGTCACACAGAAGTATATCAATCAGTCGGGGACAGCCCTGAGTCCTAGCAAGGCCAGAACTTTAATCTGATTATTGGGAGCAGCTCAGCCATGTTATTACTCTGTAGATAATAAGTGAAGTCCCCTCTTTTGCATTGCATGATGAAACCACACAAGATAAGTCTTTATTTTTCAAAAAGTGACAGTTGTTTACAACTGAATTCAGAGATTGGACACTAGATCTGAGAAATGTCATATGGATGGGGTGCATGTGCTCCCTATACACTTAACTGCGGATTTCCAGAGAAGCGAGTATCATTGGGTTATGGGAGGCTTTGCACAGAAACTGCCACTTTGTCCTGAATAGGCAAAGGAATATATTTGTAATTTAAATAAATAGCTTAATTTAATACACCATGTTGGCAAACCTAAATATATTGTTCTTAGTATTTTAGTGCTTCCCCTTACCTGCTGCCCCAGGCAGGGACCCATAAGCGCCAATATGGTGAATTCCTATTTCCTAGCCCTCTCACTGTCACTTTACAACTCTACTATATGTATGATCACGATTTTCTTTTTCATTATTTCAGGACATTTTATGTTAATTCACGGCAGCCTGCAGAATGTGCACAGGAAGGCGAACATGAAGAGCACGCCATATCACAGCAGAAGCCACCTGACCTGTCACTTCCACTTTTATTACTTGATTGAGGAAGACAACAGCCTGAGACTCGTGCTTTACGCTGATGAGGTAAGATTCCATTAAGCAGCTTTCATCAGCTCACCCTCCTGCACAGCTGGAATGAAGAGCTCCAGACGGGCGAAGGACTACGAACCATCCAGTGAGATAAACATTAAAAATGAAGTTTAATTAATCTGCTTATATTTTGCCTTCCCTGGTTCCTCCCCTACCACTCATTCACATGCTAATGACATTTTGAAATAAAACCTTTCTATTTTCATTACACACTTTATTTAAGACCCAATGATGTCATCACTGGGTCTCTGTCCTTCTCTGTGCATTGCAGATGCTGGTGGCAGCAGTTTGGTGCTTATAGCTCCCTGAAAAAAAAAATCACAGCCCCCTGCCTTAGTACTCCTCTCAAGAAGCTTCAGCTCTGATGCAAGCAGTAGACTGGCCCTTGGAGGGAGTTATACAAATATCATAATGCTTTGATGGATGAATCAAGGTAAGTCTTAGTACAGCATCTGTTAAAAAGGTTGCGGGGGGGGGGGGCAGTGTAGGCAGCTGCAGTCTGTATTCCCCACTGTAGGTGGCACTTAACCAAATGCTGAAGGGGAAGGAAGTTGGCTTCCTGCAGTCACAGGGAAACAGCTGCCCCATTGGACACTGGCACCACACATGACTTTGGTGGCCATCTTGGGTCAAGTAGAGTCTTTTGAATACTCGGGCTCCTGGGTTTGGCGCATTTTATGCAAGTGGCTAGTGTAGGGACAAGTTCCCTATCTGACAGGGACAGTGCTTAGAGATAGGGAAAGGTTTCAGAGGAGGGACAGCATAGGGACTATGTCTACCTCTCTTCGGGAAGTCTCCCCTTTGGGTGTGGACCAATCAGGCTGCAGTCTCCTCAGCCATGCAGCATTCTGCATTCAGCATTGCAGACACTATCGGTGTCTTTCAAGTCTGCAGACTGCTATTACCATTTGTAAGTGGCTCTGGATGATCATGCCTACCCACCGGATCTAGCTGTACTGCACATAGCAGAAGGAGGTTTTCCAGTGTTCACTTCCTTTGTGGCTCTGACATGTCTTCCCTTTATCTCCAAAGAAGTGAGAACAATTGTGCTGGTTAAAGGAAATGAGACTAGAATTCCAAAAGTTACAATGTAACAAACAGATGCAAACATAGGGCTACCTGTGAGTAGGACATTCTTTATTATTTCCTGTCCCTTGGCTATAAACTGCAATTATGCAGCAATCACAGCCCTGCTACTTGGAGCAACACCTTCACTTTGAGGAGACTCTCGAATCTATCCACTATTGACATATCCAGAAGTATATGACCATCCAACTGGGGGCATTTATCTTTGATTTCTTGGACCCTTATCCCATACTAGGAGGTTGAGAGGTCTGATTTTGGAGATCCTGTTGTTGGTCGTCCCCATCTATGATAACAAAGCCTATCTGACCACCTTAACTGGGGTCTATTGTTTCTAGTGAGTGCGCCATCCACCTATTGTCTGCATGTGGTGTAAGAGCACATTTTTGGTCAACGGAACGAACTACAGCTTCATGGGACTGTCACTATAATGTTCACTATATATTGTTTTTTTGCATAGGAACATCATCTGAAAGCTGATGTAGAGTACGGGTGTCAAACTGGCGGCTCTCCAGCTGTTGCCAAACTACAAGTCCCATGAGGCATTGCAAGATTGACAGCTATAAGCATGACTCCCAAAGACAGAGGCATAATGGGACTTGTAGTTTCTCAACAGCTGGAGGGCTGCCAGTTTGACACCCCTGATGTAGAGAATTCACTGCATCATTCATATGTTTTTTAAATAATTTATTATATGAAATTGTTATAGCGCCTACCTATTCATGTTTTTTATTGTTTAAGTGTGTTTCACTTTTTAGGGGCAGCTGACAACTTTTTTGCCTGGTTTAATGCGGGCAACACGTTTTATAGTTTGGTTGTTTAGGCAGCACAATATTCTAAATATTTAAAGAATCTTTATAATATTCGGGCTCCTGGGTTTGGCGTGCTTTATGCGAGTGGCTAGTGTAGGGACAGGTTACCTGTCTGACAAGGACAGTGCTTAGAGATAGGGAAAGTTTTCAGAGGAGGGGCAGTGCAGGGACTATGTCTACCTCACTTCAGGAAGTCTCCCCATGGGTGTGGACCAGTCAGGCTGCATTCTCCTCAGCCATGCAGCATTCCGCATTCAACATTGCAGACACTGTGCACCTCCTGCCTGGAGTTTGCATGTTCTCCCTGTGCCTGCGTGGGTTTCCTCCGGGTACTCCGGTTTCCTCCTACACTCCAAAGACATGCTGGTAGGTTAATTGGATCCTGTCTAAATTGGCCCTTGTATATGAATGTGAGTTAGGGACCTTAGATTGTACACTCCTTGAGGGTTAGGGACTGATGTGAATGTACAATGTATATGTAATGCGCTGCGTAAATTGACGGCGCTATATAAGTACCTGAAATAAAAAAAATAAATAAATGTCTTTCAAGTCTGCAGACAGCTATTGTCGTTTGTAAGTGGCTCCGGATGATCAGGCCTACCCGCCGGACCTAGCTGTACTGCGTTGGACCTTTCTGCAATATATTGCTCTTGCCTATTTTGGACTCTGTGTGTTTACTGCCCATACCACCACGCTGCACCTTGCTCACAAACAGCCTGTACGCCTTTGATAAATCAATCCCATGGTTTTAGGCAAATCATCATTGTTTGCCAAAAAATGAGACATCTGTTTTGGGTGGGCTGAAGCTTTAAGATTAAAAAAAAACTGAGCATCATTGACATGAATCAGAGTAAAGTAGACTCAATATTGAGCATCTGTTGTAAAACTAACTCCCTGTCTCTTCTATAATTTGTTTGACTCCCCACTCCAATACACTTTCATTACTGCACTCATCACTTTGTTTCTCAAATGCTGATTGTTTACTGACACGATGTTTCAGTCTTAATGAACACGGCTTGATTGCGCCCTTGTTTAAGTCCTCAGGTTTAATTTACTCTGAGATGAGAGTTTGTACAAATGTGAAATGTTCATATTTAACAGCTTTGTCTATTGATCTGTTTTACTTATTGCACACCGTGAAACATAAATAACTCAGTCCAAGGCTGAGTGGTTAATAGTGTAATGGTGTACATGTGCTTATTGGGTTTTAGTATATTTTCTATACATCATTCTCTTTTCTTCACAGGGAGAAGTCGTACTGTTTGAGACAAATGTGTCTACAAATAATCGATGGATGGAAGAAAAAATTGTTCTCCCAGAAAATTCAAAGGACATCCAGGTAAAAAGCTAAAGGAACAGAAGTGCAGAATATGCAGAGAATATAGATCAAGTGTGAGGCATTAATGGCCAAGAAACTACAAGCATGCCCTGCTGGTCACAAATATACTATGGCCAGGTATATAAAGACGCCCCTCCAAATTAGGAGTGCAGGTATTTACATTGAAGGGGGCTGTTAATGTTACAGCATAAAAAGACATTTTCGACAATCGATCTTGTGACAACAGTTTGGGAAAGGTCCTTTTCTGTTCTAGTATGATTGTGCCCTTGTGTACAAACACAGCTCTATAAAGACATTATTTGGACAATTTGGTGTGAAGGAACACAGGTGGCCTACACAGAGCCCTAGCCTCAACCCTACAGAATACATTTGGGATGAATTGGAACATTGATTATGAGCCAAGTCTTCTCATTCAACATTAGAACCTGTACAAGTACTTTCTTGGCTGAATAGGCACCAACTCTTAAAGCAGCCTTTATCAGCCAAGGTGCCTTGGTTTCTTCAGGGGTGCCTTCTCAAAATGTCTAAAAAGTGCCCAAAATTTACATTCAAGCCAGCCTTTTAGTTACACAAAGCCAGAGGTTTTCATTGTGCATCATTAAGACCGTCTAACCGATGGTGTCCTAACAATTAATGATATCATCAGTTGATAAAGAGGATGTTGGTTGTCTGTACAGCACCCTTGTTTGACCCTCCCCTGCCCTTCTTAGCTGAGTGATGGAGAAAAACTGAGGGAGAAGAGAAACATAGGAACACTAGTCAGTAACAATGTGCAAGTGTATTTACTTTTGAAAGAATAAATCACCTCTAATGTTGAGTGTCCTATGTGTGTGTGGATGTTGCTGCATTATATAAAACTATTAGAATCGTTTTTTTTTTACATTTAAGAATGGAGTGCCTCAAGACTGCAAAATTTTAAAGGGGATCTCGAGACTGTCCATAATTTAAAGGGTGCCTCAGGACTGTCCATAATTTTTAGAGGGTGCCTTGACATTGTCCATAATTTTAAAGGGTGCCTTGAATGAAAAAAGGTTGAGAAACACTGTCTTAGAGATGCACTCCAAAATCTTGTGGAAAACCTCCCCAGAATAGTGAAGGCTGTTCCAGCCACAAAGGGTGGGTTGTGGGGCAACTCCTTATTAATGTCCATGATTTTGAAATGGTATGTAGCACCCTTCTAGATAAATGCTAGGTTTAGATAGATAACATTTAGTATGTGTTTTGATAGATAAATTTAGCTGTCATACTGCAGTCAGTGTGGTTGTAAATGTTCTTTAATAAAAGCATAGTAATAGCACTGTAATTAGTATTGCTTTGTTATGGCAGTTAGGTCTACTCAGTATGCTCAGCTGCAGCCAGGCTGATAGCTCTCCCTGCTTCCAGAAAGCTTGAGAAGCTTCTAGATAATAGGTGTGGAACTATGCAGATAGCAGCATGTCTATTAATACAGCCCTGGCCTATCCCAGAGAGAGAGGCTCTGAAAGCATGCTGGGTAATTGTTTCTATTCTGTGAGCACACTGGACTGGGTCTTTCCTGTATAGGATTGTTCCAGCTTGGAGAGGGCATGCTGCCCTCCCAGGTAATGCTGTTACATCTACTGGCGTAGGACTCAGGTGGGCGAAATACTGAGACCCGGGTTCTACTAAAGTTGCTTGATGGGCTATCTACTGAAGCTCTATCTGGTATCTCGGAGGAAGGCAACCAGCTGTTCTTGGGCCTTGTGAGTACAGACACCTCTAAAGGATCTTAGAGACTGTGTGCTACTTTAACCCTTCTGGTGCTAGGGAGTCAGCTGTGGGTCTAGGTAAAGGGGACACCGGCTGGTGTTCCAAAGAGCTTTATCCACTAAATCTCTTACCTAAAGGGACTCAGTTCTAGTTACAACTACTACTGCTACTATTGCTGCCTTAAAGCTGAAGTCTACTGTTTGTTTCAAGTACGGACTTCGTCATAGCTTAGCTGAAAGAATACATAAAGTCCTTAACTGTACATAGTTTCAGTTTTATGAAGTACCCCACCTATTTCCCCATCCCTGTCCAAGTTCTCCAAAAATAAAAACAACAAAAACAACAACCCTAGACTGGTCATTGAAGAAATGCATGAATGAACCTATGTGTCTGGCTGTGGGGCAAAGCTTTTGGGCATAACCTGAACAGTATTCCTGCAGCTCCTATGGGAGTAGTGCTACAGGCGTGTGCAACAAGCTCATATAGGTGTGGTGGTCAGGTGTCCATAAATATTTACCATATGGGTTTGGTAAAAGGTTTTTGTGGCTGTCCTTTTCCCCACTAGGAAAGGCATTCTAAACTATGGGCTATCCAAACAAAATAAACCATACAAAAAGTGATTTTGCTGGAATCCCATCAATAAACTAGAAGGCTTCATTCACACAATGTGATTTGTAATTTCAAATCTTGTGGCAATCGCTGCACAACAAGTAACGTGTGTTTGGGTGCCATTGTCCCTTAGTGGCACCCCAAACAGGAAGTGATTCTGAAATGATTGTTACAGGACAGGATAGAGCAGCAATTGTGGCAAACCACCCCTTTAAAAATCGTGTGAAGCTTTTTGCCTGAAAAGGAGCAGGAGCTTCTTTTCGGGCAACAAAGGCGCATAGAGCAGCCCATTCAAGTGAATGGGCTAACTTTATGCGACATGCAAAATCGTGCAGAATGCTCAAAATCGCTCAACAGAATGACAATTGGAAATGCTAGTTCCCACTCCGTGGAAGTGTGAATAGAGTCAAAAAGATAAGAGAAACCTGCAGCCAAGGTATATCAGGACTGTGATTAACTTTTCTGAATTCAGGAGTAACGGTGGCAGAACAGTGATGGGACTGTGTTAGCTTTGCGTCTCCTTTATGCACTTCCCTAGGTTTCAGAATCCCTTCCCAATGTTACATGTGTTACGGTGTGTCATGTTAATGCACTTGTTACTGCAGTGAGGAAGTGTAAATGGGCCCTTAAGAAACCTGTAGTGTGAGAACAAGACAGCTGCTATAGCTGGCCTCCTCCTCCTTCAGCAGTAAAAACTTGATGAAGGATTTAGCTCTTCCACATTTAGATACACTTTTTTGTTATGGGCATAAATAATACATATTTTAATTGTTATTATTCATCTAATCTGCAGCTTGCTTTTGAAGGCAAAGTAAAAACCATAAATGGAATCATAGCTCTGGGTAGATTTCAGCTGACTGGCTGTGAAAAATCATCTGACTTGTCTAGCCTTGACAATGGATCATGTGCCACCATGGAATCAACATGTGACTTCAAACAAGACTGTGAGGATGGAAGCGATGAAGATCCCGTGATTTGCAGTAAGTTAACACTTGAGAACATTTACAAAGCAGTGAATGTGATTTTCACCAAAAAAAAAAAAACACTGGTGGTAGATCCATCATTGTAATACACATGCCTCTGGAAGATTCACTTGTAGGGGGTAGAGAAAGTTTTTGAATGGCAGATTCACTGACTTTTAAATAGGCCCCTTAAAAGAACTTAGAGTTGAGAAAGAGCTTTAGCGAGAGAAAATATAAAAATGCATTCATTTTCTAATTGGAACCCCAGAATTCAGAAAGATGTATTTATTTTAATGACTGCAAACAGGGAAGTGATTCTGTACCTTCTACACTTCTAGGAGTATCAATGGCCATGAGTTTCCGCTTGATGCCGCAGCTCCCTCCTCCCAACTTGACATCATCTGTGCTTTTGGTAGTGGTCAGGGAAGCTTCACGTGATCTGCATAGTCTATCCTTGCAGACAACCTGGGGCTTCCGGGGCCGCTGCCAGAAGAAGAAGTGACATCAGGGCTGGGAAACAGGAGCTGTGACATCAGATCAAAACACATGGCCTCTGAGTGTTGGAAGGTGAAGCGAAGAATAGTGTTTTTGTTTCTGTTTTTCACACATCATAAGAACAAAAAGTTTAAAATGAGAGATTGCCACAACTATTGCATTGTGAGTAGATTTAGATAGCATTCTCATCATTCTAATCAAATATGGAGACAGGCCTTGTTCAACATTGTTGTAATTCCTTACATATACCCATTGAAGTGATTTACCTCATATGATATACAGAGTTGAAACAAATGCTGCTACATACGTTGTGCCTGTTTATCTGCAGCCTTCTCTTATAGAGAGCTGTTGAAAGTACAGAATTTAGACAGAATTTCTGAGCTCCAGAAGACTGGGGGGTGGGGATCTGATGTCACATACTGCACAACATAAAGCATGGAGCTTAGTGTAATCTGAGTGAATGGAATGGACACAGGCTGAGGCCCACCTGGCGTATGCTGGGGGTAGTTGCATCCCATGGGATCCTTTAGTGTGGTGTCCCCCTTCAGGTGTGATATGAATTTTAAGGGTGGACCCACACAAAAAAACAAGAGAACCCATACCAGACCCTTATACAAACATGCAATCTTTCTGGTGAGGAAGAAGGTAGTGGTGGTGGTGGTGGTGGTGGTGTGTGTGTGGGGGGTATAAACCCATGGCATTTTTTTGTATTAAGTAGAGTTTACATTGACATCCATAACAGACCCTCATGAAGGATTAGTGTCGGGTATGTATTTTTAGAGAGAACCCCTGAGCAATTTTCCTTTTCTTTTTCTGCATGGGGTTCACCATTAACTTCTATACTAAAACCTCATCTAGGATAACGGTTTGGTATATATGAAGAGTATTGCCTGCCACTTTGTTTACAAACGGAAGTAAGCATCAGGGAGCTGTCATTTAGTTCTCATGCACACTGGACGTTTTTACAGCGGCTGTTTTTGGCTTTTTGGCATTTTTTTCTACAGTTAGTAAACTCCCCAGCATGTTATCCTATATGTCAATGCACACATAGACTGTAATCAGTGTTTTTTGGCAGGGGCGTTTTTCTAGCTGGAAAAAAACCCCAGAACTAGTGGGTTTCTACAGGAGTTTTTTAGCCGTAAAAATGCTCTAATACTAAAAAACGCGGTAAAACACAGCAAACCGGCGTTTTTGGATTTTTTAGCAAAAAAATATTTTTTTGGGTAAAAAAAAGTGCTAAAAACCGCAAACATGAAAAAACATGGCAAAACGCTAATGCAAACACGCTAAAAAATGCTGAAAAACTCAAATTTTTTATGTGACTTTACACAGCTAGCAATACAAGCGTTATTAAAACACCTAGTGTGCATGGAGCGTTACCAGCATTTTATACTGCATTTTTTCTTTTGTAAATGTCAGTTTTGATATAGTAGGTTATATACATTGTACAGATGCGCTACTTCCAAGGAAGGTTAAGGCATGTTATTTAAAGGAAATTTCCATTTTTAATGCTTCACTTTTTACATTATTACAATTGATGTTCCCTGTCAAACAGAAATTAAAAAAAATATTTTTGTTATGGCACGTCTTCCAGGACTGTGTCTGGCACCTCATGCCATTTGTTTGACAGCGCCATACCTATTAGACTAGAAAATGAGCATTACTTTAAGATTTGGCTCCCATTAACTTCAATGTGGTTCAGATTCTGCACCTGAACTTAAGCAATTTTCAGCGAACCCACCCAGAACTGAACCTAGGTACAGTATGCTTGGCTCATTGCTACTAGATAATCGCCTACTAGGGTTCGGTTGGATTGACTTGATTATTAAAAAAACATTTGATACTTGCCTTAGATTTTAGTGACCCTAGACATGTGGGGGTCATAAAACCTGACATCTGTCCTAACGTAGTGAGGACAAGGGTGGACGTAGGGCAGGTGCAATACAATCAAATGATTGCCAGGAAAGTACATAAACTAGCAGAAAAAGCTGAGAAATACATAAACTCGAAGTGAAAGAAGAAGCCGTAACTGCGTAATTTGCATTGCCTAGTGGCACGCACACATCATGTTATGATTTAGCTGCATGGTAAAACTTACTGGGACTTATTACACATTAATTATTTTCTCATTATGCCTAATTACATTTTTAATCAGTGTTATCTGTTAATTTAAAATAGAGTCATATTATATACCTTTAGCTTCTTAGCACATGGTGCTATGGACGCAAAATATGTTTTGGTAGGATTACGCATAATTCTTTTTCTATTCCTTTTTTCCTCTCTATTTTTGCACTGAATTTGATTTGGCAGGTTGTTCGACCTTGAAAAACAATGTGAATATAACAGACCTGTTACCAGGCACAGAACAGTATGAGAACAGAAATACCTGTGCACTTTAATGTCATACCATGGTGCAGTAAGAGAGAAGGTTTATAAGATGTCAGTTTGTACAATCTGGTTTGGGAACACACTGGTATAATTACTAAAGAACGCTTTGTACACTGGAGTGTCCCTAGGGGAGGAAGGACATCTTTAGCAGAGACTAGTGGGATTATAAATGCTCTTCACTCCAACTATCTACTTTTATTTCTCTTTGTTTTTCAGCATGTTTTATTTCAACGTCTTGGCCGCTAAGGACCAATAGTGCAATGATATAACAGCTAATTGCATTTTCATGCCACAATGATACTATAATGAATAACATAACAATAAAAATGCTTCCAAATAAATCACATTACTCAACCTTTTAGTCCCATGAGGGCAAGGCCACAGCTTTATTCACAGTTTGATTTAAAGGGCAACTTTGTTTTTAGCAAAGTGGTCTTTTAAACCTTACCACCACCTTCTGAACGGCAGCCACCTACTAAGGGTTCTACCTTTCACCAAACAGCCCCAAAGAAATCCATGCCAGAACTTATTCCTACAGCCCACCGGTCAGGCCGCTCTGTAGTTGGAGCCATACTCCTGTGGATGGCTGATGGCTGCCATGAGTATGAACCAACAATTACAGGAGTACAAAGACAGATTAAAGTTCTGTTTAAAATATTTTTGAAGAGACTGCCAGGGGAAAAAAATAAAAAAAAAACTTTTCAGGTATAAAGTGAAGATACCTGGAGGTGACTGCACATGCATGCAGCAGCCTTTAAAACCTTCTGGTCACAGCTGAAACTTGAACTATCCAGAGAGTCAAAGCTCCAACACTTTTTGAGTGCAGAAGATTGCATGCTCTTTCATAAGTCTCGCTCATTCTTTTAGGGTGGTGAGGCTTCTCTTCTTGGTAATGGACGAATGGGAATGTGTTGGAACAGGACTTAGGGGAAAGCTGCAACACTATCTGGAAGTGTCGGAGCTTTTGCTTGTAAAAGTAGGGTTAAGGAGGATACTGTAGGAATATGTACCTCTAGCTGCCTGCACTTGATGCTTTCATTATTACCCCAAATAGAAACATTTATGTATTTTTGAATTATATATAACTAGGTGTAATATAGTGGCCTTGTATGTCAGGCATAGGAACAATTAGTGGACAGAAACTCATAGTCATCTTGTCTTCACTTTCACGGGTATGTTGAGAATGTAACTCATTCTCCTTGTTTCCATTTTACTGCACTGGTGCTTGCTAACTAGCCACCCTGCATTAACACACTGCAAGAATCTTTTATAGGGTCCTGGCTACTGTTTGGCAGGGGGACCTCTGTTTTAGTCTCCTGAAGCATTTGCAGAAAGCTTCCTAAGGATCCAGGACACAGGCAGCTGGAGTACAGGAACTGACTTATACTGCATTTGGCTACACAGTATTCAGGGCACAGTGAGGGAGATTTACCAAAGCTGGTTCACTCAGAATCTCGTGCGCTTCTGCATGGTAGCCAATCAGCTTCTAACCTCAGCTTGTTCAATTAAGCTTTAGCAATAAAACCTGGAAGCTGAATGGTTTCCATGAAGAAGCGCATGAGATTCTGAGTGAACCAGCTTTAGTAAATAAACAAGGAAAGGATTCATAGGGCGCATTTGCTTCAGGGACCTTTCTATGCTTGGAAGTATCAGCTGGTATGCAGGAAGGACTGGAGAGGGCACTAGAGCAGCACTTCTGTGAGTTGAAGCGGACTCTGGAGTAGGAGAAGAAGGAAGCAAGAGGCGCTTCTAAGTGCAGTAAGATCAGGGTTTCATTGTAAATAATGGTAAAAACGTCTACAAGATATGTAGTGATAACAGGATCATCGGAAACGTGTAGTTCATGGCTCCTGTCACTGATACTGTGTACCCAAGTCTGATGTGCCCACCAGCAGCTGCAGGGAGATCCCTGAGTATTATGGCAAGATGGCCGGTGCCTTTCCAGGAGCGCTTTGGAATGCACACCATCCACGTGGAGCACAAGAACCAGAAGTGACTTCAAAAGGGCAGTGACTCGTTTCGGAGCATGCATGAATCGCTCCTTCATCTTGATCTTGATGAAGAAGTGATTCACGCATGCTCCAAAATGCATCATCACTCCTTTTGATGTCACTTCCGGTCCCTGCGCTCCCCACAGAAGCTTTCCTGGAAGAGCAGCAGCCATCTTGCCACAATGCCAGGAGATCTCCCTGCAGCTGCTGGCTGGCACAGCGGACTTGAGTACACAGTATCAGTGGCAGGAGCCCTGCAAAACACATATATGATGAGCCTGTTGTCACTACATATCTTGTAAGTGTTTTTACTGTTATTTACAATGAAGCCCTGATCTTACTGCACTTAGAAGTGCCTTCTTGCCTCCTTCTTCTTTAGTAAATAAACCCCTGTGAGTACCAACCTTCTGGACATAGAGACTTTCTTTGGCCTCTTTTGGGAGATTTGCTTTACTGCTAGTACACTCAGGATTGTAATCCTGTTGAAAAATTCCTGTTTTGTACCACTTTGACTACACTTCACAAAGAGGTGCATTCACTCTGAAGTTTCACCTTGCTACCAAGTACACTCAGGACTGTGTTCCCTGTTGAGGAGTCCCTGTTTAGTGCCACTTTTTTTACAAATTCAAAGGTAGGGTGCTTCAAACCTGAAGTATTAGTTCAGAGTTAGTGTAATCTAATATCCGTTTGAAACGTTGAAACATCAGAAACGTGTAGTTCATGGCTCCTGTCACTGATACTGTGTACCCAAGTCTGATGTGCCGACCAGCAGCTGCAGGGAGATCTCTGAGTATTAGTGTTTAGTGCCACTTTTTCTACAACTTCAAAGGTAGGGTGCTTCAAACCTGAAGAATTAGTTCAGAGTTAGTGTAATCTAATATCCGTTTGAAATTTGGTGTATCCCTAAGCTCACAACCACCCTATGCCAGTTCTCTAGCAAAATAAAAAACACAAAAAAAGACATGCAGTCTGTTCTCTGGCTCGAGTGATTGGGCAATACTGTGTGCTTGACTGCTGTGTGCCTAGAACTTGGGACCAAATAGTCAGACCAGTCCTGGGTCTGCGCTATAAATGGAAAGGGGTAATTTTTAATCAATGTGCTGCAAGGTTAAAGCAGCCAAGCAGAAACCGATATTATTACAAAAGGCATGTGTGACAACAAAGAAAGATGGAAGTTTAGTTCCTGAAGTATGTGCAATGTACAGTGGGGATCGAAAGTTTGGGCACCCCAGGTAAAAATTTGCATTAATGTGCATAAAGAAGCCAAGGAAAGATGGAAAAATCTCCAAAAGGCATCAAATTACAGATTAGACATTCTTATAATATGTCAACAAAAGTTAGATTTTATTTCCATCATTTACACTTTCAAAATAACAGAAAACAAAAAAATGGCGTCTGCAAAAGTTTGGGCACCCTGCAGAATTTATAGCATGCACTGCCCCCTTTGCAAAGCTGAGACCTGCCAGTGTCATGGATTGTTCTCAATCATCGTCTGGGAAGACCAGGTGATGTCAATCTCAAAGGTTTTAAATGCCCAGACTCATCTGACCTTGCCCCAACAATCAGCACCATGGGTTCTTCTAAGCAGTTGTCTAGAACAGCGTTTTTCAACCACTGTGCCGCGGGCACACTAGTGTGCCGTGAGATATTGTCTGGTGTGCCGTGGGAAAAATTGCAATTTCATCCGTAACATGTGGCCTCGGCTCACAAATAGACCAATCATTAGAACAGCAATGGGCAAACTACGGCCCGCGGGCCGTATACGGCCCGGCGGACCTTTTAATCCGGCCCGCGGAGCGTGATACTGTCAGGATGATCTGTCCCCCTCGACGTATCTGCGCATGTGCCGGAGATCGCCGATCGGCTGCTAATGCCTGAAACTGGCACATGCGCAGATACGTCGAGGGGGACAGATCCTCATAGGAGACAGATTTTCATGCTACACCGGAACGGCGAGAGGAACGCGCGGAGCAAAGGTAAGTGAATTGACACAGGGGGGGCTTGGGGACTTAATATGGGGGATGAATTAATATGGGGGATGAATTACTATGGGGGATGAATTACTATATGGGGGATGAATTACTATGGGGGATGAATTACTATGGGGGATGAATTACTATAGGGGGGATGAATTACTATGGGGGGGATGAATTACTATGGGGGATGAATTACTATATGGGGGATGAATTACTATGGGGGATTAATTACTATAGGGGGGATGAATTACTATGGGGGATGAATTACTATATGGGGGATGAATTACTATAGGGGGGATGAATTACTATATGGGGGGTGAAATACTATGGGGGATGAATTACTATGGGGGATGAATTACTATATGGGGGATGAATTACTATGGGGGATTAATTACTATATGGGGGATGAATTACTATGGGGGATGAATTACTATGGGGGATGAATTACTATATGGGGGATGAATTACTATGGGGGATTAATTACTATATGGGGGATTAATTACTATGGGGGATGAATTACTATATGGGGGATTAATTACTATGGGGGATGAATTACTATATGGGGGATTAATTACTATGGGGGATGAATTACTATGGGGGATGAATTACTATATGGGGGATGAATTACTATGGGGGATGAATTACTATATGGGGGATGAATTACTATGGGGGATGAATTACTATGGGGGATGAATTACTATATGGGGGATTAATTACTATGGGGGATGAATTACTATGGGGGATGAATTACTATATGGGGGATGAATTACTATGGGGGATGAATTACTATATGGGGGATTAATTACTATGGGGGATGAATTACTATGGGGGATGAATTACTATATGGGGGATGAATTACTATGGGGGATGAATTACTATATGGGGGATGAATTACTATGGGGGATGAATTACTATGGGGGATGAATTACTATATGGGGGATGAATTACTATGGGGGATGAATTACTATATGGGGGATTAATTACTATATGGGGGATTAATTACTATGCTTACTATGGGGGAATATTACTATACTTACTATGGATGACACATACACATCATTCATCTTCTCTTGGTCCGGCCCCCGGGTCCAATATATGAACCCATTGCGGCCCTCAAGTCAAAAAGTTTTTCAATACATTTTTTTAACATTTTCTAATGGTGGTGTGCCTCGTGATTTTTTTCATGAAAAAAGTGTGCCTTTGCACAAAAAAGGTTGAAAAACACTGGTCTAGAAAACTGAAACTGAAAATAGTTGACGCTCACAAAGCTGGAGAAAGCTATAAGAAGATAGCAAAGCTTTTTCAGATGTCAATATCCTCTGTTCGGAATGTAATTAAGAAATGGCAGTCATCAGGAACAGTGGAAGTTAAAGCAACATCTTGAAGACCAAGAAAAATATCAGACAGAACAGCTCGCAGGATTGTGAGAAAAACAATTCAAAACCCACGTTTGACTGCACGATCCCTCCAGAAAGATCTGGCAGACACTGGAGTTGTGGTACACTATTCCACTATAAAGAGATACTTGTACAAATATGGTCTTCATGGAAGAGTCATCAGAAGAAAACCTCTTCTACGTCCTCACCACAAAAATCATCGTTTGAACTTTGCAAATGAACATATAGACAAGCCTGATGCATTTTGGAAACAAGTTCTGTGGACCGATGAGGTTAAAATTGAACTTTTTGGCCGGAATGAGCAAAGGTACGTTTGGAGAAGAAGGGACACAGAATTTAATGAAAAGAACCTCTGTCCAACTGTTAAGCATGGGGTTGGATCAATCATGCTTTGGGGTTGTGTTGCAGCCAGTGGCACAGGGAACATCTCACGAGTAGAAGGAAAAATTGATTCAATAAAATTTCAGCAAATTTTGGATGGTAACTTGATGCCATCTGTGAAAAAGCTGAAGTTAAAGAGAGGATGGCTTCTACAAATGGATAATGATCCTAAACACACCTCGAAATCCACGGAGGATTACATCAAGAGGCGTAAACTGAAGGTTTTGCCATGGCCTTCACAATCTCCTGACCTCAACATAATTGAAAATCTATGGATAGACCTTAAAAGAGCAGTGCGTGACAGACAGCCCAGAAATCTCAAAGAACTGGAAGACTTTTGTAAGGAAGAATGGGCAAAGATACCTCAAACAAGAATTAAAAGACTCTTGGCTGGCTACAAAAAGCATTTACAAGCTGTGATACTTGCCAAAGGGGGCAGTACAAGATATTAACTCTGCAGGGTGCCCAAACTTTTGCAGACGCCATTTTTTTGTTTTCTGTTATTTTGAAAGTGTAAATGATGGAAATAAAATCTAACTTTTGTTGACATATTATAAGAATGTCTAATCTGTAATTTGATGCCTTTTGGAGATTTTTCCATCTTTCCTTGGCTTCTTTATGCACATTAATGCAAATTTTTAGCTGGGGTGCCCAAACTTTCGATCCCCACTGTATATTCCTTTCCTCGTGCTTCCTGTGTCACCATTTGCAATCAAACTTCCAACCAGGTGGTTGTGGGAAACTTCTTTGTGCTGGCATCTTTTTAACAGGAGAATTTCTTCATGTGGTACCTGTAGTGGGTGTGTCCGGGAACAACTCTGTTGCATCGCAAGGGGGAGTTCTCAGGTCATAGGACTACTGAGCAAAGGGATTAGGGTAAAGTGTTATACTACAGCAGTGCCCCTCTGTTGTAGCAAACATTTAGCGCCCATTCACAACAGAAGCTTATGTAGCTCAAAGCTCCAAAACCCTTAACAAACTAAATTCCATGTAATTAAATGGTGGCCATTCACATCTGAGTGCCTGGGTGCCTGTAGCTCAATGCCTGATGCTCCAAAAGCTACATGAGCTAATTTTTAGGCAGATTTGGACATTTTATGCTTCATGGAAATTAGAGGGAATGCATGTAAAAGTTTGAATTGAGTGTGTTTGAGTGTTTTTTCAGAACGTGTCTGCTCTCCAAGTCCTTTCCATTATCTAAAATAGAAACACTTGAAGCTTGATTACACATGTAAAACGCTTGAAATTTGCTTCCAAAGTGCCCATATATGCCAGCAAAAATGGTCTTATGAAAACAATTGAAAATTGCGCTGCTCGTGTTTGAACGCATCCTAGTGTAAGCTCTTGGACTCTCCCACAGTTATGTCTAGCAATGACAGCATAGATCCACGGAAGAGTGACAGCAGGAAAAAAAGCAAGCAGTCCATCGAGTTTGCCCCAATTTTCTTTTAAAAATATATTACTTACGTTTGAAAAGTAAGATTTTAATCAATAGCTCAATAAACACAAGAACAATTTCCAAACTTTTGACAAAACTGAGTTTTATAGAACATTTGTTTAGCTCATTACATGAAAGTAAGGTAATAATATAATTTAGATTACAAAATCTTCAGTTTTACTCCAATTAGTTGATTCCAACATGAATACCCCCCACAACAAAAACTACTATATGTAGTATTTTGTCTGACCTCCATGATTTGTAAGGACAGCACCAAGTCTTCTAGGCATGGAATGAACACGTTGGTGACATATTGCAACATCTATCTTTTTCCATTCTTCACAAACAACCTTTTTTAGAGCTTGGATGCTGGATGGAGAGTGATGCTCAACTTGTCTCTTCAGAATTCCTCATAGGTGTTCTATTGGGTTCACATCAGGAGACATACTTGGTCACTGAACCACTTTCACCCTGTTCTTCAGAAATGCAACAGTGATGTGTGTTTTGGATCATTGTCATGTTGGAAAAGTGCACGACGACTTAGGGCCCTGCCACCACCATGTTTCACTGTAGGCACCATGCATTTTTCTTTGTACCCCTCACCTTTGCTACATACAGTTTTGAAGCCAACAGTTCCAAAAACATTTATCTTGATCTCATCACTCCAGAGTACAGTGTCCCAGTAGTCTTCTTCTTTTTCAGCATGGGCCCTGGCAAATTCTATGCAGGCTTTTTTTATGCATGCGCTTTAGGAGAGGATTCCTTCGTGAAAGACACCCGTGCATGCCATTCCTCTGCAGTGTACGCCGTATTGGATCACGTGAAACAACCACCCCATTTTGGCTTTCTAATTGTTTAGCTAACTGCAGTGAACTTGCATGGCGATTTTCTTCAACCCTTCTCATCAGAAGATTCTCTTGTCGAGGTGTTAACTTCTGTGGATGGCCCTGACGTCACTGTGAGATGGTTGCAGTTCCATCTTTGTTAAATTTTTGTATCACGTTTGCTACAGTACTCTGACTGATAAGTAAAGCTTTGCTGATCTTCTTGTAGCCTTCACCTTTCTTGTGTAAATAAATTATTTTCTTGTGTAATTTCTCTTCCATGTGGCGCTATTGCTGATAGTATGAAATGGGAAGGGGTATTCTTTGCACTTCTATAATTAGCTGTCTGCTGGACACTAGTTGAATTCCTGTTAATTAGGATTTTGTCTAAAATTTAGTTTTACTACTAAGACTTTCATTTGGGTGTATTCATTTTCGCAACATGATCTTGAATTAATTTTTTAGGAAAAATACTTTTTTGTGTGTACAAATTACCAAATCTTGTTTGCAATCAATGGCCCACATTTGTGGGAATATTTTGTAGTATAGTGTCCCATAGAAAATGTTGATTCTGAAAGGAAAGTGAAGGTTTTCTGACAAATCTGTTGGGGTGTACTCATTTATGCTGAGCACTGTGTGTGTATATTATATATATATATATATATATATATATATATATATATGTGTATATATATATGTGTATATATATATATAAAATATATGTAACATCCTTGCTGTAATGCCAGCTGCAGGATGTTAAAAATTACTCAAGGTTGCAGTGTCCTGCAATTTCAGAGGCATACACACTCTGCAGAAAAGCCCCATGGACCTTGTATGGTGAGTGGCAGGACTTTGCTGGAAAGCAGTGTATCAGAGGACTACTTTTCTCAGAAGTACTGGCATGTGGGCGGGGGCAGATACATACAGAAGCCCAGGAGACTGGACAGGAAGTGAGAGGGGAGCTGGAGATAGGAAGCAGAGAGAGAGAGTCATTCTGACTGCCGGAAAACTGGACCAAGATGCAGAGTCGGACAGAGGAGAAGCAAGGAGGAGCCGCTGACCGCTGACCGCTGACCGCTGACCGCTGACCTTGCCACCTTGTTCAGCGAGAGTCTGCCAGCAGGTGACCCAGAGCGCAGAGACCGGACGGGATGTTGCACGTGAGACGGGAGAACCTGTGGGGGCCCCCATCCGCTGAGATATAGACAGCCAGGACCTGCTGGAAGTCAACATTCAGGTGAGAGAGTCCAATACACCAGTTAAGCAAGAGAACACTGACATTCTCCTTATACCTGCTACTTTACCTGCACACAGTTGCAGAGATTGTATTCAGTTAACATGTGTTGCGGCCTAGTTCCCACAGCCGCTACTGTTGAACACATTTGCAGTACAGTCAAATCATCAGAGCTGACCGCAATGCATGGCTCCTGCAGGCTAGATCACATCAATGCTCCTTAAACCATTGGCCTATCCCCCTAAAGGAACGTCTAATACCATTGCCATTGGTCACGGCATCCCAGAGGGGAGTTTCCCTTTTGCCAACAAGTAAATATAGTGATCAGTGCAGTGCTACAATTTAAGATGAAATCACAAAAATATTTGTAAAATGAGTCCATTCATCTTCATTAGAATGCTTCTATCCTTCTGTGACCACCATTTGCTCCAAAACATATATGTGCAATTATTCCACCACCAGATGTTTGCTCACCTCCAGCAGTGTGACCTCACAAGTTTGGTCTAACTGCGCTTTTGGTCCCAGTATGGACACTGTAGATCAACTTCATGGATCCCTATCATTCACAACTCGTCCGGAATTTACCTCCAACTATCACATCACTTCATAAACAAAAGACTCCACATGCGTGCGTAAACTTTAAAACATTTTAATATCTCAAAGTAAATGAATTGCGCACTGACATGTAAAAATATTAGTTAAAAGTTATAGTGATACGTTTTGTCCTCTCTACCCCTCCTCCTCATGCACAGTGCACTCTTTTAAATGTATCTCTTTTGTTAAATAGAGTCTTTCCTGCCCCCTAATGGAAGTCATTCACCTAGGCGACTGATAGGCATTATGCTTGCTATGGCTCCTAGGATATGCATGTCACATATCCCAGGAGGCATAGTGCTTCACTAATAAAGGAGGTGGGGGAAGGGGAGCCTAGCGGCGTAGCATCATGAGGCATCATCAGGGGCAGAATTCTGAAAGGATTCTGCAGGACACTGCTGGATCACTGGGCAGGTGAGTATCTGAAATGGTTATAGCTTGCATCAAGGTAGGAAGGGGTTTCCAAAAAATGAGAGGGGGGAGGCTGGAGAAGCACTTTAAATTCTTGATATGATCTCTGAGGCCTTTCATCATTTTTTGTTGCCCTTCTCATTCTGTCTTATCAATATCTTTTTGGAAGAGAGGTCTCCAGAACTGGATAGAGTATTCTTTAACTAAAGATCTATATAAAGGAATCAGGACCTCCTTCCTGATGCTGGTGACCCCTCTACTGATAACTAAAGATCTATATAGAGGAATCAGGCCCTCCTTCCTGCTGCTGGTGACCCCTCTACTGATAACTAAAGATCTATATAGAAGACTCAGGACCTCCGTCCCCCTGCTGGTGATCCTTCTACTGATAACTAAAGCTCTATATAGAAGAATCAGGACCTCCATCTCCCTGCTGATGACCTCCTCTAATGATACACCTCAGAATTCTATTCACTTTTTCCACTGCTTGGCCACACTGTTTGCTAATTTTGCAATAAAGGAAAACAAATTGCCAGAAATGGGATGACAAAGGAACACTATTATTTGTCATCTCTATAAAATGTTTACCTTGATCATTAGTCTCATAGGGTGGCAGTGATATGATCCTACATTTCTAGGAGAACCATCAGAACCAAATGGCTGCTACTTTTCTTTCTTGTCTATTCAGCTGGATATTGGTGTGCAGAGTCTTCCTACAGAGAAAGGTTTAAAGAAGGAAACCAGAATGATTGAGATAAATAAAAACACATTTAATAGACATGGCAAATCTCTCATCTATTTATTTAGCAATTTTACATAAAAAATTTATGTAAAATTCATCTGAAAAGTGCAAGTCTATACAAATTAATTTTTCATTCTGTTTTCCCTGAATGTGTTCCATTAAAATAAATAAAAGTCACATTTTAATGGATAGAATGTGCTGAAAAATCCCCTGAGACGACAATGCAATGTAATCATTTACTAACGTCAGAAAGGTTTTTCCATATTAACCAAAAGCTCCTGCACCTGTATACTCCTTATGAACCACAGCAATCTTTACATTTCAGCAATGCGCCTACTGATTCAGAAATAATTATGTCATTATTTATGATGTTAAGATAATAAATATACAGTTTTCCCAAACAGAAAATTTGATTTCTTTTAGCAATAATGTCTTGAAAATATATTTCTGTATATTGCTTTATAAAGATGGAAAACATTAATACCTACTGTCACCATAGATCAAAATTATGGAAGAGCAGATTTCGGTGAAATTGATTTTTAATTTAAAATTACCGAATTACTGCTGCCAATATTGTGCTGAACTGTAAACTCTCATTTTATTAAAAAAAGAAAACATTTATTTTATTCAGAGAGGGTGTTTGTTTTTGTTGGTTGGTTATGAGTGGTGTATTTAGGGTAGTTTAACTTATTTAATTAATGTTTCTTTTTATTTGTGTTTTTCCAAGATTTTTGGTATTTGATCATTGATTGTATTCAGTAAATTATCTGTGAAAAAAGTAAAATGATGAGGCTATTAAGAAGCCTCTTTTGGCACAAAAGCATGTCTAGATAAAATTAAAAACAGTTCCCATAAATTTATGGACCCATTTAAAGCCTATTGCACCTCTGAAAACCACTGCAATGATGGAAGTTTGCCCAAATCTCCAGATTTTGCAACAATTTAAAGTATAACTAAAGGCAAAAAAGTATTTTTTTTGTTTTGGATAGAGTAGAGAGGGATTAGAACACCTACTGTTTTTTTTTATTGTTGTCTGTGCCCTCGTTAGGGAGATTCCCCCTCTCTATTTGTCATGTTTACCATTACCATGGAAAATGAAAGTAAAAGAAAATCACAAATTTTGGGCTGGCCTTGTGCTGATCACATGCACTCTCCAAAGAAAAAAAAAACTCTCTAGCAATACACACCAAACTGAGCATGTGAAGCTTGCCCCCAAGGCTCTATTCTATCAGCAGATGGATTGGGGAAAGTAGAAGAAGGGGAGGGTCAGAGAAGACAAGGTCAAACATTATTATAACAAAATTCGGAGGATTAACCCCTTAGTTTCTGTAGTGAGTATAACAAGCATGCTTTACTGCACATACATACCGATTTTACTGTTGTGGGTTTAGTAACACTTTAAGTTAACTCCCAGTTACAAAGGGATTAAATAAGAACAATTAAATTAAAGATTTTTAAAATTTATTTTTGAGGTTACTAGAACTGTAACTCATTCTTCTGCTGTAGAAATGATTACATGGTCTAGATAAAGCGTTGTACTTGCCCTTACAGTATGTGACACTCTGAGATCCTATAAATACTGTAAGGGCGGCCATTTAAGCATTGTAAAGTTTAAGAGATTGTGTAGCTGCAGTCATGCATAGGACAGGCAATAGGTAAATTTTAGTTATACAAGCAAGAGTGTCCTTGTAGTCCACAGCAGTACTATTTACCTAATAAATAACAAGTAAATTCTAATGTAATGGAAGCAGCAGGGAATAGCACCCATCAGGGTTGCGGTTCTGGACCAAGTTCAGGATACTTGTAAAGTATTAATGTTTCATTGTCACCTTTAGGCGGTTGGGATGAGTAGAGTTAATTCATCAAAAAGTATTTTGCTGCAAAATTACCAGTGTTACCATTAGCAAAATTTGCCAGACCTGAAACCCTCACTTTCACATAGGTGAACTTTAATGAAAAAAACAACAACTTTCTTCTTTATTTAGAGGGTCTTTTGGGGGTAGAGGTTAGGATAGTTTAGTGTAGTTCATTTAGTGTGACTACATTTTTTATTTTAGTTTTTTTCACTGTCTTTCTGCTAAAATTTTTTAAAAAGGGCTAACGAAGTGGTATTTTTTGGTCCAGAGTAGTTGAAAGGAGCTTTTCTAAATATGGGACTGAGGAGGCATATTACTATGTAAACATTTTTGCCTTAATGCTTAAAACCACTTTAAAGGAAGTAAACAAGTTAAAAAAGTTTTTAAGCAAAATGTATTTCTGTTTAACCTCTCATTATCCTGTAAGTAACCCCAATCAGCCATAATTAACTTCTGTCCCTTCTCCCCTTGGCTGTTTTTATCTGTTTGGTTTTTTTAACCATTTTTTTTTCATTTTCATGCTTTTATTTTTTTTTCAGTGTCTCATAAAAAGAAAATGTGCAAAAAAGAAAATAAAAACTTTTTATTTGCAAATAACTTTGCCATGCCTAGTTCCAGAAACATTGTTTTTATATGAAACAAATTTAAGCTTTTATTTACAGTAATGCTACTTTTTTCCTGGTCAAAAAAAGGAAAAAAAATATGTTTTCATTTTTTACATGCTAATGTTTATAGATCAAACAGATAAAACATTTTTTTCAGGAAAAATGTTCACCCCAAAAATATGTTTATAATATTTTGTTATCTTAGTGTCAAAGATTTTGCTGAATAAACAGGCCCATAGGCAGAAATGTAAAAATTTCATGCAGGTACAGATTTGAGAGCTGGAGAAGCTAAACACACTTGAACAAACCAACAAGATCCCCAGGTGTCTTCATGTGATGACCAAGATGGACACCCACAGAACAAAGAGGCCACCATAAACACCAAACTGTCAAATATGCCTGTAAAGAGAACCTTTACCAACTGAAGCTGAATGAAAGAGGAAAGTGGGATGACTAAGACTATGAAAAGTAAATAAATCAAAGCAATGATTACAGTATGTCTATCGTGGTTTCACATAAAAAATGTATTTCAAAAATCCACTTAAAAGCATATATCCTTTAAAATAAAATGATAATTAAATATTTATGTGTTGTTCATAAATCCATTCAGTTGAAACAAATAGAAGTCATATTTTAATGAACAGCAGTAACCCCCACAGATGAGAACACGGCAATGTAATAATTTATTCATTTCTGAAAAGCTGACCACCTTGAAACCACAAAAGCCTTGATGATGCACTGGTGAGGATTTTTGTAGAGAGACATGGTTGGCAAAACAATAAAATCCTTGTAAGGCCCCAAACGTCTATTTTAAAGGAAACCTGTCATGACAGCCATTGCACATTTCTGCCCCCCCTCTTTAAAAAAAATTCAATACATACACTTTAAATATGGGCCTGAAAATCTTGATTTATTTTTTCTTGCCCTATTTTATAAACAATAAAATGTTGTTTGTTTTTCTACATTTTAACCATTCAGATAGAAAATTGAACAATTGTTAAGAATTTAAGGAATACTTTCTCGGTCTTTCAAGCTGGAATTTATATTACTGGTGTTTTTTATTTTGTCTTTTTTTTCTGCCAAATCCAAGATTATGAGGAACCAGACTGTTTTATGCAGACTAAATTATATGGCAGTTAACCAAAAAATTTTCATGCCAAGCCTGATATAATTTCCTCATAAATGTAGCTTAATCCTTAAAGTACCTTTGTATCTGAGCCATGGTTTTTACTCTGTGTGATTCCAGCAAAATAACCAGAAGCATAATGCTTATCTGTAGGTTCTAAGGAGTTTGGTGTTGGATGAATGTACAATCTTATCCAGGGATATCTATCTATCTATCTATCTATCTATCTATCTATCTATCTATCTATCTATCTATCTATCTATCTATCTATATATATATATGATCAGTTTTATGAAAATTGTCATTAATACTTGTTTCATTTGATTATCCTTCTTTGTATGTCATATTTGTAATTATAAAGGGAAAACTATTGAAGCAGTGATGGTGATGTTCATCAAACATTCACTTCAGGTGCATCTTGGTATGATCTCAGAGTCAGCAGTCCAACAGGTCCTGATAGGAGATAGTACTGGTAAGAGGAAATATTGGAGGGCAATTTTTTTGTTTGCTTTAGGTAGGGAACAGCAGGTGGGTAAGGAGAAAGGAACTTCCTTTCAGGGTTTAGGTTCACTTTAAAGCTGAACTTTGAAATACACAGAATAAATACAAATATGAAAGCTATTTTGCATGTCATTGGATTTGTATTTCTGTCAATTTTCAGTCCTAAAATTTACAACAGAGCTACAAGACTGTACAATAAAGCTGCTGAGTTGACTTATTTCTCTGCTGCAGGCAGCTTGTTCAGCTACCTTCTTCAGCCTACGATTGGAGAATGCAGGAAAAACATCAGACTGATAAGGTAATCTCTCCTCTGGTCATCTACTTGCTTCAGCCTGTAATTGGACCATGAAGAAGAAACATAAGACTAATAAGGTCATCTCTCCTTTGGTCAACTACCTGCTCCAGCTTGTAATTGGACAGTGAAGAAGAAACATCAGAATGATAAGGTCATCTCTGATCAACTACCTGCCCCTGCCTGTGATTGGAAAGTGTAGGAAAAACATTAGACTGATAAGGTCAACTCTCAAATGGCCAACTACCCGCCCCAGCCTGTGATTGGAAAGTGGAGGAAAAACATCAGCATGATAAGGTCATCTCTCCTCTGGTCAGCTACCTGCTCCAGCTTGTGATTGGACAGTCAAGGAGAAACATCCGAGTGCTAATGATCTCTCTACTCTGGTCCAGCCTGTGATTGGACAGTGAAGTAGAAACATTAGAATGATAAGGTCATCTTTCTTCTGGTCAGCTACCTGCTCCAGCCTGTGACTGGACAGTGAAGAAGAAACATCAAGCTCATAAGGTCATTCCTCTTCTGGTCAGCTACCTGCTCCATGTGAATGGGCCATGGAGGAAAAACATCAGACTGATAAGGTCCTGTCTCCTCTGTTCAGCTACCTGCTTCAGCCTTTTATCAGACAGTCATGGAGAAAAATCAGACTGCTAAGGTCATCTCACCTCTGGTCAGCTACCTGCTGCAGCCTGTGAATGGCCCATGGAGAAAAAAACATCAGAATGATAAGTTCATCTTTCTTTTGGTTAGCTACCTGGTCTAGCCTATGATTAGACAGTGAGGGAAAATCATCAGACTGATAAGGTCATCTTTCCTCTGGTCAGCTACCTGCTCCAGCCTGTCATTGGACAGTCAAAGTCAAGGAGAAACATCAGACTAATAAGGTCCTCTCTCCTCTGCTCAGCTACCTTCTTCAGTCTTTGATCAGACGGTCAAGGAGAAACATCAGACTGCTGCGGTCACCTGTGCTCTGGTCAGCTACTTGCTTCAGCCTGTGATTGGACCATGAAGAAAAAAACAGACTGATAAGGTCATCTCCTATGATCAACTACCTGCCCCTGCCTGTGATTGGAAAGTGTAGGAAAAACATTAGACTGATAAGATCAACTCTCAAATGGCCGTTTACCTGCCCCAGCCTATGATTGGAGAGTGGGGGAAAAACATCAGCATGGTAAGGTCATCTCTCCTCTGGTCAGCTACCTGCTCCAGCCTGTGACTGGATAGTCAAGGAGAAACATCAGAATGATAATGTCCTCTCTCCTCTGGTCAGCTACCTACTTCAGCCTTTGGTCAGACAATTAAAGTTAAGGAGAAACAACAGACTAATAAGGTCATCTCTCTGGTCAGCATATGTGCTTGCAGTATATCTATTTGGCTTCTAACATTGCCTCTATCAGTCAGAGGTTAGGAAAGCAAAAGGCTAAAATCAAACCAGACATTTACTTGCATTGAAAGTAAATTAACATAAAACTTAAAGTTAAATGATTTTTAACAAACAGATAACTGCATTAATTGGTGTTTTTATATTTGCCTGGAATTCAGCGATAAGGTTCAGCGGTCCTTTAAAAGGCGTATTAATAAGGTAAATAAGCAACTGAAGCATCAACCTTCTAAGTAATTAATCATCGGTTTTGCTATTCCCTGCATTACCTCTGTGCTGCTGAAATACTTTCTTTCCTGCCCATTCAATATGTCCTATTTTTTTAACTCAGAAGTATATGTATGCCTCCTTTTAATACTGTAAGTACATGATACAGTAGGCACATATCAGGAATATGAAATATAGGGTTAACATTATTTTATTATTATTATTATTACACAGTATTTATAAAGCGCCAATAGTTCACTCAGCGCTGTACATTACAAAGGGGGACAGAACATGTGACAGAACAATACCAATACAATGCAAAACATGAGGGGATCGAGGGCCCTGCTCTTTTGAGCTTACAATCTAGAAGGGATGGGATAGTGGTACAGGAGGAGATAGCTGTGGGGGATGGAGTGGTAGGAAGAGTGGAGGAGGTCAGCAAGTTAGCAGGGGGTGAGGTAGGCTTCCCTGAAGAGATGGGTTTTCAGGGTGCGCCTAAAGGAGAGGAGAGTAGGTGATAATCTGATGGGTTGGGGCAGGGAGTTCCAGAGGATGGGTGACACCCTGGAGAAGTCCTGGAGGCGGGCATGGGAGGAGGAGACCAGGGAACTAGAGAGAAGGAGGTCTTGTGAGGAGCGGAGTGTGCGTGTTGGGCGGTACTTGGATATTAGGTCAGTGATGTAGTTCGGGGCAGTATGGTGGACAGCTTTGTACGTCAGTGTTAGGATTTTAAATTTGATCCGTTGCGCAATCGGAAGCCAGTGGAGGGATTGGCAGAGGGGGGTGGCGGAAATGGAGCGGTTGGAAAGGTGAATGAGTCTGGCAGCCGTATTCAGGATCGACTGAAGCGGGGATAGCCAGCGGCGAGGCAGGCCAGTGAGGAGGGAGTTGCAGTAGTCGAGTCGTGATATGATGAGGGAGTGGATGAGCTGTTTAGTGGTTTCTGGGGTTAGGAACGAGCGGATTTTGGCGATGTTGCGGAGGTGGAGTCTGCACGAGTTTGTTAAAGATTGGACTTGGGGCTGGAAGGATAGGTTGGAGTCCAGAATGACACCAAGTACTCTGGCCTGCAGAGCGGGTTTGATATTGGCGTTGTTGGATGTGATGTAGAAGTCAATGGGGGGTGGGGTTCGGGCTGGGGGGAAGACAAGGAGCTCGGTTTTGGAGAGATTCAGTTTAAGGAAGTGGAGCGACATCCAATCTGATATGTCGCTCAGTAGGTGTGTGATTTGGGCAGAGACCGAAGGGGTGAGGTGGGGGGTTGAGAGATAGATTTGTGTGTCGTCGGCATACAGTATTCAGTAACATACAGTATTCTTTAATTCCTTCCATTGCTTTTTACAAAAAATGACTGTTGTACTTATGAGACACTGGATTAAAAAAAAATATCAACATTTTTCAAATGCTCAATATTTATCTGCTTAGGTAATTTTAAAAGATGTGACTTTGAATCTGGCTTTTGTGAATGGAAAGTACTGAACACAATTGGCTTTACGTGGAAGATAAGTGATAAAACAGAGTTGTACAATGGATTTTTGCCAAAGAAAGACCATACATCACAGAATGGTGAGTACTGCTTTTATATACTATGTTTCTTGTGCTAATTAGTATTAGTGTGCATTGGTCCACCCAACACAAAACTCCAGCCAAAAATCATATAAGGTAAACATGAACAGCAAATGATAGAAATGAAATAACAAAACAAGCTTCTGCTAGTTTTCTTACCTGTGATCCAGAGATTTCCCCCACAGTACTTTTTTCTGCCTCTAGATGTCTTCAGCCAACCTCATTCAACCCACTTCCTCTGAGCCCAGGTCATTCTGGACCATTCCTGTGACTGGACAGTGAAAGGAGAAGCACTATGGTGATGAACCTGTGTCACCACTTAAACTGATCCTAGTTTAGACTCTTCCTCTCATGCTCCAGCTGTACGGGGAATGCAGGGAGCTGATACTAGATCAAATTCAGGAAAGAAGAAACAGATGACTGATGAGCTCATCTCTCTGTCATTCTGCTCGCTCCTTCTATTAGCATTTTCCTGGCTAGCACATGAGCAATCCAGCACACCTGACTGGCTCCTTGTTTTGCTTCTCCCTACTCCAGTCTCAGCTCTGCTGTACAGGTGACTGCAAGAGGCTGGTCCCAGGTCAAATTCGTGTATTTACACTGCTTGCTTTTTAAAACTGCATGTAATAAGTTATTACTGATTATAGAGCTGTAATAATTCATGCATTTTATATCTGCCTTGAGTATAGTTTTATGAAGCAAGTTTGTGTGCAAATCCAATTTTTTTTTGTAATTAAAAGTCAGGGACAAATTAAAATCTAACTCCAGCTAACACGTTTCAAACGGCTACAGCAACAGTTGCTTTTTACTTTTGAAAAAAAAAAAAAATTTAAACCTTATAAATAACAGCTGACAATTGTAGAATCCCCAGCAGTTTTTCATAGTTCATCTCAACCTTTGTAAACTGCCACTTTCTTTGGACAGCTTGCACTGTGTGTAAATGGGGTGAAAATATAATTAAAAAATAAATAAATTACTATTACCTTGTGCACCATTTCTAAAATGCAATATTTTTTTTTTTTTTTGCTATAGTGGGCCTTTAACTAACTAGCTATCAAATGGAAACAGTCTCTAAGAAAAAATGTTAAATGAATTAGTGATCTCTTTGGAAGACCTCTTAGAATAATTCACTCTGTAGTTGCCTTAGAGAGGTCTTCATTTATTAATGATGCCAAGGATCACGGGAGCCGTTGGGTGAGCCAGAAATGGCTCAGAAAAGTAAAAACAAATAACTATAAATAATAGAGCACAGAATTCCATAAAACCTCAAGAATGCACAGGGCTAATTTAATATTATTGAGAAACTTGTAAAAGATTTCACAACCGGGAACAATATCCAATCAAACTCCAAAAAATGTGTCTTTTCCACCAACTCATATCTGATTTATGTTACCTATACTTAGAACTACAAGTCTGTGTAATTCATAGCCAGACTGTAGTGCTGGTTCACATATATGTGGATTGGATGTGGTTTGAACCACATCCAATCGGCATTACATGTCAAAAAACATTGCTTCCTATGGTGCCTGTTCACATGTGTCCAGTGCACTGGTGGTGCGGATTCAGTGCAGTTTGAAAAAGAGTCATGTACAATTTCTGAGCAGAAAATATATATATATGCAGCACACCAAAAGTACAAAAAAGTTGTCACCACCCCAACCTATACCTAGCCTTTGCAATAAGGTGCACATGGAAGGGCAATGAACATCACAAAGAAAGCACACTTACCTGCCAGCCTGCAAAAAAAAAAAATTGACCCTGTCTAACATTAAAAAAAGAGGGTTTTGTTTGCACACATTTGCAAATATATGCATAAGCCACAGTGTACGCAGTGAAATCTGTTGTTTGTTTGTGATGTGTGTTGCTCTTCCATGTGCACCTTACTGCAAAGGCTAGTACTGTAGAACTTGAAGACTCCTCAAACTCTGGCTGCGCTTCACAGAACTGCTGACTGCACAAACAGAATTTCCCAGAGGATCTCTTATGCTGTAGGTAACCTAAACAAAGCTACACATGGTCACATTTCCTCCAGCACTGAGGGTCAACTACTCACATACACTCACCAGCCACTTTATTAGGTACACCCAGGGGCGGACTGACCATTTGGAAACTTGGGCATTGCCCGAGGGCCCGGGGTCAGTAGGGGGCCCCATGAGATGCCCCTGGTACCTTTTTCATAGGCTTTTTTGAGTTTGGGCAAGGAAACAGGGGCCCCATGATCCCCTATTGCCCGAGGGCCCCATGAGTTGTCAGTCCGCCCCTGGTACACCTGTTCAATTGCTTGGTAACACAAATTGCTAATCAGCCAATCACATGGCAGCAACTCAATGCATTTAGGCATGTAGACATGGTGAAGATGACTTTCTGAAGCTCAAACCGAGCATCTAAATGGGGAAGAAAGGGTATTTAAGTGACTTTGAACGTGGTATGGCTGTTGGTGCCAAACGGGCAATTCAAAAATTGATGATCTACTGGAATCTTCATGCACAGCCATCTCTGGGGTTTACAGAGAATGGTCTGAAAAATAGAAAATATCCAGTGAGCTGCAGTTGTGTGGACAAAAATGCCTTGTTGATGTCAGAGGAGAATGGGCAGATTGGTTCAAGATGATAGAAAAGCAACAGTAACTCATGTCAATATGGACCAAAATCTCTGAGGAGTGTTTCCAACACCTTGATGAATCTATGCCAGAAATAATTAAGGCAGTTATCTGAAGGCAAAAGGGAGTCCAACCTGGTCCTAACAAGGTGAGGCGTGTAGTCACAGGATCATCTGTTGCCTCCTGACGATATCCATCAGGCTCTTCCTAGTGAGGGAGATGTAGAATCACACTGCCATGGGATAGCAGGTTTCTTTCCCACCAACTCCCTCCTGGCTCTCTCCTATGAGCTTCTCCAGACCCAACTTGAATTCGAGAATAGGCCCCCCAGCTAAGTCCAGCTGGAATTTCGATGTCTTCAGACAGGCTCACTCTAGCACTCTTTCCCCAGTGGGAGAGCCCCTGCTTAGGGATCTCCTCCTGCAGGAGTGAACCCAGGAACATTGCCCTGCTATCTCATGCCTCAGACTACGTATGTGCTCTCTCACTACCTACTGGGTACACCTCCCTAGGGATTGGCTTGAGTCCCATAAATATTCAGGCTGCCTACTGTGTTCCTCCTCCCACTATGTTCCTAGAATCCTCTAGAAGACAGGGGGATGCAACAGAGCAGCTGTCTGTGAAACACTGAGCAGTCCTAATCAATCAACCCCCCCACTCCTCTGATTAAAGGGGAGTAAACTAACATTTCCTAGCAGCCTACTTTACACTAGGAGGGTGCTACATATATATTTATTTTTATTTACCAGACCTAAATCCATTAGGTTTAGTTATTATTTCTGATCATATTAAAGAAAGAAATAAATCATGTCCAAAACCGTTATGCTTGTATATTTGGAAACATTTCTTGAATTGTAGATAGAGTAGGGAGTGGTTAAACCTTGCCAGTTTTCTTATCTGTATGCTACTGGGGAGATTTCCCTTTATTTCCTGTCTTGTCAGCCCCCTCTTGCTTCTCAGCTGGAACAGGTGTCCCAATTTAAAGATTTCCCCTCTGTTGCTGTTTTGGCGATGACTTAAACTGTTGGTTTTTCCAACACTTTATGTCCCGGCGACAATGGTCATCTAGGCAAAGCAATAAGAACCCAACCAGGTTTTAACCCATTTGCTCTCTATCCACTCTATGTAAAAAAAAAGTTTTTGATCTTTGATATACTTTGGGGTGGATTTACTAAAGGCAGATAGGCTGTACATGTTGCTAGTGCAGTTGTCCAGAGCTTATTAAATGAGATGAAACTATGCTGACTTTCATCATCCAATCATGTGCAAGCTAAAATGCTGTTATTTTTTTTCCTTGCACATGATTGGGTCTTCTTTGCAAAGCAAAACTTCATCATTTACTAAGCTGTGGAGCAATTAAACTTGAAAAATGCACAACCCATTTGATTTGAGTAAATCTACCCCTTTAAGTTCTCTGGTGGTGTGACCAGAATCTAACCTGCTATTTCTACACCAAAAGAAAATACCAATTGGTATTCCCATTCAAAATAAGAGATAAAACACTCAGTACCCTCACCTTCCTGGCTCCTGTAAAGTCAGTGTTATTGCCATTGCTGGTGGGTTGTCATTATTGCTCATTTGCTGCTGCGATTGCCAAATTGTTGCCTATATTGTTACAATTACCTGTTTGTTGCCCATACTGTAATGACTGCCTGTTGTTGTCAGCATATAGTCAGGACTGCAGTTTTTTTCCTACATCTGGTCAAGTCAGCGCTGCTTATTCATAAAACATGTAAGAATAATTAGATATCCTGCAAGTCTTTCACTTTCAAAAACTATTATTCCAATGTTTTGTGCAGTGCACTATGTACCCCTATAGGAATTTAAGGCTCACTGATGCTCAAAAGTTCCTAGGTATGATTAGTACATTTAACAGCTTACAAAATGTCTGCTTGTGTACTGAGCCTTTTCTGAATGGTATGTTTTCATGGACCATGTAAGCCATTGCAACTTCTGTAATCATAGATCTTTGTAGTTGTAAAGTCCTGTCCACCTATAAAGTAAATGTTCTGGGAAAAAGCACATTTGGCTTACCCAATCCCTTTTTGTGTATTCATTTCTGTTCGCCATTATGGGGGTCCTGTCAGGGGTATGTCCTTCCTTACATACCTTGTGTCCAAGGGTCATCCTTTTTCTTAACTCAGAAAGTTGGAAGGAATGGATACGAGAAGGAAATTTAAGGTAAGAATAGTGCTGTTTTATTCTTTATAGAATGTCTTGTGAGCTCACTGCTGGTGAGTAAAATGGAACAACAAATACGTTTGAGACTCTTCAACTCACTGGTGTAGGGGTAGTCACTTGCTCTGTAGTTGTAGTCTGGGGGACAGGTCCATTTTATAAGTGTAGAAACTTTTTGAAGCATGCAGGCCTACACAGGTGCTGTCACTGACACCCTTACTACGAGTGGTCATCTTGTGTTATCAGGCAGACTGGCACATAATAAAGTGGAAGGTCACAGACGTACACTGTTCAAGCCATTCTTCATAACACCCCTTGTGCCATAATAAAGGTAATAGTATTCACCTTCTCCTTTGTCCTAATTATCCAGGGAGTTCACCTCCTCATTACTGACTGATCTTACCTTTCACTCTCACTGAACCTGTATACGGCACCAGCTTGTGATCCAGACACTTGCTAACATGGCTCTTCAATTATACATGGCCAAATCTATAATGCATGTCCAGAGGTTTGTCTTGATGATGTATAATTTAGATTCAAATAAAATAAGAAATGCTAAATTTCCTATATTTGATTCTAAACCAAAAAAAAATAAAATCACTGTATTTTTAACATTATCCTTGGAAACGTACAAATTCCAAGTTCAAAAATTACTAGCAAATATATATGTTTCATAACAGACAGGGTGCTGCTTTATAAGTAGTGTGAAGAATTAGAAAATGTAATAATGCCATTTTCTGTTTGCATTTTAACTAGTGCTTAACCCTTTGAGGACCGTAAGGTTTTGGAACGCCATAAGAATCAATTTTTTTGTTTTTAAAGTTCGTACACTTCAGTTGCTGTAACTAAGCCATTTCATGAAATAATTGGCAAAAAGCTAGATCCATTTGTTGTTTGTTGATAAGAACTAATATTTTGACTCAAACCAAAAAAAAAAAAGAGTTTTAAGTTCTTAATCAGATGATACATGCAATTACAAACATGGGACAAATACGTCCCTTGGTCCTCCAAAGGTTAACAACTTCCCACCCATACGTTCTGGGGTTGAAGTGGTTACACTGGGGCCATGACTGCAGCCGCAGTCATGGGCCCGGTATCTTTTTTTCAGCCGGCGATGTTCTCTCATTCCACCACGGAGCCCAGGGACTGAAGCAGACAGTTCCGGCAACTTACCATAGAGATGACAGAGGACCAGAAGTCTCCAAAATATCTCTATGGTCTAAGAAACTGGTTCCCAGCTCTACAAAGATGGCACCACCATGTTGTCTTCAGAGCAGTCAAGGATTCCCAAAACCCCAGCTCTCTGTTAGAAAAATAATTGGCCACACAGGTTTCTGATTGATATTTGGCATACCTCCTACAATCCCTTACTGCTATATAGGATAATAAGCTTTACTGTTTAATTTACTGTTAAAAAGGTAAATGTGGGAAATGTGGGAAGAGAGAGTTATATAACGGGATGTTTTGTGGTTGATAAGTGCCTGTTTTTTTGGAACTGCCACTGCAAATGTAAGGCGTGCCAACAGGTTTACCCAGATTACTATCTACCTATGCCTAGTTGTATTATTTAGCTATACTTACAGAACTTTGTTTAATCTTGACACTTTAGCTTGGGTGTAAGAGGGTCATACATCACCTGAATATTGATCTTTGCCTTGTCAGCTCTCTGACCTCACACACTGCATCCTCAGAAGCTGGGAGATGCTTGATATCAAAGAGTCAGATCTCTGAGCCACTGGCTGCTCCATTGATAGCAGCACCCAGTCTTCTTGGTAGTGTCAGAATTTGAAACTAAGCCCCACTACCACCACCACCATCACAGATTCCTATTGGTCCATCACTATGACGGGCAGCCTCGCCAACAATAGAAATGCACTGGAGGTAGGAATTGGTGGTCAAGAGTCCACAGTATCAGGAAGTGTTGGCGCTTTGGTTTGAGGTGCTATTGCAGGTATGTGCACATCTAAGTGCCTGCACTACAAAACTGCAAAGGTTTCCTGCCCTGTTCTCCCAACACAGTCCATCTAATGAGATGGCCTTGTCCATTTGAGAAAAGTATCAAAGGTTACTGTGTACAATAAACAATGTCAAAGACAAGAGGATGTTTCTCTTTAGGAATCAGCATTACTTTGCACTGAATGGCTCCCAGGGGTGGGTAGGTCCATGTAAGTTGAATGATGCTGGTCATCATTCAACCCAGAACAATGGTGGCATCTAATGGTGAAAAAGAGTTACTTCAAGGGACAGCTCCTGATTTAATGTAATTAATGCAGCAAGAGTTGGTGTTTTTTTTTTAACTCTTCCTTTTTCAGAGCTGCTTTTTTAATACAGTTTTTTAAAATACAAAACTGGAAATCAACTGTAATGCTTACCTGTCAAATGGGTGGTGATTTCTGTCTTCACTGAAGAGATACAGCTGCCAAAGAATCTTCAAGTTCCAACTCACTTAAGAATAACTGGCCCCCTGTTGCACACTATGGTTTCATCTAAAGGACACAATAAGGATGTTCGTAGGTGGAGCATCAGCACACAGCAGAGGATTAGGCATCTCACCCATCTGGAAGTATAGCATGCAGAAAAGTCTTTGGTGGTCACCTCCCACTGAGCAGGTATCAATAATTATTTTTTTTGTAGAGTGCTTTTGGAAAAAAGAAGTGATGTGACAGAGTCACTTTTTTATGAAGGTGACAGGTTTTCCTTTAAAGACACGCTGTAGCGAAAACTAAAATTTAAACCCTGAGATGCTTAGAGGGAGCACAGTCTGCTGCCTCTGTTCATCCTTTTTTTAACCAAGGATTGCTATAGAGCTCCATTCTATTCCACTCCATTGCATCAGTAATCTGATGATCTGAGGACCCTTGCTTGTGATGCAGAGGAGGAATTCCCAAACACACACACTGCTGGTGTCTTTCGTTATCTCATTTACTCAAAGTCTGTTTTTAAAAAAATATGTCAGGGCTAAAAAGTTTCTCATTCCACCAATCACATTCAAACCTGCCTTGGTGATATAAGAAAAAAAGACTGAGGAATCTACTCAGCAAAGGCTTCAGGAAGTGCACTCCCAGTGAAATGGTGAGGTTGTGGGTGGGGCACCCCAGTGGGGGACACTAGAACTGTACTCGCTAATGGCCTAGGTTCTTGACAGGAGTTTGCGGTCATGCAAAAATCAGCATTAACCACTTGCCCTCCAGAGGATTTACCCCCCCCCCCCATTCCTGACCCCCGTATTGCAATACGGGGCTGCATTACTTTAACTGACAATTGCGCGGTCATGCAACTCTGCACCCAAATTAAATTTGCATCCTTTTTTCAAATAAATAGATCTTTCTTTCGGTGGTATTTGATCGCCTGTGCGTTTTTTATTTTTTGCGCTATAAACAAAAAAAACAACAATTTAGGGAAAAAAACAATATTTTAGATTTTTTGCTATTAAACATGACCAGTAAAAAATAAAATTTCATCATAAATTTAGGCCAAAATTTATTCTGCTCCATGTCTTTGCTAAAAAAAAATCCCAATATGTGTAAATTAATTGGTTTACGTGAAAGTTATAGCATTTACAGCAGGACCGCTGCGGACATTCTGACACTGGGGGGAACTGACTTGGTGTCACTGACATCCTCAGTGACACCAATACAGTGATCAGTGCTTATAAAAAGCAATAACACTGTACTAATGGCATTGGGCAGGAAGGGGTTAACATGTGGGGTGATCAAAGGTTAACTGTGTGATGTTTCACTGTGTGCTGTGTGTGTGCTTTACGCTTTACAATGCAGAGTCATACAAAGCAGTATGCAGGAGCTGACAGGGGAGAGATCTGTGTTGTTTATACACAGATCTCTCCCCCATCGGTAATACTTGGCGATCACCGGGTGCCGCTGAGGAATCACTGGGGACCTGGGGACTTACAGCCAAGGCCGCGAATGGCCCTACCTGCAACTGCAAAATCACGTAAACAGTATATATGTGATTTTACGCACCTGTGCTGCCCTGTAGCAGTATTTCCGCTACAGGGCGGCGTGAAAACGGTTAAGGCATAACTCCAAACTTAGAAGTAGGCTGTAATGAGCACAGTTAACCCTCTAGTAACCTGTGGTTAACTGATTGTACTGTTAACACACAGCACTCCAAACACTACCAGAAGAAGAGAACACCACTTCCCAGGTGCGCAGCATTTAGGAACTGTACCGCAGAGCCTGCAACGGCATTCACCAATCCAGCAATCCCTGTTACCTCATTCCCAGTGACATTTCCACAATTACTAATGGATACAGAAAATTAACCTCACTCTGTAACTTGTGCTTGCTCTCTCTCTCTCATAGGGGCCCCTCTACACCTCCTACTCGTGGCTTCCCGGGTTTGGTCCCTAGTTACTCTGTGCTGCAGGTGCAGTGGGGAACTGGCTGTTAGTGAAGGGGACAAGCACAACACCCCTTCACTACCAGAGTAACCGTCACTCTATGCAAAGTCAACCATTTCATGGCTGGTTGGGCTGCAAGGATACATGTACGGTTGTCCCTAGCAATGAGAATATAGTCTGCGCTAGACAGCAAACTACGTGCTGGACTAAAATGTACTGTATCTACACTAACCTACAGTCCTCTTGTTACAAGCCCTGTTCTTTGGATATACCATGTAATGCACCACTTAAGATAGAAACGTCAGACCAGGCATTACATGGTTAATGGTGACTTTACAGAAAAAAAGTCAACTTACAGAAACAGTTCTTCCAAAACAGCCTCACTTACATTTCTGTACAGAGTTCTGTAGGTGACCTGAGGCAGGAGACAAGTCCATAAAAGCAATCCTTTTTAGGCAAAAGTCCAGTTAGGCAATAAATCCACAAAGACAGTGACAATCCCTCTAGAGTCCATGATTGGCAGTAGTCCATAAAGGCAATAAGTCCATAGGCTGGCAGCTAAGAGTCCTCAGGTTCCCAGCACCTCAGGGAACCCTGACTGCCCCCCCCCCCAGATGGGGGCACCGACTAATGGGAGTGATAGCCTACAGAAGAGCCCCTTTTTATGTGGATCCGTAGAAAACTTTCAGGAAAATCTAGCCAATCAATTCCTGAGATCCGCTACACATCTACATTGTAACAGTTTTACAGGAAAAACTGCAGAACATGAGTCAGCATAGAAAAAAACATTAACCCAGGGGTGTACAGGCCCAAGATGACTATGAATGCAGCGCCAACACAAAAACATACATTTTAATTTTTTTGATTTTTTTTTTAATTTTTCTGTTTTTTGTTTTTTTGAGTTTTTTTTTACTGGACTTTTATAAGTTTTATCTTCCCAAAGGAAAGTCTCCTACTCTTCAAAATCATGCCTTATTCAAGTCATCAGTTTTCGGCAATCCCTTTATTTATGAACAACTATTTTCAAGGAAAAAGCACAAAATGGCAAAATTGGAACCAAAATATCTGATGAGCTGCTTGAGAATTCATTGAGAATTGCTACTACTTCCATGGAACCAGATACAGATGCGTTAGTTTATCAAAAACCGTGTCAAATATCGCACTAGTTTTATGTTGCCCTCTTTTTCTTGTATAATAAAAAATATTACAAAAAAGAAAGTTTTATTACCCAGATAGGTACATTATCTATATCAGTGATCGTTAACTTGTGATCTGCCCGACTTTTTCTGCTCATCAGCATTCTTTATTGTTAGTGTATTTTATGTGCGGTCCAAGACAATTCCACTTCTTCCAATGTGGCCCAGGAAAGTCAAATGTCAAAAAGTCTAAGGCAGCACAGTGGCTAAATGGTTAGCATTTCCACCTGACAGTGCTAGGGTAGTTGGTTTGAATCCCAACCACGGCACCACCTGCCTGGAGTTTGCATGTTCTCCCTGTGGCTGCGTGGATTTCCTCCAGTTTCATCCCACACTCCAAAGACATAGGCTCGTAGGTTAATTGGATCTTGTCTAAATTGGCCTGAGTATGTGTATGAATGTAAGTTAGGGACTTTAGACTGTGAGCCCCTTGAGAGTTAGGGACTGATGTGAGTGTTATATATATATATATATATATATATATATATATATATATATGTAAAGCGCTGCATAAATTGATGGTGCTATATAAGTACCTGTAATAAAATAAAAAATGTTGGAAATCCCTGCATTAACCTTTCTGTAGGCACTTGCCTACAGGATGCTTATTGGATTCTGGCTACACTGGATTATATAGAACTCACACTAGTATACTTTCTGATTCTAGCACAGCTGCACTCTACATTTTACCTTCCTGAGTAGTTTCACCGATTGCCTAGAATTACTTTTTCAAATGGAAATCTTTACTGTTTGTTCTTCAGTTTCTTTGTACAACAGAACAATATATGCAGGCATTGTGCTGCAGAGTTGTTTGCAATCATTGTTACATAACACCAAATTTCTGCATCCTATTATTACAGCATAATGAAAATATTCCATTTTATAACTGAGGGTTCTTATTTTTAGGACACTTTGTGTACTTTAGTGCAGAGTCTGCGAATGGAGAAAGAACAGCTTCTTCCCAGCTGGAGAGTGATTTTTCTGTGAAGCCGTCTACAGCTGCCGTTTGCCAGGTTAGACATTGTGTTCTCTGCTCAGAATCAAATTTGATATCATAAAGCCGGAGAGTAATAAAATGAAGTTTGTATATAGTAATTATTATTATTATCATGTTCAGTTATGGCTGTGTAGACTGTTTTACTGTCATTTGTTTTTTTTTCCAGGAATAAATATTTGGGGCTAGCTCAACTTCCAATTTTTTTCTCTTGTGACAGTTCAGCAAAGTTTAAAAGAACATACAATCTACCAGCCAATGACCATTTGATGTGAACAAACGTACGCATTCCAAAGGCATATAATCACCCATTTAACTAATATAGAGTCAATTCTAATTAGATTACCTGGGTGATGACATCTATGAACTCACAGCCACATATACATTTTATCAAAAAGTAACCATTTCATATCAAGGGGTTAAGTAATGGTTTGCAAGGAGTAAGGTAAGAATTTTTTTACAGAGAAAGCATAGTATATCCCTTCTGCAATTAAAAAAAAAATCCTTCTTTCTAAAGGCATGGCACACTTTTGTTGTTTAACTAGGTATTAGAGTAGTTATATTCCCGGTGTTTGCCTTACCTTGTAATAATGGGCTCACATACGGCGGCTGCAGTTTGTAGTGTCGTTTTAGTGTTCACCTGTGTCCATGTATTCATTCAGCTTACTTGTCCTAAGGGGCGGACTGACCATTTGGAAACTCGCGCACTGCCCGAGGGCCCTGGGGCAGTAGGGGGCCCCATGAGATGCCCCTGGTACCTTTTTCATAGGCTTTTTTGAGTTTGGGCAAGGACACAGGGGCTCCATGATCCCCTATTGCCCAGGGGCCCCATGAGTTGTCAGTCCGCCCCTGCTTGTCCTTAGTCTGCAAAGGGGCTGGCAACTTTTGTTTATGGGTCACATGGCGTCCAATCCATGTCTTGCCATTTCCTGTGTGTTGCATTACAAATGTGCAAGAGCTAGTGTGATGAAACACTGCATAGTGACCACCATGAGATGTCAGTCCGCCCCTGGTGACAACACTGTTTTGAAGTGAAATTGCACAGCAGAATTGTCACTCTGTGGGATAGTGTAGTCTTTAAGGAAAATTGTAGCTGCAATGGACTGCCTGACACCCCAACTGGGTACTCCACCAAACTACAGCTTCCTCCACTCTGGAACAAGAATATAACAAATTTACACCAATAAATTTACCCCAAACATCAGGAGGAACTAATGCCCAAACTAAAAAAAGCCTATGAAAAAGGTACCAGGGGCATCTCATGGGGCCCCCTACTGACCCCGGGCCCTCGGGCAGTGCCCTAGTTTCCAAATGGTCAGTCCGCCCCTGGTTGTCACCCTTCTGAAGGAAGTGGAAAAATTACAGTGCTTCTGGCAAATGCAATATGGAGTAAAACTTTGTTACAGGGAGCACTCAGAAAAACGAATACTGCTATGTTAATGCTAGTGACAGCCTGCATTATACATTATATGTCAGATTTAATTTTGCCCCCACACAAATGCTGTAAAGGGTCTCTTATCAACTGCTTCTTGAACTGTGTCACATTATCTCATATCAACTGCCACTTGGATGTTGTCACATGATCTTTTATCAGCTGACAGTCATAAATTAAAACGTAACAAGCTTGCAAATAAAGCTTCTTCATTCAAATTGTATTATGATAGCCAGGTATTGCGCATCCAATAAATATCTCAACATATTCTTTCTTAAAATGCATGCTATCCACATTCTGCCAGCTCTTATATTTAGGGTTGACCTGCATCATCCATTGAATGTTAATGTAATCCCACCCAGAGTAGTTTTGTGAGCCTGATGTATGGACATGTTTGCCATAATCCATCTTATGATGAAGCACCCCCCCATGAAACAACATCACCCAAAGTGATCATTATCTCGCTGGAAAGGCAATGCAGCATTTGATAAATAGGGCTGTGGCTAGAATGTCTTGGGTTATTTATTTTCTTTGTCTCTGTGTTGCCAATGGAAGAATGCAAAAGATGTGGCCCCAGGTGTTGTCCAGCAGATAAGCACACAAGGAAAAAGTCCTCCTGTCCATGGTAGCAGTTGGAATCCATTTAGAAATACAGAGATGAGCAGACCTGTTAGTGAATTAGCTGTTTGCCTGGAGTTCAGCTTTTAATGCAAGTGCCCATTGCTAAAGCCCAGGCTATGTACACAGAGGGATTTTTTTCGATTAGCTGGAGTCTATGGGCTGATTCTAGAGAGTGCCGAGGTAGGATGATGGGATTGTAGTGTCTTTGGTTGCCTAGGACAGTATTGTTAATGTACAGAGCTACAGCAGCAAATTACACCTAACGTGTGGCATTATGGTTTCAGTGGTCTCTCTGACCATAGCATGGCATTAGGTTCCACATTATATCCAAATGCCTCAGCTGTTTAACCACTTCCAGTCCGGACACTTTTATCCCCTTCCTGTCCAGGGCAATTTTCAGCTTTCAGCGCTATCACACTTTGAATGACAATTGCGTGGTCATGCCACACTGTACCCAAATGAATTTTTTACCATTTTTTTGAGACGGATAAAGCTTTATTTTGGTGGTATTTATTCACTGCTGGGATTTTTATTTTTTTTGCTATGTAAATGATAAAGTCCAAAAATTTTGAAAAAAAAGTGTTTATTTTTTTTTTTTAATTTTGCAAATAAATAATATTTCTACATACTGTCACCCTAGCAGTACAGTGTCACCATGGTGACACTGTACTACTTGTGGGGGGTGATGAAGATTTTTTTTTTTACACTGATTGCTTTTACACCCATATAGGATGTAAAAGCAATCATTTCTCTTTCTCTCTGTCTGCATTCTTGCAGTCATTGAGAAATACAGAGTGAGCTGTGATTGGTCACAGCTTGTCACATGGTACAAGGCTGTTGTGAATAGCCTTGTACCATGTGACCTCTGTGATCATTCATAGAATTCACACGTGTGTCATCTTGCTTGCTACTTTGCATGTGATCACTGATTGGCCAATCAGTGATCACATGATCGGGACCTCACACAGAGGTCCCGTCCGACGATTGGTGTTTCACTGTGTCCCAGGGAGCGCGCACAAGCAGGGTGCGGGAAGGCCGTTTATAAATGGCCACCCGACCCTGCACTGCCACCGTTCGGCCGTTTATATACAATGGCCGGTCGGGAAGTGGTTAACCAGTGTACGACTGTGCTATAGCCAAAAGACTGCTACAGCGCGGACGGCTAGTTCTGGGACAGCATCCATGGATCTGCACGGCGCGTGATCTGTGATTGCTGTGTCCTTCAGACACAGCTGATCACATGGCTATGGAATGGACCAATCACAGCCGCTTTTACCATGTGACCAGCTGTGTCCAATCACAGCTTATCACCAAGTACATAGGAAATGCCGGTTATCGGCAGTCCTCTCCTCACGCTAACAGCATGTGAGGAGAGGAGATCTGGTTAGTGGCATTTCGCAGAGGGACATCTACACTGATCATCAGGGCACTGATCATCAGTGTCATGGTGATCAGTGTAGCCCCACCAGTGCAGCCACTAGTGCCCATCAGTTAATCAGTGTCGCCTATCAGTGCCACCTATCAGTGCTGCCCATCAGTGCCACCTAACAGTGCCCATCAGTGCCACCTATCAATGCCCATCAGTGGCGCCCATCAGTGTCGCCTATCTGTGCCCATCAGTGTCACCTATCAGTGCCCATCAGTGCCGACTAACAGTGCCCATTAGTGTCACCTATCAGTGCCCATCAGTGCTGCCGAATAGTGCCCATCAGTGCTGCTCATCAGTGTCGCCTATCAGTGCCCATCAGTGCCGCCTAACAGTGCCCATCAGTGCTGCTCATCAGTGTCACCTATCAGTGCCCATCAGTGCTGCCGAACAGTGCCCATCAGTGCTGCTCATCAGTGTCGCCTATCAGTGCCCATCAGTGCCGCCTAACAGTGCCCATCAGTGCTGCTCATCAGTGCCACCTATCAGTGCCGACCAGTGAAGGAGAAAATTACTTATTTACAAAACTTTATAACAGAAACTAAGGTCTTTTTTAGTTTGTTTAGCAAAAAATAAAAACCCCAGTGGTGATCAAATACCACCAAAGAAAACTCTATTTTGTCTAAAAAAAATGATACAATTTTAGTTTGGGTACAGTGTTGCATGACCGCACAATTGTCATTCAAAGTATGAGAGCGCTGAAAGCTGAAAATTGGTCTGGGTAGGAAGGGGATAAAAGTGCCCGGTAGGCAAGTGGCTAATTGCTCGTGTCCAGTATAAACATTAGAAGAAAAGAAGATACAGATGGCTGCTATGTAATGATCACAGCAACCAATTTCACGTGTGAATATCACACAGTGCTGCTGTTGGGGGATTTGTCATCCATTATTCCTGCTGCTACTTTTTAAGGGGGTGGGAAATGTTGTTTACCTGTGATGCACGAAGCCTCCTTGGTGTACACAAAAACACATTATAGAAGGTACTCAGCTTAGTCATCGTCTATTTCCTATTGAAGTCCTGATGCTGACTGTAATGAGAAAGGTAAAACAGCAAGGCCGGGGAAGGAAGCAGAGGCAAATTTGCTTTGCCTGGGAATAAAAACATAACCTCTTTATTCCAGAATGAATTATTCAAAATATTCATGCTGCAAGTCGCACAATTCTGGACGAAGGAGGAAAATCCCTACTGTTTATTGAAATTGCTGAGGCCTCCTCTGCTCATCTGTATTTAAATTCTCAGTCGGTGTTTAGGGTGATGATTTCTGTTTTGTTTTCACACTGCGATGAGTTGTTCTCTGACTAAATGTGTACGATGACAAATTGTTTTAGAATAATAGCTGGTGATGCCTGAATTACTGTTTGCTTCTGTAGTTTGCCAGCTCACAGGAGATAGAAGTAACCCTTAAAGTACTTGTAAACCTCAGACATAAAATATGAACAAAGCACGTCTCTCTAAGGTGTGTGCTTGGCTCAATCCAGAGCACTCAGTGTCATTTCTGTCTGTTGCCTTGTTCCTCTTCTATAAGCACTATAAGCACTTCTGACAAGTTTTCCTGACACCAAGAGAAAAATGGTGACTGGGGATGCACTTCCAGTTGATTGACAGCCTCATCTCTGCTTGTGTGTTGTGTAAAGGGGGGGGGGGTCCCTTCCCACCAATCAGCTTTCAATGCTCTCCTCACTGATGTAACTGCAGCTCTCCACTCCCAACTTTTCAGAGCTCAGAGATTCTGTGTAAATTCTGCACTTTGAATGGATGTAGAGGAAAGATGGCTGTAAATAAACAGGTACAACTTATGTAGCAGGATTTATTTAATCTCTGTGTATCACCTGAGGCCAGTCACTTCACTGGGTATATGTGAGGGTTTACAACTTTAACATAAGCACCTGCAGAAACCTTCAGCAACAAGTTCACTTAGCCTCCTTCCCCACTGATTATACCTACCTTTGTAGGCAGTTTGATGGGGAAGGGGTTAATTGTCTATACTTTTTTTGCCGTCTTTTTGGAACCAGCCTACCCACCCTGTAACATATATAAGAGGGGAGGGAGGCTGAGGACAGGGGCCACAAGCGCTCAATTGATCAGGAGCTGTGACACTCTGAGGCTTCAAAGGGGTACTGCTGTGCCCGCCTGAAGAATCCCAATTTCAGCCTGCCTGAAGAATCCCAATTTCCAGCAGACATTATGGACTTTGCCAGAGATAGACTAACACCTTATTGAGGTATGCCTGGACCATTTACTTAGAGAGTTAGGGAATGTTCTTCTTACTGTTTATGTTGAACTGTGCTGCATATCATTTAGTAAAAGTTGCAACAAGTGTTCTAAGCCTGGTCTGAAGTGTTTCAAAGGGTTGTGTAGCACCACCCCTGAAGGAGCCACCTTGTAACTTTGGGTTCTCTGTTCTGTGCCCCAACTCCAAGAACAACTTCGGCCCCTCTGACGCACCTTGTTGACTAAAAATACACAAGTGTAAAATATCTTTAACCTAGCTGTGGGTTACTACCAGTAAATAGACACACACCCGTTTAGCGGTAAATGCTCTTAAACAATTCATAGAAGAAATGGCAAATTTAATTTAAATGAGCACACAGCTAGACAGAGTAATAACTATGTTAAATTGGAAATACATTCAGGAGGGTTCGCTAGTAAATCAGCATTAAACAATATTAGTAAACATTAAATGCAGTATAAATGATAACACTACACTAGGTTAGAGTGCACTCTCGGGATTTGGCTGGGATGCAGTGTCTCTTAAGAGGTACAGTACCTCTTTAACAATAAAAAATGGTCCTAGGGAAGCAACTGTTAGGGGCAGGCTTCAGTCTCCACTTTTCAGCCGGTTAAATGTTGGGGCCCGTTGGCGTGCAATAAGGACTGTTGCAGGCCATATTAGATCTTTGGAGTAACTGGAAGGTAGTTTCTAATGGCTCAGTCACTAACGGTGGTAACAAGTAGCCACCACAAGGCCCTCTCACCAGACCCAGTGATCCAGCAGCAGTGGTGTCTCCAATCGGTTATCCACTCACTCTGGATTGACCATGACGACTCTGGTAGGTAGCTTCTTCTTTAAGTACTTAGGTCACACTCTGTACCATCTGGCTGTCCCTCACATGGCTGTGGGTTCTGCTGACCAGGCTCTTTCTCTCTTAGACTACTTTCACACTGAGGAGTTTTTGAAGTGTTTTTGCATTTTGAGCCTGAAAAGCTCAAGAAGAACGCTTCCCTATGTATGTGAATGTATATCTATGTATGGTTTCACACTGAGGCATTGCGCTTGCGGTGCGGTGTAAAAACCCCTACTTACAGCATCTTTGAGTTAAAAAAAACACCCCAAAAATGCCTCTTCCCATAGAAATGAATGGAAAACACCTGAAAAGCGCCTCAAAAATGCCTCTAAGAAGTGTTTTTGGTGCAGTTTTTAAGTCACATGTCCTTTAAAAATGCTCAGAAAGCGCGGTTAACAGTGTGAAACTAGCCTTGGATGGAGTTTCCTTAACACAATCCTGTCACACTCCTGTCACATCACTCTTCTGGTTCATTGCTGTTACTACTAGTGGAGGGTCATCTGGTACTGAGGAGGTCAGTAGTCCGGGTCCCTCTCCAGTGGTCAGTTTCCCATAGCAACTGGGACTAACCTGCATGTTACAGAGATCTACAGCCTAGCCACATTTTAACCCTAGGTTCATATCTGTGCTGGTGGTGCAGCTGTGGACCCGCATGAAATTCCGTGCAGCTGCAACACCCGCACAGAGAATTGCGGACCCGAGGTCGGGTGCCATTAGTTCTAATGGCACGTCGCCCGCTCTGGGAAACACAACCATACTGGGAACCGAGGTTCCCGTGTGGGCTGCGTTTTCCAAAGTAGTGCAGGAACTTCTTTCCCTGCGTGTCACGGGCACGAGAGTCCATTCAAATGAATGGGCTCTCGTGCCCGAGCAAAATGCGGTATGCACGGCCGCATAGGTGTGAACAGGGGGTAAGGGAGAGAGTAAAAAGTTAACTGAGAATACCCATGAGGTCCGTGCAGGTGTTTGGTGGGACCTAATTCTGTCGCTGGGAGTGAGGTGGCAGAGGTATGCTGGATGGGTGGAGAGGGCACAGGCTTGGTGGTGTCCCGCCTAAATGTGATATTCAGCATGGTGTGTAAGGACATGGGGCAACACATTCACAGAGGAACTCTGTACATTTACTACCACACACGGTGTATGGCTCATCTCTAATCTGGAGTGCCTCCACAAAGTTGATTTCACCTGAACGTGGCCTTGCCTTGTCACACATCCAAAGGTACCCCCATATGCATGGGGCCCACAACTTCACAACATGGCGTAGTCTTAACGGCTTGGCCATCCCACACCTATTGTGCTCTGAAATGCCCTGTTTGCCTGTCAGAGTGAATACAAGAAGCCTTGTATAAACTCCATGTCAGTCTGCTCTGAACTTATTCTGTACACTGATCAGACAACATTATGACCACCCAACATAACATTATGACCATCCAATTAATAATGAGTAGGTCCCCCTTTTGGTACAAAAACAACCCTGACCCATCGAGGCATGGACTCCACTAGACAAAGCATCGCACTGCCTCTGACGGCTTACCTTTTTTCCATAGTGCATCCAGGTGCTATCTCTTCCCCAGGTAAGCAACACAAACTCAATCGGCCATTCAGATGATGTAAAATAAAGAAAAAGAAAAGGCCACCTTCTTCCATTTCTCCCTGGTCCACTTCTGAAGCTCATGGGACCATTATGAGTGTTTTTGGCTGTGGATACTGGTCAGTATGGACATTCTGTACGCAGCCCCATGCACAACAAACTGTGATGCACTGTGTTCTGACACCTTTCTGTTGGAACCAAAATCAACTTTTCGGCAATTTGAGCTACAGTAGCTCTTTTGGATTGGACTGTACAGGCCAGCCTTTGCTCTGCAGATATATCAGTGAGTCTTAGCTGCCCATGACCCTGTTTTACCTCCATGGACCACTTTTGGTCAGTCCTGATCATTGCAGACTGGGAACATCCCACAAGAGCTGCAGTTTTGGAGTTGCTCTGACTCTATTGCCTGCCATTACAATTTGGCCCTTGTCAAAGTCGTTAAAATCAGCTTTAGCTTTCTTATTTTCAGTTGTTTTTCCTTTATTTTTATTCGATGATCCTACCAGTAACACACTTCCTGTCCTAGGGTGACAACACTCACTCACTGTATTGTATCTATGCAGGAGTAGCATTGTCACCCTAGTTTTCATGCTCCTGATTTGTACTATAGAACACCCGCTCTCTCCCCATCTTCATAATAAAAGGGGCTGATGTTTTGTAGCTCAAATAAGTAACTTGAGCATGACTGGTAAAACTCTTGGAATTTCACTGCTTCAGAGGGACTGTGTTGTAAGCTCACTACTGGCTGTTACAAGGTTGCTGGATGTCTGATAGCATTAACAGGTATTTTTGTTTTTATATCAAACATATATAACCAAACACTTCAATGGTATATTTAACACCAAAGAGGAGTCAATGAAATTCAGTCATAGGGTTTACATGCACGTTAGGTATGTTGTCAATCTAACAATGTTAGACTGACAGCACTATAAAGCAATAGAGCCCTAACTGACTTACACAATGCCTTTTAAATATCCCCTCTATACCTCCCTGGGCCCCTATTCATTCATAAATTACTACTTTATTTCCCTAACGTTGAAATAATGGAAACATTATCTGTGTTGGATGAAAGCAAACACCTGATGGCCGGAGTGGAATGAGAGGAAAAAGTACTTTACCAACACCCATCAATTACCTCCTTTTATTACTCTCTGCTCTCCCCTCCGTGGCTCCCCTTCCCCCAGAACACAACTTAATGTTATAATCCCATCCCTAAGTAGATATAGCGCCATTTGTAAATGCTATAAGTGTCACGTAAACCAATTAATTTACACATATTGGGATTTTTTTTTAGCAAAGACATGTAGCAGAATACATTTTGCCCTAAATTTATGATGAAATTAGAATTTAAATTTTTTTTTATTGGACATGTTTAGTAGCAAAAAGTACAGTTTTTTTCTCAAAATTGTCGGTCTTTTTTTGTTTATAGTGCAAAAAATGCACAGGCGATAAAATACCACCGAAAGAAAGCTCTATTCGTGGAAAAAAGGATGTAAATTTAATTTGGGTGCAGCATTGCATGACCGCTCAATTGTCAGTTAAAATAACGCAGCGCCGGATCGCAAAAAATGGCCTGGTTAGGAAGGGGGGTAAATCCTCTGGAGGGAAATCTGAATCAAGAAGATTGTCACAGATGGATACTGTCTCTCCGACCTCTCTATATACCGGCCAGTAATAACATGTGATGTATATCACGTTTTAGCTCCACAACCAACAGTACAACCACCTAAATGGATATTGTTTGATATGCATCTCGGATGTCTTTGTGGAACATCCATTATGCATCCTGTACTATGACCTTTCTCTAATATGCATGAGACCTCGTTGATATATGCATGTATAAAGAATTTGAAAAAAAAACAAAACATATGTATGATTAAAATGCTTTATTACACTCTAGCACAGATGTGAAAGGAAGAAAAGTTAAAGTAATAAAACATTTAGAACTGTGCCCCCCTCCCCAACTGCAGCTCTAGGCTGGCTTCCCTGTATGGCTTCTCCATAAATACGTGCCTGAACGTCTTTACACCAGCCTCATTTTTTTAAAAATGCTTTTTGGGCCAGGGCTTTTTTTCAGCGGGAACGCAGTTCCGGCACCTCCAGCACTGAAAGTATGTAATAATAAGGGATGCTGGGGTGTGCTGGGGGGGTCTATTGATGCTGGCTGCTGGGGGATCTATTGATGCTGAAGGAAATCTATTGTTGGTGGGGTCTATCGTTGCTGGTGGGAGATCTATTGTACCTAGGGGGTCCTATGTTTCTGGGGGTTATTTGTTGCTGGGAGGGATCTATTTTTGAGGGAGGAGTCTATTATTGCTGGCTGCTGGGAGATATGTAATTGCTGCCAAGGGTCTATTGCTGCTGTGTTGGATCTATTGTTGCTGGGGAGGCGTCTATTGTTGTTCCTGGCTGCAGGGAATCTATTTTACTTTCTTGTTATCATTAAATATTTCCGTACAAATGACTTAGCACCACAAAATTATACTTGGTTCTGCATTATATAAAAGGGGCAATACTGGGTGGTAGGTAGAGTGTGGGACCAAGGGACGGTGCTCAGAGCTGGGCAGACAAGCGTGACTCAGAAGAAGCGAGTTCCTGCACCTATTCTCTGACAAAAAAAAAGTCCTGTTTTGGGCCATTGATATGAATAATTTATGCAGTTTTGGGTTATTGTTGTAAAATAATATTTTTTTTTTTCAGATTCAGTTTTGGTACCAGTTGTCAGAACACTCAAAACTGTCTGTCTTGAAGAGGGAACTTATGAGTCTGGATTTACAGTTGTTGAAGGAATTTAACAGTAGTACAGCAAGCAGATGGATAAAGGCCACAGTATATATTAAGAATAAGTTGGACTTAACAGACCCAGTTCAGGTAAGGAGTCACTTACCCAACCACATGACCGTTGTAAGTGAACTGTGTATGTATAGATGGCTTACATTTTTTTTTTATGATAGCAATAAACTAATTGCTCTCTATGCGAGCTTACAAAAGAGAATACATAATTTAAAGAAAACTCAAGATCCAAATCACTGCATAAATAATGTGAAAATATATATAAATATAAAAAAGCAGAAATTAAGATGAAATAAACCCCCAAAAAATCTAATATACCTAAATCAATAGTGCATACAAATATAAAAAAAAAACACCAATATGTAATTCTTAAATCATAACATACACAATTGAAAATTAGTTGTGATAAAATCTACCCCTAAACCTTAATTGCTGCTTTAAAATTAATGCATGTTTCAAATCACCATAATCCAGAATATTTCAACATCCAAGAATAATAAAGTGCTGAATTGTACAAATAAATAAGTTCATTTCATGAAAGTGAAAAAAAATGTGCACCAAAATATCCATAAAAGTCCACCAATAATCGTGTTAAAAGTCGATCTCCCCCATCAAACCACCATGTGATTAAATAAATCTTCAGTGCATGTATAACAGTAAGCAATCTCTGCTTCAAAACACCTCATGCTCCAAACAGACCTCCCCCAATCCATTGATACTTACCAGAATGTATGGCTTGTTTTAGTAATGGTAAACACGCACACTTGTAATAAATACTCCTCCTTATTAAGGTGCTTCTTCCACATCACCTATAATAGCCAGCAATCATAAGCACATACAGAAATGGGTATTCCACTATAATGGCCTCTCCGCCACAGGGAAGGAAACAAAAAGAACTAATATTGTAGTACCATCAAAACACCATTTATGGAATATCCAGTAAAATACACACAAACAAATATTAAATGCATGCCCAGCATTGATTATTCTGAAATGGTGTGGTATACTGCCTGAATGGCGTCTCACCCAACCAATCTCGCTAGCTACGGGTGGAACGTCACTTCCAGTGGAAGGTATTGTTACAAATGTTGTGCTGTGTGACACATTTCGTCACCTGACGTTATCAAAGGGCTGGCCGTACGGCACAACATGGATGTTTACATGGATGCTTACTGACACTCTTTAACTCCAACTTAGGGCTTCAACTTGTGGTTGGTGCTCATATTGATCCTAACCACCAATTGAATAACATAAATGGTAATACCACTTTTTAACACATGCTTTTATACAAAATCTAGCATCCAAAGTATAATACAAAATAAAGTGAATAAATATCCCATATAAAATAAAGTACAAAAGACATGATGTACAATAAAATAAACTACAAAACAAAATCTATGATCACATTCGAAATCATACAGCAATTCAATAAATACCCTCAGGACCTTTCAATATAAAACCCAATACAATTAAACATAAACATAAATAAAAATCTAAAATAAAAAATACAAAAAACGAATGAAGTATAATAATAGAGATTCCCTACATTCTCAACATCTAATCCCCTCCTATGAGTTTCTTTATTCTCTTAATACTTAAATCACAATATAGGATTTAGAAAGAGCTCGTATACCTAATATATTCCCTGATATTATCTCTACATTAAATATAACTGATAATACAGTTAATGTTCACCTCCACATTGAGACTCAAAGTCTGGAGCTGATGTACCCACTTAGTCTCTTGCTTAGAGAGCTCCCTAACCATATTTGATCCCCTCCATGATAGGTATATTCTCTCTAGTCCCCAAAGTTGTAAACGTCAGGATTTTTTCCATGTGCCTGCCTAAAGTGTAGTGGCACACTATGATTACGAAAGCCTTTAGTGATGTTATGTATATGCTACATCAACTGTTTCTTTAAAGGATATTTAGTCCGGCACACATATTGCAGGCCACAAGGGCATATATCACATGGGTGGTATCACAGGAAATGAACTCTACGGCATGTTGAAAAGCCTTTCCTATCTGGGACCAAAGACTGTCTAGTAGATGGGTCTAGAATTTTCCTCACTGCCATATCTCCAAAATTAGGGGCATGTCTATAAATAAATGTGGGTCTAAGTGGTATATTAGGTTCCAGAACTCTATCCATTGATAATACATGCCAATGTCTTTTTAAATACTTTCCACTTCTCTATACTGAGAGTGGTAACTAGAAATAAAACTCCACTGGTGTCTAATATTAGGCTGTTATATGGATTTCTCCCTTAAAATATTGTCCCTATAAACACATACTACTTCCTCAATTATTCTATCGAGGTGTTGAGCTGAATGTCCTTTTACATAAATCTATTTTAATAATGAGGGACTATTCCCTAAACTCAGATTCCCCAGTATAATTTCTTCTTACTGTCATTTAATGACCACTATTAATCAATAAGTAACTATTTGTGTCAGTAGGTTTAAAATTTACCTTTGTGATCAACTGATCACCCTCTCTAAAAATAATTAGGTCCAAGAAAGTAATCTCCTGTTTACTATACTGATAATCCAATTTAATATTCTGAGTATTATTATTTACTAAAGTAATGAACTCATGTAAATCCTGTTCAGTACCTTCCCAAATGAATAACAGACCATTAATAATACTGTGATAAAAAATTAGTTCTGGCCTCTGGTTATGAAAGACAAACCTATTCTCTCACTCTGCCATAAAAATATTTGTAACCTTGGCGTGAATTTGGCACCCATGGCAACCTCGTTCAGTTGTTTATAACGTTGATCTTGGTGCCAAAAATGGTTATGTGATAGGCAAAACTCCAATGCTTTCTTTATTAACAATTTAGGGCAAATTGTAAGTCCTCCTGTTTACTCAGGGCCCAATTTAAGGCCAAAAGTGCATCATCTGCTGTCACCAACAATATTTTCAGATTTATCCTTAAAATTCAACTGATTTAATGATTGTAATAAATCTTTGGTATCCTTTGAATACACTTTAGTTTTAACAATGCTCAACTGAAGAAATCTGTCCAGGTATTCACTTAATCTGGATGTAACTGACCTAATACCATTAACTATGGGCCTAGCAGGGGGACATTAAGCATTTTTGTGAATTTTTGGTAGCATGTATATAATAGGTAGTCTAAAAGTTCTCGGGACCAGATATTTTCACTCCTTTTTACTTAAAATCCTAGTTTTATAGCCCCACTGTACTAATTCCTCCAACTCTTTTTTATACTGTGACGTTGGATCCCTCAAAAGTCTGGGAAATGTATTGGAATCCATTAACATTTCTGTTAATTGGGAATGGTAAAACTCTTTATCCAAAATTACCACCCCTCCCCCTTTATCTGCAGGACGTTTGATTATATCCTTACGCTTCTCCAATAGCTCAATACTTTCCCTGATGTACCTAGGATTAACATGTTTCTTAGGATTCATTTGATCTAAATCCTGTAACACTAAGTTCTTAAGTACTTCCACTTAATGGTTATTATTTGAAATAGGGGGTTATAGTTGGATCTGTTTCTCAAACCACTATCTACTGTCCTTTCCTTTAAAACCTCATGGTTCCCTTTCATAGGAAGATTCAATAATAAATATTTTTTAAGATGTACTTTTTTTAGTGTACGAATATATTTATGTGCGTTCACATACATCTCAAATTTACCTAGGTGCACATTTGACTCCCAAATTCAGAATGTTCATTTTCTTATGTGTTAGGGATAAAATTCAGGAGTCTCTGCCCAGAGGATTTCAGCCATGTGGGAAGAAGGACAGGCTGACAGCTGCTATGTAACCCAGTCCTGCAGCACACAACCAGTCTGGGAATGACGGGCTCTGCTCGTGCCTGCTTCTACTATCTTTTCTTCCATTTATCCTCACTGAAGATTGCCTGCCTGAGGAGCTTGCCAACATACCTGGGGTTGCTGAGGCCTGTACTTGCACAACGCACTGCCTGCTGCATGGGAAGGAGAGACACAAACAACCATCAAGATGTGAGAAAGTGCTTCTGTTCCAGATTCCTGCTTTTGAAACGTTGTCATGCCTGGTCTGAAGTTGCTCAAAGGGGTGCATGGTGGAAATGGCGTATAGAAGAACAGGGCTGTGATGCACACCAGGGGTGAAGTAGTGACAAGCCATTGCTAGGGCCAAAAAATACAAAGGAAGTAGCATAAGACAGCCAGACAGTGGGAGAGTGGTACCGGCAGGGGTGATGGGTCTCATGTATAGTGAGGGGAGCGGTTCATGGCCTACCTCACGAGTAGTCAGTACCCCAGTAACCAGAACTGGACCTGCTTGGCAGAGACGCTAGGGACCTAGCCTTAGGGAAGAGTTAATTATACGCGTACATGGGGTCCGTGCTGGTTCCTGTTGGGACCCACTCTGTCACTGGGAGATGAGTGGCAGAGTCTAGCGGGACTGGTGGAATGGAACACTGCATTGTGGTGTCTCTTTCAAAATGTTACATCCTAAGCAGGTGTATGTATAGTGGGACCAGGAGGCACCTATACAAAGGCCTTGTTTGCACCGGGCAAGTTTGCACTGCCCATATACAGTGCAGAAGAATTAATGCAACCCACTCCAGCCAAAACTATTTTTGAGAGGCAGGAGTATATGAGATTAAGTTACAAGCTCTGATTGTTCTTTTCTATTGCTTTTTATGTCTATGTTGCATGGTAAAGTTCTCTTTAAGTGACCATACAGAAAGTGAGAAGAAATAATAGCGAGAAAAAAATAAAAAAGCCCTGATGGAGGGTCTCAACATTCTTCATGATATCCAAAACTAGGAAATTGCAATGGGTGGAGTTTCACTTAAGGGCACAAGCAGAAATGAAGCCCACCTCCATGCCACCTCATCCGCTCAAGAAGGAACAGGAAGGGACAATGCTTGCCATTTTGGTGGAAGGGACAGGAAGGTACACTGCCTACCATCTGGGTGGGCTTTAGCAGTACGCACATAGAGGCCATAGCTGCTGCTTTTACATCTGCATATCAGTATGCATGCACACTGGGCACCAGACCCAGAACACCAATCATGCTCTCACCATCGGACTGGTGAACAGGTGAACAGAGACAGATCAAGCAACCTGTATATTATTATCTATATGGGAGAATTGGGTGTTCCTGTTTCTTGTGTTTTGGTTACTTTTGTTGCATTTTTTATAAAATAAAATTAGCATCCAACAAGGAAGTGAAACACCCTCATAATGGTCACAGCAGGTGTGTAGACCCAGGAACTCTCAGGCCTGGAACCAGGCCTGGAAACTGATGGAAACAGACGTGCAGATTTCACTTGCAGAGACATCAGTTTACATCAGTTTTCATGCACGTTTCAGTAAATTTTATACATGTTGCAGATTCCTGTGCAGAAAAATCTGCACATGATACTAGTTTTGTGGTGTGAACAGGACAGATAGAGAAAAATTGTTTTTTTGTGTCCTTGCAGAATGCATGCAGAAAAACTTATCAGGTGGTTTAAATCTTAGGCAAAGCTTAGCTTCAGGTTGAACAACAACTCCCCCCACTTCCCCAACATACAGTGGGGATTGAAAGTTTGGGCACCCCAGCTAAAAATTCGTATTAATGTGCATAAAGAAGCCAAGGAAAGATGGAAAAATCTCCAAAAGGCATCAAATTACAGATTAGACATTCTTAGAATATGTCAACAAAAGTTAGATTTTATTTCCATCATTTACACTTTCAAAATAACAGAAAACAAAAAAATGGCGTCTGCAAAAGTTTAGGCACCATGCAGAGTTAATATCTTGTACTGCCCCCTTTGGCAAGTATCACAGCTTGTAAACGCTTTTTGTAGCCAGCCAAGAGTCTTTCAATTCTTGTTTGAGGTATCTTTGCCCATTCTTCCTTACAAAAGTCTTTCAGTTCTTTGAGATTTCTGGGCTGTCTGTCACGCACTGCTCTTTTAAGGTCTATCCATAGATTTTCAATTATGTTGAGGTCAGGAGATTGTGAAGGCCATGGCAAAACCTTCAGTTTACGCCTCTTGATGTAATCCCCCGTGGATTTCGAGGTGTGTTTAGGATCATTATCCATTTGTAGAAGCCATCCTCTCTTTAACTTCAGCTTTTTCACAGATGGCATCAAGTTACCATCCAAAATTTGCTGAAATTTTATTGAATCCATTTTTCCTTCTACTCGTGAGATGTTCCCTGTGCCACTGGCTGCAACACAACCCCAAAGCATGATTGATCCAACCCCATGCTTAACAGTTGGACAGAGGTTCTTTTCATTAAATTCTGTGCCCCTTCTTCTCCAAATGTACCTTTGCTCATTCCGGCCAAAAAGTTCAATTTTAACCTCATCGGTCCACATAACTTGTTTCCAAAATGCATCAGGCTTGTCTATATGTTCATTTGCAAAGTTCAAACGATGATTTTTGTGGTGAGGACGTAGAAGAGGGTTTCTTCTGATGACTCTTCCATGAAGACCATATTTGTACAAGTATCTCTTTATAGTGGAATAGTGTACCACAACTCCAGTGTCTGCCAGATCTTTCTGGAGGGATCGTGCAGTCAAACGTGGGTTTTGAATTGTTTTTCTCACAATCCTGCGAGCTGTTCTGTCTGATATTTTTCTTGGTCTTCCAGATCTTGCTTTAAATTCCACTGTTCCTGATGACTGCCATTTCTTAATTACATTAACAGAGGATATTGACATCTGAAAACGCTTTGCTATCTTCTTATAGCCTTCTCCAGCTTTGTGAGCGTCCAACTATTTTCAGTTTCAGTTTTCTAGACAACTGCTTAGAAGAACCCATGGTGCTGATTGTTGGGGCAAGGTCAGATGAGTCTGGGCATTTAAAACCTTTGAGATTGACATCACCTGGTCTTCCCAGTTGATGATTGAAAACAATCCATGACACTGGCAGGTCTCAGCTTGGCAAAGGGGGCAGTGCATGCTATAAATTCTGCAGGGTGCCCAAACTTTTGCAGACGCCATTTTTTTGTTTTCTGTTATTTTGAAAGTGTAAATGATGGAAATAAAATCCTATCTTTTGTTGACATATTCTAAGAATGTCTAATCTGTAATTAGATGCCTTTTGGAGATTTTTCCATCTTTCCTTGGCTTCTTTATGCACATTAATACAAATTTTTAGCTGGGGTGCCCAAACTTTCAATGCCCACTGTATATAGTATACAACCCCTTTCTGCATTTTAATTTTATTAACTTTCCAATATACAATTGTATTTGTCTGGTCATGTGACAAGTAGAGCTCTCATCCTTTTCTTCCAACTTTCCCTCTTAATAGTAGTGGTCAGTAGAGTCAGTAGGTGGTCCTTGGTGCTGTAGAGAACCGTACATATGTAGTGTGACCACTGTTCTATGCAGCATTCTGCTGCAAGTCCAGGTTCAGGGGGGAGGGTGTCCGTGACAGTCTAGGGCAGTGTTTCTCAACCTTTTTTCAGTCAAGGCACCCTTTAAAATTATGGACAGTCCCAAGGCACCCTTTAAAATTATGGACAGTCCCGAGGCACCCCATTCTAAAACGGGGGCCTCTAGACTGTTTATAATTTTAAAAGGGCACCCCATTCTAAAATGTGAAAAACTATTCTAATATTAAAATACACAGCAACATCCACATACGTCGGACGCCCAACATTAGAGGTGATATATTCTCCCAAAGCAAATACACCTTTTGCACAGTGGTATAAACACAAATATATCCTTTTCGTGATAAAACATATAAATCCCCCATACAACCCAAAATTAAAATCTACAAATATAATCAATTTATACAATCAAAATAAATATTAATCACTTAAACTTAAAAATTGTGTTCAAATTCACTCCCAATTATGTCTCAAAATCACAAAATAAAATTACATAAAATAAAATAAAATCCCAATGTGTCCAAAATCCAAGTTCCAAATTTTTCACTTCAATCCAGTTAAAAGGAAATTGATCCTAAATATTCCATAAAAACCTAAAAAAAAAGGAAAAAGAAAATTCATAGTGTGTTATCTTTTTTAAATATATATACTTCACTCCGTGCAAAACACAAAACCACTGAAGGGATCCCTTCAGACGAAGTCCGGAGGTGACGAGGCGCGTTGGGGGAGCGATGTCGGGACGCGCGCGCGCCGGCCGGAGGTGTCGCCGCGGCCATTTTGTTGGTTGTATACATGTGGTTTCAACCAAAAGTTTGTTCAGTCAGTACAGAGCCATTGAGGGAGCAATGTTGGAAGCTGGATTTTCCTGTTTTTAATGTGAGTTACGGTTAAATTTGTTTCTATAATGTGAATTCTGCCTAAGAGCCTTTGTTTCTTTATGAGGAGTTTGGAGGAATACCCCTGAAATGAAGGATTGAAAGATATGGATTCCCTATGTTAGCCCATGCTTGAGAATAACTTCAAGAGGGTAATAGTACCTGGTATCATCTTTGGCTGGATTATAGAGGGTACTAGTACCTAGTATCACTATTCACGAGTGGTTGGAGTGATCACGAGTTTTTCACGTTTTGGGTTTTATTTATTTATTGATTTATGCAGTGGAAGAATAAGTATATATTTATATATTACTTGCACAAGTTTTTTTTTTTTTCTCACTATTTTAAGAGTGATTTTGTGTTTTGCACGGAGTGAAGTACATATATTTAAAAAAGATGACACACTATGAATTTTCTTTTTCCTTTTTTTTGAGGTTTTCATGGAATATTTAGGATCAATTTCCTTTTAACTGGATTGAAGTGAAAAATTTGGAACTTGGATTTTGGACACATTGGGATTTTATTTTATGTAATTTTATTTTGTGATTTTGAGACATAATTGGGAGTGAATTTATTTGAACACAATTTTTAAGTTTAAGTGATTAATATTTATTTTGATTGTATAAATTGATTATATTTGTAGATTTTAATTTTGGGTTGTATGGGGGATTTATATGTTTTATCACAAAAAGGATATGTTGGATTGTATACTTTCTAGGGAGAAAGTGTGACTTTTTGGTGGGAGTGGAAGGGAAGAAGTTTATTGATTGATTTATAAACACAAATATTCCAGATTTTCTCTTCTCCTTCAGTTTTCTCCATCACTGAGCTAATGTGACCCCAGCACTGATGGAGAGGGGCGGGGGAGGGTCAAACTAGGATGCTGTTCAGGCAGCTGACATCCTCCTTATCAACTGATGATGTCATTGGTTGTCAGGTCGCTGATGGCTAGAAGGTCGTAATGGTGCACAATGAAAGCCTGTGACTTTGTGTAACTAAAAGGCAGGCTTGTTCCACCCGTTGGCTTATATACATGTTTTGGGCAATCTCTACACATTTTACCAAGGCACCCCTGAAGTAACCTCAAGGCACCCCTGAAGAAACCTCAAGGCACCCCAGGGTACCTGGGCACCTTGGTTGAGAAAGGCTGGTCTAGGGTCACAGAAAGTAGGATGAATGATGCCCAGTGTCATTCAGCCTGGAAAAGGACTGATGGCCGGTAGCACAGGAAGATGCTCAGGGGCATGACTTGAACACAAAGATGGTAAGGTTTGCTAAGAGGCTTTTTTTAAACTATGCGATGAGGGGAATTAGAGGTATATTGGAAAAATAAAAAAAATAAACTGCAGAATTATGTAGGATATCCTTGTGCAAAAAGCTAATAACGACTACATATACCTCTCATTGCAGGCTGTAAATGTTGGGAAAAAAAAATAAGATGTGAAAAGTAAAAAAAAAAAGCAGTTATCTTTGAGTCATATTTCAAGATATTGAAAGAGAAAATGCTATCTCTGACATGCAGGGGTTAGACAAAAAAAAAACACTACAAGATTTGCAGGAGTGAAAGGGACTGACATAACACTATTTTGCTTCCGCTGTGTGATGAGACACCTAGCTAACAGGTGGGAAGCCTCACTTTCCTCATCCACTGTGTGCACTGCTAGTAATACAGAGTCATGTCAGGGCTTACTGAGCTTCAAAGAGGGCAAATTGTTGGTGCCGCTTAGCTGGTGCCCCTGTGACTGCAGTTACCAATTTATTTGCTGTGTCATGTGGTCCAGTATCAAAGGGCATCATGGCATATACAGTTTCTGGGAAAACATCGTCTGATAAGCATAAGCGTGGTGGACATGGTCAACTGACAGAAAGCAGCAAAAGGACATTGTGCAGGATTGTGACCCGGTATAAGAGAACAACTGCTGCAAAAGTGACTGCAGAGCTCAATCTCAGTCTTCACAGGACTCAGTCTTCATGAGACTGAGATTGAGCTTCAATGAAAAATGTCTTTAAAGGGCACATTTCTGAACTCTATGAACTCTTTTTCTCCCCGTCCCACAAACTGAGCTAAATGTTGCAGCGAGATGCAGCTGTAGTAGAGGGAGGTATGGTTAGATCAGTTGGGGGTGTCAATAAGAGTAGGGAAACTGCCAGAAATTTGGGGGGATGGAGGGTGCAAACAAAATCTGGGGGGGCACAGCCCACCCCATCACCTCCCTAGATCTAGCCCTGTGTATAATTACAAGAGACATGTGCATTCTTATTTGAATCTTGGTGTGTTTTGTGTATTTTTCCAAATCTGTAGAGTAATGAAATGTTGCTTCTGTGCTAGAAATTCCAGAAATAAAGACCGGTCACTGCTGCTTTCTCTTCTTGTGCAGGGGGACTGGTCTTGCATCCACCCCTTTCTATCATTTTCTGCAGGCAGCCTGTAGTGGGTGGAGCCTGCCGGACCCCTCCCACAGTTCTGCTCTCTGCACAGGCTATGTACAGCACAGCTATTTTAACAAAGTAATATCTGGCTTTGCAAAGGCATTTTGTGCTCACAAAGTGGATTTATATCCTTTGTGACGGTTGAAGAATAACATAAATTACATCTTTTGTACCTGGAGTGGCTTTAAATCAGGAAAGTAGTTTATGGCTGTTGGCTTCATCACACCCTTATGTTATACTGAAAGATTAAAATGGTGTAACAAATAACAGATTTTGTGCTCACTTTCCCGGCTCCATATGGCTTACTGAATGTTTATGCAAGAAATAAAAATTGGTAAAACTTCTACTTATAGGAAAGTTTATTTTCTCTGCATTAGAAGAGCTTTTCACTGTCATTTAGCGCCTCACTGCCAGCCAACGATTACATCATGTGGAGGTTGATGGATGGCTTTCAGATACCTTCAGCAGATTGTGAAGTGCGCATTAACTGCTGAAATTAATGTATGCCGTATTGTGTCAGAAATCAAAAAACTGTTCCTTATGTCAAGAATGAAGACTGTATTGGAAACAGGAGTCTGGCTTTGCTGTAATGCAGACATCTAGAGATGATCAAGTAATCAAAAATTATCCTTGTCCTCCATCAGCCCCATTTCTCTTCCAAAAATCGGTTTTATTTATCACTGCTGGCTTTTTTTCTCAAACTTAAAGTGGTATTAAACCCAAAAGAAAACATTTATTATATTGCAGCTTACCAAGTCTTCGATGTGATAGCTGCATTCGTTTTGTTGTTTAGGCTTTCTTTTCTTTATTTTCATCTGATGATCCAGCCGGTAAGTCTGTTTTTTAACAGACCAAAACTGTCCAGCAAAAATACCAGAGTGTTGAGAGAAACCATTTACCACTGACAGGGGTGATTACAATGATCAGTTTTTATTTATTCATGTAAAACCTTTATACCAAAAGAAAAAAAAACTGTTGCTGTAACTGCTTGTGTTACTGTAATGTGAGCTGGAGTTTGCCTTCAATTTGTTAGTGTATCTAAAGCTGTTAGTACATCCAACACTCCCCTCCCCCATGACTGACAATGCCGCTGTCAAAATGTGCCCCCTGTGCTCCTTCATCCAGAGTGGGGGTTCTCTAATACAGGAGGTGTGCTACTGGTCAGATCACCAGGAGAAAACAGAAGTGAAAAAAAATCTAAAAAAAGAAATCTAATGATTGGTAAGCTGCAATATATAAACGTTTTGGATTTTGGGTTTAATTTTTTAACATGTTAAAGTGTATCTTTGTCTCTTTTTTAGTTTAGAGTTGCAACCCCTATTTTTTTTTTTTTTAATTACTATCAATGTGCCTGCCTTGAAGTCTCACTGTCTTTTTTTGTCCTGGGGACTGTTGTCACTGGGAAAAAAAGTAATGGGAACTCCATGTTAGTTTTGACCAAAATAAGTGGTACAAGGGAATCTGCCAATGGGGATACCTATTCCAATGAAAGCTGTCCAAAAAGTTTAGATATACAGTATTTGTTTCCAATTCTTGCTGTGTCTCTTCAACATGAAATAAAGGAAAACGTTCAAAGATAATAAATATATATATATATATAAACCTATAGTAGTTTTAACCTCCCTTGCTTGAACTAAAACTTGAAAAACTGTTTTCGTGACACATGCATTTGAAATAAGAAAGTATCCCTTCCCAAATGATACCAATCTGTATGTGACCTCCATAATGATATACTCCATTTGGGAGTGCAAAATCTGGTGCAGCTCTGTATAGTAACCAATCAGCTTCCAGGTTTTATTGTCAAAGCCTAATTGAACAAGCTGAAGTTAGAAGCTGATTGGCTCCCATGCACAACTAGACCAGATTCAGAGTGCTCCGGTTTTAATGGGAGTTCTCTCCCATTATCTTGCTGTGGATTTTAATTATTCATTTCTATTTCAGATCCTATTGGAAGCCACACTGTTATCAGCTGAGGCTACAGCTTCTATTGATGATATCAGCTTATCTCCAGACTGCAACTTTATCAATTACACAGATACAGGTAATTTTAGGATACTATTCATATTTTTCTTTTTTTTTGCCTGGGGGTCATTTAGACCGAGTTCACAGTAGTGCGGTGCGGGACACCACATGTAATTCACACAGGAATCACACCGCATTCCTGTGCGAATTACAAGCGATGTCTGTATGCTGCAATTAGAGCCATACATTCTGTATGGCTCAAATCGTATCCGCAACAAAAAGGTACAGGACTCTTTTTTTCTTACCCGTGTCTGAATCGCAGGTGAGAACACCCATGCAATGTGATTTCTGGCAATCACACTGCGTTTGGAAATCTGTTTTGGGGTTCCATTAATTTAACATTGACACCTACACCAGATCGCATGAACACCATGCGATTGCAATGTGGTGAGCATGAGTGTGAACCCGGTCTTAAGGTGAGGATGCTGTTTGCTGTTCACAGCCTGTTTTAATGTAGTCCACTTAGACCTTCTATTTATCATGTATTCTGTATCTTAGCACCACAAACTGAAAACACTCTTTAATTCATTTTTATCATTCAAAGCAAACTACCAATCATCAATGTCCCCATTTTATAGAGCAATTACTTTGAAAATGTTAGAGATTCCATATATAGCCCTACAGGACAGACAGTGCACAGTCCACATGTGTTTATATGCTTGTATTCTGACACCCAGCACCCACTGCCATCAGCTGACTGTCTGCATCATCTAATCTAGGAAAGGTTTCGAACATGTCCCTGCAACAGTAGGTGATCACACACCTGTTGAGTAAGAATGGCCACACACTGATCAGAATTCAGCTAGTCTCTGCTGCACCTGACAAATTTCGATCAGTGTATGGCCAGCTTAAAGTGGTTGTAAACCTTTACCTATACCCAGTGAAGTGACTGGCCTCAGGTGTTAAACAGAGATGAAACAAATCCTCCTACATAAGTTCTACCTGTTTATCTGTGGTCTTCTCTTCTCTACATCCATTCAAAGTGCTGATTTATAAAGGTTGTCTGAGAATTCCTTAAAAAGGGGGCAGAGAGCTGGAATTACACTCTGCAGAGCTCAGTGAGGAAAGCTCAGAGAGCTCATTGGAGGTAGGGGACACACACCCCTCCACACAGCTCACAGGAACAGAGCTGAGGCTGCTAATCTGTTGGAGTCCTTCTCCTGTCTCCTTTTTTCTTTTGGTGTCAGGAAAACTTGTCAGAAGTGACTCATGCAGATAGCAGAGGAACAAAGCATCAGACAGAAATGATGCTATGGTCATTCAGTCAGCTTGGTAGATGTCAAACAACAGTTGAACTAACAGTCATACCATTGGATCCCAAGCCATAAAGTAAGCAGTGGTATCTGAAACATCAAGTCTGCTTTCCATGTCTATGGTTAGGTTGACAGCTGAGCAAAGCTTGGCTTTACCATTGGGTACCACAGATTCTAATGTCTTCCAAAATGGCCAGGGGAATTCTCTTCCTGTGTTGGAACAACACTGTGTAATCAGATGCAATATTCCTTCTCATAGGTCTTTTAAAAGGACCTTTATTTTTTAACTGTCCCCTGGGGTATATGTCTTGTGGAGATGGCAACTGCATACCAAGGAAAAAACGCTGTGACTTTACAAAGGACTGTGAAAATGGATTTGATGAAGTATCATGCGGTAAGTGTCTGTCTTTCTTCATGTATATTTGTTAGTTTTGATGTGTATAATTTTGATCTTTATATAGTTGGGTTAAAAAAAATACATCCTTCAAATTAATACTTTCAAAAAGAAAGTCATTCTGGCAACTTAGTGGGCATTGCAGTGGCTAAGCAGTAAGTACCATTACAGTGCAATGCTGAGGTTTGATCGATTGATTGATCGATCCTTCCTTTGATAGATCAACCCTACCGTTGATCGAGAGATCCTTCCCTCGATCAGTTGATTGAGCAATCCTTTTTTTTGATTGATTGATCCTTCTTTTGATCAATTTATCCTTCCTTTAAATGATTGATCGATCCTTCCTTCAATCGATTGAAGGAAAAATTGATCAACTGAAGGAAGGGTCAGTCGATTGAAGGAAGGATAGATTGATTGAAGGAAAGGTTGATCAATCGAGGAACCACTTTAAAATAAAGAAAGAAACAAGCTAACCTACCGGTATACAATTTTCCCAATATACAGAAAAGTTCTTTTCATTAAGCCATTTTGTCTTTAAGTCAACGGTCTTATGGTCTTTTTTACTCAATTGCACATCCAAAGGTTTTCTTTGGATGCCACTATCACTTGGCATTGTGTGCCAATACTTTGCTTACTGTTATATGGTAAAATCTTCAACTATATTCTTCCCAACTACACAAAGAAAGCAAGCAATGTGGTTACCCCGACTTTGATGCATAGCCTTAGAGTTATTAAATTATATTTAATTTATCTGTAGCGCTACCCCCACAGGGGCGATATGATAATGGTTGTCCCCAGTGGTTGCCCTGACCTTGCAAGCCTCCCGACATTTCTGACACTCTAGGTTCAGACATATTTTACCATTATAGGTTAATAATACAAGAGACACAATTCTTTAGTAACACCTCTATATTAAACTTGTTCAAAAGAGTAGACCACAAGAATAATGGGGTTAGGATATACAACCCCCAATTAACGCATAAAAATAGGACACTGGTAAAATAGGAATAATCAATTAGTAACGTTTAACAAATTATACAGTCATGAGTAAAGAACTTCAACCACCAGACCACAACACCAGTAGTAAGAGGGGGTTGTTGACTTATCAGCTCCCCCTAGGCCACTGGTATCACAATGGTGGATGCAGAGAATTGTGTAAATACAGTATATCCTCCAACATAAATAGATATAAGTATTCTAATTTGAATAACAATGGCCTTAGGAGAGAAGAGGTCCCCTTAAATAGAGATTGCAACTTCCCATCCTTTGATGTTTAAAGTTCCTTATACAGTGGTATATGTTGTCTTCTGCTAGCAATGGTAGGGGCCCATAAACAGTAATGAATACTAGTAATTCAAGGAAGCTAAACAGGCTGTGGTACTGCTCAAAGCAAAGATCTCCTGATACTGAGGTGTAAGGGTGTCTGTCTGCATGCAGTGTCTCTAGAGTGATGACAGAAAGAGGTTGGGCATCCGCCCTCTCACCAATCCCATGTATAGCATGGCCTCCTAGGAATGAGAGTTCTTGCACAAGCTCTTGGCTGTTTGCAGGGATGTGCAGACTTGCCATCTGATAGCCTGTTTGTGTGAAGAATAACAGTCCCGATGCAGAGAAGCTGATGCGATCCCAGTGTGGTGATTGACTTCACTCCCATACTGAGCTGATGTGCAGAGTCCCACAGCAGTAGACCAACAATCTGAGGAGAATGGCAGTCCCCTTCTGTTCATCTCTGAATCCTGGGACAAGAGAGCGAGCCATTCCCTTGCTGTAGATATCTGTATATGTATATCTGCTCTCCAGCATCCTTCTGGTTAGCCAGCTCTCTGGTAGTTGTAGTTCAATCAGCACTCAGGTATACAGGATGTATTGGCTATAGGACTACAGGTCCCAAGATCCTCTGTTGTCAGAAGAACTAGATCCACTGTGCTATGGTAAGCAATATAGCAGTCTCTGTACTGGGCACTAGGGGGAAAAGGATTAATCATAAGTCTCATCTGTAAATGTCCCAGAAGGCATAATGATATAGCCGGCACCTAGCTACATCTAGCAGATACAGAATATTTCCATATCTTTCCATAATTTGTAACTATCCTGCAGAAATGTAATAGTTCTACATACTGTGTTCCATGAGCCAAACATTAGTGTCTTCCTCATCCACTAGTTCAATAATAAAAAGACTGAAAAAACTAGGCTTGATGTCAATGTATGTGGTTTACCGATGCTACCGTAACTTTATTTTTATTGAACATGTTTGTTTGCAGCTTATGATTTTTTTCTCTCTCTGCCAAGCAAATATTAACCACTTGCTTTCCTGAGGATTTACCCCCTTTCCTGACCAGGCCATTTTTGCATTACGGCACTGCGTCATTTTAACTGACAATTATGTGGTCATGCAACGCTGCACCCAAATGAAATTTATGTTCTTCTTTTCCCATGAATTGAGCTTTCTTTCGGTGGTCTTTGATTCCCTGTGCATTTTTTATTTTTTTGTGCTATAGAAAAAAGACCGGAAATTTTCAGAAAAAAAAAACAATATTTTTTACTTTTTTGCTATTAAACACGTCCAATAAAAACATTTAGACAGTATTCTAAATTTGCTATAAAAAACAAATCTTCAATTTTTGGGTTCCTCTTTAATTTGCGATAATTTTGTATTTTTTTTTTAGCTTCTAAATGTGACTTTGAATCGGATAGCTGTGGATGGTATGAAAGAAGATTTGCTGATCTATTTAACTGGTTGAGACAGTCACCAAGCCGCCTGCACCCTGAATATTCCTCCCAGGCTCCCCAACAGGATCACTCTACAGGTTCCTCTAAAGGTATTTTTTTAATTTTAAAACAATTTTTTTATGGTTAGCCTAATATTAGAAAATTGCAGATTATCTAAATGTATTATTTATTTTTTTATTAAAGAAACATTGAGACTGCCATGCCTGACCTCTCCTAGTGAAAAGTGGCCTGACTATATTGACCATGGATTGCAGGAAAGAAAATTGCTCAATTTCCCCATCAACACAGTCAGTGTTTGATGGGGGAATCTGTACCGCGGGGCTATTGTGTTCTGGCAGCGGGGAGCCAAACACGATTACTGCTAGCGACTATATCGGCAGTAATCACATGTAAAAAAACTGACAGGCTGGTTGTACTGAAGTCAATTGATAGATCAACTTTAGTATAACTAGCTTGCCTGTAGATGAATCCCCCCATGGAGCTTAGTCATGGGGAACCCCCTTCTGACCACTATGCCTTAAACCTACAAACCACTGCACCTTCACGCTAAACCCTCTGCGCTCTCACATGTGCAGCTGACCCAGATCCTCACCTCCCCCATTTCTACACCCCACACCCTCACTCTCACCACTGCATCTGACCCCATGCCCCACTCCAAAAACCTTTTCCACATGCCACCACCCGACAAAGCCCTCTTCTGTCTGCACTTGGTGCCACAGTACCAACACATGTCTTGTGCACTGTGCCACTGTACCAATGCACACCCTGTGCTCTCTGCCACTGCAGTGATGCACCCTTCCACATTTAGCCCATTCGGAGAATGGGCTCACTTTCCCCAGTAAATAGTAATAGTCATTCATATTTCCACCTTGAAGTAAGCTCCCAGGACACCTTGTTCTTTACATGATTTCACTTTTTAATAACCACCCCCTCAAGTGGATATAATTTCATTTGCATTCAAAGAAATGGGACTTTCACGGTACGGTAAAACAATATTGAATTTCTTTTTCATCCATAAAAAGTCACAAACATTCAAAACATTTCGTTGATGCTTATTTCTGGACTTTGTTTTTACATAAATTCAATCACTATCACCCTTTAATATTCCATGCAATCCAATATCTTTTGAGGCCCAATGTCCTTATATAGTGCTTTGTTGAAATTAAACTTCAAAGCCAAGGATGGCAGGAACTTATACTCTGTCTAATGCGTTTCCAAGAGCAAAGTGCACGTTTCAAAAATCATCTATCTTTCAAAGACCATACAGTGAATCTATATTGACAAAAAAATACATTTATTAATATCATGACAAACATTCATCTAGCAATTTACTTTTGCAATTCTTCATGGTACATAAACCATCATTACTCAAATTTTTTACATTTACAGTAATCATGTTATTTATGCCAGGTCTGGTGCATGCATGAGGATAATATACAGTGGGAAAATAATTTTTTGATACCCTGCAGATTTGTTAAGTTTGCCCACTTACAAAGAAATGAAGAGTCTATAATTTTTATCATAGGTGTACTTTAAATGATAGAGACAGAATATCAACAAAAATCTAGAAAAAACACATGATATAAATGTTATAAATTGAGTTGCAGTTCAGTGAGTAAAATAAGTATTTGATCCCAAAGCAAAACATGACTTAGTACTTGGTGGGGAAACCCTTGTTGGCAAGCACGGAGGTAAGACGTTTCTTGTAGTGGGTTACCAGGTCTGTACACATCTCAGGAGGGAGTTTGGTCCACTCTTCTTTACAGATCTTCTTTAAATCCTTAAGGTTTCTTGGCTGTTGCTTGGCAACTCGAAATTTTAGCTCCTTCCATAAATTTCCTATAGGATTTAGGTCTGGAGACTGGCTAGGCCACTCCATGACCTTAATGTGCTTCTTCTTGAGCCATGCCTTTGTTGCCTTTGTGGTATGTTTTGGGTCATTGTCATGCTGGAAGACCCATCCACAACCCATCTTCAGTGTACTGGCTGAGGGAAGAAGGTTGCCATCCAAGATTTTACAATACATGGCCCTGTTCATTGGCCCCTCAATGTGGCAAAGTCATCCTGTACTTTTAGAAGAGGAACAGCTCCAAAGCATAATGTTTCCACTTCTGTGCTTGGCTGTAGGGATAGTGTTCTTAGGGTCATAGTCAGTACTTTTCTTCATCCAAACACAGCAAGTGGAGTTAATGCCAAAGAGCTCAATTTTGGTATCATCTGACCACAGCACTTTCTCTCAATCCTTCTCTGAATCATTTAGATGTTCATTGGCAAACTTCAGATGGGCCTGTACATGTGATGAGTGGGACCTTGTGGGCGCTGCAGGATTTCAATCCATGGTGGCATATTGCTTTGCCAGTGCTTTGTTTGGTGACTGCAGTCAATTGCCTTGAGATCATACACAAGCTCCTCCTGTGTAGTTATGTGCTGATCCCCCACTTTTCTCATGATCATCCTTACCCCATGAGGCAAAATCTTGCATGGAGCTCCAGACCGAGAGCAGTTGATGATTATTTTGTATTTCTTACATTTGTGAATAATCACTCCAACAGTTGTCTCCTTCTCACCAAGTCTCTTGCTGATGGTCTTATAGCCCATTCCAGCCTTGCGCTGGTCTGCAATCTAGTATCTGATGTCCTTTGACAGCTCTTTGGTCTTGGTGAGGTTTGAATGGAAGAAAGAGATTGTGTGGACAGCTGTCTTTTATACACATGCTCGTTAGGAGCACCTTCTTTAAATTGACAGGACTAATCTGTGTACCACATAGCCCATCTGTGGGAGCCAGAATTATTTTTAGTTCGTAGGGGATCAAATACTTATTTTACTCACTGAACTGCAACTCAATTTATAACATTTGTATCATATGATTTTTTCTGGATTTTTGGTTGATATTCTTTCTCTATAATTTAAAATACACCTTTGATAAAAAAAAAAAAAGTATAAACCCTTCGTTTCTTTGTAAGTGGGAAAACTTACAAAATCTGCAGGGGATCAAATAATTATATTCCCACTGTAGTACAGGTCACAGACAGTTACAAGCATAAATCCCAAAGGCAGGGGCATGATGGAACTTATAGTTCCACAACAGTTGGAGGGCCACAGGTTGAGTACCCATGGTGTAAACTCTGTCTGGCCAGCCACATGGGATATTCTGCTTTCCTTCACCTGTACTGTATTTCAATTTTAGGGTCTGATGAGGCGTTATGCCCCGCACACACGATGAGAATATCAGACGAATGATTGTCTGTTTTTCTCCTATCAAAAATGAAGAGGTTACTAAAGTTAAAAAAATTCTCATACGACAGAATCCAACTTTGGAAGTGATATATTGTATTGTCTTGTAATGTATTAATTTGTTTCTAAACATGCGCGGTTTTGTATCGTACGAGAACAATTTGTGTTCTTGTCCCATTGGATATTGTTGCATGAACTGTCATGATCGCCTGTCAAAAGCCATATACTAATGATCAGATTATCTTATGATCACTCTGAAAGCTAATTTTTTTTTCCCATATTCTCTTTGTGTGTACAGGGCATTAGGAGGATAGGATATGTATGTGTGGAGCTAATGGAAATGTTTACTTAAATGCCCCCTTACCAGCAACACATGCTTATCTTTGGATGTAAGAAGATAACTCCAGTTATCTCCAGTATATGCTTATCCTAGCAAAACTACTGCATGCATTGGGGGTTATTTACTAAAACTCGGCATGCAAAGTCTGCTGCAACTCGGCATAGAAACAAATCAGCTTCCAGGTTTTATTGCCAAAGCTTAACCACCTCCCATCCGGCCCATGTATATAAACAGCCAGATGGTGGCAGTGCAGGGTCGGGTGGCCGTTTATAAACGGCCTCCCCGCACCCTGCTTGTGCACGCTCCTTGGGAGTGCGCAGCACCGCAATCCGGTGGCCGCTGTGTCCTCTGGACACAGTGGAACACCGATCGGACGGGACCTCTGTGTGAGGTCCCGATCATGTGATCACTGATTGGCCAATCAGAGATCATGTGATCACTGATTGGCCAATCAGAGATCATGTGATCACTGATTGGCCAATCAGAGATCATGTGATCACTGATTGGCCAATCAGTGATCACATGCAAAGTAGTAAGCAAGATGTCACTTCTGACATCATTGCTTACTACGTGTGAAATCTGTGAATAATCACAGAGGTCACATGGTACAAGGCTATTCACAACAGCCTTGTACCATGTGACAAGCTGTGACCAATCACAGCTCACACAGTAGTTCTCATTGGCTGCAAGAATGCAGCTAGAGAGTAGGAGAAATTATTGCTTTTCCATCCTTTATAGGTTGAAAAGCAATCAGTGTAAAAAAACAAAAAAAAAACATAAATAATAAAAAAAGTAAATATGTAAAAAAAAGTTTAAACATTATAATTTTTGGTTATAAACTAATTGGGTTATTTTTTTTTTACTTTTTTATGATGAAATACTATTTATTTGCAAAATTTTATAAGAAAAACACTTTTTAAAAATTTTTTTGGACTTTTTCATTTACATAGCAAAAAAAAAAATCCAAGTGGTGAATAAATACCACCAAAATAAAGCTTTATCTGTCTCAAAAGATGCTAAAAAATTCATATGGGTACAGTATTGCATGACCGCGCAATTGTCATTCAAAATGTGATAGCACTGAAAGCTAAAAATTGGCCTGGACAGGAAGGGGGTAAAAGTTTCCGGACAGGAAGTGGTTAATGGGACATGCTGAAATCAGAAGCTGATTATATACCATGCACAGGTGCAGCAGATTCTGAGCTAAACCTTATCCTTGTGAGCAAGCTCATGGTGGTGAAACGCATTAGTGAAATTTTTTTTTGGTTGGAGATATGTATACAATAGTTTTGCTGACACTGGAATAAAATACTAGCATGGATTGTCCATGAATAATAGGAAGTGAGGGTCTGGAGCGGTGCAATGGATTTGGGTATGTTTATACTACACACCTATCTTTCCTTCACTTCTTCACCACCCCATTAACCTGCACTCCAGAATACAGGACCAACCTCAGGAAAAAGGGAAAGGACCCAGAGTTGAGAATCCACACACATGAAATCTAATGAGGGCACCAAACAAACATCCAAGAGTTCAAGGTCATATAATGATAACAACATGTTTTAGGGGCAAAACACACTCCCCTTTTTTCAGGGTTTAGGAATTATGACTGTTCTTAAATGAACACACATACCAAATAAAACTGCTCTGTGATGTACGGATGGGAACATTTCAGAAGAGCAGGTTATGCCAGTGATAGTGAATGCAGCATTCAGTGCAGTTTTATTTGGTAGTCCATTTAAGCACAGTCATAATTCCTAAGCCCAGATAAAGGGGGAGTGTATTTGGCCCCCAAGATGCGTTGGATCTGTTTGGCTATGAATCATTTTTACCATTACATTACCTGGAACTCTTGGATGTTTGTTTGGTGCTCTCATTGGATTGTATGTTGAATCTGAAACATACTGTACATCCAATGTCATTAAGAACTATCTTTAGTGTAAAGAAGATTAAGGAGTCCTGGAAGTGATGATTTGGCCCCCACAGAGCCGAGATCTTGGAGTCTGTCTGGGAGTACACAAAGAAACAGAATGATTTGAGGCAGCCTACATCTACAGAAGATATGTGGTTAGTTCTCCAAGATGTTTAGAACAATCTACCTGCTGAATTCCTTCAAAAACTGTTTGCAAGTGTACATAGAAGAACTGATGTTGGTTTGAAACCAAATGGTAGTCACACCATATATTGATTTGATTTATATTTCTCTTCTGTTTGCTCTCTTTGCATTTTGTGATTTGATAGAAATAAACAATGAAAATATATATTTTTGAAAGCATTCTTACTTCACAGCATTTCATCACACTTGCCTACAACTTTTGCACAGTACATTGCCACCCAGAGAAGAGAGAAAGGATGAAGGGCCGGCATGACTAAAAGGGAGGAACAAGTCAGAGAAGAATTAAATCTTGATAGTTTAGTGGGGAAGGGGTGTAGTTCTTTCCTGATATGAGGCTGAAGGTCAGATGGGCAGGGCAGAGCTACAAGGGTGGTTTGTGAAAAGGATGCTGGCTTTTCAATCTGGTCATGTCAGAATAAGAGGAAACTTTCCCTCCCTCCCACTCTGTATTCCGGGTTCCTGGAGTTTTCAGGGTTGTGTGGTGCTATTTTGTGGTTTTGAATTTATATGCAGTATGGTGGGTCAGGGGGTCTTTGGGGGGCCAGTGTGTAACTATATTGTTACAAAAATTGGGGACCCATCTAGTGTATGGCACTTCCACTTGGTTGCTTATTGGTGGTTATCCCAGGGGAAAATGTTAGAATGTGTAATGTGGTAATGTCTTCAAGCCGGTTAGGGTACGGCTGAGAAAATGGGCAGTTACAACTATAAAAGTGTGCCTTAAGGACACCCAAAATTCTGAGGACCCTCTGCACACTGGTATATACCCTTTCAAGCAGACTATGCAATAAATAGGGATATTTAGTTCGCACATATTGCAATACATGATTAAGCTGGCCAACTGCATCAAAGTAATCCCTCTATGGCCAGTCCTACTCTGCTCTGCCTACGCAAATGCTACTGTGGACACAATGCTAGCATAGGGGAAAAGACACAATGGGGAGAGCTACAAGGTTCAGGTCTGGCTATTGACCCAACAAACAAGAGATCCTTGTGCTCAAATCCCAATAGCTAGTGCATGCATTTATCCATCAGGTGCTAAAGGGGTGTAACCACATATTAACACTTGAAATTCTGAGGACCCTCTGCACACTGGTATATATCCTTTCAAGCAGACTATGCAATAAATAGGGATATTTAGTTCACACATATTGCAATACATGCTTAATCTGGCCAACTGCGTCAAAGTAATCCCTCTATGTAGCTCTCCCCATTGTGTCTTTTCCCCTATGCTAGCATTGTGTCCACAGTAGCATTTGCGTAGGTAGGGCAGAGTAGGACTGACCATAGAGAGATTACTTTGACGCAGTTGGCCAGCTTAAGCATGTATTGCAATATGTGTGAACTAAATATCCCTATTTATTGCATAGTCTGCTTGGAAGGGTATATACCAGAGTGCAGAGGGTCCTTCAGAATTTCTAGTGTTAATATGTGGTTACACCCCTTTAGCACCTGATGGATAAATGCATGCACTAGCTGTTGGGATTTGAGCACAGGGATCTCTTGTTTGTTAAGGACACCCAAAGACCCCCTCCTGGTTGCATTGTTGAATTTGCATTGTTGAAATTGTTTTAATTGATGCTATTTATTCAATTGTTAATAAAAGGGCTGCTGTGGCCATTTAAACCCATGTCACACAGTTCGTGTCTTTATTGAAAAAGGTTGAAGGGTCAAGGCTTATGAATCTTTTAGTCATGTATACGGCTGCCATTGCTAGCCTCTTTCTGAAAATATTTTGCTGGCACAGTGACTTAAAATTTTGAAGCCATAGTTTCAGCATGACAGCCAGGCATCTGGCATTGTCAACAAAACCACACACAGTCTGCATGTTTTTCTCATTACAGCCTTTCTATAAATTTCTAATAAATCTATTCCGTATGATGTGTCCAGGAGCTGGAGGCTGCCATGGCCACAAAGCGGAATACTGACTAATATATGATCACAGCATGAATACCACTACAGCTACTTTAATGAAAGTTTGTACATGAAACTAGGAGGAGAGCTTTGACCTAGTGCAGTTCAGTTCAACGCTTGTATCTGATAAACAGCATAAAACTTTAATGGCGATGTAGAAACTGATCAATTACCCAACAGCTTTCAAAAGCATTAAAAACACACATTGGCTTCCCTACATGTAACATGTCTTAAATAGCTGTTTATTTATTTATACCTTGATGTATTAGGTCACTTCATGTTTATTCAGAAAAAGAACAGCAACTTCTCACAGATTGCGGAGTTACGGAGCCCGAAGTTCAGCCAGGCAGCAGCGGGCTGTTCCCTGACCTTCTGGTGAGAAAGGCTTTCATCCTATTCATTCTTGTGACAATCACATTTTCTGTTTTGCATGCTGTGCTTCTTATCAGTCAGGAGACTCAGTTCACAGAGACGGAGTTATTATAATTCTCTTCATTATTTAATTTGATCATTTCTATGTAATAATGTTCGTTTTAAAAATCCCAAAATATTGCTCATTTATGAAATCTTCAAGCTGTATTTTCTCTTGAATCGTTATTTTATCTCAAAAAGTGTTACCAGTCTAGTGGGTGGCTAATCTACCATTACAGTCTTCCCCTTTATTTCTAAGATATGTCATCTTTTACTTTTAAATGGTTATATTGATACTCATCTTTTTAAATTCATAATCTGCTTGTGTGAATTGTAAGGTTAACATACGTACGCAGGGGCGGACTGACAACTCATGGGGTCCCTGGGCAATAGGGGATCATGGGGCCCCTGTGTCCTTGCCCAAACTCAAAAAACCCTATGAAAAAGGTACCAGGGGCATCTCATGGGGCCCCTTACTGACCCCGGGCCCTCGGGCAGTGCCCGAGTTTCCAAATGGTCAGTCCGCCCCTGTACGTACGTTTACTTATTTAACCACTTCCTGTCCGGACACTTTCACCCCCTTCCAGTCCAGGCCAATTTTCATCTTTCAGTGCTATCACACTTTGAATAACAATTGCGCGGTCATGCAACACTGTACCCATATTAATTTTTTAGCATTTTTTTTGAGACAGATAAAACTTTATTTTGGTGGTATTTATTCACCACTTGGATTTTTATTTTTTTGCTATATAAATGAAAAAAATCAAAACATTTTGAAAAAAAGTGTTTTTCTTATAAAATTTTGCAAATAAATAATCTTTCTTCATAAATCTTGGCCAAAATGTATTCAGCTATCTTTTTAGTAAAAAAAAATAACCCAAATTCGTTTATAACCAAAAATTATAATTAAAAAGAAAAAATTTTAATTTTATTTTTTTTTTATATTATTTTTTATGGGTTGTTTTTTTAACACACTGTCACCCTCGCAGTGTAGAGTCACCATAGTGACACTGTACTACTTGTGGGGGGTGATGAAGATTTTTTTTTTTTTACACTGATTGCTTTTACACCCATAAAGGCTGTAAAAGCAATAATTTCTTTCTCTTAGGCTGCATTCTTGCAGCTATTGAAAAATACTGTGAGAGCTGTGATTGGTCACAGCTTGTCACATGGTACAAGGCTATTGTGAATAGCCTTGTACCATGTGACCTCTGTGATCATTCACAGATTTCACACGTAGTAAGCAATGATGTCAGATGTGACATCTTGCTTACTAATCTGCATGTGATCACTGATTGGCCAATCAGTGATCACATGATCGAGACCTTCCACAGAGGGCCCGTACAGTGATCGGTGTTCCGCTGTGTCCGCTGGACACAGCAGGCACCGGATCATGGTGCCGCACGCTCCCAGGGAGCGCACACAAGCAGGAAAGCGGGATGACATTTATAAATGGCCACTCACTCCTGCACTGCTTCCGTCCGGCCCTTGTACATAAAGTGGTTAAAGTGTATCTAAACCCAAAAACAAAAATTTAATATACACCAATCAGCCATAATATTCTAATCACTGACAGGTAAAGTAAATAACATTGTTGCAGTTGCACCTGAAAGTGAGTGGGATATATTAGGCAGCAAATAGACATGTTCTCTCCGCAGATTATGTATTGAAAGCAGAAAAAATTGGCAAGCGTAAGGATTTGAGCGATTCTGACAAGGGACAAATTGTAATGGCTAGATCACTGGGTCAGAGCAACTCAAAAACTGCAGCTCTTATAGGATGCTCCAGATGCAGGGCCACTGATAGGGGCCAGACAACTTTATGGGGTCTATTTATAAAAAAAATTACCGTGCAAATGTAAGAGCATTGGTGCTGCTGCCAAGAATAACCTCAGTATTGTGCATTTCCCATGATCAGCACATTTATCTAGAGGCTGTAATGTGGGATTTTCCTGTTTTCAGGAAAATACCACATTATGGCCATTAGATGGCGCTGGCGATCATAAAAAATACACATATTATACACATTATAAGAATTACTCATGACAGCTGTACAAATGCTCAAGTATTCGCACAACAAATTTTTTATAAATTGACCTCTATGTGTTTCACCTCCTCCTATTACATTTTTCATTAAAAAAAAAAAAAAAAAATTGAACAGCAAAGGTAGGAGCCCCTCATAATGGGTACAGCAGGTGTGTAGACCTGGGAACTGGGAAAGGCAAAGATCTTACAATAGGCAATATGGAGATATAGTAGAAGACACTTTTAGGTAGCTCAAAGACGCACTCAACCCAAAAGTGAACATCTACTATATTGCAGGTTACCAATTCTTAGATGTGATAACTGCATTAGTTTCCTTTTTTAGACTTTCTTTCTTCTATTTTTTTTCTGATGATTCAGCCAGTAAGTCTGCTGCTTTTCAGCAGAACCAGCTCTTCTGAAATTATTTACCACTGACAGGGCTGTTTACAATGGTCAGATTTTATTTATTCACGTAAAAACCTTTACCCCCCCCCAAAAAAACAAAACAAAAAAACAAACAAAAACTGTTGTTATAACTGCTTGTGTAACTGCAGTGTGAGCTGGAGTTTGGTTTCAGTTTGTTAGTGTATCTAAATCTGCTAGTATATCTAACACTCCCCTCCCCCCAGACAGACAATGCTGCTGTCTGCTGTGTCCCCTGTGCTCCTTCATCCAGAGTGAGGGTGAGCTAATACAGGAGGTGTGTTATTGGCCAGATCACCAGGTGAAAACAAAGGGAGAAAATAGACTAAAAAATAAAACTAATGCAGTCACCACATGTAATGATTGGTAAGCTGCAATATATTACATTTTTGGTTTGGGTTTAAAATCATTTTAACTCTTCAGCATCAACCAAAAACCTAAATAATATTTTTGTGTGATTGACCTAATAAATAAAGCACTGGAAATGCTGAAATACTAGAATTGCTCTGCTCACAGTGGAACATACTATCTTGTTTCAGGTATTATAACTACGGACCAGCTGTGGGAGCAGCGGAGATTGTCCTCAATATTGATGGAGAGAATTCCCACACTTTGTTGTGGAGAATATACTACAGCCAGGGAAATCAATGGTGGAAAGGATTTATCCAGCTTGATCGCCTGTCTCGGCCTTTTCAGCTGTCAGTGAATAAAATCAGCATGGGAGTGTACGAAGGTGTATCTGCCATTGATGACATTGTATTTGAGAACTGTTCTCTGCCCCCTCCTGCGTCTAGCTGCAATGGACCGGACCTGTTCTGGTGTACAGATACCAGGGCTTGTATCAGCAGTCTACTGGTGTGTGACCTGATTGACGATTGTGGAGATATGTCGGATGAAAGTAACTGCAGTAAGTATTACTGTAATGATATGCTAGCATTTATAGGGTAAAATTCTAAAGATTTCCATAGAACATTACTAGTGAAACATAACTAAAGTTAAGAATGCCACATGATTTACTTCAAAGTGATATTAAATCTTCGGTTTTTTTTTTAAATAACAAACATTGCATACTTACCTGCTCTGTGCAGTGGTTTTGCACAGAGCAGCCCAAATTCTCCTCTTTTTGGGTCTCCAACCAGCACTGTCTGATCCTCCCCCTTGTTGAGTGCCCCCATAGCAAGTCAAGCTATGGGGGCACTCGTGCATGCTTGCTCCTGGGCTAGGTCTGTGTGTCTATTGACACAGAGTTTGGATTGACTCCTCCCCCTGCTCCCTCCTCACTCGCGGTGATTGACAGCACCAGAAGCTAATGGCTCCCACTGCTGCCTCTCTATCCAATAAGGAGGGCGAGAGCTGAGGGAGCCGCTGCTCTCATGCACATCTCTGGATAAAGATCAGGTTCAGGCAAGTATAATGGGGGAGTAGAACACTGCAGAGAATAGATTAAGGTAAAAATGACCTTCAAGCTTTGGATCCTCTTTAATCTGAATTTCATTCTGTTGCTCCTACACATTGTTTAGGGTGGGACTGCCTGTCTTGTCACATGATACTTTTCTCATTCTATCTCCTGCTCTCTCTGGTTGAAAGACAAAACAGAGGCTGTACAGACTGTAATGGAAAGGGTCAGAGAAATACCCAGTTTAAACATTCGTAAAGTTCATGAATTGTTACTTTTGAAGAAACTCTAGAAGCTGTGCCCCCAAAAAGCATGTGAAGGTTGAAGGACAAGTAACCGGCATTGCCTTTAGCCTCCTTGAAACTAAACTTTCGCACATTACATTACTGACATACAATGCCTTATTCTGCACTGTGTGGAGGTGGCTATTTTGGTAGAGGAGCAGAGCTTTCCTTCCTCGTGCTAGAGATGCCCCATTATCACTGATGATCTAAAAGGTAAAGAAAGCGCAGATCATAGAATGAATGAAGTAGTAGCAGGCAGATCCTTGCACTTCAGGTACAACTTCTTTTCCAGCAAGGAGAATAGTGAGCACAGTAGTGACATTTCCAAATCTCACTTCAAATCTCATAAAGCAGTTAATGAAGACACAGGATTCTCTAGGTAGAGCAATGCTATCTTTCAGGAGGAAGATGGGAATATAGGTGTTTAGTCAAAGTTTTTTTTTAAATTAGCAAAAGGGACAGTACTCACTATCAATGTCAATTATCCCTTGTGCTGATGGCAATCAGCAATCTGAAGTCCACTGAACCTGCCCCTCTTCACCCTGGCAGTTGTAACCTTCTAGTGCTATAGAGGTTAATAGAGCCAAGGGATCTGTCACAGGCACTCATCAACAGTGCTGACTATGCCTACCCTTTCCACCAGAGCCAGGACAGGGCACTGTGGTATCATGTGAGGTGGGGGCACCGCAAGCAGATTGAAGGGGGATTTGTGCTGGGAGGGGAAATTTGGAGGGTGGCAAGGGATAGGAATTTTTCCAGTAGGGGAAATATGGAGTGTGTGGTAAGAATGGTGATTTGGGTGGATTTGTGTTGGGAGGGGGGTGGGGAATTTACACCTAAGGGGTAAGCATGCAGATTAGATGCTCGTTTTTGTTTTTTTTTTTTGGGGGGGGGGGGTTCTACTTCACCTATAGTTCTACTTCACTCCTCCTAATGCACATATTTTTTCCTTTCAAATTTTCCACCCTAGCACAAATCCTCTCCCCCAATCCCCCCTCCTAGCATAACCCCGCCCAGTCCCACCTCCTACCACACATCCCCCTAACTACCTCCTCCTAGAACAACTCCCTCCAAATTATCCTGCCCAGTACAAATGCTTCATTACCACCCAAATCCCCCATCCTAACACAAATTCCCGCTCTTAGCACAATTTTTCCCCCAATCACCCCTCCTAACACTAATCTACCCCCCTCCAATCCCCCTCTCCTAGCACAAATTCCCCACAATCCCCTCTCCTAGCACAAATTCCCCCCCAAATCTCCCCTCCTAGCACAAGCCCCCCATCCCTCCTCCTAGCACAAATCCCCCCCAATCCTCCCTCCTAGCACAACCCCCCCTCCTAGTACAAGTTCCCCCCAACCCCTCTCCTAGTGAAAATCCCCTTTGCTAACACAATTCCTCCCCAATCCCCTCTCCTAACACAAATCCCCCAATCCCCTCTCCTAGCACAAATTCCCCCCCCCCACAATACCCCTCCTGGCACAAATTTCCCCAATCTCCCCTCCCAGAACCAATCCTCTTCCTTCAATCCCTAGAACCAGCCATGGCTGAGAGTAGGGAAACCAGTCGCTGTGGCCGCACCCTAGGCAGCAGTGTGTCCTAGGCAGCTGCCTAGTTTGCCTAGTGGTAGCGCCGGCCCTGCTCACAGCACTGGAAGAATATGGCTTACATGGTGGGTGGTGGAGGTTCAGAGGCCTTCAGATTTCAACTAAGCAAGCAGCCATCAGCACAAGGGATGCTTCATACTGATAATCAGCACTGCCCCTTGTGCTGATTTGTTAAGAAAATGTTTCACTAAACTTAAGCTTTGAGCACTAATAACCTTTTCTATATAATCTTTATAACACAGCAAATCTTCACATTTTGAGTATAGGTCCACTTTAAAGTGAACCTGTGGTATGCCCATTATTGACCGATATGAGTAAACCTGTAAACAAATACTGTATGTTTGAAAACTGATTGTATTCATATGTATATTTAAACAAAAGACTTTATTTTCTCATTAAGAGATACGTTGACTGTAAATGTAGAATTCCTCGGAGCCAAAACCCTTTATACTCATTTATAATGTCCTTGTATTTTAATCAGACCATTCTTATCTCCTGCTTAGAATGTGTATATTAATAAACTGCTCATGTAGCAGATATCTCTAACAAATGAATTTTTACATGGAAACTGTTTTTTTTTCTGACAACTCTTTAATGCCTTAGAAAATAATTTTATTTTATGTTTAAAAACTGGCCCCTTAAAATGACTCCTTGATGTAATTTCCCATATCTCTTATCTCACATCATCATGGGTATATCCCTTTGATAAACATGCTGATGAATCTAAGTGTGTTCAGATCTCTTTGGTTAAGAGAATATAGAGTCTGTCTTTGATGTTCTTACAGAGATAGATGATTGTGTTCCCAACACGGAAATTGTAATAACTTAAAAGCCCTGGGCTGTAAAGTATACATATACGATGGCATGGCCAGAGAGGCCTGATTATGTAAAAGTTATACTGAAGTGCACTCCAGCCAGATATTAACATTCTTGCATTTAAAGTAAACCTCTCCTTTCTTTAAAGGGTGGCAACAACTGGTGAAAGTCCAGGCATTATGCAGCTTGTCAACAAATACCTGCTTTAAAGTGGTTGTAAACCCTTACATATACCCAGTGAAGTCACTGGCTTTAGGTGATACACAGAGAAGAAACAAATTCTCCTGCACACATTGTACCTGTTTATCTGCAGTCTTCTCTTCTCTACATCCATTCAAAGTACTGAATTTATAAAGCTTGTCTGAAAGTGCAGAAAACAGGGGGCGGAGAGCTAAAATTACACACTGCAAAGTTCAGTGAGGAGAGCTCCGAGAGCTGATTGGAGGGAAGAGACACATCCCCTTCCACACAACTCACAGGAACAGAACTGAGGCTGTCAATCTGCTGGAGGTCCCTCCCCATCACCATTTTTCTCTTGGTGTTAGGAAAGCGTCAGAAGTGATGCATGCAGATAGCAGAGTAAGGAAGCAGCAAACAGAAGTGACACTTAGTGCTCGTGAATGAGACATGTACACACTATGCATATTTCATGTCTTACATTTACAACCAGTTTGTTAGAATTTGATTTAAACTTTTGCACACAAATTCAGAAAAATCATTTGTCAGTGGATTCGCTAGTACCATTATTGGCTCAACAAATTTTGTATGAAAACCCTGAAAAAGTTGCCATGTGAATATTTCAAATTCAAAGTTTGGCTGTGGGACGCACATATGCATTGCAATAAGTAAGGTTTTTTGTGAAGAAAAAACACATTCACTGTTAGAATTTTCTTTTGAGAAACATTTTCCATCTTCAGTTTCTTTGCCGCTACGGTCAAAACCAGTGCCATTAAATATTAGAAAATTCAAAAATATTCAGAAAATTATTTTTTCTAGTGAAATGTTATTGGTGTATGGCCAGCTTTAGTCCTAAAATAACATTTAAAATAGGTGCATAAATTATTCGTGTTTGCCCTTAATCTTAAACAAAAACACCCAAAAGTCCATGTGCTGAAAACATAATTAAATTGTTGAAATAAAAGTGCAAACTTCTTTTCTTCAAAAAATACTTTCACCTTCCACCCGTGCACAAACCAACGTCGAATACACTCACCAGAACTTGGTGAGTAAAAGACCTTTAAGGAATTTTTAGGGATCCTAAACCCTCTTTGGTGCCACGCTAGGGAAAATCTTCACCCTCCGAATAGACTCCACCATCCAACCAAAAGAAAAAAACTCACATAGCATAATATTGTCACACAATAGTAACTTTTTCCAAATGGAGATTAAGGCCACTCACATGTTAAACACTTGCTAAAGGCATGTTTATTATGTATAAAAGGCTTCAGTTCCAGCAGATATACAAACTTTTCCTTCCAGGACTCTCACATCCACAGTGGAACAAAGACAGGACTCCTCTTAGACCAAACAGTGAACCAAGATGGCCGCTGGAACGCACCGCTCAGCGTGCGTTCCACTCACCGGAAATTACGTCAGGCGCATGGAGTGTGGACCGGAAATGCGTCAACGCGTTTCACCCCTCCCATAGGGCGTTATCAAGACCTTGTCTTGTAGGTCTTGATAACGCCCTATGGGAGGGGCGAAACGCGTTGACGCCTGTATATCTGCTGGAACTGAAGCCTTTTATACATAATAAACATGCCTTTAGCAAGTGTTTAACATGTGAGTGGCCTTAATCTCCATTTGGAAAAAGTTACTATTGTGTGACAATATTATGCTATGTGAGTTTTTTTCTTTTGGTTGGATGGTGGAGTCTATTCGGAGGGTGAAGATTTTCCCTAGCGTGGCACCAAAGAGGGTTTAGGATCCCTAAAAATTCCTTAAAGGTGTTTTACTCACCAAGTTCTGGTGAGTGTATTCGATGTTGGTTTGTGCATGGGTGGAAGGTGAAAGTATTTTTTGAAGAAAAGAAGTTTGCACTTTTATTTCAACAATTTAATTATGTTTTCAGCACATGGACTTTTGGGTGTTTTTGTTTAAGATTAAGGGCAAACACGAATAATTTATGCACCTATTTTATATGATTTATTATATTGATTAATCATCTAAATTTGCGCTGTTTATTTATATTTATATTGTTTGTGTTTTCACGATTGGCACAGCAGCATTTTTAGAGTGTTATTTGGAAAGTTTTGGCGCAGGAATAAGTTTTCTTGTATTAACCTAAAATAACATTGCCTATCTCCATGGGGCCATGTGGAAATTCAAGTTGAAACTTATCCTACCCTTCTGACACTAGGCACCAACCCCTGGAATTTAGCTGTCAAATGCCTGAGACTCAGTGATCAATACACATTCTGGCTTTTTACAGTTAAATAAGTCTGGGCCAGTAAGATAACGGGTGGTATGATAAAATTCAGTCAGCCCAACTAAGGTGTTGATATTGATAAGTAGTCCAAATATTTAGGCTAGAGACAGAGCAAAGAAAAAGAATCTATAATTGCACTTTACCATTACAGAACAAGTCCAGTTGAGTGTGACAAGTGTTTGGTTCAACTGTATACACGTTGTATTTAGCTGCGTAACAGGAGTTACATAGTTAGTTAATCCACCTAAGACTTCCTTTTCCACAAGGTGACACAGCTGCTGTGTGATTTCACTGCAGAATGAAGGGTTGTCACCATGTTAAAAGAAGTATCTACTGACAGAATCCCATTACCAATCTGGAGGCACTAGTTGTGAAACACATGAAGTGTGGGGAAATGTGACAGAAAAAGCGATTTTAAATGTAAGCGTTTCTAAATCAATTAAATGCCTCTCAAAAATGAGTAAAAACATTTCTGCTGGAGTTCCACTTCAATCTCTCAATCGCTCACTTCCTTTCAGGCTCAGAGTTATATTGTGACTTTGAAGATGGACTGTGCAATTGGGCACAAGATACGGAAGACAACTTTGATTGGACAAGACACCAAGGCCAGACTCCGACTTTAGACACGGGACCTATGAGGGACCATACTTTGGGCACAGTTCGAGGACATTACCTCTACATTGAGACTTCAGAGCCTCAGATGTACAGGAACCAAGCTGTGCTTCTGAGCCCTGAAATAGATGCCACCACCAAGAACGATAATAAATCCTGCATCTTCCGCTTCCATTACCACATGTTTGGAAAGCAAATTTATTCCTTGGCCATCTACAAGCGAAATATGAGGAACACAAGAGGCCAAATACTCTGGCAGGCATTTGGGAATAAAGGCAACAGATGGTTAAAGAAAGTCCTGTACATCAACAGTACTTATCCATTCCAGGTAATATTTTGTATTTTTCCTTTTAATTGTAGCCCTTACCCCTGCAGGAGCTGCGGATTATGACGGGTCCTCTGTTCTGCTTGACTCTCTTAACTACTTTGTCCCCACTGACACACTTGGGCATACCCTAAAGCCATTTTCACTTACGGACTTTAGGATTAGTAGGCTACCACTCTAAGAATGCACAAAAATAAGGCCACAAACAGCTTGGAGATAATTAAATAAATGTAATAAGGCAATGCAAACAAAGGGTGAATTGATAAAAATGTAATTACACAGACTTAAGGGTGCTATGAATGATGAAATGGTTAATTACCCACTAACTGGCACTCAAAGGTAAAGCCAAGACTATATTAAACTACTACAGGGTAATTGAAGTCTGTAAATAACCTCAACCAGTTTAAAGAGATCAAAAGGGTCCTGGTGTACACCTTGTGCATAAAACCGCAACAACCGGCAGGTGTATGCGTTCCCAGAGTGAGAGTACCCAGCGTCTAGTAAACATTGGCTTGCTTTCAGTAGGGCTCTCCTGTAGGTGGTGCACCATCCCTTTGAGAGTGCTAATTTACCACAAAGGCTAAGCTGCTAAGTAGGAGCAGTCTCTTTTCTGGCTAGCCATATGTGGCAGGCGGTTAGCGAATGTAGTTCAGCACACGAATTCCTAGCAGACTGCTAATCTAGTCCTAATGGTTTGGTGACTTGTGGTTTCCAAGGATTAGGTTACAGACCTTCGCACAGGCTACAATCTCTCAGCTTGGACCCTGAAGATGCAGCAACTGTTTCTCGCTCAACTCTCTCTAAAGGCAGCTCTAGTAGACTCAGGTGCAGATCTGTCCTCTCCTCCTGATGTGGGGGAACAGGCACAGCAACAGGTCCTCTTAGCTCCTCATTAATGGCTCTGGCACATTGGCTATGGGACACAAACCCTGACTGCAGGTCTGTTCATGTCGCTGTCTTCTCAGGACTGACTTGCTCTGGGCAGATTTGCCCGGAAAAAAGTGTAGCTCTCCTTCTACAGAAGCAAGGATTTATGGGAACTGAAGTCCAGCAGCGATAGTCTCTATTCCCTTATATTTAACAAATGTCCCCTGATTGGATCCAATCCTTGTTGCAAGAAGGGGAGCGGGAGAGCAGGATCAAGCAGAGATTGAACACACACCCCACTATTGACACAGCCAGCAGCACAGCATGGAGATGAGAGGAGAGACCTGGCTGACATGCACACAGTCCTACGTTCCTATAATCTGCAACACAGCTGGAGACAAGGAGAACAAGGACACACACATCTAGGCCACTCTCCCAATGTGTACTGCGGGGGGGGACTTCATGAGCTGACTACATAATAATCTTGTTACATATGGTGTAAGTAAAACTGTAATCTAGTTCAAAGAGCTGAAATAAAGGCCAAAACAAATCAAGACCAGCATGTGCTTTTAAATTCTAACAGTGAAGACAAATATATCCCAGTTAAGACAGCTGTCAATATAGAAGAAACCTTTACTGAGGGAATATGGGGGGTTCTTCTGTTAACATCTTGCTGAAAATGCTGGTTACCTAGCTTTCTTTTGCTGCAATTCTTTCTGAATCAGGGACGTGAAACAACAACAATGCAGATTACAATGTCAAAGTAAAATCAGAAGTCCTAAGCTGCATACTTTTTTATTTTACATTCTTTAAGAGGTTCACTGAAACATACTGAGAGTTATCTTAAATATCCAGAGCATACTTGAGTATCAAAGCCATGAATCAACATAAAAACCTGGCAACTAGCACTTTCAGATGTAGAGGGGAGCAACAGTACGTTTTTTTTAAACCTTACTGCAGGAGGTAATTTCTCAACCTGTTCAATGATGGCCAAAATTATTTGTAGGACCATCTTCTAAATTTTGAATTCCATTATGACATTTGTTAAAATTCTAGATAATTAAAAATGCTTTCAGATCTATACAACAAACATGTTTCGGAAACTGATGAAATCCAGACTAATATTCAGTGCTTGCAAAGATGAGTAACAAATACTCCACCCAACAATCCCATCTCACTTTCCAGTTACCTTCCAAATGTCAGTTTTCAGACCCATGGGATTTGGGATGTTGGTAGAGATGAGCGGATTTTTGAAAATCCTCATAGCATCCACAGATCAATAAACCAATTCAACAGAGCCAAAATCCATTATCATCATGGTAGTTTATTGCCTGTACAATTTATTAGAACTCCAAAATCTAATTGTATTGCCTTATAGGTCAGTTGCAATCTGGTAAATCAAGTGATCCAGTAACTATATCTCTCTCTTTGGAGGGAGATAGCCTTCAGGGGTGGACTGACAACTCATGGGGCCCCCGGACAATAGGGGATCATGGGGCCTCTGTGTCCTTGCCCAAACTAAAAAAAGCCTATGAAAAAGGTACCAGGGGAATCTCATGGGGCCTCCTACTGACCCCGGGCCCTCGGGCAGTGCCCGAGTTTCCAAATGGTCAGTCCGCCCCTGATAGCCTTGATATAGTTTCCAGCTCTGCCCACCTTGGAGTCTTACTCCTATACCAGGAGTACTACCAGATTTCCATTCTACTACTCATCCAGTCTGTATGAAGACTTACAAATTGAAAAACAGAAAAAGTACTGGGTTCCTATAGATCTCTCAGGTAGTTTAAACTCTGTATATATGAAAAAATTTAAATAACATTTTTGGGGTTAAAGTTTAACTGAGATCACAGAAAAAATATACAGTCAAGTTGACTCAAGTTTGTATCAGAGTTATTCTGGGTATACTACAAAAAATACCAACAGAAGAAGAGACTGCTTGTTCCAGAGGATGATTGCTGGGGCCAATGTCAACAAACAGCAAACATAAATACCCAGCTCACTTACCAGCCAGCCTGCACCTAACCGAACTAACGCTGGCTAACAGTTCATGTTAAAACAAAGGGTTTAGTTTGCACATATTTGCGTATCTAAGTATATGTGTAAGCTGCAGAGGCCACGTCACAGCACCCCAGTGTACTGCAGTCCTATCTTTAAAAATTTAGAGAGTCTCCAAAGTTGGAGCACATATATAATAATGGATAGATTAAGGGCAGGTATGCCTGGAGGGAGCCCACCCCTCCTTAAAGGTATAGGGAAGCACTGGACGCCCAGCAATAGCGCAATGGCAGCAAAGGCATCCAGTGAGTGCGTCCCCTCACCAATTTACCAACAATACAAACAAATGGCAACCACCCAAATTTACAACTGGCCTTTGCAGCAAGGAGCTCCTTGCTTCATTCTTCCTGTGGGGCTAATGAAGTTAGAATGGAGGAATACAGCACAGACAGAGAAATCTCCTGTTGTGACTATTGTTTTTAGATGGAATCTGTCAGAATATCTGAACTGTGACTGCATCTGAATGGGTGCAGCTGCTGCTCGGCTGACATGCAAAGGAAGTGACAGATCACTGAAGAACAGGGGTGGACTGACAATTCATGGGGCCCCCGGGCAATAGGGGATCATGGGGCCCCTGTGTCCTTGCCCAAACTCAAAAAAGCCTATGAAAAAAGGTACCAGGGGCATCTAATGGGGCCCCCTACTGACCCCGGGCCCTCGGGCAGTGCCCGAGTTTCCAAATGGTCAGTCCGCCCCTGTTGAAAAAAGAACTGTTGCTCTGACCATCAGCTTTTCAATCAGTAGCTTTTGCTCTCCTTTCCTCCTATGGCATTTTCTTCTGTGCAGCAGCCTTAAAAGAATAAAATGTACAGCAGTGTGCAGTGTATTTCAGGCATGTGCTGTATATTTTATTTATTTTGCCCAGACATACACTGTAAACCTGGCAAGCCCTGTACTATAACCACTTCCATTATATGCACTTTTAAAACTATGTTTACAGGCAAGCTAACATTTATTTGGCCTTCACTATTGATTTTGCCATACATTTTCTTTGTTTGTTATTATCTTTTTGCATTATCGATTTTTTTTTGTGAATTATGTATTAACTCTTAATTGATCAGAATAAAATTTATTACAAAGGTCATGGGTAAAACCGAAAATTAAATGTATCATATGTACTATGAATTACTTTACTGTAATTTCTGAAGCCCTGTACCTGTCCTTAGGGAGATTCATTCCACCCAGCATATTTTGTGATAATTATTGTTGATTCAATTACATGCTAAGACATCCTAAAGTCTCAATTTGGGACTAAAAGAAAGTAAACACCTTTGAAATGTTCATCAATTGGTTTGATATTGGATATTAAATATTTTAAGCTTAACTGCAGGCAGATTTTAAAGACCCAAATTAATGAAGTTCAAAAATACAACATTCATTTTTTTAAATTCAAACAATGTCGGTACCTGATATTGAGTTGCTATCAGTCTCTTGTAGTCAATGTATAGCAGAGCTCAGCCTGGGAGGGGGAAAAGTAGCAGGAAGAGCCAACTGGTTGTACTGTAGTGCTGATGTACAGGGTACAGAGTAGCAGAAAATGAGCTCCATTGGTCTGCTTCTTCTCCTGTCATTGTCCAATCACAGGCTGGAGAGGGACATGACTTGTCAGTACATAACTGCAGCAGAGAAATTTCTGCTCTCCCATATTGCCAAACAGAGCTGTGCTCTGTTGCAGAATTTTGTAAATCTCAGTACAGGGCAGCACAGTGGCTAAATGGTTAGCACTTCCACCTGGCAGTACTAGGGTCATGGGTTTGAATCCCAGCTATGGCACCACCTGCCTAGAGTTTGCATGTTCTCCCTGTGCCTGCGTGGGTTTCTTCCGGGTACTCTGGTTTCCTCCCACACTCCAAAGACATGCTGGTAGTTGAATTGGATCCTGTCTAAATTGGCCCTTGTATGTATGAATGTGAGTTAGGGACCTTAGATTGTACACCCCTTGAGGGTCAGGGACTGATGTGAAAGTACAATATACATGTAAAGCGCTGCGTAGATTGACAGCGCTATATAAGTACCTGAAATAAATAACTACTCAATGGACAGAAACACAAATCATTTGGCAGCTAAATATATGCCTTATATGTATTTCATCTGTGTATTTAGCCGTTCTTCCTGAGTTCAGCTTTAAGCTCAAATGATAATATAAAGCTATGTTAGCATGCTTGGCAGAATGGGTTTTGCTCATCAGTTGGGTGTGTGAAATCACCTTGATGCGTTCAAAACAAAATACAGTATAGAGTTCCTGGCTAATGAACCTGGAGCAACCTACTGCTGCCCAGGCAGCTAACGCTCTGCATATAAAGACCTTGGCTGTGGTTCACCAAACATGAGTTGTGTTACACCACACTGGTAGTTGACTGCTCCCCAGCCTGACATCTCAGAAACTGATTTCAGGGTGTAGGAAAATTCCTGAGCATGCTGGGACTTTCTATAGATCCAAAACCACCAGGCTTGCTTCAGCTGGGCTTGTTGTCTAATTAACCAGCCCAAACAACCTCAGCTTTCCCACGCAATAAAAAAAAATATTCCGAAAACTGTCAGGTCTGGGACAAACATACTTCCCATCCAGGATACAACCACAAGTTTTTATTGGCCTACTGTCATATACCCCCTTCTTGCTTCAACCTTGGGGCAAGGCACAAGTGAACCCAGGATAAGGCATGTGTAACTTAATAACCCCCATCTTGACACCAGGGTGGTGCATTACTGTAAAGCTTACCAGTAACTTTTGAAGAGCCAGGAACCACATATTAACCCTCCTAGTGTTCTCTTCACAGCTAAGCACTTTATCAATCATTGCATAATTTAACTTGTGGGACTTTGGCTTCCTGCATTGGTCTGTACTATAAACTCCTTAGAGAAGTCAGGAAAATATAAAGCTGCCTGACAACACAGAGCCTCAGGTAGCTTCTGCTTCAGAGGATAACTGAATCCTGAAAGACTTCCTTCCTTTTATCATGCGGATCAGGGGTGAAGCCTGTGAAGCTAAATGAAAAATAAAATGTTGGTAATGGCTGGAGATCCATAAGAATGCTCGAACGTGCTTCTTATTATTATGGCACAGCCAATTTGAAATGGCCTCAATTTGTGTTTACCTAGGGTTTAAGTATACTCCTCCAAATATCTCAGAGGTGTTTCCTCCTCCCAATGGCACACTTTTTCAGAATGGCCATAAACCCATTTTTCTGTATTGCATTTAATACAGCCTGAACCCTTGATCCCACTCTGCACTATGGATGATTAAGCTATTTAGGCAAGGAACAGCATACTTTTGATGGGGCCTGAGTATCCTATCCATTGCATGAAATATAGTAGGAGCATTCTGTAAATCAAGGGGCATCCTCTGATACTGGAATGCCCCATGAAGGGTTACAAATATTGTTTTTTTCCTTGGTTGGAGAGGAGAATCTGTTAATGAATAGGTGTCAAACATAATGATCTTATTCAATTAATGAAAATCATTGGCAAATTATCAACTCCCATCTGGTTTGGCTGCATTGGTTGAACCAGCCACTATTGAACTTTATCATCCCCAGTTCAGATATTTTTTTTACTTCCTTTTATCTAGGGATGAGCTCAGTGAATGTAACTTGCTATAATCTGAGAGATACAGGGGTCCTGTGCTAGATACAACCAAATGTTATTTATTGTCCCAATGTCACAGTAACTAAATAGTCATGGAAAGGCTGAAATACTGAGCCGTCCTGGAGAAAGTGCTGCTCCAGGTTCTCACCCATAATACTCAAAGCGCACCTGTACTCTGGGAATTGCTGGGCTTGTGGCAGTTGCTTGGCTGTGTCTGGTGATTAAATATTTGAGTCAGAGACTCAGAAAAAGCGTGTCATAAATGAGTGTCAGAAAAGTATCAGAATGTTTCTCTATGCTTGTTCCAGCACAGTGACGAAGAAAGAATTTACGCAAAAACATATATAGTTACATAGTTAATCTGGTTGAAAAAGTCCACCTAGTTCAACCAATAAAAGGGGGAAAATATACAGTCCTATATACACAATCCTATACCCACAGTTGATCCAGAGGAAGGCAGAAAACCCCAATTAATCTTGATCCAATTTGCTTCTGCAGTGGAAAAAAAACCCTTCCTAATCCCCCAAGAGGCAATCAGATATTCCCTGGATCAATTTTCCTATAAATAATAGTATCCAGTTATATTATGTACATTTAGAAAATAATCCAGGTCTTTTTTAAAACAATCTACTGAGCTTGCTGGAACCAGTCTATTCCACATTTTCACAGCTCTTACTGTGAAGAAGCCTTTCTATATTTGGAGATTAAATCTCTTTTCCTCCAGTCATAAAAAGTGCCTCCTTGTTCTCTGTGATGACCTTAAAGTGAATAACTCTACACCAAGTTCACTATATGAACCACTGATGTATTTATACATATTGATCATATCCCCCCTTAATCTCCTCTTATCAAGAGAGAATAATTTCAGTTCCTCTAATCTTTCCTCATAGCTGAGCTCCTCCATGCCTCTTATCAGTTTGGTTGCCCTTCTCTATGCTTTCTCCAGTTCCCCCTTTTTGTGAATTGGTGCCCAAAACTGAACTGCATATTCCAGATGAGGTCTTACTAATGATTTGTACCGGGGGAAATTATATCTCTCTCTCTGGAGTCTATACCTCATTTAATACAAGAGAGGATTTTGCTCCCTTTAGAAACCGCAGCTTGGCATTGCATGTCATTATTAAGCTTGTGATCTACCAGAACTCCCAGATCCTTCTCCACCATTGATTCCCCCAGTTGTACTCCCCCTAGTATGTATGATGTACACATATTCTTATGCAGGCCATACATGGGTCGAATTCTGAATGAACTTTTTTTAAAAATCTGAAATTTTGTGCATTTTGTAATCCGATGGTGTCACAGTTGATTTAGAAATTCAGCCATCCAAGTCTTCAATTTCACCTCCCGTTGCTACAGAAAATAATTTTGTGACTGGGAATCTTTTTTTCTTTCCAGGTCGCTCAGGCTAATTTCTTTTTCGATTATATTTCTCTCACTATTCTCCCATCATTGATTAGAAATTTGTTTGTTTTTAAAAAAATTTCCAACATGCCCGATCACTCAAATTTGATGGCGGCAGGAAAATCGGACAATGTGGTGTCCCACTAATGGTGAAAAATTAGAATAAATTTTTTTTCTAACTTTACATTTATCAGCATTAAACCTAATTTGCTGCACATTTTTCTTAATTAAAGAGTGCATTGAGGTTGGCTTGTAACTTGGAGATATCCTGTTATTCTCCTGTTATTATCCTCCCCGTTATTCCACTGCACAGCTTGGTGTCATATGCAAACACTAAAATAGTACTTTTAATCCCAGACCCTATAGCATTCATAAATATATTAAAAACTAAAAACACTGAACCTTGGGGTAAACCACTAACAATCCTAGACTATTCAGAGTATGAATCATTAACCACTACTATCTGAATATGGTCTTTTATCCAGTTTTTTTTTGTCAATTTGCAAACTGTTTTTTTCTAGACTTTACTTTACACATTAACCATGTGTGGGGAAATATGTCAAACACTTTTGCAAAATCAAAGTATACCATGTCCACCCCCATGGCTTTGTTTAAGGTTTTGCTCACCTCCTCATAAAAATAAATCAGATTTGTTTGACAACTTCTGTATTTCATGAATCCAAGCTGCCTTTTACTTAAAATATTTTTTTCCAGCAAGAACTCATCTATGTGGTCTTTTGTTAACCACTTGCCTACCGGGCACTTTTACCCCCTTCCTGCCCAGGCCAGTTTTCAGCTTTCAGCACTCTCATACTTTAAATTACAATTGGGCGGTCATGCAACACTGTACCCAAACTAAATTTTTATAATTTTTTTAAACAAATAGAGCTTTCTTTTATTGTTCTTAGTTTCTGTTATAAAGTTTTGTAAATAAGTAATTTTTCTCCTTCACTGATGGGCAATGATGAGGCTGCACTGAGAGGCGGCACTGATGGGCACTGTTAAGTGACATTGATGGGCACTGTTAGGTGGCGCTGATCAACAGCACTGATGGGCACTGTTGGGTAGCACTGATGGGCAGCACTAATGGGCACTGTTAGGTGGCACTGATGGGCACTGATAGGTGGCACTGATGGGCAGCACTGATGGGCACTGATAGGCGCCACTGATGGGCATTGATAGGTGGCACTGATGGGCACTGATTTAACTGATGGGCACTGATTGCCAGCACATATGGGCACTATTGGCCGCACTGATGGGGCTACACTGATCACCAGGACACTGATGATCAGTGCCCTGATGATCAGTGTAAATGTCCCCCTGCAAAATGCTGGTTACCGGCTCTCCTCTCCTCACACGCTGTCAGGAATTTCCTATTTAACCTGTGATCAGCTGTGATTGGACACAGCTGGTCACATGGTAAAATTGGCTGTGATTGGCCTGTTCATGTGATCAGCTGTGTCTGAAGTGCGCACTCCAGGGGGCATGCGGGGGGGGGGGGTGTTTCTGGGAGGACGTCCATGGATGCCCTCCCAGAACTAGCTGATGGCACTGTAGCTGTCTTTTGGCTATAGTGCAGTTGGGAACTGGTTATACTCTCCAGTATCTTCCCAACTATAGAAGATAAACTAACAGGTCTGTAGTTTAAATCAGTAATTTCTGCTAGAACCCCCAAACATTATATATATATATATATATATATATATATATCTCAAAGACCCTAGAGAATGAAATCATTGCAATTTTTTATGGCACATGGTATTTGCTCAGCCGTTTTTCAAACACAATTTACAAAAAATACACTTTAGTGAATTAAAAAAAAAACACAATGTATACCTCATTTTTTGTAACATATAAAAGAGGATATTAAGGTGAACAAATAGTCCCAAATCTCTCCTTTACCTTTAAGAGCAAAAAATTAAAAAAAATAGTTTTTGATCTCATGCTTTAAGAAATAAAAAAAATTGTCTACATCAGCCATGAAAAGGATGTGATGTCATGACTTTGCTCCGGTCCTCCATGATCATAGACGTGATCAGAGACAATAAGGTTTCTCATCGCCTTTATCTGCAGCCCGCCACACTGTGGGATCATTTCTCAGGTGTGCCAGTTTAACAGAAAGGGTCCTTGCACACGGGTGTTCTGTTTTTTCCATCAGTTCAGTCACATTTTTTCAAAGAAAAAATGGATCAGTTTACATCCGTTTTTCTATTGTTTACATCTGTTTTTCGTCCATTCCGAGTTTTTTAACAAAAATAGGATGTTAACGGATACGGACATTAATGGATTTAAACAGATAATCATCTGTTTACATCTGGTAGTCCATAGAAATACATGGGTATCCATTTTTCATCAGTAAACGGACAGATAAAAATTGAACATACAGAGCACCTGTGTGAAAAAGGCCAAAGCCTGAGAAACACCGGTGGGTGTGCTACGAAAAGTGTTCCAGTGGCTAATGAGCCGCTTGGACTGCTTTCATAAGCCTTTGGCCAAAAAAAAAAAGGTACTGCAGTTATGGCGGATATCTTCAGCCATAACCCTGGTAAACCACTTGAAAACCGAAAAGTTTATATACTGTACATATTGTGGTCTTCAAGTGGATTTATTCTGTCTAAATGTTTCAGGACCATATCAATTTTGAGCCATCGTGGATCATTTGGGGCTGTGTCAATATCATCCCCATTATGGACATGAGCATTCCCATACTCCTTTGTATACACAGAGCTTAAGAAGGTATTTAATAAATGTGCCTTCTCTTTGTCCCCAGTCAACCACTCTAGATTATTTTGTAAAAGGCCTACATGCTCGTGCTTAATATATTTGTTCTCTTTCAAACCCGCTTTGAAATCACTTCTCGTATAGGGACAGGCACCGCCACCTTTACATTTTACCCTGTCTCTCCAGAAGAGACCATAGCCAGGAATATTAATGGGCCAGTCATGAGAAGAAGGAAGCCAAGATTCAGCAATACCAATTAAATCATAGTTCTCTTCGTGTACCAAAGCTTTGAATGCACTTTTGCTTGGCAGACTTCTTGCCTTGGTGAACAAACACTTTAATTCATTGCCACATTTTGCTCTTGTGTTTTCATACCTTTTTTAGTAGTACAAATAGTTCTATCATTTCCAATGGTTGTTTGTAACATGGGAACCTTCTTATCACCTGTCATAGCCCTCCCTCCATCTGTCCCCATTCTACCCTTCATTATTGTCTGACCTCTAACTTACCTGTCTGCCCCATTGAATTCTAGTTCACTCTCCCCCCTAAAGCCTAGTTTAAATACTCTTGCAGCCTTCACATAAACCTCTTCCTAAGCACAGCAGACCTCCTTCCATTTAGGTGCAAACCATCTTTAGCATATAGTAGTAGTAGTTGTAACCCAATGAAAATCCCAGTGCTCTAGAAACCCAAATCCTTCCCTCTTACACCAGGTCTTTAGCCATGCGTTCAGTTCTCTAATCTCTCCATTTTTCCTGTGTTGTGCATGTCACAGGTACTATTTCAGAGAATATCACCTTGGAGGTACTTTCCTTCAACTTTCAGTCTAGTTCTTTAAATTGATTCTTAAGGACCCTCTGCCTTCCATGTATTCTGTCATTGGTTCCAACATGAACCTAGACATCTGGGTCATGCCCAGCCCCTCCCGGTAATTTATCAACCCTGTCCACTAGATGCTGCTCCGTGGCACCAGAGAGACAGAAAACCATTCAGTTGAGGCAATCATGACCACAAATTAGTCCTTCTGATTATAGAATCCCCTATTACCAACTGTCTAGGCCTCCCTGCACTACCCTCACCACTCGTACTAGAAGTGCTGCTCTACTGCCAGTTAGGGGTAGCAGCGACATCTAGGCCTGCCACCTCTGTGTTTGCCACCTCCACATCTTTACTCAACTTGGCAGATTTGTTTTGGTGCTTAAACACAGGACTGACCTTCCTTTTCTGGGAGCCCCTACCACTCCCCCTAGCTACAGTAATCCATCTTCTTACCTGATAATCCTGACTTACTCCTCCACCCCCCACATCAACCCCATTAACCATTCAGTGAGTAGAAGGCCCCTTTCAAGGTTGTCATTTCTGCTCAGTGTTGCAACTTGCTCCTCCAGAACTCTAATGTGACCTTCTAGAATGGCAACCTGCTCTCATCTGTCACAGCAGTATGCATCCTGGAGCTTGTAAACAAAACAGTTCTCCTCCCTGTCAGCTTGTGCGCACTGCTTTGGATGGCTGTGCACAGCACAGCTATCCAAAGCAGTGTGATTACAGTGAAGCACAAACACACGGCCCCATAGTAAAACACACCCAGCACACAGTTACCCCTTTGATCGCCCCTCATGCTAACCCCTTCCTGTCCAGTGCCATTAGTACAGTGTCAGTGCTTTTTTTTTTAGCACTGATCACTGTATTGGTGTCACTGGGGATGTCAGTGACACCAAGTCAGTTCCCCCCAGTGTCAGAATGCCCGCCGCAGTCTCGCTATAAGTCGCTCATTGCTGCCATTTCTAGTAAAAATTAAAACAAAAAATTCCAGTATATATACACCGCCATTTGTAAACTCTATAACTTTTACGTAACCCAATTATTTACATGTATTGGGATATTGTTTAGCAAAGACATGTAACAGAATACATTTTGGTCTAAATTTTTATTTATTTATTTTTAATTTTTTATTATTTTTTACAATTTTGTATTATTTACATATTTTTTATAGACCCCTGACATCTCAGGTTTGAGATAGAGAAAAGAATTGAGGAAACAGATGAATGAAAAGAAGACAGAGGCTCCTGTTCATTCATAAACTGAAACACAGTAAACACAGTTTACTATTCTTCAGCTATGACCTCACTGTTCATTCACTAAAGGGAGGGGCTGGTAAATGTAGCTGCACAGGGCATCATTCTGTAACTGCACGCACCCGCCACACCGGTCCCCCTCCCTGTCCTGCCCAGGCCCCTGTTTGTCTGGGCTGTGTACAGGAGGACTAGTGGTACCCCCTGATCAGTGGCCCTGGTGACTCTACTATTATATTCAGCAGAACACTGCGACAGCAAAGTCACACTGATACAAAGAGTTCGGTGGATTGGCTGTCCAAGTGACAACAGAGCCATTGTGATTAAATTGTTAGACCCACATTGGACCCTCCTGCCAATCCCCCACCACCACAATTATCCCATTTGTTTTCCATGAACCAAAAAATGGCAACCCTCAAGCCAGCGTAATTTCTGCATCCAAAGCAGGAGAGCAAAGTAAGTAAATGTTAAAGGGGGCCTAATGCATGCTTGATGTGTTTAATCCTGCTGGTAGGTGCGTCTGGTGTTTTTTTTTTCTTTCAAACACGCCAACATGGTAAGAAAAATTAATAATAGCGCCTATGGTCAAAATTATATAACTTACTAATAGTGTACCAGCTGCAAAAAATCACCATATATAAAGTGTACCAATAAATAAATAATTTGCGCTAGTAAATGTGTAAAATATATAAATATATATAAAGAAATCATCAAATCATAAGTCCAGAAAAAAATATATATATATGCCAATACCACAAAAAAATATAAAAAAACTTTTAAGTGCAAAAAACTTTTGTGCAAAAAAAGTGTCTAAATATGAAAAATTTCACCAAAAAACCTTGATAATATAATGGCAGATCATCCATAAATATATCTTCAGAAACGGAAACTCTGCAACACACCGATATCCGCTCCGTGAGGACGTCGATGACGAAACGCGTAGGGCGGAGCTTGATTGATGTGACGTCATTACATTTTTGGCTGCCAGCTACTGCGCATGTGCTGAGTAGCCAGGCTCTTTTATGTGATTGCTGTTATGCTGTTGATGCTGGTGTCGGCTGGGACACCTCTTTAGTAAGTGCAATGAGTACCTAATAAAGGAATTGGTTTTTATAATATTGCACCATGAAGTCTTTCTGTTTCTCTCGAGTGCTTGGCATTTCCCCCCATGGATACGTTTGAAGGTGGTCCTTTATCTATTGGAGAAGTGGATTTTCGATTAACTACAAACGCCAACATGGTAGCCTATCTGTCCATGCACATAGAAGTAGGGACATTTAGAAGCAGAAAAAAACCCCAATGCCAGCGCATCCAAGAGCAGCAATGTTTTGTCAGGCACGTGTAAATGTGTCTAAAAGCATCTAAACGCGCATTAACGCTAGGTGTAACAAGCGCTTGAGTGTTAGTTCATTTCAGTGGCCAGAATAAATTATTATTCCGGTCAGTGCAATGAATGAACGTCCAAGCACCTAATGCATCTAAATGCTCCTAAACGCTTCTAGGCACGTTTACATGCATTTAGAAGCGTCAAGTATTTCTTATGCCAAAACGCTGCTAGCAGGAAGAAAGGTGTCTAGGAGAGATGGGCAAACATCCTGTGTGCATGAGACCTAATACAGATGGTATGTTACTGGTCAGATCATCAGGTGAAAACAGAGGGAAAAAAACCTAAGGAAAGAAAACTAATCTATTGATGGGTAAGCTGCAATATATTACATTTTTGGTTTGTGATTTAATACCACTTTATGTTAATGGTTACTGTTAGGGTTTAGGGTGAACATAAGTGTAACTAATGTGAGTCAATACCGCATTCACCCATCCATGTTTTCCATTCCATCCATCAGTCTGCCTATCCATCATGTCTTACCTTTTCCACCTATCCTTCCATCTTATTACCTACCTCTCAGCTAATCCATCGATTGGTTCATTAATCCATCCTTCTACCTGCAAATGCATCTTTCCATCCATGTTTTCATTCCTACGCCATCACCTGTCAGCCCATGCTTAAAATTAAAATTCATGATAATTATTTTCTTACTGCCAAAGTGAGAAAAATATTTAATGGTTCTCATGGTTTACTGACTAAAATCTATAGATTCCCATCTAAAAACTCAAGGAGATTATCGAGTTTCCATACAATCTGTTGGAAAACGTGCTTTTCTCTGTTATTAAGAAAAGGAGCACCATTTGTACTTATTGAAGTTATAAATGAGTTGTGAAATGATCTTCACGGTATCTGCTCCCAGTGAACTGACATGCAAGTTTGGTTGGAGATGGTAATTTGTTAAATGGCAGTCAACACATTTCTACATCTAAAAATCCAATTACAAAGATTTACTGAAACTCATTGAAAAGAGTAGATGGGAAATTGACCTGGCTGCTAAACTCTGAGGCTGATTCAGTGTAGCAGAACCCTTGAGATCAGCTGAGTGAGGCTGTCTTAAGGAAGTTTCTTTCCTGTGCTAAGGCAGAGTCAGTTTTGGCTGGCATCCTTGGAATACTAGCGTGCATGCTCCAGGCCCTTGTCTGCTAGAAAAAGATAAAAAGTATTTTATTTATGTAACTGCCAGGATCACAAAGAATGCATGTTTGCATTATTTACTACGCAGTCGTGTTATTACAGCATTGCAATCAATTATTTAAATGTCGGATGTAGATGGTTTAAGGCAGAGCAGGTGCGGCTCTGGCACAACTTGACAAGCGGAAGGCAGTTGGCACCACAAGTGTAGACATCAGAACAACATGGAGAAATTCTAAGAGAAGTGTGTTTTCTTGATGTTATAATTGGCGCAAACTTTCCTGATAGCACTGCAGAATATTAGAGAAAAGCACACATCTGATGAAATGGCTTGATATTATTTTTAAAGGAGGAGATGTTTAACCCCTTCACGCCCAAGGGTAAAACAAATCTAAATGCCTAAGCACAATTTTGCAAAGTTGACATGTGATAGTGAAACCGTACTTATCATCACAACTACTTTGTACATCCAGGTGAATTATACCTTGGTTTTTTTCAGGATAAATTGGGCTTTCATTTGGTGGTAAATGGTAATGGATATCTCCTGATTTTTTTTATTATCAAAGGAAAACTGGCCCAAAATAGTAAAAAAAAAAAATCTTTTTTTAAATTTAGCTGTGTTTTTCTTGTTACTTCCATAACCTACCACCAAACAACAACCCAAAATAAATTTTCCAGGTCTTGACGATTGCAGCAATACCATATATGTGGATGTTATTTGTTGTTTGTACCCGGAGTACAGCCCAGAAACAATAGTGCACATTTTGTTTTTTTCACCTAAAACACACTGACACTAACTGACACTGATACCATTTTTTTTACTCCTGACCTTTGACCCTGACCTTTTGACCTTGACCTTGACCCAAACACTAACCCTGGCACTGAACTAGATCAAGCCTTGATGTAGGTATTTTTTCTTTTTCTTTTACAAACATTTTTTTCTCTCTATACCAGGAGTTAGAGAGATACAATGTATCTCTCTCCTCCATTCATAGGGAGAGAAAAAAAAACAAGGGGGCTGGGCTGTACAGTGACTGATCACTGTGATAGTCAATCAGAGGCTTTCACAGCGATCATATGATCGGAATCAGGAGACCCGGGTCCCAATCGTTAGAACGGGACCCAGGGCTCTCAGTGACACCGAGGTCTCTGTGCTGGGATCGCGCAGTGCTGCGCGCTCCCAGCAGAAAGACAGGTACGCAAATATGTGGCCCCACGGAAAACAGCCCAGTTCTGTGAGGCTGCATATTTGTGTTACGTCGGCATCAAGGGGTTAAAATCAGTGTAACTGAATGCTGTGTTTTCCTATGATGACCAAGCCTATATTAAAATGTTACCTAACCCAGGACCCTGCATTCACTATATCTGGTCTCCCACAGTACACACAACATGGAAATGCAATTATTTCCATAAAAATAAACTTTTCTCATCAGTATTTAGCAGTCTTGTGACTTCTATCAGTATCCTGCTGAGCACTGGTTAATCTTGTAGGAGTTTTCATTCTCCTCTGACTGTCCTAGGAGTCTTCATGACCCCTGACCCCCTGTCTGGACAGTGCTGATCGGCCCTGTGCCGATCACATACACCCTCCCCCCCAAAAAAACCTCTCTAGCAATACACATCTAATAGAGCATGTGCAGACTTGACATTGCTGATCTGTACTATAGCAGATGGATTGGGGACAGTAGAAGAAGGGGAGGATCAGAGAAGACAGAATCAAACAGCCTTTTTACACAATGCAGAGGATTAACCCCTTAGGTTCCACAGTGAGTATAACAAGCATGCTTTACCGCATATACAGACTGATTTTACTGTTGTGGGTTTAGTAACACTTTAAGAAGCAGTCATGATGGACTAATGCAGGACTTCAAAAATTCAGTATTACATGTCCAATCAAAACTTTTTCTTTTTTTTTACTGGGGAAGGATCAGATTTTACTGTTATCCAGATTTCACTTACTGTCACCAGTGATAAGAGTTTCATCAGACAGAAAGCGGTGGAAAATCTGCAACAGTGCAATAAATATACAGCAATAAACAGACATAAACAAAAACTGACCGAGGTTCTAGCCTTCCCTTATTTCTCCAGAATATGTATGTATTGTAGCGCAGACTCCTGATGGGCTTTGGAATTCTTTTCCAAGGTTCTCTTCCCGTGTGGGTGTAGGCAGCCAGGCACACAGTAGTACAGTTTGACAATGCAATAAACAGGCAGTAGGTATCTTTTTAACCACTTCAATACCGGGCACTCTCACCCCCTTCCTGCCCAGGCCAGTTTTCAGCGTTCACTGCTGCCGCACTTTGAATGACAATTGCGCGGTCATGCGACACTGTGCTCATATGACATTTTCATAATTGTTTTTCACGCAAATAGAGCTTTCTTTTGGTGGTAAGTAATCACCACTGAGTTTTTAATTTTTTTCTAAATAAAAAAAATAAAATTTTCTTTGTTTATGTTATAATAGCTTGGAAATAAATAACCTTTTTTCATAAATTTAGGCCAAAATGTATTCTGCTACATTTCTTTGGTGAAAATAACCCAAATCAGTGTATATTATTTAGTCTGTAGGAAAGTTATAGAGTTCACAAACCATGGTATATATACAGTATCTGAAAATCGATCAATCCTGATGTACCGACAGGCTCATTTCTTGAGGCCCGAAAACACCAGAATAGTATAAATATCCCCCAAATGACCCCTTTTTGGAAAATAGACAGTCCAAGGTATTTAGTAAGAGGCATGGCAAGTTTTTTGAAATTTTAATTTTTTTTGTTACAATTATTTGGAAAATGAAGAAATTGAAATTTCACAATTTCTTTTTTTTTACACATTGTCACCAGTCCAGTACAGCGTTATCATATAACTGGCGTGGTGGTGATCGGGGACTTCGAGTGGTGACAGTATGTAAAAAAATAAATAATAATTTTTATTTACTTTTTAAAAAAAAAAATGTATGACTTTTTTTTCTCTTTTTTACAATTTTTTTTAACACACTGACCAGAGCAATACAATGTTACCATAGTAACACTGCACTGCTCTGGGGCAGTGATCAGGACTGATTCATTCAGTGTCTTTTGTTGTGATTAGCTGTGATTGGCCAAAGCTAATCACATGGTACAGATGGGCTGTGATTGGCCCTGTCTACCATGTGATTGCTGTGACCAGTCTCAGCTAACAACACAATCGTAATGGATGGCATGAAAGGAAGCTATCCATTGTTTACAATTGTCATGCAATCTGCTGTGATTGGTCACAGCGATCCCCTGACACTGGCAGCGGGCTGGTGTAGTAATCAGTCATCGGCTGTATCCAGTGGACACAACAGATTGCCCCACTGCATGGCTGCGTGGCTGGCGCCTTCTGGGAGGACATGATATGATGCCCACTCAGAAGGAGGAACGTCCCGCCCGGCCTATAGCACATTGACGGCCAACATTTGTAAACAATGGATGGCTTCCTTTCATGCCATCCATTGTATACAATTGTGTTGTTAGCTGTGATTGGTCACAGTGATCACATGGTACAGACGAGGCCAATCAAGTGTTGAGATTTAATGCTTATTGAAATTGGATGGGATGCAGGGAAGCTTTTGGATTTGAGGGCACTCTCTACTCTGTTACTCTGTCTACTCTCTTTAGGGATACCCGACTTCTTGGCAGAGAATACAAATTCTGAAATTCTGAAATTCCAAGTTGGGCAAATTCCAAGTTGGGCAAATCCTACTCTAATAACCTTGATACAGTCACTAAGAATTAAACTACAGACTGTCACTACTGTAGGATCCCACTTCTAGGCCTCTGCTCACCGTGTCACCAGATACTTGGATACTTCCTGTCTAATATTGGATAGACACCTGTACTGTGAATCTCCAGGCCAGAACCTCAGTGCACTCACGTGACTTGGCTAAAAACTGCTTCCAGAAGAAATTGTCCCCCCAGCTCTCACTTAGCTGGCACCTTTGTGAATTCTCTGCAATAAGCTTCAGCTAACTTGCCCAAAGGGTGGCAGCTTTTCAGGCTGGGATCTACTCCTCCTGGGCAAGAACCCTGCTGCTCCAGGCCTCCGACTATTTATGTTCCCTCACAGCCACCTTTTGGGCACCCCTCCTCCCCCAGGGATTGGCTGAAACCTCATAAATATTCAGGCCCAGGGTCTTCCTCTTCCAGCCCACTACATTCTAGAACCTACTAGAAAGCAGGGAGAAGTACAGTAGTTGAGCCTGCAGCCTGTAAGACCCGAGCCTGTAAGAACAGCCAAAAGTAAAACAATTTAAAAAATCTAAATTCGTCATAAATTTATGCCAAAGTGCATTCTGCTCCATATCTTTGCTAAAAAAAATCCCAATATGTGTAAATTAATTGGTTTACATGAAAGTTATAGCGTTTACAAATGGCGGTGTATATATACTGGGAATTTTTTTAAATGTTTACTAGTAATGGCGGTGCTCGATAACTTATAGCGGGACTGCGGAGGACATTCTGACACTGGGGGGAACTGACTTGGTGTCACTGACATCCCCAGTGACACCAATACAGTGATCAGTGCTAAGAAAAAGCACTGACACTGTACTAATGGCACTGGGCAGGAAGAGGTTAACATGAGGGTCGACCAAAGGGTTAACTGTGTGCTGGGAATGTTTTACTTGGGGTCCGTGTCAGTGTGCTTCACTGTAATCACACTGCTTTGGATGGCTGTGCTGTGCACAGCCATCCAAAGCAGTGTGCCCGAGCTGACAGGAAGGAGATCTGTTAGTAAATAAAACAGTTCTCCTCCCCGTCGGCGATCCTTGGAAATCACCGGGCACCGGCGAGTAATCACCGGCCGGGTCCCGGTGATCGACAGCCGTGGCAGCGAATAGAGGTGCGGGTAGGTTGCACGCGTAGCTCACGCATGCCCCCTACCCGGAAATGCAAAATCACATATATATATGTGATTTTGAGCACCCGTGCTGCCCTGTAGCAGTATTTCTGCGGTTGGGAAGCGGTTAAATAATAAAAATTGCGCGGGATTGTTGTTGAGGGAGATATATTTTCCTTTGCTTTTAGCCTTACTTGGCTTATGACAAAGGCTTAGGATTTCATGTTCCAAAGTGAGACAGCTTTCACATAGGAACAAGCTCTGACTTTAGACTGAACTAGTTCTTGTTGGTAAATGAGTGAATGAAATGTGGTGTTCATTGCCTGCCGAACCAAACTCCCGACTGCAGCAGTATTACTGCTGCTAAATGTGACGGCTTCCTGCTCAGGCTGCTTATTAGGGCGTTTGTTTGGTATGTGTGGTGGGAGTCCACATGACGTTTTTTTTTTAACAAACAAAAACAAGTTGGGCAGTAAATGTAATTGACTGGCAATTGTAATGCCATTAATGCTGTAAATTTTATGTGCCACTTCACAGGCACATCCAGGAGGTCCCCCAAACATGTTATTTAAAAGAATTGGGAATTTTTAATGTTTTATTTCAAGTATTATTAACATTTCTGCTCCCAGATATGTAACAAAAATAATTAGTACATGTCATCCAGGGCATTACGCAACTACCATACCATTTGTTTGAGAATCCATTGCTTATTAGCCTTGGAAATGGCCAGAGCCAATTTCAAAGATTTGGTTCCTATTGACTTCAGTGGGGTTCAGATTAAAGTGATTCTAAAGGCTTATTTTTTTTTTATAAAGAATAAAATACATGTCTATACTTCCCTGCTGTGTGCAGTGGTTTTGCACAGAGCAGCCTGGATCCTCATCTTCACAGGTCGGCTCTCCTGGCCCCTTCCTCCTGTCCGGTGCCCCCACAGTAAGCAGCTCGCTATGGGTGCACCCGCATCTCCGTGTTTCCATTGACAAATGGAGCCAAGGCTCAGCCCCACATTCTCTCTCTTCCCATTGGCTCACTGGTTGTGATTACCAGTGGGAGCCAATGGCTCCCACTTCTGTCTCAGCCAATGAGAACAGGGACTCCAGGAATAGCCAAGACTCCAGTGCACATCACTGAATTGAGAGGGGGCTTAGGTGAGTATTAGGAGGTTTTTTATGAGTAGAATACATGAAGGTAAAAAAAACCTTGAGCCTTTTCAACCTCTTCAATGTTCAGAACAGCATAGTTCGGTGAACTGAACCAAGATATGTTCAGCTACTCTCATCCCTACTCTCAAATCTAACTGCCAAAAGATGGCATTATAGGCAAGACAGGAGAGTGTCAGACTGATTGTAAAGTCAAAGCAAGAATGTCCATATGGTAAAGTCAGTAGATAAAATGATGTTTTACTTTTTTTACTTGAACTTTATCAGTGGTCTGGCTTCTTTTTGTTCTTGTAGCTCATAGCAGAGAGTCAGAGCCTCGAAGACTAGGATCCCTGGTACCCAACTTGCAGCCCAAGGGCCATATGCAACCCTTTATTGCTTGTAGTGCAGAAATTAGAGTTCAGCAGTATATAGTTGAAGAAGCTTTGATTTGTGAAGGGGTAATAGAAGTGATCTCTACTAGCTTCATACAACATTAGCTTCTCACTGTCTCCTGCAGCATCCAGCCTCCAACTAGATATATGCAGAAGGAAACAAAATTGTTTTGCTTAGTTTTGGATCGATTCGTTAAATTACTAATTTCATTTTGTTGCATTCATAACAAAATTTGTTATTTGTTGTTAGTTTCATTCATTTTATTCGTTTTCGACTGGATTTTAATTTTTTCAATGGATTCAAAGTATTTACATTGAATCAAAAATATCTGATCCAAATTCACTGTAAAGAAAAACTAGTTCTATTCGATTCTAAATTCTAATTTAGAAAGATGGCTATATTATTTCTATTTTATTATATTCTATTTTTTTCTATTCTTTTATTTTTTATTCTATTCTGTTCTATTCTATTTACTCTATTCTTTTCTTTTTTGTTCTTTTCAAAATTCAAATTTCAGAAGACAGCTATAATTTAATTGTTTTACATTCTGTTCTGTTCTTTTATTTTCTGTTCTATTCTTTTCTATTCTATTTCTTTTTTCTATTCTATTAGTCTACTTCCTGTTCTATTTTTATTATTTTCTATTTTATTCTATTCTTTTTGAAATTCAAATTTGGGAAGATGGCTATATTTATTTTCTATTCTTTTATTTTCTATTCTATTGTTTTCTATTCATTTCCTTTATTTTCTATTTTATTCTTTTATTTTCTATTCTATTTAGTTCTTTTCTATTCTTTTCTAAATTGGAATTTTGAAAGATGGCTATATTCTTTCTATTCTATTCTATTATGTTCTAGTCTAATCCATTCATTCTTTTCTATTCTATTCATTTCTTTTATTTTCTATTCTATTCTTTGAGACTTTAATTTTGGAAGATGACTATATTCTTTTTTTTATTCTATTCTAATCTATTCTTTTTTCTATTTTATTCTATTCTGTTCTATTTTCAAATTTGGGAAGGCGGCTATATTCTCTCTATTTTATTCTAATCTATTTATTGTAATCTATTCTATTTTAGTCTGTTCTATTCTTTAAATTTATTTTCTATTCTTTTCTATTTTGTTTTATTCTATTCTTTTTGAAATTCAAAGTTTGGAAGATGGCTATATTCTAATACGCACAGTCTTTGAAGGAAACCAGCAATAGTCAGCAATATGTTTACATTTCAAATTTGTTTTTGTATTAGATTTTCTTTCCAAATTAGTTTCAAATTTGATTCTTTTTGAATTTTGATTTGTTATTTTGGATTTGTTTAAATTATTTATTATTATAATTTGTAAATTCAAATACATCTGAATCTCTGAATAACAAATATTTTTGTCTGAATTTTGATTGGGAACTAAACAAACTGCAGATGTCAACCTCCAACAAATGTGTAGCATGTCCCCAGTATCTGACCATGACTTATTCAAGTAATTCTGCAGTCTTTGTCAGTTCTCTTTAGCTTTTCTAAACATTATATGGGGCTCTTTGATAATGTCAGTAACCACGGCTGAGGCCTTTTATACCCTGTAAATTGACAATTATTGGATTAGACAGTAACTGATCTGTCAGATCCCTAATCCCATGCTGACAACATGCACTGTTCTTGTTCAACTTCCAAGTGTGCATAAAAGTACTATAATTGTTTACAATTCTCTTAAAGTATATCTGGACCCAAAAACAAAAATAAAAACAAAAAAAACCCTTGTGGCATTATGCAAGATAAGCCAACTTTCCTAGTTCAGACCTCCTAAGCTTTAACTAGAAAAATACGCACACAGGAGTTAAAATAACATTTCTTACTTATCTGTTTGCCATTTAATAGCATATCATTAGCACACGTTTGTGTTTCCCTACGGGGTGTACTTGTATAAAAATTATTTTGGTATTGTATTGTGTGCTTGTTTTATTCAATTTGTGCATCAAGTCTTTTTACCATGAGATCAAAGTGTCTGTTTGTGTTTTTTCAGCTGTTAATCACAGGCATGGTGGGTGATGGATTTACTGGGGACATTGGCATTGATGACCTTTCTTTCCTAAACTGCACATTGTACAAAGGTAAACTTTTTGGCATAATTTAATTAATTTGTTAATGTGTTTTCTATATTTATATTGTAACAGCACAGGTGCAGTGTTTGGGGAAATTGCATAGATGGCAAATGATTATCTATTTTTGTAGCATCAATATGCGTAAGGGTGCACTTTGCAAAAGGTGTGCATGTTAATAGAATATAGGAAGTTCAGAGGCATAACTACAATTCAAGGGGTTTCATTGCAACATTTTGATTTGGCAATACTCCTCACCCTGTATTTGTGTCAAAAAGTATGTTGCACACCATGCCAAAAGGTGGACGCCTGGAAAGTGAAGGTAATGCCATGTGCAGAAGAAGACACTACCCTGCAGAGTCTATTGTGTAGAAGGACTTTCTTAGAAAGAGAGAGAAATGCATTCTATCCTGAAGAAGACTGGCATCTATTAGTTAACACCTTCCAGCCCGGCCTATTGCAGATTGATGGCCGGGCGGGACACTCACAGTTGTGACTGGGCGTCATATGACGTCCTGTGAAAACAAGCCAGTCATGCTGCCGCGGGGCCGCGCAGTAGCGCAATCTGTCACCTGCTGTGTCCACAGAACACAGCCGATGACACACAGGCCCGTTGCCAGTGTCATGTGACCCCTGTGACCAATCACAGCAGATCACATGTCAGTTGTATACAATGGATGGCTTCCTGTCATGCCATCCATTGTATACAATTATGTTCTTAGCTATGACTGGTCAAAGCAGTCACATGATACAGACAGGGCCATTCACAGCCCATCTGTATCATGTGATCCGCTTTGCCCAATCACAGCTAATCACAACAAAAGACTGAATGAATCAGTTTCATTCAGTAACAATGATTGCAAATATCAATGAAATACATTGGTATTAGCAATCATAATGTGTTAACATAAAACAGGAAAATCCTGATCACTTGCCCAGAGTAGTTCAATGTTACTATGGTAACATTGTATTGCTTTGGTCACAAAAATAGTAAAAAAAAAAAGAAAAAATAATGTAATAAAAAAAAAAATAATAGAAAATTTTGAAACAAAAATACAAATTAAATTATTATTATTATTTTTATTATTTTCACCAAATAGATGTAGCAGAATAAATTTTGACCTAAATTTATGAAGAAATGTTATTTATTTGCAAAATTTTATAACAGAAATGAAGAAAAGTGTTTTTTTTTTCAAACGATTCAGGTTTTTTTTGTTTTACTTAGTAAAAAATAAAGAACTCGGTGGTGATTAAATACCATCAAAAGAAAGCTCTATTTGTGTGAAAAAAATGATAAAAATTTCATATGGGTACAGTGTTGCATGACCACGTAATTGTCAAAGTATTGATGTGGTTAAAGTGGTTGAAAACCCTCATATATACCCAGTGAAGTGACTGGCCTCAGGTAATACACAGAGATTAAATAAATCCTCCTACCTAAGTTGTACCTGTTTATATGCATTCATCTCTTTTTTTTCATCCATTTAAAGTCCAGAATCAGTAACGCTTGTCTGAGAGTTCAGAAAAATGGGTCAGAGAGCTGAATTTACACACTGCAGAGCTCAGTGAGGAGAGCTCCAAGAGCTGATTGGAGGGAAGAGACACACACCCCTCCATACAACTCACAGGAACAGAGCTGAGGCTGTCAATTTGCTGGAGGTCTCTTCCCTGTCAACTTTTTTCTCTTGGTGTCAGGAAAACCTGTCAGAAGTGATTCTTGCTTATAGCAGAGGAACAAAGCAGCAGACAGAAACAACACTTAGTGCTCTGGATAGAGACAAGTACACACGAGAGGGATATGCTTTGTTCATATTTCATGTCTGAGGTTTACAACCACTTTAAGCTACCTGCTTCTCAATTCAGCTTGGGTGGACTGTTCGGACTTGATCATGCTATCTCTGATGTTAGTTTGATGAGTTGGATTTTTGAATTAATTCTTGACTGACAGAGCCTCCCCATATGCGCACAATTCCCTCCTGGGATCCCAGTCCACCCCATACCCTTCCTATAGAGCAGCAGAAATATTGGTGGTGAGTGGCTGTCTGTACCTACAGTCCCTAGAGCTTTTGCTTACATTATCCAGTCAGATTCACATCCATCAAGGGAAAATAATACGTACCTTTCTATCCCATTAATATCTCCAATCCAATTTCAAGCATTAGCACAAAGCCACATTTTTACATGCTAGACTGTAGAACGCTAGCAATGACCCAGGCATTCCAACCCTACCAATGGCTGTAGACATGTAAGCACAAACAGTTAGCAGGCTGGCCACTATATGTCTCTGTTCCCATTATAGACTGTAAAGAGGAAAGTTATAAACAAGTGATAGCTTCCCTTTTAGCTTGAGCCCTCCTGTGGGTGAGTCAGTGGCCATATATAAGCCAGGCTGAAAGGAACCCTAGTGCACCTGGAACATGGAACCCAAACACGTCACACCAGCACAGATGTAGTCAGCAAGTGGAGACCCTGGACAGGGCTGGAGGCAGGGGAGAGGTGGACCTGCACCCAGAAGAGCTGGCTGTGGACTTCCTTACCCTTATGCAGATGGGGGCTAGAGCAGGTAAGACTATTCCCCTGAAGAGTCCCAGGAGAAGTGTACCTATGGAGTAGGTGACTACAGTGATCACATTCCAGTGAGTACTAATGACCCTAGATGGAAGAAGAGACTGTCACAGGGAAGATTGCTGCTTTAAACTGGTGCATGATGCTTTCACATGTGACTTCTGCAGACTGTCAACTAAATGTGATTTACTCTCAACCTCAGATAGTATGTTAATGTGATGTGACTGTTATGCCATCTTCCAAAGTACCACTAGTAAAGTGCAGCCACCTTACTTATGTGTGGACATTCTGTCCTTGGAGCTATACAGGTCAATGGGTGGGAATGTCGTGTTGAGGCCTGTTATAGCAAGGAAGGAGCAGAGCAGGAACTTACCATCATCCAGCCAGCCGCATGCCCCCACTTACATGTTTCTCTAAGAATGATAGCTGCATTGAGACTGGCAAACACATAATAGCTACATATGTACCACAATGCTCATAATTAGATCTTGCAACAAGCTGGAAAATCTCCATTTACAATGAGGGTCTCTAATGGCTGGAAGTGTTGCTGGAGGTGGTAAAATAACCCAATCAACACAATGTCTATGAGTACTTATAGCGTAATGTATACCACAGTTTATAGGATCCTAGTATTGGAACTAAGTCACCAGGCATACAGAGTTTGTTTATATATAATTTAGAACAGAGAAACATACATTGATACTAGCATTTCTTGGTGTTCTGAGATATGTCATTCACTATGTATTTGCTGGTCATAACTCATAATTTGCTATAGTAGAACAATTTCTGCAAAGCTTGTGAAATTGATCTGGGAAGGACTTATCCAGCGCAGATGGCAATTATGGACTTTTTCAAGAAATCTATTACATTCAGCTTTCCTTTTGCTACAAATGCGACTGTCTTATGTAACAAATAAAACCACATCCAGAAAATCAATTTATTCTGCTGAAGGTGCAGGAGGATCCATCATCAAGAAAACTTTTCTATGTCACAAAAGTCTTGAAAACAGCATAATTCTGTCTGATATTGGTAGATATTGAAAATTCTCAGGGTGAAGCAGTAAGAAAGTCAAGACAATAATAAAAAAGAAGTACAGCTCCGCCAAAAATTAGTAATAGAAATGGAGCACAAAAGAAATGCAATTTCAACAAAACTTTCCAAAACAATTCAGGAAACTTTAAGGTGGCAGTGGGCTTTCCCATAATATCTTTTATTTATAACAGACATTTATACCTCTGACAATTTATGCAGTGCTTTGCATACTGTACGTTCACATCAGTCCCTGCTCTCAAGGAGTTGACAATCTAAGGTCCCTATCTCACATGCATTCGTACACACACACACACACACACACACACACATACTAGAGAGAAGAATGTAGCAACCGAATGCATGTACTCCTGCGCTGAACTGTGGACTCCCCGCTATTGTTGTCCTCACATGGATTATTATTATTATTATACAGTATTTATAAAGTGCCAATGGTTCGCTCAGCGCTGTACATTACAAAGGGGGACAGAACATGTGACAGAACAATGCCAATACAATGCAAAACATGAGGGGATCGAGGGCCCTGCTCTTTCGAGCTTACAATCTAGGAGGGAGGGGATAGTGGTACAGGAGGAGATAGCTGTGGGGGATGGAGTGGTAGGAAGAGTGGAGGAGGTCGGTCAAGTTAGCAGGGGGTGGGGTAGGCTTCCCTGAAGAGATGGGTTTTCAGGGTGCGCCTAAAGGAGAAGAGAGTAGGTGATAATCTGATGGGTTGGGGCAGGGAGTTCCAGAGGATGGGTGACACCCTGGAGAAGTCCTGGAGGTGGGCATGGGAGGAGGAGACCAGGGAACTAGAGAGAAGGAGGTCTTGTGAGGAGCGGAGTGTGCGTGTTGGGTGGTACTTGGATATTAGGTCGTGATGTAATTTGGGGCAGTATGGTGGACGGCTTTGTACGTCAGTGTTAGGATTTTGAATTTGATCCGTTGCGCAATCGGAAGCCAGTGGAGGGATTGGCAAAGGGGGTGGCGGAGATGGAGCGGTTGGAAAGGTGAATGAGTCTGGCAGCCGTATTCAGGATTGACTGAAGCGGGGATAGCCAGCGGAGAGGCAGGCCAGTGAGGAGGGAGTTGCAGTAGTCGAGTCGTGATATGATGAGGGAGTGGATGAGCTGTTTAGTGGTTTCTGGGGTTAGGAACGTGCGGATTTTGGCGATGTTGCAGAGGTGGAGTGGATTAGAGAAACGCAGGCCTTGCTGCCTTCAACGGACCAGGGATATCCAAAAGAAACTGTGTGTAAAAGACAAGAAAGAGGGCGCACAGGCCTAGTACATTACCTTAAAAATAGGATTTATTGATAAAAAGTAAAATACTCACAAAATAAAATGATGTTTCGAGGAAGCACCTCTTCTTCAGAGCCAGTGCGTGTCACACACACTGGCTCTGAAGAAGAGGTGCTTCCTCGAAACGCTACAGCCACCAGCTATCCAGAGGCTTCCAGTTTGCCACCAGACCACCAACAGGGGTTCCTGTACCACTCTGCATGCCTTGTGACATGCTTCCCATGTATATCTGATTTAACATCATTTTATTTTGTGAGTATTTTACTTTTTATCAATAAATCCTATTTTTAAGGTAATGCACTAGGCCTGTGACCCTCTTTTTTGTCTTACACACACACACACACACACATTAGTGCCTATTTAGGCAGCAGTCAGTCAGAGCTGGATCTACAGTAGCTGGATCTAGTCTGTCCAATCGGGGGGTGCAGTAAAAAAAAAAAAAAAAGTCAAGAGGCCTGCTTTCCAAACTAAAAAATAATACACGATGATCATTTGACAAAGACAAAGAACTAGGTAACATTAGGCAAATGAAGAACATGGGCTTTGTTGCACAGACTTTGCTGCACTCCACTCCACAGAAAAAGCAGATAAATCTATAGAGGTTGGCCTTCCTTGTTTTTCTGCCTTTCCAGCCCCCATATGCCTTCCTGGAATCCATCTGTCCTTAGTACAGGCATGCAGGCAGGAGGGTGTGCTTAGCTGAGAAAGCCCCTACTCCCCACCTTTAGATGCAAAAAATAAAAGGCCCATGAAGACTCCTGGGATGTATGACACTGTTTTGGCCTAGGCCAGAAACTAGGAAGCAACTGAAAAAAAATGTTAAAAAAAAAAAGGTTTAACACAAGTAAATGTAATACACCTTCCTATCTATATACTAACACTAGCAATATAAGAATTAAAAATAGTGTTGATTGAGAAAATAAAGCTCTATGGTAATCGTGGGTGAAAAAACAGTGTTCCCTTCCTATACAGTGAGGTTACATTCGCACTAGCCTGCATGGTAAATATCATGCAGGGCTGGTGCAGTGCCATTTCTGGCAGAGAGTAGTCCTATACGTGTTTCACCTTCACTTCCCTCACTTCCTCTGCTGAGACATAACAGGAAGTGATACAAATCATTCCACATTTACTCCCTTAGACCAATGTCACTGGAACAAAATGTCCCCAATAGAAGATTTCCCATCTCTTCCTGTTCTGGAGACAATTCTAAATTTTTAATTTTCCGTCTTGTCATCAGGACAAATAGAGGTGATGAAACTTCCTAGTAGGCACAGAAAGAGCAGTTAAAAACATTAATCCATCACCACTGTTTTGGAAATTAAAAATAACTACTGCAATAGGGAACAGACACAAAAAGATAGAACCAACATCTTCCCATATAACTGTTCTGTTTATTTGGCATATTTAACTTTTTTTTGTATAACTATGCTTATGTAGGAATCACATTTGTTCTGTCTCTCCAATCTAAGCATTGAAAGTGTGATCTCTGTAACTTACAACTGTAATGAGATAGCGATAACTCCAATCTTATTTGAATAAACAGGCAGTGACTCGATCCAGATGACACCTTGCAGAGTTTATTCCATAAACTGAGAGAATCTTACAACAATGAACATCAGATAGGTCAAAAGATCATAATGTGATCTACTCCATAAGACATGAGGCTAGAAGCTGAGGTGCATTACTGGGAAGATGAACAAAGGGGTGGAGCTATCTATACAGCATGAACTAAACCAAAGGAAGGGGAGGAGCAGAGACAAAAGAACACTTGAAGGCATATGACAGTAATGTGAAACATGACAACATTAATATTACAATTGTGCTTTTAAGGTACCAAGGGGCATAGCTGAAGTAGTATACGGGTAAGAACATTTCTTATCAGAATCTAAAGAATGTGAATATGTAATAAAAACATTATTAGTGTGCAGTGTGAGAAATAGAAGTGTAGCCAGGTGCCAGCTACAATAATCTGAATGCAGTGGACATTACCTTCATTGCTGCAGACTGTTCCAGTTTTCCCTCTAATGCTGTACTTAGACTGCTTGCATCATATTCCTTAGTCCAGAAGGAAAGGACAGTGGGACTTGTATTATTTATTTATTTCAGGTACTTATAATAGTGCTGTCAATTTACATAGCACTTTACATATATATTGTACATTCACATCAGTCCCTAACCCTCAAGGGGTGTACAATCTAAGGTCCCTAACTTACATTCATACATACACATACTAGGGCCAATTTAGACAGGATCCAATTAACCTACCATCATGTCTTTGGAGTGTGGGAGGAAACCCACACAGGTACAGGGAGAACATGCAAACTCCAGGCAGGTGGTGCTATGGTTGGGATTTGAACCAATGACCCTAGTATTGCCAGGTGGAAGTGCTAACCACTAAGCCACTGTGCCGCCTGAAGTCTTGTGTTCAGTCATATCTGGACTCCTGAGTCTTCCGTAGACTACATCTCCCAACAAGCTACTAATCGAGAAGGGACATTATGGGAAAGGCTATTTAAAGAACTGTGTTCAGTGGGCCCTCTCTCTCTTCTCCCCCGAATCCATCTGCATACATCAGAGGTGCCATCCTGCTGCTGAGCTTATGGCCTACCCAGAGCCTTTGAGCCATGTCAGTCCCTGCAAAGGTGAGCCTGCACCGCTGTTCAGAATTAGGAGACCATCTGTCACTGCGCTGCGGGCGCCAACCTGGACTGACGTGTTCACATTCAACCAACCTATCATATCTATCCTTCCACTGGCTGGAGTGCAGAATCTGCATCACTATCTGTGTGTGCCGACTACCTCCAGGATCTGGTGGTCAGCCTTAAGCATAAATCCCCTTCTCTTCTGCAATACTCAACACATGGACACTGCATGCAGACATCATAATCTGGATCACAAAGAGACTTTTGCTATACCCACTACTTGCTTGCTGATTGTTTAAATCTCTTTTTCCCCCATTGAGGATATTTCCTTCACCAACACTAAGCTCCAATGTACCGGCGAAGACTGTGCCTGACGCTTATCTCATCTGCAGGGTGAGAACTGGCCCAAATCGAGTTTAACCCTTCACCATAGGATTAGGATTCCCAACAGTCAAGCCTTCTCTAGTTATAACCCCCTTCCACCCCTTCCACCAGCGAGTCCTCTGGGTTCATTCAGTTATTTAGTATCTATCACTCTCTGCATTTTAAAAGGGTTAGTTCACCTTTACCAAAAAACCTGTATATATACGTAATTTTGCATTTCCGGGTAGGGGGCGCGGATGTCAATCACCAGGTCCCGGCCAGTAATTACCCTCCGGCGCCCGGTGATTACTGAGCATCTCCGACGGGGAGGAAGATTATTTTGTTTACAAACAATCTTCCTCCCTGTCAGCTCGAGCACATTGCTAGGGATGGCTGTGCAAAGTACAGCCATCCTGATCAGTGTGCTTACAGTGAAGAATACCACCCCCTAGTAAAACACTCCTAGCACACAGGTAACCCTTTGATTGTCCTTCACATTAACCCCTTCCTGCCTGGTGCCATTAGTACAGTGTCAGTGCTTTTTTTTAGCACTGATCACTGTATTGGTGTCACTGGGATGTCAATGACACCAAGTAAGTTCCCCCCCCAGTGTCAGAATGTCAGCCGCAGTCCTGCAGTCCCGCTAAAAGTCGCTGATCACCGCCATTACTAGTAGAAAAAAAATCCCATTATACCGCCATTTGTAGATGCTATAACTTTCACATAAACCAATGAATTTACACGTATTGGGATTTTTTTTAGCAAAGACATGGAGCAGAATACATTTTGTCTTAAATTTATGATGAAATTTGATTTTTTTAAATTTTTTTACTGGACATGTTTAATAACAAAAAGTACAAAATATTGTTTTTTTCTCAAAATTGTCGATCTTTTTTTGCTTATAGCGCAGAAAATAAAAAATGCAAAGGCGATCAAATACCACTGAAAAAAAGCTCAATTCGTGGCAAAAAAGGATGTAAATTTCATTTGGGTGCAGCGTTGCATGACTGTGCAATTGTCAGTTAAATTAACGCAGTGCCGTAATGCATCAAATGGCCTGGTCATGAAGGGGGGTAAACCCTCAGGAGGGCAAATGGTTAAATTGATACACTTAGATGGCAGCGCCTTCTGTTTGCTTATTGTTTTGCCTAGAAGATGAATAGGTGATGTACTTACTTTATTCCTCACTTGCTCAGGCTTCCTCTTTTTCATGTGACCAGTCCCTTGAATCCTTTTTCCCTCATTGTCCAACCAGTTGCAGCTCATTGATGTAATTTCATACAAGGTAGGACCAGCAGTCCTGCATTGTACAGTACTACAAGGACCCATCCACAACCTGGGGCGCAGTACAATGGAGCAGAACACCAGCTATTGAGGGAATAAAAAAATGAGGTAAGTATATCAACTAATTCATCAACCCCTAGTCAAGACAGGCAGGTAACCTTTAAGCTGGTCATAAACAGGTCATTTTTTAAAAAAAAATCTAGTGGGCTAAAAAAAAATGAAAAACAAAACAGATTCCTCCAGCTACTCAAGCAAGACGGATGGAGGAATTCCCCCTGCCAAGACATTGTACTCTGACAGCAGGACCAGCGCTTTCAAAATACACAGATCAGTGGATAAAACCAATTGGCCGCAGCCACTGATCGAGAAATGATTTCCAGCATGTCCCTTCGACAGCGGTCGATCAATCAATCATCTTCTGTCGAGCAGAGACGGCAATACACAGATTAAAATTTAGATCCTTCAATGGCCAGCCTTACAGTAGTTAGGGGGACACGCTACAAGAGGAAATATTTGTTCAGCTACATCTACTCATCATCAACACGTTGCTAGATACAGACTTAGCTATGAAGGGTGAGTTTTGGCTGGCTGTTTATCCTATGAACATCTTTTTCCCTGATATTGTCTGTATTTGACCTTTTGTCACCTTGGTGTTATGTTTAATATACCAAGAGAGAATTGGATGTGTAATGGGAACACCTGAATCCCGCTACTGCTTTGGCTGAAACGGGTCACATCCTTGGTGGCCTTTTCATCCATTCAAAGCTTACTGCAGTAGTAGCATGACCCCAGAACAAGCACCATGGCTTATATGTTTCTTTCTTCAAATGGGATACATTTTTATAAAAAAACATTTTCACTTCAAAACTTTTACATTTGAATTCATTTTCTCCAGTATCCTTGTATATCTCAGTAGATCAATCCATCGTAATTAACAAACATCGAACACATAGCTTCACTAACTACACAGACATCCATAATGGAAATATAATACGGCTTTTTAGCTAGGAATAATAATGCCGATGTATTTGACAGAATCCAGCCTCCTACTCTACATCGAATATCAACTGACAGCCTGCTGACTTATTGATAATGCAATTGATAAAGTAAATAGTAACCCTAAATGGATGAAATTTAGTTTGATTCGCCACTGTGGGGGAGATTTACTAAAACTTGAACACTCAGAATCTGGTCCAGCTGTGCACAGTAGACAATCAGCTTCTAACTTCACCTTGTTCAGTTAAAGTGTTACAAAACCCAGGGGCCTGCATTCACTATATCTGGTCTTCCACAGGAAATGCAATTATTGTAGTAAATATAAAGTGCTAAATATCTTTTCTCATCAGCAGTATGTAGCAGTCATGTGACTTCTATCAGGGTCCAGCTGAACACTGATTAATGCTTATAGGATGAATTTTCTTTCTCCTCTGTCTGTCCTATGAGACTGCATGACCCCTGACTCTTTGTCTAGACAGGGCTTATTGACCCTGCACTGATCACATGCACCCACCCAAAGGAAAAAAAACTCTAGCAACACACACTAAACTGAGCATGTGCAGAGTGCTTTCTAGAGCTCTGTATTGTCAGAGGAAGGATTGGGGACAATAGAAGAAGGGGAAGATCAGAGAAGACAGGATCAAACAGCCTTTTAACACAATGCGGAGGATTAACCCTTTAGGTTCCACTGTGAGTATAAAAAGCACACTTTAGTGCATATACAGACTGATTTTGCTGTTGTGGGTTTAGTAACACTTTAACCTCCTTAGCGGTTTTCCCAAGTGTAGCTTGGGGTAAAATTTGAGTACCAAGAGCGGTAACCCCGAGCTACACTCGGGCTTACCATGCGGCATTGCTCAGGGAGTCCCTGCAGCACTTACCTTGTCCTTCGCTCCCGCGATGCGTCCCCTGCAGCATCCCCGGCAATCTCCTCCGGCCGATGCCGGCATCCGGCTTCCGTGTTCCGGTCCCTGTGACGTCGGGACGTACGGGCGCCAGAACCGGCGGCAAATTTGAAATTTTAAAAAAATTTCATTTTTGCTGTCATTGCTGTTTCAATGCATTTCACATATATTTTGTCCCTACTGCTTTGTCCTGTGCCCTGCCTGCATTTTGACTGTTCTTTGTGCCTGGAAACGTAGAAAGGTCCATGGCGTCCAAAAAGCGTCCCTTTACGTCAAAAGCGGTTTAGACCAGGTAGAGAACAGCGATAGTAAATCAGAACCACTTGCAGAATTGAGTGATAATGATTTGTGGGGAAATTCGTCATCAGACACTGAAAACGATTTAGTGACTTTGCTCAGCGATGTGCGAATTTGCCTCTGTATTTCAAATTTCAGTGTTTTTGGTTTGATTATATTATTGAATCAAATGTATTATTATTATATTATTATTTTTTATGATTATTTATTAAATTATAATTTATGATTTCGTGTTTCAAGTTTTATCATATCTGGAAAGTTTACTAGACTCTTGTTCAGACAGATTTCAGTGAGTTATTCCTAAAAATTATAGCCTACAATAAAAAACTACATATTTCCATGCAAAAAAATTGTACCGCTTTCAGCACAAAAAATCGGAAAGAATCATACCGCCAGGGAGGTTAAGCTTTGACAATAAAACCTGGGAGCTGATTGGTTTCTATGCAGAGCTGCACCAGATTTTGCACCATGCAGTTTTACTAAACAACCCCCTGTGTGCCATATATAACTGTTGCCTTTTTTTCTTTTGTAATAAAATATGGTTTTCATACTTTTCTCTATCTTTGTTTATGTCCCTTCGACAGTGGTCAATCAATCGATCATCTTCTGTTGAGCAGAGACGGCAATACAGAGATTACAATTTTGATCCTTCGATGGGCAGTCTTACAGTAGTTAGGGGGACACACTACAAGAGGAAAGAGTTTTTTTTCCTTTGTGTTTAGCTTTTAAGTAACATCTTCTACTCATCAACACGTTGGTAACAGGGGCAGACTGACCATTTGGAAACTCGGGCACTGCCCGAGGGCCCGGGGTTCAGTAGGGGGCCCCATGAGATTCCCCTGGTACCTTTTTCATAGGCTTTTTTGAGTTTGGGCAAGGACACAGGGGCCCCATGATCCCCTATTGCCCGGGGGCCCCATGAGTTGTCAGTTCGCCCCTGGTTGGTAAATACAGACTTAGCTATGAAGGATGGGTTTTGGCTGGCTGTTTATATGTACGTTTATCCTATGAACATCTTTTTCCCTGATATTGTCTGTATCTGACCTTTTGTCACCCGGTGTTATGTTTAATATACCAAGAGAGAATTGGATGTGTAATGGGAACACCTGAATCCCACTACTGCACTGGCTGAAACGGGTCACATCCTTGGTGACCTTTGCATCCATTCAGAGCTTACTGCAGAAGTAGCATGACCCCAGAACAAGCACCATGGCTTATATGTTTCTTTCTTCAACTGGGATACATTTTTTCGTTAATGTTTTTTTCACTTCAAAACGTTTTCATTTTAATTCATTTTCTCCAGTATCCTTGTATATCTCAGTAGATCAATCCATCGTAAACAACAAACATCGAACACATAGCTTCACTAACTACACAGACATCCATAATGAAAATATATTACAGCTTTTTAGCTAGGAATAATAAAGTCGATGTAACTGACAGAATCCAGCCTCCTACTCTACATCGAACATTAACTGACAGCCTGCTGACTTATTGATAATGTAATTGATAAAGTAAATAGTAAGTCTAAATGGATGAAATTTAGTTTGATTCGCCACTGTTAGGGAGATTTACTAAAACTGAAACACTCAGAATCTGGTCCAGCTGTGCACGGTAGACAATCAGTTTCTAAAGTGTTACTAAACACAGGACCCTGCATTCACTATATCTGGACTTCCACAGGAAATGCAATTATTGTAGTAAATATAAAGTGCTAAATACCTTTTCTCATCAGCAGTATATAACAGTCTTGTGACTTCTATCAGTGTCCAGCTGAACACTGATTAAAGCTTGTAAGAGGAATTTTCATTCTCCTCTGACTGTCCTATGAGACTGCATGACCCCTGACCCTATGTTTAGACAGCGCTGATTGGCCCTGCACTGATAACATGCACCCAACCAAAGGGAAAAAAATCTCTTTTGCAACACACACTAAACTGAGCACGTGCAGAGTGCCTCCTAGAGCTCTGTACCATCAGCGGATGGATTGGGGACAGTGGAAGAAGGGGAGGATTAGAGAAGACAGGATCAAACAGCCTTTTAACACATTGCGGAGGATTAACCCCTTAGGTTCCACAGTGAATATAACAAGCATGCTTTACTGCATATACAGACTGATTATACTGTTGTGGGTTTAAAAACCTGGGAGCTGTTTGGTTTCTATGAATCCCGCTACTGCACTGACTCAAACATGTCTCATCCTTGGTGACCTTTTCATCCATTCAGAGCTTTGACAGAATCCAGCCTCCTACTCTACATCGAATATCAACTGACAGCCTGCTGACTTTTTTTTTTTAATTTAAATATTTATTCATTTTCAAATATGACAATACAAAATCCAAAAAGGAAATACAAAAACATTCTCATAAAACCCCTTATTTCATATCATTTTCCTCCCCTTAACCCCCTTCCTGCAACCCCCCCCCCCCTCCTCTTCAGTGGACCCTGACATCTATCTGATCAACTTTTATCTCACATTCTCTGGATACAAAGATTTAAAAGAAAGAAGGATACATTTATATATATTTTCTTTTTTGTACTTAATTATAAATGTATTTATTTCACCTTTACCTTAAACTCCTCCCATTTCTCCCATTTCATATAATATGCCTCCATTCTATCTTCCTGTGTATAATATAATTTCTCCAATCTAGCAATCTGATCCACCCTACTCATCCAATCCTCTTCCCCCGGCTTTACGCAAAAACCTAGGTATCAAACGTTTTGCTGCATTTAGATAGCACCATATACCCAGCTCTTTATATTTATTCACTGATATTTTCGTATTATAAAAAAGGCAAGTTTCAGGGTCCAGTCCAATCTCAATTCCAGTGATAATCCTAATTTGATATATAACCTTTCTCCAAAATACTTGTATTTTTGAACATTCCCACCATATGTGAAACATCGTGCCCAACCCTCCACACCCTCTCCAACACCAAGGTTGTTTCTCCCCACTCATCTTGTGCTCTATCGTCGGTGTAATATACCACCTTATCAAACATTTGTAGTTCATTTCCACCTCACGCATACTGACATTCTCATGTACCAATCTATATATTTTTCTTTGTGTGCTCCTCTCACTCCACCCCTAGATCCTTTTCCCATTTTTGCTATGTACCTTAATTTTACCTTATTATCTAAATCGGTGAGAATTTTATATACTTTAGCCTGCTGACTTATTGATAACATAATTGATAAAGTATATAGTAACCTTAAATGGATGAAATTTAGTTTGATTAGGCACTGTGGGGAGATTTACTAAAACTGGTGCACTCAAAATCTGGTGCAGCTTTGCATGGTAGCCAATCAGCTTCTAACTTCAACTTGTTCAGTTAAACTTTGACAATAAAACCTAGAAGCTGATTGGTTTCTATGCAGACCTGCACCAGATTTTGCACCATGCACCTTTACTAAATAAACCCTTATGTGTCATTTAACTGTTCCCTCTTTTCTTTTGTAATATGGTTTTCATACTTTTTGTTATATATCTCAGTGTTGCGTTTTTTAGCTACTTCCTGTCTACATGCACCCTCTCCAGTGTCAGCGAACTGGGTGCTAACACAAGAGCAAATCTGGGAAACATTTGTCACCCCGTATCTGGAAGTGGCAGGATCACCAGCTATTTTTATGCAATCTGCAGATTTAAAAAGCAAACATTTATCAATAGATTCCTTTTTTTGGCTCTTTTCATCTGGTGATCCAGCCAGCGATTCTGCTGTTTTTCAAAAGTTAAAGCTCTCCAGCAGCATGCATCAGTTTACATGGATGAGACAATCCATTTACCACTGATGGGTGATTAAAATGATCAGTTGTTATTTAATCATACAACATTTTTATCCCAAAAGGAAAAAAATGTTTGCTGTAATTTTTTATACATTGTTAGCTGGAGTTTGGCTTCAATTTGCCACTGTATTCAAATCTGCTAATACATATAACACTCCCCTTCCCCCCAGACTGACACTGCTGCAGTCTGCTTTGCCCCCTGTGGTTATTCTTCCTGTGTAGGGGCACTCTAATACAGGAGGTGTGTTACTGGCCTGATCACTAGGTGAAAACAGAGGAGAAAAAAGCCTAAAAAAAATTAATGCAGCCATCACATCGAATGATTGGTAATATAATACATTTTTGGTTTTGAGTATAATACTGCTTTAAAGTTATTATACCATGTTATAGATTTCCTGAGATTTTACTGGATGGGTTTAGATCTACTTTAACCCCTTGACGCCGACGTCACACAAATATGCGGCCTCACAGAACTGGGCTTTTTTCCATGGGGCCGCATATTTGAGTACCTGTCTCTGTGCTGGGAGCGCGCCACACTGCGCACTCCCAAAACAAAGACCGCAGTGTCACTGAGAGCCCCGAGTCCTGTTCTAACGATCGGGACAAGGGACTCCCGATTCCGGGTCACATGATTGCTGTGATAGCTTCTGATTGGCTATCACAGTGATCAGTCACTGTGCAGCCTGCCCCCCTTGTTTTTTTCTCTCTCTATGAATGGAGAAGAGAGATACATCGTATCTCTCCAACTCCTGGCATAGAGAGAAAAAAAAAATAAAAGATAAATAAATAAATATTAAAAAATAAAGAAAAAGTACCTAGATCAAGGTTTGATGTAGTTCAGTGCCAGGGTTAGTGTGTGGGTCAAATGTCAAGGTCAAAAGCTCAGGGTCAAAGGTCAGGACTTAAAAAAATTGGTATCAGTGTCAGTTAGTGTCAATGTCAGTGTGTGTTAGATAAAAAAAAAAAAAGACAAAAACAAAATGCGCGCTATTGTTTCTGGGCTGTACTACGGGTACAAACAACAAATAACATACATATATATGGTATCGCTGCAATCATCAAGAGCTGGAGAATTTTTTTTGGGTTATTCTTTGGTGGTAGGTTATGGTAGTAACAAGAAACACACAGCTAAATAAAAAAAAAATATATATTTTTAACTATTTTGGTCCTGTTTTCCTTTGATAAACAAAAAAAAAATCAGGAGATATCCATTATGATTTACCACCAAATGAAAACCCAATTTGTCCTAAAAAAAACCAAGGTATAATTCACCTGGATGTACAAAGTAGTTGTGATGATATGTACGGTTTTACTAACACATATCAATGTTGCAAAATTGTGCTTAGGCATTTAGATTTGTTTTACCATTAGGCGTGATAGGGTTATAGTAGGTCTGAGGGCATACTTTTTTTTAAAATTCATTTTGAATCAAGTAATGCAGGGTTATGATCCCTGTGGCCTTTTTTTGGCCATCTTTGTACCATTGGTGAAATTTCCCTTCACTTTATCTTTATAGCCACAACAGGAAGTGAGAGGAGATCCCTCTAAACCAAAGGAAATCCCTGGTAGTCCCCAGGATCCTCAGAATTAGCTATTTCTCCTCTTTTCTTGTTCTGGTGACCACTCTATATTTGATATTTTCTTTCACTTTTGGTGACATTGGTCAGAAGGACTCATGGAGAGCAATATGAACATGATAGAAAAGTATTGCCTTCAGTTATAATTTGAGTAGGTAGTGACCAGGCTATTCCACTGATAAAAGGAACAGTGGTAATGTTTCAGCAAATTAACATATGATTTATAAGCATATAAAAGCTGGAGAGCCACTGGAACTGAGCAGCCAGCAGAACCACCAAATGCTAAAATCTCCAACAAATACAGAAAATTTGGTGTCTATGAATTATAATACTTTATAACCCTTTGTTCTGCCCTATGGATGAAGCACATATCTTGTTTTATTGTTATATCAAACCTTACAGAATGCACTTTTTGTGTCTGTAGGCATTTTACCCACATGGGCCCCAGTTCCTCTGGAAACATCTACTGTGGCAACCCTTCCTGAAAACAACTGCACAGCCAATGAACATGTCTGTAGGTCAAGTGGGCATTGCATACCCACCTCAAAGCTCTGTGACTTTAGAGAGGACTGTCTAGATGGCTCTGATGAAGCAAGTTGTGGTAAGTAAATAACTCAAATAACTCAAATATGAATGAATCGCATTATTTCTGATCTTAGAAGGATTTTTGGTTACAAACTCTTGTTTCCCTATAAAGAGTATAATTCAGCATTTAAATCTGTTCCCAATATAAAACATACATTGTATTTTTAGTGAGCACATGTATTAACTGAGGTATTTATCTTTGTGAACCTGTGGCTTGAATTTGCACATTCAAGTATTTTTATATTAACAAGCAGTAGCTTTAAAACAAGTTGACATGTGTAACTGTGTACACTGTGGAGCAACTGATTCTCAAAGTAAATAGCAAAAGCACAGAAGTCAGCTTTCTCAGCAGCTTAACTCATCCACACAGCAACAACTCAGAAGCTCAACTTTGCTTCCACTTCTCAGAGCTCCTGCTTTGTTTGTACATTAAATATTAGAAGTCTTGAAGGCTGCTGAGTGATAACCCGGAGGGTGAGGTGAGCTGCCGAGTCACTGCTACTAGGAGGAGGGGGGTGAGCTACGCTGCTTAGTCACTGCTTGGAGGGGGAATCTGAGCTGCCCCATTCATACCTAACCATTTTATTGTGCTTGTGCCAAAGCACAACATCATTCAACAGGTAGATTCCCTATTAAACTGCTCCTCCTTGTGCAGAAGGCCCCTCATATTTTACTATACCCTTTAACCACTTCCCGACCGGCCGTTGCATATAAACGGCCGGACGGTGGCAGTGCAGGGTCGGGTGGCCATTTATAAATGGCCTCCCCGCACCCTGCTTGTGCGCGCTCCCTGGGAGTGCGCAGCACCGTGATCTGGTGCCCGCTGTGTCCTCCGGACACAGTGAAACACCGATCGTCGGACGGGACCTCTGTACGAGGTCCCGATCATGTGATCAGTGATTGGCCAATCAGTGATCACATGCGAAGTAGTAAGCAAGATGTCACTTGTGACATCATTGCTTACTACGTGTGAAATCTGTGAATGATCACAGAGGTCACATGGTACAAGGCTATTCACAACAACCTTGTACCATGTGACAAGCTGTGACCAATCACAGCTCACTCAGTACTTCTCAATGAGTGCAGGAATGCAGACAGAGAGAAAGAGAAATTATTGCTTTTACATCCTATATGGGTGTAAAAGCAATCAGTGTAAAAAAAAAAAAATCTTCATCACCCCCCAATTAGTACAGTGTCACCGTGACACTGTACTGCTGGGGTGACAGTATGTAAAAAAAAAATAAAAAACAATACTATAAAAATGTAAAAAAAAATGTTTAAAAATTATAATTTTTGGTTATAAACTAATTTGTTTTTTTTTTTACTAAAAAGATGACGGAATAAATTTTGGCCAAGATTTATGATGAAATATTATTTATTTGCAAAATTTTATAAAAAAAACACTTTTGTTCAAAATTTTTGGACTTTTTCATTTACATAGCAAAAAAATGAAAATCCCAGCGGTGAATAAATACCACCAAAATAAAGCTTTATCTGTCTAAAAAAAAATGGTAAAAAATTAATTTGGGTACAGTGTTGCATGACTGCGCAATTGTCATTCAAAGTGTGATAGTGCTGAAAGCTAAAAAATTGCCCTGGTCAGGAAGGGGGTAAAAGTGTCCGGTCTGGAAGTGGTTAAAAGAACAGTGGTACCCCTTTCCTTCTAGTGCTTGAATGGCTTTATGGAGTTAAGTGAGCCATTAAGTGAGCCATTAAAGCACAATGGATTCCCTGGCAAACCATTGTATTTTATGATTGAACCAGTATCAAAATACAAGCACCAATACAGCTTACAGCCATAGTAAGTGGATGACTAATGGCTGCTTAATTTCTAAGTTTCAGAATACTGCAGCTTTGAAAATGGCAGTATGTGCCGGTGGTTCCAGCCTGGAGCAAATTACTTTCGTCCAGATGCAGCTTTCCACTGGGAAGTAGGCCAAGGAATCACTATACATCCAGGAGAAGAAAGTCATCGGCCTCTTTTAGATCATACTACGTGAGTACCTTCATGCTGACCAAAACTAGATTGTCTTGAAGCTGATGCCACATTATGTCATAATATACAGCAGCAGTATACTTTTTTAAAACAGTCCTTGAGATCCAGGCAGGTGGCTTTGTTGATCAGTTTACTGCAGAAAGGAGGAAACATTTTCCCAGTCTCATCATCCCAAACGATAGGACTCAAAAATTGTAACTTTGTAGCAAATCACTAAGAGGTAGCAGCAGGGGGCTAAATTGTTAGACTTTTGTAAACACAGCCAAGAACTGCACACACCTCATGATTTACATTATAGTGTTATCTCTGAGCCAACATATAATTCTATTTATTATGGGTAAATACATAGCACTGTCAATTTATTCAATGCTTTGCATATATTGTACATTCACATCAGTCTCTGTCTCTCATGGAACATACAATCTAAGGTCCCTAACTCATTGTTACACATACTATGGCCAATATAGACAGGGGCCAATTGACCTACCAGCATGTGTTTGGAGAGTGGGAGGAAACCCACACAGGCACAGGGAGAACATGCAAACTCCATGCAGGTAGTGCTGTGTTTGTGATTGGAACCAATGACCCTAGTGCTGTCCATTATACCAGTCTAGGAAGTAGATGCTGACCATGGATAATACCTGAGCACTGATGGTGCTGTTCTTCTGGAGAAAAATTAATATGAACGCATCGATTAGGGGATCTCTGTGAGGGGTAATATATACCTGGAAATATTACAAATCTTTAAAAGTAGAAGTGCTTTAAAAATCACAACCAAAATACAGTAAAGGAATATTTGGCGATATGGCCATGTATGCTCATACAGCAATATAGCAAATATGACATGGCTTCTTTATATAGTGGGGGGACTTTCCCAGTGTTTGAGTGGAATTGTACTAATGTAATTGATGGTGGGAGGTTTTGGGGGGAATCTGGGGCTCCTGTAAGTATACCAATGGAAAAGTCTATTATGGGTGTCAAGTAGGGGGTGTATGTAGAGTTACCTAGAGAGTGTGTCACATACATTGGCCAGAGCTAGTGTCCATCTTTATGCTGGGGCAACAAACATAGGATCGACTATGGGGCATCAGATACAGTGCCACTCTGAGCACCATAAAGCTTAGTCACCCCAATACCAGTATGTTACACCCCCTTCTTTACCAGGCCATTTTGCAGTCATTAGTGCTGTGGCAAACACATAGGGGTTTATTTACTAAAGCTGGAGAGTGCAAAATCAGACTCCCTTCTGCATAGAAACCAATCAGCTTACAGGTTTCATTGCCAAAGCTTCATTGAACAACCTGAGGTTAGAAGCTGATTGGTTTCTATGCAGAAGGGAGTCTGATTTTGGACTCTCCAGCTTTAGTAAATAAACCCCATACTGTCCATCAACACTGTATCTAATTGAAATTTTTATAATTTTTGAGCTATATTTTGCTTTGATGGTATGAAATAACTAGAGATGAGCGAATCGAAGTAGGCGAAGTGGAATTCGAGTCGAATATTGGAAAATTTTCGATTCGCGCCGAATCCGAAAAATAGCCTACTTCGGACGCGCGAATCGATATTTTTCCTAAAATGGCGGCGGACATGTGCGGCGACGGAGCGGGGATGTCTGGGAAGGCGCGCAGACAAGGTGCGCTGACCCATAATGCATTCCTTAATGACATGTGATCGCATTAGCCAATCAGCAGCCAGGCAGCCAGCACTGTGTAATGGTCGAGCTATAAATAGCGGCCATTTTAGAATTCTTCATTTGCCTCCAGTCATAATACAGAGAGGCAGACCGCTCTGTATTAGGGACAGAGTTAGGGCCACAGAAACGTTACTTGGGGACAGAGAAACGTTACTTAGGGACAGAGAAGCATTACTCAGGGACACAGAATTGTTAATGAGGGCCACAGAATCGTTACTTAGGGCCAAAGAAACGCTAGTTAGGGCCACAGAATTGTTACTCAGGGACAGACAGAATTGTTACTGAGTGCCAGAGAATTGTTACTTAGGGCCACAGAAACGTTAGTTAGGGCCACAGAATTGTTACTCAGGGACAGACACAGAATTGTTACTGAGGGCCACAGAACTGTTACTTAGGGCCACAGAAACGTTATTAGGGCCACAGAATTGTTACTCAGGGACAGACAGAATTGTTACTGAGTGCCAGAGAATTGTTACTTAGGGCCACAGAAACGTTAGTTAGGGCCACAGAATTGTTACTCAGGGACAGACACAGAATTGTTACTGAGGGCCACAGAACTGTTACTTAGGGCCACAGAAACGTTAGTTAGGGCCACAGAATTGTTACTCAGGGACAGACACAGAATTGTTACTGAGGGCCACAGAATTGTTACTTAGGGCCACAGAAACGTTACTCAGGGACACAGAATTGTTACTGAGGGCCACAGAACTGTTACTTAGGGCCACAGAAACGTTAGTTAGGGCCACAGAATTGTTACTCGGACAGACACAGAATTGTTACTGAGGGCCACAGAATTGTTACTGAGGGCCACAGAACCGTTACTTAGGGCCACAGAATTGTTACTCAGGGACACAGAATTGTTACTGAGGGCCACAGAACCGTTACTTAGGGCCACAGAATTTTTACTCAGGGACACAGAATTGTTACTTAGGGCCACAGAAACGTTACTCAGGGACACAGAATTGTTACTGAGGGCCACAGAACTGTTATTTAGGGCCACAGAAACGTTAGTTAGGGACACAGAATTGTTACTCAGGGACAGACACAGAATTGTTACTGAGGGCCACAGAATTGTTACTTAGGGCCACAGAAACGTTACTCAGGGACACAGAATTGTTACTGAGGGCCACAGAACCGTTACTTAGGGCCACAGAATTGTTACTCAGGGACAGACACAGAATTGTTACTCAGGGACACAGAATTGTTACTGAGGGCCACATAACCGTTACTTAGGGCCACAGAAACGTTACTCAGGGACACAGAATTGTTACTGAGGGCCATAGAACCGTTACTTAGGGCCACAGAATTGTTACTCAGGGACAGACACAGAATTGTTACTCAGGGACACAGAATTGTTACTGAGGGCCACAGAACCGTTACTTAGGACCACAGAAACGTTACTCAGGGACACAGAATTGTTACTGAGGGCCACAGAACCGTTACTTAGGGCCACAGAAAAGTTAATCAGGGACACAGAATTGTTACTGAGGGCCACAGAACCGTTACTTAGGTCCACATAAACGTTATTCAGGGACACAGAATTGTTACTGAGGGCCACAGAACTGTTACTTAGGGCCACAGAAATGTTAGTTAGGGCCACAGAATTGTTACTCAGGGACAGACACAGAATTGTTACTGAGGGACACAGAATTGTTACTGAGGGACACAGAACTGTTACTTAGGGCCACATAATTGTTACTCAGGGACACAGAATTGTTACTGAGGGCCACAGAACCGTTACTTAGGGCCACAGAATTGTTACTCAGGGACACAGAATTGTTACTGAGGGCCACAGAACCGTTACTTAGGGCCACAGAATTGTTACTCAGGGACAGACACAGAATTGTTACTGAGGGCCACAGAATTGTTACTGAGGGACACAGAATTGTTACTGAGGGCCACAGAACCGTTACTTAGGGCCACAGAATTGTTACTCAGGGACAGACACAGAATTGTTACTGAGGGCCACAGAATTGTTACTTAGGGCCACAGAAACGTTACTCAGGGACACAGAATTGTTACTGAGGGCCACAGAACCGTTACTTAGGGCCACAGAATTGTTACTCAGGGACAAACACAGAATTGTTACTGAGGGCCACAGAACCGTTACTTAGGGCCACAGAAACGTTACTCAGGGACACAGAATTGTTACTGAGGGCCACAGAACTGTTACTTAGGGCCACAGAATTGTTACTCAGGGACAGACACAGAATTGTTACTGAGGGACACAGAATTGTTACTGAGGGACACAGAATTGTTACTGAGGGACACAGAATTGTTACTGAGGGACACAGAACTGTTACTTAGGGCCACATAATTGTTACTCAGGGACACAGAATTGTTACTGAGGGCCACAGAAGCGTTACTTAGGGCCACAGAATTGTTACTGAGGGACACAGAATTGTTACTGAGGGCCACAGAACCGTTACTTAGGGCCACAGAATTGTTACTCAGGGACAGACACAGAATTGTTACTGAGGGCCCCAGAATTGTTACTGAGGGACACAGAATTGTTACTGAGGGCCACAGAACCATTACTTAGGGCCACAGAATTGTTACTCAGGGACAGACACAGAATTGTTACTTAGGGCCACAGAAACGTTACTCAGGGACACAGAATTGTTACTGAGGGCCACAGAACCGTTACTTAGGGCCACAGAACCGTTACTTAGGGCCACAGAATTGTTACTCAGGGACAGACACAGAATTGTTACTGAGGGCCACAGAATTGTTACTTAGGGCCACAGAAACGTTACTCAGGGACACAGAATTGTTACTGAGGGCCACAGAGCTGTTACTTAGGGCCACAGAATTGTTACTCAGGGACAGACACAGAATTGTTACTGAGGGACACAGAATTGTTACTGAGGGCCACAGAACCGTTACTTAGGGCCACAGAATTGTTACTCAGGGACAGACACATAATTGTTACTCAGGGACACAGAATTGTTACTGAGGGCCACAGAACCGTTACTTAGGGCCACAGAATTGTTACTCAGGGACACAGAACTGTTACTGAGGGACACAGAACCGTTACTTAGGGCCACAGAATTGTTACTCAGGGACAGACACAGAATTGTTACTCAGGGACACAGAATTGTTACTGAGGGCCACAGAACCGTTACTTAGGGCCACAGAATTGTTACTCAGGGACAGACACAGAATTGTTACTGAGGGACACAGAATTGTTACTGAGGGCCACAGAACCGTTACTTAGGGCCACAGAATTGTTACTCAGGGACAGACACATAATTGTTACTCAGGGACACAGAATTGTTACTGAGGGCCACAGAACCGTTACTTAGGGCCACAGAATTGTTACTCAGGGACACAGAACTGTTACTGAGGGACACAGAACCGTTACTTAGGGCCACAGAATTGTTACTCAGGGACAGACACAGAATTGTTACTCAGGGACACAGAATTGTTACTGAGGGCCACAGAACCGTTACTTAGGGCCACAGAAACGTTACTCAGGGACAGACACAGAATTCTTACTCAGGGACAGACACAGAATTGTTACTCAGGGACACAGAATTGTTACTGAGGGCCACAGAACCGTTACTTAGGGCCACAGAAACGTTACTCAGGGACAGACACAGAATTCTTACTCAGGGACAGACACAGAATTGTTACTCAGGGACACAGAATTGTTACTGAGGGACACAGAATTGTTACTGAGGGACACAGAATTGTTACTCAGGGACACAGAATTGTTACTGAGGGCCACAGAACCGTTACTTAGGGCCACAGAAACGTTACTCAGGGATAGACACAGAATTCTTACTCAGGGACAGACACAGAATTGTTACTCAGGGACACAGAATTGTTACTGAGGGACACAGAATTGTTACTGAGGGACACAGAATTGTTACTCAGGGACACAGAATTGTTACTCAGGGACAGACACTGAATTGTTACTCAGGGACAGACAGAATTGTTACTGAGGGCCACAGAAATGTTACTTAGGGCCACAGAAACGTTACTCAGGGACACAGAATTGTTACTCAGGGACAGACACAGAATTGTTACTGAGGGACACAGAATTGTTACTGAGGGCCACAGAACCGTTACTTAGGGCCACAGAAACGTTACTCAGGGATAGACACAGAATTCTTACTCAGGGACAGACACAGAATTGTTACTCAGGGACACAGAATTGTTACTGAGGGACACAGAATTGTTACTGAGGGACACAGAATTGTTACTCAGGGACACAGAATTGTTACTCAGGGACAGACACTGAATTGTTACTCAGGGACAGACAGAATTGTTACTGAGGGCCACAGAAATGTTACTTAGGGCCACAGAAACGTTACTCAGGGACACAGAATTGTTACTCAGGGACAGACACAGAATTGTTACTCAGGGACAGACACAGAATTGTTACTGAGGGACACAGAATTGTTACTGAGGGCCACAGAACCGTTACTTAGGGCCACAGAAACGTTACTCAGGGATAGACACAGAATTGTTACTCAGGGACAGACACAGAATTGTTACTCAGGGACACAGAATTGTTACTGAGGGACACAGAATTGTTACTGAGGGACACAGAATTGTTACTCAGGGACACAGAATTGTTACTCAGGGACAGACACTGAATTGTTACTCAGGGACAGACAGAATTGTTACTGAGGGCCACAGAAATGTTACTTAGGGCCACAGAAACGTTACTCAGGGACACAGAATTGTTACTCAGGGACAGACACAGAATTGTTACTCAGGGACAGACACAGAATTGTTACTGAGGGACACAGAATTGTTACTGAGGGCCACAGAACCGTTACTTAGGGCCACAGAAACGTTACTCAGGGATAGACACAGAATTCTTACTCAGGGACAGACACAGAATTGTTACTCAGGGACACAGAATTGTTACTGAGGGACACAGAATTGTTACTGAGGGACACAGAATTGTTACTGAGGGACACAGAATTGTTACTCAGGGACACAGAATTGTTACTCAGGGACAGACACTGAATTGTTACTCAGGGACAGACAGAATTGTTACTGAGGGCCACAGAAATGTTACTTAGGGCCACAGAAACGTTACTCAGGGACACAGAATTGTTACTCAGGGACAGACACAGAATTGTTACTCAGGGACAGACACAGAATTGTTACTGAGGGACACAGAATTGTTACTGAGGGCCACAGAACCGTTACTTAGGGCCACAGAAACGTTACTCAGGGACAGACACAGAATTGTTACTCAGGGACAGACACAGAATTGTTACTGTGGGACACAGAATTGTTACTGAGGGACACAGAATTGTTACTCAGGGACACAGAATTGTTACTGAGGGCCACAGAACCGTTACTTAGGGCCACAGAATTGTTACTCAGGGACAGACACAGAATTGTTACTCAGGGACACAGAATTGTTACTGAGGGCCACAGAACCTTTACTTAGGGCCACAGAAACGTTACTCAGGGACAGACACAGAATTGTTACTCAGGGACACAGAATTGTTACTGTGGGACACAGAATTGTTACTGAGGGCCACAGAATTGTTACTCAGGGACACAGAATTGTTACTGAGGGACACAGAATTGTTACTGAGGGACACAGAATTGTTACTCAGGGACAGACACAGAATTGTTACTGAGGGCCACAGAACTGTTTCTTAGGGCCACAGAACTGTTACTTAGGGCCACAGAAACGTTACTCAGGGACACAGAATTGTTACTCAGGGACACAGAATCGTTTAATTAAAGAGTATGTCATACAACATGCAGAGAAGTGGCAGAGGAGGCAATGTTTTAGGAGCGAGCAGACGTGGCAGCAGAGGAAGGGGTCGAGGCAGCACTATTCGCAGCCAGAGGCTAGTGCTCCCGGTGTCATCCAGTACAGTGAGGAAGAGCTAACAGAGGGCGGTCAGGAACGGGGGGAGACATCCGCCTCTTCAGCAGCCAGGCGAAGAAGTAGTGGCGAGGAGAGTGGCTCGGTAGCCGGTGTAGAGACAGGTCTGTCTCCAGACCCACACGCAGCCGAGGGGGCTAGTAGTGAGGCGGAGACCCTAATTGATGATGATGAGGCTGATCGCACTTGGCAGCCTCGTCGTCATCAGGCTATTGCTTCCGCATCATCAGGAGAAGAGGGTGGCAGCTTGGCAGCGAGCAAAACAGTTGGTGGGTTGTCTCCATCGCCACACTCTGCCATGTGCCACTTTCAGATCTCCTCACACACTGCTGGTGTGTTGAATTTTTTGACATAGGGTGCTGGCAGATTACGGGCCTCCCATAGCTGCTGCCAGGCCCCTAATCTGCCATGGGCCCCTATACCGCCTCCTCATGCTGCTGCCAGGTCCACAGTCTCTCATGCCATGTGCCACTTTCAGGTCTCCTCACACTGCTGGTGTGTTCAATTTTTTGACATAGGGTGCTGGCAGATTACGGGCCTCCCATAGCTGCTGCCAGGCCCCTAATCTGCCATAGGCCCCTACATACCGCCTCCTCATGCTGCTGCCAAGTCCAGAGTCTCTCATGGGTCCCTGTACGGCCTCCCATTGCTGCTGTCTCCATCGCCACACTCTGCCATGTGCCACTTTCAGGTCTCCTCACACACTGCTGTTGTGTTCAATTTTTTGACATAGGGTGCTGGCAGATTACGGGCCTCCCATAGCTGCTGCCAGGCCCCTAATCTGCCATGGGCCCCTATATACCGCCTCCTCATCCTGCTGCCAAGTCCAGAGTCTGTCATGGGTCCCTGTACGGCCTCCCATTGCTGCTGTCTCCATCGCCACACTCTGCCATGTGCCACTTTCAGGTCTCCTCACACACTGCTGGTGTGTTGAATTTTTTGACATAGGGTGCTGGCAGATTACGGGCCTCCCATAGCTGCTGCCAGGCCCCTAATCTGCCATGGGCCCCTATACCGCCTCCTCATGCTGCTGCCAGGTCCACAGTCTCTCATGCCATGTGCCACTTTCAGGTCTCCTCACACTGCTGGTGTGTTCAATTTTTTGACATAGGGTGCTGGCAGATTACGGGCCTCCCATAGCTGCTGCCAGGCCCCTAATCTGCCATAGGCCCCTATATACCGCCTCCTCATGCTGCTGCCAAGTCCAGAGTCTGTCATGGGTCCCTGTATGGCCTCCCATTGCTGCTGTCTCCATCGCCACACTCTGCCATGTGCCACTTTCAGGTCTCCTCACACACTGCTGGTGTGTTGAATTTTTTGACATAGGGTGCTGGCAGATTACGGGCCTCCTATAGCTGCTGCCAGGCCCCTAATCTGCCATAGGCCGCTATATACCGCCTCCTCATGCTGCTGCCAGGTCCAGAGTCTCTCATGGGTCCCTCTACGGCCTCCCATTGCTGCTGTCTCCATCGCCACACTCTGCCATGTGCCACTTTCAGGTCTCCTCACACACTGCTGGTGTGTTGAATTTTTTGACATAGGGTGCTGGCAGATTACGGGCCTCCCATAGCTGCTGCCAGGCCCCTAATCTGCCATGGGCCCCTATATACCGCCTCCTCATGCTGCTGCCAGGTCCAGAGTCTGTCATGGGTCCCTGTACGGCCTCCCATTGCTGCTGTCTCCATCGCCACACTCTGCCATGTGCCACTTTCAGGTCTCCTCACACACTGCTGGTGTGTTGAATTTTTTGACATAGGGTGCTGGCAGATTACGGGCCTCCCATAGCTGCTGCCAGGCCCCTAATCTGCCATGGGCCCCTATACCGCCTCCTCATGCTGCTGCCAGGTCCACAGTCTCTCATGCCATGTGCCACTTTCAGGTCTCCTCACACTGCTGGTGTGTTCAATTTTTTGACATAGGGTGCTGGCAGATTACGGGCCTCCCATAGCTGCTGCCAGGCCCCTAATCTGCCATGGGCCCCTATATACCGCCTCCTCATGCTGCTGCCAAGTCCAGAGTCTGTCATGGGTCCCTGTACGGCCTCCCATTGCTGCTGTCTCCATCGCCACACTCTGCCATGTGCCACTTTCAGGTCTCCTCACACACTGCTGGTGTGTTGAATTTTTTGACATAGGGTGCTGGCAGATTACGGGCCTCCTATAGCTGCTGCCAGGCCCCTAATCTGCCATAGGCCCCTATATACCGCCTCCTCATGCTGCTGCCAGGTCCAGAGTCTCTCATGGGTCCCTGTACGGCCTCCCATTGCTGCTGTCTCCATCGCCACACTCTGCCATGTGCCACTTTCAGGTCTCCTCACACACTGCTGGTGTGTTGAATTTTTTGACATAGGGTGCTGGCAGATTACGGGCCTCCCATAGCTGCTGCCAGGCCCCTAATCTGCCATGGGCCCCTATACCGCCTCCTCATGCTGCTGCCATGTCCGGGCGAACGTAGTCACACAGGGGAGGAACTTCTCAGTGTAATGAACAGAGAAATCGACAGATGGCTGTCTCCGCGCAAACTGAAAATCCGAACCATGTTGACCGACAACGGAAAGAACATGGTGTCTGCTCTGCGTCAAGTAAGGTTGTGCCATGCGCCATGCATGGCTCACGTGTTCAATCTGGTTGTCAAGCGGTTCCTAAAATCCACCATCCCACTGCAAGACATCCTTAAAATGTCACGTAAACTTTGCATGCATTTCAGCCATTCCTACACCGCAAAGCACACCCTCCTTGAGCTGCAGCGGCAGAACGGAATTCCACAGCATCGCCTGATCTGCGACGTTGCAACAAGGTGGAATTCAACCCTACACATGTTAGACCGCCTTTACGAACAGCGAAAGGCCATCTCCGATTTCCTGATGTTACAAGCGGATAAAGGTACTCCCCTGTGTAACTTCGATGTCAGCCATTGGCAGCTCATGCGTGACACCTGCCGCTTGCTCAGGCCCTTTGAGGAGGCCACGCTATTCGTGAGTCGGCAGGACTATGGGATGAACGACGTCATTCCTCTGTTGCACGTCCTGGAACAAATGCTGTTAACAATGGCTGGTCAGGGTGCGGTAGACGTGGCGCACAGATCTCAACGCCACATGACCCCTGTGGGGGCAGGACAGGAAGAAGAGGAGGAGGTAGAGGAGGACATTTGTGCTCAGGAATTATTGAGTGAAATGGGTGGTTTTTCCACTCAGCGGACAGGAGTGGAGGAGCAGGAGCATCTGGTAGAGGAGGAGGAGGAGGAGACAGAGGACCCAGACGCACCGTGGCAGTATGCTGTGGAGATGGAGGCAGGGAGTCCCTCGCATTCCTTGGCACAAATGGCCCATAGCATGCTCGATTGCTTGCGTAGCGACAGCCGAATAATAACCATCAGACAGAGGGATGACTTTTGGCTGTCCACCTTGTTGGACCCTCGCTACCGTTCAAAAATGGTGGCCTTTTTCACACCTGCTGAGAGGGAGGCCAAAATAACGTACTATAAAAACCACCTATGTAGTCAGTTGGTCTCTGCCTTTCTGCGCCAATGTCCATCCTCAGACACTGTGGGCCCTGTGCGCTCGCGTTCCGCTGCCATGGCAGCAGGGGAGGGGTGGGGTGGTAGGAGCAGTGGCAGCTCCACCATCAGCGGCTGCCTCAGTCTGCAGTCGATGATGAGTAGCTTTCTTCACCAGCGCAGTGAGGAAACTACTAACCAGCCGCAGCAGCAGCAGCATCAGGTGGACCTGGAGCAGGAGCTCAAACAACAGGCTTGGGCCTACTTGGACAGCACCCTGCCAACCGAGGTAGACAATCCCCTTGACTACTGGGCAACGAAACTTGACCTTTGGCCCCAACTAGCTGAATTTGCCCTTGAAAGGCTGTCATGCCCGGCCAGTAGCGTGGCATCGGAGCGCGTGTTTAGTGCGGCAGGAGGTATTGTAACTCCGCGGAGGACACGACTGTCCACCCAAAGTGTGGAGAGACTCACGTTTGTGAAAATGAATCAGGCGTGGATTAGTCTGGATTTCAAACCACCAGTTCCTGACACAACTGACTAAATCCGCCATGAATCATGCCCCAAACATGTGCCACTTTCAGGTCTCCTCACACTGCTGGTGTATTGAATTTTTTGACATAGGGTGCTGGCAGATTACGGGCCTCCCATAGCTGCTGCCAGGCCCCTAATCTGCCATGGGCCCCTATATACCGCCTCTTCATGCTGCTGCCAAGTCCAGAGTCTGTCATGGGTCCCTGTACGGCCTCCCATTGCTGCTGTCTCCATCGCCACACTCTGCCATGTGCCACTTTCAGGTCTCCTCACACTGCTGGTGTGTTGAATTTTTTGACATAGGGTGCTGGCAGATTACGGGCCTCCTATAGCTGCTGCCAGGCCCCTAATCTGCCATAGGCCCCTATATACCGCCTCCTCATGCTGCTGCCAGGTCCAGAGTCTGTCATGGGTCCCTGTACGGCCTCCCATTGCTGCTGTCTCCATCGCCACACTCTGCCATGTGCCACTTTCAGGTCTCCTCACACACTGCTGGTGTGTTGAATTTTTTGACATAGGGTGCTGGCAGATTACGGGCCTCCCATAGCTGCTGCCAGGCCCCTAATCTGCCATGGGCCCCTATACCGCCTCCTCATGCTGCTGCCAAGTCCAGAGTCTGTCATGGGTCCCTGTACGGCCTCCCATTGCTGTTGTCTCCATCGCCACACTCTGCCTTGTGCCACATTCAGGTCTCTTCACACTGCTGGTGTGTTGAATTTTTTGACATAGGGTGCTGGCAGATTACGGGCCTCCCATAGCTGCTGCCAGGCCCCTAATCTGCCATGGGCCCCTATACCGCCTCCTCATGCTGCTGCCAGGTCCAGAGTCTCTCATGGGTCCCTGTACGGCCTCCCATTGCTGCTGTCTCCATCGCCACACTCTGCATGTGCCACTTTCAGGTCTCCTCACACACTGCTGGTGTGTTGAATTTTTTGTCATAGGGTGCTGGCAGATTACGGGCCTCCTATAGCTGCTGCCAGGCCCCTAATCTGCCATGGGCCCCTATACCGCCTCCTCATGCTGCTGCCAGGTCCAGAGTCTCTCATGGGTCCCTGTACGGCCTCCCATTGCTGCTGTCTCCATCGCCACACTCTGCCATGTGCCACTTTCAGGTCTCCTCACACACTGCTGGTGTGTTCCATTTTTTGTCATAGGCTGCTGACAGATTACGGGCCTCCCATTGCTGCTGCCAGGCCTGTAATCTGCCATGGGCCTCCTTACCGCCTGGTCACGCTGCTGCTGGGTCCACAGTGTGACATGGGTCCCTATACCGCCTCCCATTGCTCCCACTCTGCCATGTGCCACTTTGAGGTCTCCTCACACTCCTGCTGTTTTCCATTTTGTCATAGGTTGCTGGCAGATTACAGGCCTCCCATAGGTGCTGCCAGGCCCCAAATCTGCCATGGGCCCCCGTACCGCCTAGTCACGCTGCTGCTGGGTCCACAGTGTGACATGGGTCCCTGTACCGCCTCCCATTGCTCCCACTCTGCCATGTGCCACTTTGAGGTCTCCTCACACACTGCTGGTGTGTTGAATTTTTTGACATAGGGTGCTGGCAGATTACGGGCCTCCCATAGCTGCTGCCAGGCCCCTAATCTGCCATGGGCCCCTATACCGCCTCCTCATGCTGCTGCCAATTCCAGAGTCTGTCATGGGTCCCTGTACGGCCTCCCATTGCTGCTGTCTCCATCGCCACACTCTGCCATGTGCCACTTTCAGGTCTCCTCACACACTGCTGGTGTGTTGAATTTTTTGACATAGGGTGCTGGCAGATTACGGGCCTCCCATAGCTGCTGCCAGGCCCCTAATCTGCCATGGGCCCCTATACCGCCTCCTCATGCTGCTGCCAAGTCCAGAGTCTGTCATGGGTCCCTGTACGGCCTCCCATTGCTGCTGTCTCCATCGCCACACTCTGCCTTGTGCCACATTCAGGTCTCTTCACACTGCTGGTGTGTTGAATTTTTTGACATAGGGTGCTGGCAGATTACGGGCCTCCCATAGCTGCTGCCAGGCCCCTAATCTGCCATGGGCCCCTATACCGCCTCCTCATGCTGCTGCCAGGTCCAGAGTCTCTCATGGGTCCCTTTACGGCCTCCCATTGCTGCTGTCTCCATCGCCACACTCTGCCATGTGCCACTTTCAGGTCTCCTCACACACTGCTGGTGTGTTCCATTTTTTGTCATAGGCTGCTGACAGATTACGGGCCTCCCATTGCTGCTGCCAGGCCTGTAATCTGCCATGGGCCTCCGTACCGCCTGGTCACGCTGCTGCTGGGTCCACAGTGTGACATGGGTCCCTATACCGCCTCCCATTGCTCCCACTCTGCCATGTGCCACTTTGAGGTCTCCTCACACTCCTGCTGTTTTCCATTTTGTCATAGGTTGCTGGCAGATTACAGGCCTCCCATAGGTGCTGCCAGGCCCCAAATCTGCCATGGGCCCCCGTACCGCCTAGTCACGCTGCTGCTGGGTCCACAGTGTGACATGGGTCCCTGTACCGCCTCCCATTGCTCCCACTCTGCCATGTGCCACTTTGAGGTCTCCTCACACTCCTGCTGGTTTCCATTTTGTCATAGGTTGCTGTATGGCCTCCCATTGCTGCTGCCTCCACCGCCACACTGTGGCTCCAAACACTGGTTTTGGCCCCGTGACTGGCCAAATGAGTGAAGTGTGCGGTGATTCTAAGATCGACGGCACTCATCTGCATGTCATACTGACTGACAGTATTATTTCTCTTCCCCAGCAGACTCCAAGGGCATTTAAATTAAAGGTACAGTGTTCTGCACTAATATTAAGTCTCTCTGAAGCCTAGAAACACCCTTTTTTAAGTTAAATTCACAGCGAATATATTCGACTCGAATCGAATATTGTCCACGAATTCGCCGAATCAGTCGAATCGAATTTTTGAATACTTCGCTCATCTCTAGAAATAACCATTGGGTCTTTTATTTTTCTACATATCATGAAAAAAATATCAGGACATAACAAACTCCCCCAAATTACCCATTTCTGGAAAAAATACATTTCAATGTCTTTTCTTGCCAATTTTTTTGGAAACGATGCAATTCATTTGAAAATCAATACACATGCTGTAATTGAAGTGTTTAGGGTGCGCGTGACCTTTAAAAGTCCACTGAAGCAAAGTGCAAGTCCTCCATTTGTAATGGAAGAAAGTTCCCTGGAGGATGAAATTGCATTACAATGAAAATGCATTGCGCTCAAAGGAGAGGAGCCATGGATAAACACAGAACACTTTAATCCCCTCCAAAACAGTCCTATAAATATTTTTGGTCAGTAGCACTTTAACTCCTTCTGTCATGTGTTAGTAAAAGTGTACATATCATCGCAACTATTAGGCATAGCCAGGTAAATCGTTTTTTTTTCTCAGGACAAATCAGGCTTGCATTTGTTGGTAAGTGGTAATGGATATCCCCTGTGTTTTATTTTTTATTATCAAAGGAAAACTGGCCCCCCCAAAAAAATTTTTTAAATGTAGCTGTATATCTCTTGCTATTACTATTACTATATCCTACCACCAAAAAACAAGCCTAAACAAATTCCCCTGCTCTTGACGATCACAGTGATACCATATATGTTTGATGTTTGTACCTGTTGTAGAGCCCAGAGACAAAAGTGTACATTTAACATTTTTTTTAATCCTACCTAAGCACTGACACTGATACTAAATGTAAAAAATGTTTTTTTTAAACCTACCTAAAATACACTGACCTTGACCTTTCACCCTGACATCTGACCCTGATTTAAATTCTGATCTAGGTTTTTTTTTGTTTTTTTTATACACTTTTTTTTTTTTTCAATTTTTCTCCTTTAGCAAAGAGAAAAATAAACAGTGGGGGTTACTTACTAAAACTGCCTGGTGCTCTGCATAGAAATCAGTCAGCTTCCAGGTTTTATTGTCAAAGCCTAATTGAAAAAGCTGAAATTAGAAGTTGATTGACTACCATGCACAGCTGCACCAGATTCTGAGTGCACCAGTTTTAGTAAATCTCCCCCACAGTATATTTTTCTCCATTCAAGCAAAGAAAAAAACCCAGGGGCAGACTATACAGTGACTGCTAACTCTGATAGCCCGTCACAGGCTATCACTGTGGTCAGGTGATCAGGAACTGGTCTCGGTTCCCTAAAGTATGAGACCCAGAGCTCTTCGTGACAGCTCAGCATCTGTGCTGGGAGTAGCGCAAATATGCAGATCCACTGATAAAGACCCACTTCCGTGAAGCCGTCTATATTATTAATATTATACAGCATTTATATGGAGCCAACAGTTTGTGCAGCACTTTACAACATGAGGACAGTCAGTACAATTACAATACAATTCAATACAGAGGGAATCAGAGGGACCTGCTTGCTAGCAGGGATATATATGTGTTTGCTTGGCAGGAGGGGGTTAAACATCCCCTCCAAAACAACCCCACAATAATTATTAATCGCTATCCCCCACATCATTAGTGGTTAGAAGCACTTTAACCCCCCTCTTCCCCCCAAAACAACTCCTCAACATTTAGTTGCACTCTTAGATAATTGGCTGCATTATAATGACTTTATATTTCCCCTTACTTCTTTTTATAAACTGTTTTAGTTCTCAGAATTGCAATCTAATTATATATTTTGGAATAAGATTAATATTGTGAAATATTAGTATACCGTCCCCTTATATATTTTAAAATCTTATTAGGAAATTGCAGTATTATTTCACATAAACGTACTTTAACTTACCATTTGGCTGCAGGATGTTTAGTGAATGATTAGCAATTTATTTCTGATTAGTTTTCTGCCTTGTGGCCAGCGGTGAGAAGAAATGTTTACCCTACCATCTCATATATTAGTGTAAGCATTCTTTTCATTTTCTCCTCCTGGCTCAACGACTGAATATGCAAATAAATTCCTGATGCAGGCAGATTGTATCAATCTGATTTATAATCTGCAGCTTTAATATAATTCCTTTCCTGAACTATGAAACAATTACTAAAAGTAACTGTGACGGTTTGGCCTGCAAACTGCTGTGGTGTGGAACAAACAGCAAGGAGAAAAAAATCATCTTAAAATGTTCTTGTGTTTCTGGTGTAAAATAATTTGTATAATAAAAGATAATAAACTTCTGCTAATCGAAACTATCTCTGTGTGCATTGAAATAAGAATATTGTTAAATTATACTATGGGACTAATTTATCAAAACTGAAGTAAAGGAACAATGGAAATGTAGTATGGGACAAGGATAAGAAACAAAGGTGGTCGGCACCCAGGATGACATCTAAAAAATATAACTCTTTATTGAAAAACAGTAGTTCTGGTAAATCACAAGCTTAATAATGGCATGCAATGCCAAGCTGCGGTTTCTAAAGCGAGCAAAATTCTCTCTTGTATTAAAAGAGATATAGACTCCAGAGAGAGAGATATCATATTACCCCGGTACAAATCATTAGTAAGACCTCATCTGGAATATGCAGTTCAGTTTTGCGCACTGTCATGTTTCACATGACTGTCATATTAACTGTCATATGCCTTTAAGTGTTTCTATATTTTGTTTCTCCTCCTCCCTTTCCTTTGGTTTAGTTAATGCTGTATAGATAGCCCTCCCCCTTTCCAGAAATGCATTGCAGCTCTAGCCTCATGTCATGGAGCAAGACACATTATGATTTTTTGACCTATCGAATGTTCATTGTTGTAAGATTCTCTCAGTTTATGGAATAAACTTCATTAGATCTACAAGATGTCTTATCGATTGAGTCACTTACTGTGGTATCCAACTGAGGTTGCAGTTATTGCTATCTCATCACAACTGTAAGTTACAGAGATCACACTATCAATGCTTAGATTGGAGAGACAGAACAGGCGCCAAATCACAAAAAAAACATTGGGGAACTGGAGAAAGTACAGAGAAGGGCAACCAAACTGATAAGAGGCATGGAGGAGCTCAGCTATGAGGAAAGATTAGAGGAACTGAATTTATTATCTCTTGAGAAGAGGAGATTAAGGGGGAATATGATTAACATAAATACATATAGTGGTTCATATAGTGAACTCGGTGTGGAGTTATTTACCCTGAGGTCATCACAGAGGACAAGGGGGCACCTCTTTTAGTCTGGAGGAAAAGTAATTTAATCTCCAAAAACAGAAAGGTTTCTTCACAGTGAGAGCTGTGAAATGTGGAATAGACTCCCTCAAGAGTTGGTCCTGACCAGCTCAGTGGATTCTTAGATACACAGAATATAACTGGATACTAACATTTATAGGTAAAGTTGATGCAGGGAATATCCTATTGCCTCTCAGGGGATCAGGAAGGATTTTCTTTCCCTGCAGGAGCAAATTGGATCATGCTTTGCTAGGTTTTATTGCCTTCCTCTGGATCAACTGTGGGTATAGAATTATAACTTTTTTTTTTGGTTGAACTGGATGGTTTTTTCAGCCAGACTAACTATGTAACTATGAAGAAACATGTACAGATGTTAGTTATGGCTACTCAGTGTAGTTCCTCAAATATGGCCACAAGGTGCCACCATAACTAAGGTCAGGAATATGGTAATAGTAAGAGTAGGCAATGCAGTTGCCTAGGTTGACACTAGGGGTCCCCCGAGTAATGAGTGGGGTGTGACATAGTGAGATAGTGTCAGCCCTGCCCTGCTGGTATCTGGTATCTTGGGTAAGAGGGCTCTGTATATATAGTGTAGGGGATTCTGTTTTGGGAGTTGATCAGATTAAGTGTGGCAAGGACTAAGGCTTGACATAGATGTAATCTTAGAGTTTCTAGCTTCTGGTAGCTTCTCCTTAGGGAGGAGGAAGGTATGCAGAGACTTAGGACATATGGGACTACTCACAAACCCTTTGTATGTAATGCAAGACTCTGGCAAACCCTTTAAAAGGAACTGGCTCCTCTACTTGGCTCTCTGTTTTTTTATTGCTCCGTTTACTGTTTGCAACTCAAGGAATGTGGGGATGAAAGGATGTAAATCAACTGCTTTAATAAATAGTTAAAGGCTTTCTGTTGTTCATATGCTTACTTCTAATCTCTAGATGGGAACCTCCTTTGGAAACGAACAGGTTTCGGGTGAAGGTGCTCTTGGGGTCCATTGCCATAAGGTCTGAAGGTATGCAACAGACCACTGGTGATGCTGGTTAGTCCAGGTCAAGATTCACCCAAGGGTGCTCCTGCCATGGTTCCCAGGGGAGGATCCCTTGCCCATAGTGCCTTGGTGAGTCTGGGGGACAATCCAGGCTGGACAGGAATTAAAGAGTACACGTGATCCCCTAGAATAGGGCTGTACATGGGGCATACAGCTCACCACATGTCTAGGCTACGACATAACAATATTTAATCACTTTAGTTTTTAAATACTCACTTATAAACAGCAGTTGTTATAACGCCATTGTGATTTTGAGCTTCTTTAGCAGCCTTGGAACCCAGAAAATGCTATAATGAAACTCAGTGTCTAAACTTTTAAAAGAAAATGGAGGTTCATGTAGCTTATTTTTTGCAAACTGACATATGCTAGTAAAGAATAGCTCTTTGGGAGTCTCATAGTGTACTTTTTTTTTCAGTAGTAAGGCATATTGTGACTTGTAGTTCTGACAGATTGCAGGCTGGTCATGCTTTTTAATATTATCGATCTCCTTTGAAGAGCTCTGCCCTGCAGTATGCCTGCACGCTATGCACATGATGGTCCAAAACATCAAAGGGAGCAGGGAACGGGCGAGCTGAAAAGAAAAGAGAAATACAATTTGTTGAGGAGGAAATTGGAGTGCTTATGCAGCACATTCTGGAAAATTAAAATAAGATTTTTGGACATGCATCAAGTGGCACCTCTGGGAAAGATGAGACTGTGTGAAATTCTGCAAGTTGCAAGGCAGACTAACCGCAGTGTGTATAAAAAGAGGCTTGGGAAACAATTTCAATCTTTACCTCAGAGAAAAACAAACTGATATGGTATTGGAATGTGAGGAACAGTCATTTTACTTGGTGCAGTACATAATACATCATTACCACTGATAATTCTCCAATTTTTTTCATCAAGGCCTTACATACTTGTTACAGATGATATCTGGGCTTTATGTACTTTATACATCACATTGCAAAAACTTAAACTAACATGAGATGGATTGTTTCCAAGTGACCATGTCACTATGTGAAAAATTCAGAGACCCAGCCTGTAAAACAGGGATCTCCAGTCTCTAAACAAAGGGCCAGCTTACTGTTCTTCACACTTTAGGGGGACTGGACTGTGGCCTGTGGTGGTAGAAAATTTCCCTGGCATCACTAGGAGTAAACAATGTCCCATCATTGGTATTAGTTACAGAAAAAGTGTCCCATCATTGGTATTAGTGAAAGGAAAACTGCCCAATCATTGGTGGCAGTGGGAGGAATAGCACCCCATCATTGGTATTAGTAGGAGGAATAGTGCCCCATAGTTGGTCTCAGTGGGAGGAATAGTGCCCTATCATTGGTGGCAGTGGGAGGAATTGTGCCCTATCATGGGTATCAGTGGGAGGAATAGTGCCCCATCATAAGTATCAGTGGGAAGAATAGTACCCCATCATTGGTATTAGAGGGAGGAATGATGCCCCATAGTTGGCATCAGTGGGAGGAATAGCACCACATTATTAATATCAGTGGGAGGAATTCTGCCCCATCATGGGTATCAGTGGGAATAACAGTGCCCCATCATTGATAATAGTGGGAGGAATAGTTCCCCATCATTGGTATTAGTGAAAGGAAAACTGCCCAATCATTGGTGGCAGTGGGAGAAATAGTGCCCCATCATTGGTGGCAGTGGGAGGAATAGTGCCCCATCATTGGTATTAGTGGGAGGAATAGTGCCCCATAGTTGGTCACGGGACAGAATTGCGCGGAAATCACAGCAAAACGTACAGTTAAAAATTGCACTAAGCTTGTCACTCAAAAAGGAGCAGGAGGTTCTTTTGGGCAACAAACGTGCACAGGGCAGCACATTCACTTCCATATGTGACACTGATTTCTGCTTTATAAATCACGAATAGGTCTGAATGGAACCTTAATGTCCATATATACAGTACGTTTCTCTCTAACGAATGTGCAGTAAATGTCACATTTGTTTCTTTATATGTCTGCTCTATAGTTTTATAGAAACTAGACAAAAACTTAACTTTTACCGTTAGCCTCAAATTTCTGTACTAAACAAATACGGATAATGCATGTGTATGCGTTGAAATTCCCTTTACCATTATTTTTATGTGAATCTTTAAGCAGCCTCAAGAGTAAAACAAAACTAGGATAATCTAAAAAGCAGCTCCAGGCAACAAATAAAATCAATTCACGACTCAAATTCCACTCATTTCACCTTCAGTCTAAGTTTTAGATAGCAGTACGAGGTAAGCCAGAGATTTTAATGCAAAGTTACTTGAGCAGACGACTGGGTGGTTTCAGCAATCCTTCCTTATAAACTACGGATGAGTAGATTACAGTACAACTCGTGTAAATATTATGTGGCATTGAAAAAATTTATTTTCAGTAACAATCCAACATCTGAATTTTGAGCTTCCCAGCTCCTCACCTTGTTTACGGTTAAGTGGAACTCCATGCATACAATAAAGAAGATTATTTTTTAATTTCACCTTGTTGCTGCCATTTTGTTTTTTTGGATGTCCATACATGAGCAGATGGAGACTGCTGGTCTGACATGGTGATTTAGAGCTTTACCTGGAGAAGCAACACCTTCCCTTTGTCTTGTCTAATATTGGGTACGCCAGGAGGAGGCTGCAGCAATAGAGGTCCCTTAGGTCTTTACCCTTAATCTCCCTGTAGCCAGGTACACAGTCACTCCTTTATCTCAGTTTAGGGGGTATACTTTTCTGATGCTTTATTGTAGAACTTGAACTTGGATAGGAGTAGGGTAACTGGGATACTCCACAGGGCCGTCTTTAATATTGATTGGACGCTGGGCAAACAGTTTCTTGTGCCACCCCCCCCCCCATTAAATTTTGCTCTCCACCTGCTCTGTGATATACAGTATAGCAACTAGACTCAAAATCAGTTTACTGCAGCAGATCAGGCAGCAATTGCAATTGATTGCCGGAGGTTACAGCATATCATTACCACTCACTGACAGGCTGCTAGAGGTTACAGTCCACATTACAGCTCACTGATTAGTTACTAGAGGTTACAGCACATGATTTCTGCTTGCTGATTGGTTGCTACAGGTTTCTGCACATCCTTACCGCTCACTGATTGGTTGCTAGAGGTTACTACAAATCATTACTGGCTGCCTCCTTCCAATATCTTCCAGACACTTTCTCCAAGTTATACGAGACTAGATCCTTAGACGAAAACCGCTCATTTAACTCCAATAACTTTCAGCAAAATAAGCTTTCCCAAGCTCGCCCAGCTGATACCTCTATGAACCAAAGACACATGACATGCTTGCCAAGGGGGCAAACAACCCCCCTAGGCCGTGATTCCCTCCTCAGAGACAAAAAGACTCTGTCACAGGTTTAAGACTATTTATACACCTTCCAAGCACCCATCTGTGTAGTCTCTCACAGAGGTTGACTGAGACAGCGTAAATATTCATGCTGCCCATTTGCCTTGTTTCACACCTACAGTATGTCCCAGAATGACTCAGAAAGTTCTGGAGTAGTCAAACCTGCAGCCTGTGAAACACAGACTTGACCTAAATAATCACACACAGCCACACTGATTACAGTGAGCCAAGATTTAAATTTACCTAAGCTTGCTGAGTGTAATCTGAGACCTGAGTGAATGGAATGGACACACTCTTCTCTACACAATCTTATAGGGAAACATGCACAGCTGAGGCTGTCAATCACTGACAAAGAAAGTCTGATATGTACTTCTTCTACTGGCTCAGACATACCTTGGACACCTATGCTTAAAGCTGAATTCCAGGTATGGCAATATTTACATAGTTACACTGGTCTGACTTAGACCAATGTAAGTATACATGTGTGTTGGCATCATTACTACAGTGTTTGCTGCTAGCTTCCGGCTCCCATACCTTGGGGCTGCCATACTGCTTACATTGCACACAGGTGGTCACCCACTTGGCACGTGCACCAGTCAGAGAACTCTTTCCATTTTTTCAGTGAATGCAAAGTGTTTTCTGATTGGATGAGTTGGACGTTGTGATGTCACATCCCTGTCTCTCCATCTTGTCCAATCAGAGAACGCTTTGCATTCTCCCCACTTGACGGCAGGTGCTTTATGATTGGCCCAACTGTTTCATTGGGCAGGTAAGGAGGCCTATATAAGTTCACCTTTTTGAGATTCCCAAAAGTTGGATGGAGTGGTGAGGGATGGAAGGAGAGGTAAGTATATGCTGGTGGGGAAAGAACGCTTCAGCGACTTGTGCAAAAAAACACAGGTTCACTTTAAACTATTTCTTGTCTGGCTGTTGCTCATCTCTTTAGAATATTCATTTGAAACTCTGAATAAACACATAACAAAAAAAACCTTTAGTTTGCTTTACCGGCTATCAAAGTACAGTGTGAGAGGCATTAAACTACCAGATAAAAAAAAGTAGCCAAATTTGATATATTATTATAATATGTACGCTAAAATATGCTTTATCTTTTCCTTTTGTCACTCTCCTAAATTACGATACAGCACACAGGATAAAAACGCTGAGTGTTCTTCCCTTGTTCAAGCAAAGATGCTTAAGATCAAAATGAGTTTCTTTTCCAGCTATTTTCTGAAATTGCCTCAATAGATGCATTTTATTATAAACTTGATTTTCTCGCCTTAGTGTTTTTTTTTTCTTCCTGCATTACCGTTTGAAAGGATTTTCTAAAGCAGCGCTATTGCTCAGTTCATCAATATATATGTATAAAAATATGGCTTCATATTTGAATGCAAAGTCATTCACTTGCTGTTTACTGCAACTTCTTCTTATTCCTTTTTTTCAGTCAGTAAAATTCCCTTGGAGATAAATATTGGCTATAATTCAAAAAAGTAATACAGTGTACAGGCTTAGATCCAACTAGAGATGGGCAGTACAGGAGGTAGAGAAAACACAGGCAACAGTGTTTTTTTTTTAAACAGTAATGTCCATTTTCTAGACCAGGCTTTCTCAATCTTTTCAACACAGAGGAACCGTTGAAATAACTTTCCATTCTCAGGGAACCCCTTCTAAAAATTACTATATCCGCAACTCATGATACATTAGTGTGATGGTCAGTGGAAATAGTGGTCCTTATACTGATGGTCATTGGGAAGACATTGGGAAGATTTCCCCCTTACAGATAGCTAAAAAGAACAATGGTGTCAGTGGGAACGTATCTGAGAGGCAAAAACTGGTCATTGCAAGGAATCCCAAGCAACCTCTGGAGGAACCCTAGGGTTCCATGGAAGCTTGGTTGAGAATCCTGTTCTAAACTAATAGGATTGTCAAACAAATGGCATGGGAGGTTGGGCACTGCCTTGTGGAATATGTACCAAAGCAAAAAAAAAAATTTAAATTCTGTTTGGTGGGGAGCAGCGATTATATTAATGCTTAAAGGGCAATACTTTTTTCTATTTTTACAACTTCTTTTTATTGACATTTAACCTTGAATATCACAAAAGAGAGCCAATTGGGCATATCCTGGCTCATAAATACAAAAAAAAGAACTTAATGACTTAAATGACTCTTAAAAGCACTCTGATCACCAAAGCTCCCTGAGAATAAACCAGAGTACTATAACTTTTAATGAGTGCATCTCCTGGGATATTGACATCTCGTCTGAAAGCATCACAGCATTACATTACAGACAAATGTGAGTATCGAAAGAGAATCCACTTACTCAAAGGGAAATATTAACATTGCAAAATACCTTTAAATAACATGCCTGGGGGTGCCCTGATTCTGCCTATGAAGTGGTGCATCTGTATGATGTATATAATCTACTACAGCAAAATTTATGTTTACAAAGAAAGACATATGTTCAGGTTGCCAGTGTATAACAGCTCCTACCTGCTTCTATCAGTTAGTAAACAAATGGGCAGGGATTCCCTTGTGTGAGGTTCTCCCTAAAAAACATGAGCTTGATAAGGGTCTGGCATGGATGTCAAGCATCTAATTTCATACCAGACCCTTATTCTGCCTGTAGGATGAAAAAACATGTAAACTGTGAACAGGGGCGGACTGAGAACTCATGGGGCCCCCGGGCAATAGCGGATCATGGGGCCCCTGTGCCCTTGCCCAAACTCAAAAAAGCCTATGAAAAAGGTACCAGGGGCATCTCATGGGGCCCCCTACTGACCCCGGGCCCTCGGGCAGTGCCCGAGTTTCCAAATGGTCAGCCCGCCCCTGACTGTGAACTTCGAAGAGTTGTATAGGAGAGAGCTGCAGATAAACAGGTACAGCTTATGTAGGAAGAATTGTTCCATCTTTGTGTATCACCTGAAGCTAGTCATTTCAGTTGGTATATGTAAGGGTTTACAACCACTGTAACCACTTTCTGACCACCTGCCAGCAATGTACTGTGGATGGGTGGCCTACACAGGCAAAGCAACATACCCGTATGTCACTGCCTGCTTCTGGGTTTTGGGGGGGGCACATGTGCTGTTATTTTAAACAGCGGGAGCATGTCAGCAAGTCCCAGTCAATGATTCATGGTTGAGACCTGCTAATCGGCTGTGTACAATTAAAGCCCAGAGCTCTGTGTTGACAATCAGCACAGAACTGTACAGAGGAAACAATCTCTCTGTTTCAATCAATATACACTTCTTGGGATTTTTCTCAATTTAAAGACATGTAGCAGATTACATTTTGGACAAATTTAGGAAGAAATTTGTTTTTTTAATTTTTTTTTATTAGCTATGTTTTGTAGCAGAAAGTAAAAAATAGTTTTCTTTTCAAAATTTTCTGTCTTTTTTTTGTTTATATTGCAAAAATGAAAAAAACCCAGTGATCAAATACCACCAAAAGACAGATTTATGTGAAAAAAATTTATGAAACGATTTATGTGAAAAAACGTATATAAATTTTGTCTGGGTACAGCGTTGCATGACCGTGAAATTGGCAGTTAAATTAGTTTAGTGATAAATAGCAAAAAATGGCCTGGTCATGAAGTGGATCTTCAGGAGCTTAAGTTGTTAATAAACAGGCGATTACCAGGTTCACTTTAAGTAGCTACATCTTGTATGATAAATATGTCTGGACTGACTTTTACCTACAAAATATTACAACAAGTAATACTGTAACAGGTATGTGGTATACTCTGCTGATGTGTGCAAAAATCTTCAGTAATTTGCAAGCACCATTTTTAATTGTATAAAATTGATGAAACAGCATCATGAAAGTGTTGCCTTCAATATTCCTTAGTGAATGGATCATTTTGTTGGGTATGTGTCTGTGCATGCTGTTATATTTTGTGCATGCATGTAAATTATGTTGAGAGGAGTATTGTATTGCTGTTCATTACAATGTGCTGTATTGTGCTTGTGAAGTTGTTTCTGTAAACCTGCATATGCTGGTCAGTAAAATCTAAACATAGTATTGATTTTTGCCATACTTTGCTTACTAAGTATTTTGTTTGGAGCGGTCTGTTATGTACAGCACGCAATGTATGTTCAGCTCCTCCCAGTATTGGATGCTGAAACAGTAACGGCTTACTCAGCTTTTGTATTAAATATCTGGCTAGTTCCTACATTGACTGTGACTATTATATATGTACACTATATTGCCAAAAGTATTGGTCGGCCTGCCTTTACACGCACATGAACTTTAATGGCCCCCCAGTCTTAGTCCGTAAGGTTCAATATTGAGTTGTCTCACCCTTTGCAGCTATAACAGCTTCAACTCTTCTGGGAAGGCTGTCCACAAGGTTTAGGAGTGTGTCTATGGGAAGGTTTGATCATTCTTCCAGAAGCACATTTATGAGGTCAGGTACTGATGTCGGACAAGAAGGCCTGGCTCACAGTCTCCGCACTAATTCATCCCAAAGCTGTTCTATCGGGTTGAGGTCAGGACTCTGTGCAGGCCAGTTGAGTTCCTCCACCCCAAACTCGCTCATCCATGTCTTTATGGACCTTGCTTTGTGCACTGGTGAGCAATCATGTTGGAACAGGAAGAGGCCATCCCCAAACTGTTCCCACAAAGTTGGGAGCATGAAATTGTCCAATATGTCTTGGTATGCTGACACCTTAAGAGTTCCGTTCACTGAAACTAAGGGGCCAAGCCCAACCCCTGAAAAACAACCCCACACCATAATCCCCCCTCCACCAAACTTTACACTTGGCACAATGCAGTCAGGCAAGTACCGTTCTCATGGCAACCACCAAACCCAGACATGTCCATCGGATTGCCAAACAGAGAAGCGTGATTGGTCACTCCAGAGAGCAGGTCTCCACAGCTCTGCTTTATACCACTGCATACAACACTTTGCATTGCACTTGGTGATGTAAGGCTGGGATGCAGCTGCTCGGCCATGGAAACCTATTCCATGAAGCTCTCTACACGCTGTTGTGCTAATCTGAAGGCCACATGAAGTTTGGAGGTCTTTAGCTACTAATTCTGCAGACAGTTTGCGACTTCTGCGCACTGTGCACTTCAGCATGCGCTGACCCCGCTCTGTCATTTTACATGGCCTACCACTTGGTGGCTGAGTTGCTGTTGTTCCCAGTTGCTTCCACTTTGTTATAATACCACTAACAGTTGACTGTGGAATATTTAGTACCAAGGAAATTTCACGGATGGACTTATTGCACAGGTGGCAACCTATCACGGTACCACGCCTGAATTCACTGAGCTCCTGAGAGCAATCCATTCTTTCACAAATGTTTTTAGAAGCAGTCTGCATGCCTAGGGGCTTGATTTTATACACCTGTGGCCATAGAGATGATTGGAACACCTGAATCCAATGATTTGGATGGGTGACCCAATATTTTTGGCAATATAGTGTACATTTGCTTGTGCTAGTTACATATTTATTTTAAATTGTTCACCTTTACAGAAAAAACTACAAGGTGAACTAACACCTCACCTCACCTCCCCCCCACACCCCAACCCCTTGTCCCTGTTGTACTTAACCCTGAACTATCAGCCGATCAAGTGGTCTGGGGATTTGAAACCCCCGCTCTTCTCCCTCTTTTCCATCATCGCTTCTGGCAGGGGATAGATCAGCAATGGGCAAACTACGGCCCGCGGGCCGTATACGGCCCGGCGGACCTTTTAATCCGGCCCGCGGATGTGGCTGTCAGGATGTGTGTAGGCGGGGCAGCCTGACGAACATGAGGGGAGGGGAGCTAGGCTCCTCTCACAGTCCGCCCTGAAGACCGGAACGGCGCGGGAACACGGCGAGAGGAACGCGCGGAGCAAAGGTAAGTGAATTGACACAGGGGGGACTTGGCTTACTACTTGGGGGGGAATAGTACTGTGGGGGATGAAATACTATATGAGGGATGAATTAATATGGGGGATGAATTAATGTGGGGAATGAATTACTATATGGGGGATGAATTACTATAGGGGGGATGAATTACTATGGGGGATGAATTACTATATGGGGGATGAATTACTATATGGGGGATGAATTACTATGGGGGATGAATTACTATATGGGGATGAATTACTATAGGGGGGATGAATTACTATAGGGGGGATGAATTACTATATGGGGGATGAATTACTATGGGGGATAAATTACTATAGGGGGATGAATTACTATAGGGGGGATGAATTACTATGGGGGATGAATTACTATATGGGGGATGAATTACTATATGGGGGATGAATTACTATGGGGGATGAATTACTATATGGGGGATGAATTACTATATGGGGGATGAATTACTATATGGGAGATGAATTACTATGGGGGATGAATTACTATATGGGGGATGAATTACTATGGGGGATGAATTACTATATGGGGGATGAATTACTATGGGGGATGAATTACTATATCGGGGATGAATTACTATATGGGGGATGAATTACTATATGGGGGATGAATTACTATGGGGGATGAATTACTATAGGGGATGAATTACTATGGGGGATGAATTACTATATGGGGCATTAATTACTATGCTTACTATGGGGGAATATTACTATACTTACTATGGATGACACATACACATCATTCATCTACTCTTGGTCCGGCCCCAGGGTCCAATATATGAACCCATTGCGGCCCTCAAGTCAAAAAGTTTGCCCACCCCTGGGATAGATGGATGCTAATTGGTTAGCAGCAGTCACAGTGACTGTACAATGAGAACCAGGGGGTGTGGAGGGTGTTCAGTGTTAGTTCACAATTAAATTTGTTTCTGTAGAGTTGAACTAACCCTTAAAAGTGTTACTAAACCCACAGTAGTAAAATCTTGTTTATGCAGTAAAGCATGCTTGTTATACTCACTGTGGAACCTAAGGGGTTAATCCTCTTTATTATGTAAAAAGGCTGTTTGATCCTGTCTTCTCTGATCCTCCTCTTCTTCTACTGTCCACAATCAATCTGCTGACAGAACAGAACCTTGGGGGCAAACTGCACATGCTGTTTGCTGTGTATTGCTAGAGAGTTTTTTTGTCTTGGGAGAGTGCATGCGATCAGCACAGGGCCAATCAGCACTGTCCAGACAGAGGTTATGCATCCTCACAGGACAATCAGGAGAGAATGAAAACGCCTCCTACAAGCTTTAGCCAGTGCTCTGCTGGACACTGATAGTAGTCACAAGACTGCTATATAATGCTGATGAGAAAGGTATTTAGCAACTTATATTTACTAAAATATTTGCATTTCCATGTTGTGTGTACTTTGGGAGACCAGACATAGTGAATGCGGGGTTCTGGGTTTAGTAACACTTTAATTGATCCATTACCTTTGAACCCCTTTAAAAGCATTCACTATTGGAGCTTCCCTTCATTTTATTGTGATTATCTTCCAGTCAGTGTGTTTGGGAATTAATGGCTCCAGTCAGTAAACTGTCAGTGCTGTAGATCACTTGAAGTAATTCCGTTTTATTTTCCTAATGAGTAATGAACATTTAGTATTTTGGGGTAATCTGGTGTCTGCAGGGATGTTGACACGTCCATAATGAATTCAGCCAATAAGAACGAGTCTGCCAATACGGACTTTCCCTTCTCTAATTTACAGTATAGTCAGCAGTGAAAACACATCGGCAGATCAATGTCATTTGTTTAAGAATCAGCGCTGTTATACTAGCTGGTAGAAATTAGCCCCAAGTTCCCAATAAAATCCCTCGCATAGGAAATAATTAACACGTTTTACAGTCAGTTTCTCAAAGCATGGTAAGGTTTAGAACACTTAGGATAGGGCTCAGCTGGATTTTAATTGGTGATGCTTTCACTAGCAATAATCCAACCTGCTACCAGTGACCCTAAATATTGGTTTGGAACTGGTACGCCACTGAATGAGAAGGGTGATATCTGCAGCGATGACGAGATATACTTGTTTTACAGCCAGCAATTCCCTTCAAAGAAAAAGTCATCCTAGTAGCTTCAGATCCACTGAATTACTTTTACGGGCAGCGGAAGGGGTGATCCCTCCCCCCACCTTTACAGGCTTCTCCCATCCAATCAGAGAGCCCGGTAAGGATGCAACCAGCAGCATCTGGTTCCCAGGACACAGTGAGAGGGATGTTGTTCCTCCCACTGCGTGACATCAGAAACCAGACATGATGAGGATTTTGTCACTTCCGGTTTTGGTCTCATAACCAAGTCGTTACTTGTACAAGCATTTGATCAAACCGGTCTCAGTTTGATTTGAGGCTTTGGAGACCAGAAGAGAGATCTGGGGTCTCATAGACCCCAGATCTCTTCATAAATAGGACCCACCATGGCCCATGGCTCATACTTGTTCATCCTTTGTGATAGCAAAAACATTGATTAAAATAAAGAGACAGTATAAACGCTTTAAAAAAAATAAATACAAAAATTTAAAGAACCCCTCCCCGTGCTCGCTCTCAAATGCGAATGCGCATATTGGTCCCACATGCACGTGTAAACAACGATCATACAAAACATGGGAGGTATTACCACGAGCATCAGAGCAAGAGTAATAATTCTAGCACCAAACCTCCTGTTTAACTCTAAACTGGTAACTGAATTTAAAGTGTTGCCTATGGAGATTTTTGGGTTCTAAAGTTTGGTGCTGTTCCACTGCCGTATGCAATTGTAAAGCATGACATGTTTGGTATCTATTTAATCAGTGTAACACCATCTTTTATATTTTACCAAAAATTGGGTATTATATTTTGTTTTTGAGCATTAAAGTTCATTAAAGTGCATTTGAAAAACTGCTGGGCAAATATTGTGCGACATAAAAATATGCAACACCCACCATTTTATTCTCTAGGGCCTCTGCTGAAAATATATATATAATGTTTGGGGATTCTAAGTTGTTTTTCTAGCAAATAAATTATGTAGGAAAAGAATGTCAGAATTGGCCTGAACAGGAACTGGTTAATTCTGAGCTCTGGGCACAAACATTTTTTTATTTAAATATAATTCTCAAACTCCACAAAGGGTATAAATGCGCTTTGTGAGAATCAAATGTCTCTGCAAACCCAGATATCAGCCTGAAAAAGTAGCAGTGACACCACTGCGCTGCACATTGACTGTACAGAAAGTAGAGCTGTAGGAGGGACCCAGCAGACTCCACCCACTTCACACTGCCTGTAGGAAACAACAGGAGGGGGCGGAGACAAGACCAGTCACCCTACACAAGGAAATAGAGCAGCAGTGACCTGTCTTTATTACAGACTGTGTCACACTGGATTACTGCACAGATCTGGAAAAACACACAAAGCTCAGCAAGATTCAAGGAAGAATACACACATCTTTTGTATTTGGACAATATTTGCTTATCACAGAGTTTAGCATTAAAGACGTTTTCAAGGAAAGTGCAGTATCTTGCAATCAGTCTTCATAGTGGCAATGACAAGACATGTTTGTATAGAGTGGCACTGCCTGGAATTTTGTATAGGCAATTGTGAATGATTCATGCCAGAGATCATGTAGCGATGGCTAAAGAAACAAATATGTGAATTTTTTGGTGTCTGATTGCAGTGATTACTTGCACACAATTGCAGCATTACAGGACTTTGGGAAAAACAAAGTCATAGTTTTAGTGATTATTTTTGTTGATCTGCAATCAGGCAGCTGAATTGTGATCAAACGGTGGACATTCTAATACTTGCATGTTTGTAAGAAACAGTGAATGAGCTTTAACTTCTTGCCGTCCATGAAATACAGATCTGCGGTGACAAGGAGGGTAGGCTCTAACACCCACATGCTGCACATATGCGTCCAAGGTTTCTCGGCTGAGAGCGCACTCACTGCATGCTTCCAGCACAGTAACCTAGCTATCTCAGACATATCCTGGTCTCTGGTCAAGACTGGGATCCGGTGGTGTGGATTCCTCATCATGTGACCACTGTGACAGGCAACCACTGTAATCACATGACTGAGATGACATGTCCTCCCATCCCCTGGAGTAAAATACCCTTTAAAAGGCCACCAGGAAGGGGCAGAAAGTGGTTAAAATGACCCTTCACTATGCTATTCCAAAGTTCTGAGAGTGTCAAATACCTGCTCCTCTGTGGTTTTTCCTGTTGGCTCATTTATTTTTTTCCATTTTTATTTATTTTTTTATATTTTTTATTTAGAAAGGATAACATCACATCTGACATACATACAGTGACTCCTGATTGGGGAGTGTATATAGCAAGTACTATAGGGCCGCTTTAAAATAAGCCGCACTGACCTATGTAGCTGCAGGAAAGTGTGTTCTACTACTGTACTGTGAATGGTCAGATCAGATCACTTACTGCTTTACGTCCATTAGGTTTAGGTAGAGTTAAAAAATTATTGTAACACACTGCATTAATACTGGTTGCAGGATATTAAGTAAACACAAGATGGCAGTGTTCTATGGTTCAGTTATCCAGACTCTATTGACGCAATGCATTGTTGAACTTGTATGCTGGTAACAGCACTTCTGCACTCAGACCAGAAGGGAACAGACTAAATTTCCCAGAAGAGCTGGCAAAGGGGCGGGAGTATATATATGGAGGAGCCCAGGAACTTTACAGGAAGGAAGTAGATGGTGAAAGGCGGAAGAGGGGTGTGTGAGGGAAAGGCTGTGTGGGACCCCAGAGATCAGGCTGGATCAAAACCTGTCATGGAGAAGGAAAGAAGGACTGCAGACTGCTGGTATCGCTGACGAGCAGGACAGTCAGTCCTGCAGGCAGGTGGATCGTAGTGCTCTTATCTGCATCATTTCTTGACAGAGGGACCAAAAGAACACAGGAGCCCCCCCCCCCCAACTGAGGGACTACCTCTTACGGTGGACAGGCTACAAACCGGATGAGAGGATTCTATAACCCAGATTATCAGAAGTTGCAAGTAACTGTGTTAATTTCAATTGTTCAATTCAGGACATCTTACATCTTACACCACAAATTATCACACTGAGACCCAGACTGCCTAGCCCATTCTATATTATGGCCTACTGTTCTAGTGCCTCACTAAATCCCTGAAAAAGGAGGACTTTGGCTACAGCATGTGCCCCCTGCAGACAGGACTACACAAGTATCTCATTTAAAGCCTCTTCCAGCTTCAAAAGGAACTTGCTTCACTTGGCTAGTTCACCATCTTTAGGGGTTTGACCTCTGCTGAAGTCTGCTTCTGCCCATTTATTCAATTTTAACTAGTTCTAGCCTTCATTCTTTGTGTTAACAGGCCTTACTCAGTTTCAACATCACTCAAAGGGGGAATCTTTCTGTCACTATACCATCTTGAGGAAATCTTGCTCTTACACAAGGAGGGATCTGAACCTTAACGTGCACCAACTAGGACCCCATCAAGCTCGCAGAAGATTTGTCACCATTCTTTAAAGAGATACAAAAGGGGACACTACTGCTTATATGAAAAGTATTCATCTCAAGAGTTAAACCCAGTTACGAGCAGCTGAGAACCCAAAAGTGAGTTAGCCTGACATCTTGATAGTTCACTTCAGCTCACTTGGGGAGAGATATCTCAGAAAGTGGAATTGATGTTTAAATTCTGATCCTGCAGGACACTTGCTTAAAGTGATACTGCGCTTTATTACTTTGTTGAACCATTTAGCACTGATCACTGTATTAGTGTCACTGGGGATGTCAGTGGCAGTTAGTCAGTTCCCCCCCAGTGTCAGAATGCCCGCTGCAGTCCCACTATAAGTCACTGATCGCTGCCATTGCCAGTATAAAAAAAAATTCCAGTATATATACCACCATTTGTAGATGCTAAAACTATCACATAAACCAATTAATTTGCATGTATTTTTTGTCTTTATTGGACATCTACTGCCATCCTTCTTGTGCTTGCACTCTTTATATTCTGACCTCAAAACAATCAGAATAGTTATCCACTTAACCACTTGCCCTCCAGAGGATTTATTCCCCTTCCTGACTAGGCCACTTTTTCAATACAACGCTGCGTTACTTTAACTGACAATTGCGTGGTCATGCAACGCTTCACATAATGAAATTTATGTCCTTTTTTCCCACAAATAGAGCTTTCTTTTGGTGGTATTTGATCACCTCTGCGGTTTTTATTTTTTGCAACCGACAATCTTGAAAAAAAATATAATTTTGACTTTTTGCTATAAAACATATCCAATAAAAAAAATTTAAAACATCAAATTTTTTTATAAATTTAAGCCAAAATGTATTCTGCTACATGTCTTTGCTAAAAAAAAAAATCCCAATATGTGTAAATTAATTGGTTTACATGAAAATTTTAGCATCTACAAATTAAGGTATATATACTGGATTTTTTTTTTTTATACTGGTAATGACGGCGATCAGCAACTTATAGCGGACTGCAGGACTGTGGCGGGCATTCTGACACTGGGGGGGAACTGACTAACTGCCACTGACATCCCCAGTGACACTAATACAGTGATCAGTGCTAATAAAAAGCACTGACGCTGTACTAATGACTCTGGGCAGGATGGGGTTAACATCTGGGGTGATCAAAGGGTTAACTGTGTGCGGTGTGTGTTTTATTACAGAGCGGTCAGTATATCTGCTTGCCCGTACATCCTGTATGGGCAAACAGATATACTAACAGGTCTACAGGAGACCTGCAAGGCACCAGTGATCTGAAGATCACTGGTGCAATGTTTTAGAGGCTCCTGCAACCAAAAATAATAAATGCCCATTTTTTTACTTGCAAAAAATATGCATTTTATAATTTTGGTCAAAAGGTGAACTTATCCTTTAAAGCAAAACATTTTGGCTGAAAAGCTACTGGGGTAAACCCAACTTTACTCTAGTATGGTTGCTGCTAACCTTGGTTATCCTACACTTTTGTTTTCATCCTTTGGAACTCATCTAACAGCAAGGGCGGACTGACAACTGATCGGGCCCCCAGGCAATAGGGGATCATGGGGCCCCTGTGTCCTTGTCCAAACTTAAAAAAGCCTATGAAAAAGGTACCAGGGGCATCTCATGGGGCCCCCTACTGACCCCAGGCCCTTGGGCAGTGCCCAAGTTTCCAAATGGTCAGTCTGCCCCTGTCTAACAGATTTCAAGCTAAGCTCCAGCTGGAAAGCAAAGACTACTGCATGGAAGCCATGTTCAACAATGCTCTTCTTTCTTTTGAAGTCCATATTTGATAGCAATTTTTGCCAACAAGCATGTCCTGTAATCTCCCTGTGTAGGGCAACCTCTGTGTATTATGACCAACCATAACGCCCTATGGAGATCATCTCACAGCCATGTTTCCTCCCCATTGTAGTTTAGGAAATAAAGCAGTGATGTGCTTAAAGCGGAGTTCCACTCACCCTGTCAAAAAATAAAAGTCAGCAGCTCTAAAACTCTAGCTGCTGACTTTTAAAAAACAGCCACTTACAAGTCCCTTGGTCCCGCGGTGTGTCCCCCGCAGCCTGTTTCACCGGCCGTCCTGTATTCCAGGAGACCGGCATCTTCAGTGTGGGCACCCGGCTGCGACAGCTTGTGGCTTCACAGCAGGGTACCTACTGCGCATGCGTGAATAGCGCTGCACTTCATGAAAGGTCCTGTAGTCTTCTGGATCTGTCACGTGTCCCAAAAGACTACAGGGAGGGAGGACACCTTTCGCTTCCGGTCGCCTAGGCGATCAGGCTGGAAGTGGGAGCGGGTACCTGTCAAATTCGGGTACCGCTCCCCCCCTGCCCCCCAAAGGTGCCAATCCTTAATGGGGAGCGGGGGAGCAGTCCTTAAAGCGGAACTTCCCCTTTTGGGTGGAGCTCCGCTTTAAGTCAAGTTTCCTTCAGTAGTCAGTTACGATGTGCACAGCAGGTTGTTGACCACTACAACTATGGAACTATTTTAATGAAGGCCACTCCTCAGGCACCACCAACATACACACCCACAACGTCATTGCGTTTCCCATTAAATAATGGGAATTACAGTTATAGTATACCCCAGGTAAAGACGTCAGATGTGACATGCAGCACCTCTACCGGTCCTCCCCCAGGCAGGGTCAGGAGGCAGAAAAAGCATGATTATTGAAAAAGTAAAACACAAATTTTAAACTGCTATAGCGTTTTTGATGTGCATGGGGACAGGGAGCTAGGAGTGTAGAGTTGGATAGATTCTGGTATTCACCTTTAATCATTTGGTTGGTGTTATAGCTTACACCAGCCCTGAAGTATGATTGTGTTTTACTGAAACAATCCATACAAGCTCTGTGTGTTACAGTTGGTTAGGTTCTGATATGATACATGTACCAGCAAGAATAGAAAAGTTATTACACGCTAAAATACATTTTGTGTGCTACAGTATGTATTAAAAGAAGCCCAGTAACCAACCTAAAAAAGTAGGTAAATTGCAGAAAAATAATGTACTTGCTTCGTTTTTCTTTCAGTAAACACTTTTTATCTACTTGCATTGTGCCCCTGAGCTTGCTAGGGAATTTTGACCATTTCAGGAGACAGTTTTCTAGCACAGCCCTCTCTCTCTTTGCATGTCATAGCCCTCTCCCCCCTCCCTTTACCTCCCTATATAACCTTTTATTTAGATGCCAGGAGAGGAGCCAAGGGGAATACTATAGAGTGTCATTTGAGCAACAGCTCTACGTCTGCTGGGGCTATTGATATCATATCCAAGATGGCGGTGTCCAGCACCAGTCTCAGTGCTTTTAGATTGTCTGTAATCTTATGGAAAGATTGCTGCTGAAATGAATGGTCTGGCAATGGGATCTCCATAACTTTCTATAGACTTACACTGTTGCAATGCAGTTAAAGGTAATAAGTTATCGCTGCATTTTTATTAATGACTATTAACACTGGATTTCCAGGTCCTCAGATGAAGGCTGGTACCTGTATGCAGACAGCTCCAACGGTGAATTTGGGCACATGGCTCACATCATGACTCCTCTTATTTCTCGCACTGGACCAAAATGCAAGCTAACATTCTGGACCTATATGGATGGAGCAACTGTGGGCTCATTGCAGGTAAGCCCAGCAGCTGAATTAAAGATAATATTTAAGTATATTATGTAGTTGTATTATTGTTTAAAAACATATACTGTATATGTACAGTGTATTATACGTTTTTAATGTCTTTTTTATTCTTAATGGTCAGGATTCAGCAAGTATAAACTTTTAAAATAAACTGTACATACTTTCATTCTTTTTCAGTAGATGGAGCTCTAGGCTACTTTTCAGACTAGCATTACCTTCTTTGCACTAAAAATGCCTGCTGTTTACAGACCTATGTACACAAACAATTGAATGAGCCAGAGCAGTGAGTCCTCCCACTTCCATTCCATGCTTACTGCTAGCACAGACCACTGAGTATGTTGTATCACAGTTATGTGATAATTTATGTTTTGGGGGTCTATTTTTGAGATGTGCAAAGAGAGATCACACAAACACTTGCAGGTAAAATCAAACTGTATATAACTAGAGATGAGCGAATCGAACCAGGCGAACCGGAATTCGAGTCGAATTTCAGGAAATATTCGATTCGCGTCGAATCCGAAATTTTGCCTACTTTGGGTGCGCGAATCGAATATTTCCCGATCAGCCGGCAAAAGTGTCCCTGCAGTGAGCTCCGCTATTTCTGACAGTTCTCTGACAGAAGGAACACATGTTTAGCGGTTGAAACATTGTATCTATTAGTTTCCATTTAGGATACAGATGTTTCAACCGCTGTACATGTGAAGAAGCTGTCAGAGAACTGTCAGAAATAGAGGAACTCTGCACATACACTTTTTGCCGGCTTGGAATTATTCTTATTTTCATCCTACTTCTTCTTCTTCTTCATCCTCATCCTCATCCTCTTCTTCTGAGGATGAGGATGAAGAAGAAGAAGAAGAAGAAGAAGTAGGATGAAAATAAGAATAATTCCAAGCCGGCAAAAAGTGTATGTGCAGAGTTCCTCTATTCTGCAGATACACTTAGAGGAGCTCTGCAGTTACACTTAGAGGAGCTCTGCACATACACTTTTTGCCGGCTTGGAATTAATCTTATTTTCATCCTACTTCTTCTTCTTCTTCTTCATCCTCATCCTCATCCTCAGAAGAAGAAGAAGAGGATGAGGATGAAGAAGAAGAAGAAGAAGTAGGATGAAAATAAGAATAATTCCAAGCCGGCAAAAAGTGTATGTGCAGAGTTCCTCTATTCTGCAGATACACTTAGAGGAGCTCTGCACATACACTTTTTGCCGGCTTGGAATTAATCTTATTTTCATCCTACTTCTTCTTCATCCTCATCCTCATCCTCAGAAGAAGAAGAAGAGGATGAGGATGAAGAAGAAGAAGAAGAAGTAGGATGAAAATAAGAATAATTCCAAGCCGGCAAAAAGTGTATGTGCAGAGCTCCTCTAAGTGTATCTGCAGAGCTCCTCTAAGTGTATCTGCAGAATAGAGGAACTCTGCACATACACTTTTTGCCGGAAACCGCTGTATGGAGTGAATGTCCCAGAACTGTCAGAAATAGACTATTTCTGACAGTTCTGGGACATTCCTTCCATACAGCGGTTGAAACATTGTATCTATTTGTTTCCATAAATGGATCCATTTATGGAAACAAATAGATACAATGTTTCAACCGCTGTATGGAAGGAATGTCCCAGAACTGTTAGAAATAGTCTATTTCTGACAGTTCTATGACATTCCCTCCATACAGCGGTTGAAACCGCTGTATGGAGTGAATGTCCCAGAACTGTCAGAAATAGACTATTTCTGACAGTTCTGGGACATTCACTCCATACAGCGGTTGAAACATTGTATCTATTTTTTTCCATAAATGACATTCTGCAAATACACTTAGAGGAGCGCTGCAGATACACTTTTTGCCAGCTTGGAATTAATCTTATTTTCATCCTACTTCTTCTTCATCTTCTTCTTCTTCATCCTCATCCTCATAAGAAGAAGAAGAGGATGAGGATGAAGAAGAAGTAGGATGAAAATAAGAATAATTCCAAGCCGGCAAAAAGTGTATCTGCAGTGCTCCTCTAAGTGTATCTGCAGAATGTCATTTATGGAAAAAAATAGATACAATGTTTCAACCGCTGTATGGAGTGAATGTTCCATAACTGTCAGAAATAGACTATTTATGACAGTTCTGGGACATTCACTCCATACAGCGGTTGAAACCGCTGTATGGAGGGAATGTCATAGAACTGTCAGAAATAGACTATTTCTGACAGTTCTGGGACACTCACTCCATACAGCGGTTGAAACATTGTATCTATTTGTTTCCATTTGTTTTCATCTCCAAGGGCATTTAAATTAAAGGTACAGTGTTCTGCACTAATTTAAAGGCTCTCTGAAGCCTAGAAACCCTTTTAATAAGTTAAATTCGTAGCGAATTAATTCGCATCGAATCGAATTTCATACTGGAATTCGCCGAATCAGCCGAATCGAATTTTTGAGAAATTCGCTCATCTCTATATATAACATTTAATTAAGTAATGACAGATAAAGACAACACATGTAATACTATTAGAAAACTGTAACAAGAAACTTAGCTATGGATGCCTTTCACCAAGGAGTCCTGCCTGTTTTCCAACATCTTGGCAGATGATCAGACCAGACGCATGTGTGTAGCAGCCCTGGTGAGAGACTACCGTAGCTTGTTCCAGTTTTTGGCTATGGTATATACAGAAATAATTAGTAGTAAATTCCAATCATAACCCTTGGAAAGTAGTATTTCCTTTTAGGGAAGATAACACACATTCCTGAAAGGGCTTGAGCCTCGATTATGGAAAAAGTGCACTTTCTCCACCAGTGTATAAACATTGAATGAGAGAGAGAGAGAGAGAGAGAGAGAGCCTCATGGCAAATGGCACCTTCTGTGCTGGGTGCAGCTGTCAAACCTTGCTGTCATGACAGCCTTGATCCCCACCAAAAACAAGGAAGCAGAGTCATTCCCAATCATGTGATCACTGTGATAGCAAGGGCAAGCTGGTCTCAACTTTCAGAGGTCACTGCAGCTTGCAGTGTACCTCTGTTTATTACTGTTACTGTCTGACACAATTTTAATATTAAAACAATGCACCAAATGAAATTCATGTTTGGTCTTAATACATTTAAAATGTATTTGTTGTAAGTGCCCTGGTTGGGTGAGCTTCCCCACTGGGCTTGTTTTTACTGCTTTTACAAGTTCTGCAATACATCATTTTCTGCAATCTGGAATTCTGTGTGCTCTCTGCCGCTGTACCACACTGCGCCTACCCAACAGGTAGGCTGGTTGTACACAAGTCGATCTATTGCTCGGCTTGTGTGCAATCAGCCTGCCCAAACATATAGGTAGACATCCTTGCCATCAGAATACAATGATCAGTGTTGCTGGCTATAGCCAGCGGCACTGATCGTTCAGGTAAAAACAAACAAGCTGGTTCAATCGACTTGTGAACAACCAGCCTGTCCATTTTTTCACAAACGATCAGTGCCACCTGCTATAGCTGGCAACATTGATCTTTGCATTCTGATTGGAAGGAATTCTCCCTGCTATCAGAATACAATACCACATTGGGAGGGATTTCCCAATCAACTTCGAATGTGTGGATGGGGGAATTGGCTATTTTTTTTTCATTCAACCCACTGGTTGAACAAAAAAAAATGAAACATGTATGGCCACCCTTGAACTTACAAGGATGGTGTCTTATCTTATCTCCCCTTTCTCCTTCATGGCAGCCTGTGAACGTCCGCACTGTAAAGCTTCTGTAAGCCTTCCTCTCTAACATAGCCAAGACATATAAACAAGGCCTGGAAAGGCATACATTTTATTTACAGAAAGTAACATATAGGGTAGCACAGTGGCTAAATGGTTAGCACTTCCACCTGGCAGTACTAGGGTCATCAGTTCAAATCCCAACCATGGCACCACCTACCTGGAGTTTGCATGTTCTTCCTGTGCCTGCATGGGCTTCCTCGGGGTAATCCGGTTTCCTCCCACACTCCAAAGACATGCTGGGAGGTTAATTGGCTCCTGTCTAAATTGGCCCTAGTATGTGTATGTGTGAATGTGAGTTAGGGACCTTGGATTGCACACCCCTTGAGGGTTAGGGACTGATTTGAATGTACAATATACTGTTGCAAGAAAAAGTATGTGAACCCCTTGGGATTACGTGGAGTTTTGCATGAATTGGGCATAAAATGTGCTCTGAACGTCATCTAAGTCACAACAATAGAAGAACACAGTCTGCTGAACATAATACTACACAAACATTAGATGTTGCCATGGTTTAATTGCACATAACATGTAAACATTCACAGTGCAGGGAGGAAAAAGTATGTGAACCTTTGGACTTAATAACTGGTTGACCCTCCTTTGGCAGCAATAACCTCAACCAAACGTTTCCTGTAGTTGCAGATCAGACCCGCACAACGATCTGGAGTAATTTTGGACCACTCCTCTTCACAAAACTGTTTCAGTGTAGCAATATTCTTGGGATGTCTGGTCTGAATCGCTCTCTTAAGGTCATGCCACAGCATTTCAATCGGGTTGAGGTCAGGACTCTGACTGGGCCACTCCAGAAGGCGTATTCTGTGCTGTTGCAGCCATTGTTTTGTTGAATTACTTGTATGCTTTGGGTCATTGTCCTGTTGCATCACCCATCCTCTGCAGAGCTTCAGTTGGCGGACAGATGGTCGTACGTTTTCCTGCAAAATGTCTTGATAAAGTCTGGAATTCATTTTCCCATCAATGACAGCAATCCGTCCAGGCCCTGAGGCAGCAAAGCAGCCCCAAACCATGATGCTCCCTCAGCCATGTTTTACAGTGGGGATGAGGTTTTGATGTTGGTGTGCTGTGCCTTTTTTTCTCCACACATAGTGTTGTGTGTTCTTCCCAAACAACTCAATCTTGGTTTCATCTGTCCACAGTATATTTAGCCAGTAGTGCTGTGGAACATCCAGGTGCTCTTTTGCAAACTTCAAACGTGCTGCAATATTCTTTTTGGACAGCAATGGCTTCCTCCGTGGTGTCCTCCCATGTACTCCATTCTTGTTTAATGTTTTCCTTATTGTAGATGTGTCAACAAAAATGTTAGCATGTGCCAGAGATTTCTGTAGGTCTTTAGCTGACACTCTGGGATTCTTCTTTACCTCATGCAGCATTCTGCGCTGTGCTCTTTCAGTCATTTTTACAGGACGACCACGCCTAGGGAGAGTAGCAACAGTGCTAAACTTTCTCCATTTGTAGACAGTCTGTCTTACCGTGGACACATGAACATCAAGGCTTTTGAAGATACTTTTGTAACCCTCTCCAGCTTCATGCAAGTCAACAATTCTTGATCGTAGGTCTTCTGAGAGCTCTTTTCTGTGAGGCATGGTTCACATCAGATAGTGCTTCTTGAAACCAGTAAACCCAAAACAGGTGTGTGTTTTTTAAGGGCAGGACAGCTGTCAGCAACACATCCAATATCATCACACTGATAGGAGTCAAGGTTGGCTCACTCCTGGCTCCAATTAGCTCTGGGAGAAGTCATTAAGCTAGGGCCTCACATACTTTTTCCTCCCTGCACTGTGAATGTTTACATGTTATGTGCAATTAAACCATGGCAACATCTAATGTTTGTGTAGTATTATGTTCAGCAGACTGTGTTCTTCTATTGTTGTGACTTAGATGACGTTCAGAGCACATTTTATGCCCAATTCATGCAAAACTCCACGTAATCCCAAGGGGTTCACATACTTTTTCTTGCAACTGTATTTGTAAAGCACTGTGTTAATTGATGGCGCTATATACGTACCTGAAATAAATAAATAAAAATATAGTGTCTGAAGGGGGAGAGTTTTCAGTAAGGGCTTCAACAAAATGGTGGCTAGAAGAAACAGGAGCAATTCTGGAGGCAATTTACAGTGCACACTTCATTTGGTAGCATAATTATTAACGTGGAATGTATCTTCTTTTGTTAAAGAACATTAATTGTTATTTAACTGTTTTGGTTAAAGTTCCACTTTAAGTGGGATAAATATTTATAATGCCAGATTTCAGCAGCTCCTGAAATGCATTGGCTTAAATTATGAGGAAAAAAAAATGTTTTTAGACTTTTAGGAAACATCTAAGGCCAGTTCACTGTTATAGTTGCTGTTTCGGATAACTAGACAGTGTTTAGAGAATCCTGACTTGTTAGGCTGGGAGCACAGGTGGTCTCCAAACTATTCCCCCAAAAAAGTGAATAATGAAAAATGTTTAAATAAAGTACGAATAAAAAAAAAATTACAAATGGTAATAACCACACTTGGAAGGAATAGAAAACAATACATGGAATAGAGAGCATGTGACTCTAGTGGGAACTGGCTTGCACAGGGTAATGCATGTCATTCCTTTTACGCAAACATTTTATATAACATATTCTTAGATAGAGTTCAGTCAGGTAGGCTTGAGGATAATCTCCTTTTGATTCTAACTGTTACGGAGAGGAAGCAACCTTTATATTTTGCTTTACTCTACAATGAACTTTGGCAGGTGTAATTTCACACCGTCTAAAACCTGGGCAGTAATCAGCACATAAATAGCGATTACAGTCCTAATGAGAGCGAGACAAAACCCACACACTAATTATGTTACATTTCTGCACATATGTTGTGATAGTCCAAGGTTGCAGCAATTACAATAGTGAAATTATGCATTAAGGTGTACGGTAAAAATTGCTGCATGCTGATTCATGTTCCTCTATCTATGTAGGGCTATGAATATCATCTTCTGTGGTTACAAACTAACCTTCAATAACAATTCAATGTCATTTTTCTGTGTACTTATATCCCATGAAAGCAATGCAACAGCTGGCAGAAGACTATGCATAATAACGGTGATAATAATTATGATAATAATAATCGATGTCTCAATAGAAGGCAAATGAATGACAGATGGTAATCTAAATTATAATGCACATGATAATCACTGTTAATAAATGATATTAAATTATTGTCCCAAAAAAAATAATGAAGTGCACAGTTAAAATTTGTAGGTAGAAACTGTTTTACCTATCAAAAGATTTTTAAAGTAATGTTCATTGTGATTAGGATTGAGTGAAATGTAGCTGTAATGTCCAGGTAATTTTGGTGAAAACTGGGAGATTTTGGCAAAATGTTAATGATTTGGAAACATTTATTTGAAAATTTAAATGATACTACTCGGCACTTTTACCACCTTCGTGCCCAGGCTAATTTTTACCTTTCAGCGCTGTCGCACTTTGAATGAAATTGCGCGGTCATGCAACAATGTACCCATATAAACTTTTTAAAAAATTTTCCACACAAATAGAGATTTCTTTTGATGGTATTACATCACCACTTTTTAATTTTTGCGTTATAATTGGAAAAACGCTGAACATTTTGAAAAAATGCGTTTTTCTTTGTTTCTGTTATAAAAGTTTGCAAATAAATAATCTTTGTATACAAATTTAGGCCAAAATGTATTCTGCTACATTTCTAGGGTGAAAATAACCCAAATTATTATTTAATATTTAGTTGGTAGCACAGTTATAGAATCCACAAACTACAGTATATATCTAAAAATCGATAATTCTGATGTACTATCTCATTTCTTGAGGCCCCAAAATTCCAGGACAGTACAAATACCTCCCAAATGACTACTTTTCGGAAGTAGACAGCCTGAGGTATTTAGTAAGAGGGATACCGTGTTTTTTGAAGTTGTCATTTTTTGTCATAATTTTGTGGAAAATGAAGAAATGAAAAAAAAAAATTCCACAATTCTTTTTTTTCAACATTCTGTCACCAATGCAGTATAGCGTCATCATATAACTGGTAACTGGAGTGGTGTTGATCAGAGACACTGACTGGCGACAGTATGTAAAAAAAAGGAATAATAATAATTTAAAAAAATGTTTTTAAATTAAAAACATATTTTTAAACATTATTTATTACATTTTAAAATAAATATGATTTTTTTTCTAGTCCTGTGACCAGAGCAATACAATGTTACCATACTAACATTTTACTACTCTTTTCAAGTCATCAGGATTTATTTATTTTTTTACTCATTATGATAGCTTATACCAGTGAATTTCATTGGTATAAGCAAGCATATGTACTGAATGAAACTGATTCATTCAGTAGCTTTTGTTGTGATCAGCTGTAATTGGCCACAGTGATCACGTGATACATATGGGCTGTGATTGGCCCAGTCTGTGCATGTGACCACTGTGACCAATCACAGCTATCAGAAAAGTTGTAAGCAATAAATGGTATTAAAGGAAGCCATTCATTGTTTACAACTGTCATGTGATCTGCTGTGATTGGTCACATGGATCACATGACACTGGCAGTGGGCTGGTGTAGTGATCTGTCATCGACACAGTCGGTGACAGATCGTGCCGGAGTGCGGCCTGTGGGGCGCGCACAAGGCGTGATCCTGGGATGACGTCCCCCCAGGATAATAGGGATCCCACTCGGCTGTCATCTTACATTAGGCAAGGCGGGAAGGTGTTAAGGCCTCATATACACTTTAGGAGCTTTTGGCCTTTTTTGCTAAAGCCCCTGAACCCAACTCACTAAAAGCCTATGTGTACATGTCCACATAGGCTTTTACCAGAGTTTAGCAGCAGCTTAGGGGTAGTTAAACACTCCTCTCATTCTCATCTGTTGAAAAATTGCGTTCAGGAGAGGAACGTTTTGGCCAAAAAATGGCAAACATGGCAAAAGTGCAAGATGCGTTTAGAGCTTGGGCATTTATTTATTTTAATGTCAAGTACTCTGGCCAATTAAATTAATAAGCGCCCAAGCGCTTAATACGGGTAAATGCGGTACCACATTTACATGCGTTTTTGCTGCATTTAGAGTTCTGCTGCCAGTAGAGATAACATATATGGCAGTTCCTGTGTACATGTAGCCTTAAGGATACAATGAACTTTAAAGCAGAACTAAACTCTTTCAATCAGCATTAACTATTTTTAATCCTTCTGCTGCTAGCAATAATAAATAGATAGGAAGGTATATTATATTTACTTGTTTTAAACTTTTTTTTCTATATTTCTCCAGTTGCTTCCTGGTGTCTGGCCTAGGCCAAAATGATGTCATACATCCCAGGAGTCTTCTTATTTTTCTTTCATCTGGAGGAGGGGAGGAGGGGTTTTCTCAGCTAAGTACCCGCTCCTGCATGTGTGCCTGAGCTAAGGACAGATGGATTCCAGAAAGTAAATGCTACATGAATCATCTGCCCTTACTCAAGATGGCCACAGCTTGAGATGCTGAGAGGTAAGTGATTTCTCAACAAAATAAAGCATGGAGACATGGATGGATGGGTGTGTTTGCTTTGATATTAAAAATGAATTAAATAGCGTTTTTGGTGCTTGTTCCACTTTAAGGGCTGGTTCATGCCAGAACAAGGTGCGGAAAAGGCATATTCCCATACCACACTGGGATGCACTACCCTTGCAATCTGCTGGTGGTGGCAACGTATTGATAATGGCACCCCAGATACAGATCACAGATACAGTGAATTTGCAGGTACCAACTTTTTATGGTACTGCAGTACCTCACGTTTTGGGGCAGAGCGTTTTTAAAAGTAGTGCATGCACTACTTTGTCTGCATCCTGGTGTGATTTGCAGCCCATTTAGATTAATGGGCTGCAAAATTGCAACACACGGGAATTGTATGGGAAACCTTTGTGTTCCAGTGTGATCCCAGTGTGAACCAACCCTAACTGGCTCCTATGGTTTCACCTATCATGGACTTGTTCTTTTGCTAAAAATCAGCATCTTATTAGCCTCATTATTTAATGTTTCTTAACAGGAAGAAAAAACAGACAATGCAATAGCAAAGAAAAAAAATACACAAATGATGATCAAATAAGCTAAAAAATACATAAATACTAAATTTAATAAACTAAACCACCCTAAACACACTCTTCAAGAAATACATACACAGACATCAACAATGCTTTCATTGTGGAACCATCTTTGATTAGCGATCATCCAGTCCCAACGTTCACTTCCTGGACTGAGATGATGGCTCATGTAAATCATGGTACCTATGCAGTTTTTGACATTGTTCCCAATGGTCTGACACAGATCAGCCCCTGTGGTGCAGTCTCTCACCTTGTGACCTGTCTGCGAAAAGCAGCTCAGCTGGTGCTCAAGTGCTGCTATATAGAAAAAAAAAGAACTAGGTCTTTTGAAAAATAATACTAGGATTATAAATTTTGTGACACGCCAAGAGCTAGACTTGTAAAGTTAATAAAAGATCCACCTTAATGATCTGTTTATCCCACTGTAAGGCTGGTTTCAGCTTTTAGCTGGCTTGTGGTAACTCTCTATGAAAATAGATTTCATGTATTTGTAATAGCTGAATTGAAACCTTAATCTATGAACTTTTGAAAGAATCCATAAGGAGAAATTGTGTTTTCATGTATTTGTGTGTCTATGCCTGTTCATTTTTATAAATATCCAGATTCCAACCAATATTCAGCATGTAGCTCCAATATGTGACAAAGAAAACACTGCTGTTTTATGTCGTAATATGATTTCTTTTTTCCTGGTTCCTACGGGGCTATATATCAAAAGCAAACAGTATTCAGAAGATATATCCCACCAATATATCATCAAACTTGCTCAGCTCGATTGTTTTACAGAGTCAATCTATCACCAGAAATTCTCATTATGAAGCGTTGCACCAAAATCTTCAATAATTTGACTTCATTTAAGATAAAAAATTCTATAACAATACCATTACACCTCGTTTTCAAAGGAGCTGAAAACCTCTCCACAAAATGCTGATCTCAGCTCATTACCATGAATGATTACTGCCTTTTGCTTTGTACAATTTGTAAAGTGTGTGTATATATATATATATATATATACAGTGCTCAGCATAAATTAGTACACCCCAACAGATTTGTCAGAAAACCTTTACTTTCCTTTCAGGATCAACATTTTCTATGGGATACTATACTACAAAATACTCCCACAAATGTGGGTCATTGATTGCAAACAAAATTAATTAATTTGTACACACAAAAAAGTATTTTTCCTAACAAATTAATTCAAGACCATGTTGCAAAAATGAATACACCCCAATGAAGGTCTTAGGAGCAAAGCTACATTTTAGACAACAAAATCCTAATTAACAAGAATTAAACTACAGGTGAGTCTAATTATTCATTAACCACTTCCTGTCCGGACACTTTTACCCCCTTCCTGTCCAGGGCAATTTTCAGCTTTCAGCGCTATCACACTTTGAATGACAATTGCGCGGTCATGCAATACTGTACCCATATGAATTTTTTACCATTTTTTTGAGACAGATAAAGCTTTATTTTGGTGGTATTTATTCACCGCTGGGATTTTTATTTTTTTTACTATGTAAATGAAAAAGTCCAAAAATTTTGAAAAAAAGTGTTTTTTTTAATAAAATTTTGCAAATAAATAATATTTCATCCTAAATCTTGGCCAAAATTTATTCCGTTATTTTTTTAGTAAAAAAAAAAATCCAAATTAGTTTATAATAAAACATTATAATTTTTAAACATTTTTTTTTACATTTTTATTTTATTTTTTTTTATATTTTTTTTTATTTTTATTTTTTATTTTTACATACTGTCACCCTAGCAGTACAGTGTCACCATGGTGACACTGTACTACTTGTGGGGGGTGATGAAGATTTTTTTTTTTTTTTTTACACTGATTGCTTTTACACCCATATAGGATGTAAAAGCAATCATTTCTCTTTCTCTCTGTCTGCATTCTTGCAGTCATTGAGAAATACTGAGTGAGCTGTGATTGGTCACAGCTTGTCACATGGTACAAGGCTGTTGTGAATAGCCTTGTACCATGTGACCTCTGTGATCATTCACAGATTTCACACGTAGTAAGCAATGATGTTACAAGTGACATCTTGCTCACTACTTTGCATGTGATCACTGATTCGCCAATCAGTGATCACATGACCGGGACCTCGTACAGAGGTCCCGTCCGACGATCGGTGTTTCACTGTGTCCAGAGGACACAGCGGACACCGGATCGCGCTAGTGCGCGCTCCTAGGGAGCGCGCACAGCTAGAAAAGGCGGGTGCCGTTTAGGAACGGCAACCCGACCTTGGACTGCCACCGCCCTGCCGTTTATAAACAGCAGGCGGACGGCAAGAGGTTAAACAGGTTTCCAGCAGACAGTTGACTATAAAAGGGCGTTACTTAACAAAGAAAACCCCTCCCATTTCATGCTGTCAACAATGGCACCACATGGAAGAGAAATGTCACAAGGACCGAGAAAGAAATTAATTTCTTTACACAAGAAAGATGAAGGCTACAAGAAGCTAAGCAAAGCTTTACTCATCAGTCAGAATACTTTTGCAAAAATTATATAAAAATGTAACAAAGAGGGAAGTGCAACCATCTCACAGAGACATCCAGGCTGTACACAGAGATTAACACCTCGACAGGAGCATTTTCTGATGAGAAGGTTTAAAGAAAATTGCCATGCAAGTTCACTGCAGTTAGCTTAAGAAGTAGAAAGCCAAACTGGGGTAATTATTTCCTTTGACACAATATGGCGTACACTGTAGAGGAATGGCTTGCATGGGTGTCATCCACGATGGAAGCCTCTCCTAAAGCCCAAGCACAAAAAAGCCCACCTAGAATTTGCCAGGGCCCTTGCTGAAAAAGAAGAACACAACTGGGACACTGTACTTTGGAGTGATGAGACCAAGATAAATGTTTTTGGAACTGATGGTTTCAAAACTGTATGGAGTTGGAAAGGTGAGGAATACAAAGAAAAATGCATGGTGCCTACAGTGAAACATGATGGTGGCAGTGTCCTTCTGTGGGGCTGCATGAGTGCTGCTGGTGTCAGGGAATTGCATTTCATTGATGGTATAATGAATTCACTGATGTACTGCTCTATAATGAAAGAGAAGATGCTACCATCACTCCGTGTCCTTGGTCATTGTGCACTTTTCCAACATGACAATGATCCAAAACACACATCTAAGGCCAGCGTTGCATTTCTGAAGAAGAACAAGATGAAAGTGATTCAGTGGCCAAGTATGTCTCTTAATCTGAACCCAATCAGACAACTATGGGGAATTCTGAAGATACAAGTTGAGCATCACTCTCCATCCAGCATCCAGACTCTAAAAAATGTCATTCTTGAAGAATGGAAAAAGATGTTGCAACATGTTGCCAACTTGTTCATTCCATGCCTAGAAGACTTGGTGCTGTCCTTACAAATCATGGAGGTCATACCAAATACTAGATGTTGTAGTTTTTGTTGTGGGGTGTATTCATTTTTGCATCAACTAATTTTATTAAAAGTGAGGATTTTGTAATCTAAGTTATATTATTAACCTTACCTTCATGTAATGAGCTAAACAAATGTTTATAAAACTCAGTTTTGTCAAAATTTTGGAAATTGTTCTTGTGTTCCTTGAGATATTGATTAAAATCTTACTTTTCAAAAGGAGTGTACTCATTTATGCTGATATATATATATATATATATATATATATATATATACACCAATTGTTTAATAATTTTTTTTATCTTTTGGTATCCTTTTTTGCATCTCAGTACTGCTGATAATTGTATTTTGTATTTCAAAATGATATATTTAAATTTTTTTTAATCAATTAAAATTTTTCATTTCAAAACTTGCAAAAAAAGGTAGATTATATTGGGAAAAAATTCAGAATTACAATCCAGAGCAGAAAGTATGCAATGAAACATATGCAAACATTCTGTATAGGTAAACACTCGAGCGTGGCATAGCAGCGCTTAGCAAACATGTTGGTACTTTCAGATACAGTATTAAAATAGTTCAAGCACAAATGTGGTGCTTCTTTATACAATAATCTAAGGTATAGACAACCTTGCAACATAATTCTGTCAGATCAATGGGGCTGAGGCCTGGGTTTCCAGCCATGGAGCCCATAGCTTTTCAAATTTGCCTGGGCACTCTCTGTGCTTATAAATAAATCTCCAGTCTATGGGTCTTTTCCATCTGTTACTGATATCATTTAGCTTTTAAGCCAATTTTTGTCAACATGTACTTACTCCTATTTGGACTATAATAATATCTCTGGACCGGTTTTTATACTGACAGTCCTGGATCATCCCATAACACAAAGTACCTGAAGAGAGATATTCATGGAAGGATCACCAGGAAATATTTTAATGAATGAATGAATTGAAAAAGATGTTTAAAATGATTTTTTTTAAAGCTTTTATCAAATTGTAATGCTTAGATTTGGATATACTTTAAAAATAATAAAAAAAATGTATGTAGCTACCCAGACACATAAGACAGTGTACTTAAAGGTAAATTATACCTTTAGTACAAGATGTCCTTTTTCCTTTTGCTGCTGCTGCCATATACAGCAGCAGTTGTACTGACATGCAAACAAACAGCCAGAATTTCTATATTTTTTCTTACCTTTGCCAGCTTTCTTGTAAGAGTGATTGCTGATTGATCACTTCTACATGCTGAGTAAGTTGTGTCCTCTGATCTCCCTTGGATAATATGAACAAAGAAGGATAAAGCTCTGAACACTTCCAGGTTCAGAGCTGTCTAGCCTCTGCCACTTTGACCATGAAAGAAGCTGATTGAGCATCCAACGTGATCGCAGCCCCATTTGTTCCTGTGAAGGAGCCATACTCTGCTGGAGCACTGGAGACTGCCAAGTGTACAGCTCGAATACTTACCTGCTTCTATTACATTACTTTATTACTGGCTGAACCAGTGGGGACCACTCCTTCTCTGTTGATAAGTGACAATCTGAAGCTTGTTGGTCAGCGAGGAAGAGATGACCTTGAGCCAGTTTAGTTATCCTATTGCAGGCAGACCTCCATCAGCAACAGGCTTACTAGGGATATGACCTGTATTGCATATAAAAAGTATCCATGTGAGTGTTGGCAGGTGTAGTTCTTCTCCACCGAACAGGTTGCACCTTGCCATTTGGTAATGGAGTGAAGACCTAAGGGGAAGATGTTTGCCTGTAGCCTCCATAGGTGGCACATGAGAGTCAGCTGTCTGATTGGATGCTGCACTTCCAGTGACCTTTTGTGGTCATCTTGGTGTGTTAATAACAGTAGTGCTAATAACGAGCAATGCCCTAATGGGTTTGACAGGTATTTTGTGACTGGATATTCCAGGGAGATAAAACATTGTCTGGCAGGGACAGAGTTCTAGAACCAGGGAAAGGTTCAAGTGTAAGTAAAGCCAGAGTAGGGGAACACTGCGGTGTCAAAATACACAAAGCACATGGATAAATTCCCAAGTGGATAGGTTGGATAGATCACACTGGAAGCTGCTACACCCAACTCATGTAACCAAAATGAAAAGACAGTACATTTCATCAAAATAGGAGCACTGATCCAAAATATGTGGTAAGGTAACAAACTCACCCCAAGCATTGGAGAGTAAAAGGTCACATGAAAACGCAGCTCACAGTAGACAGCTCCAGAGGATCAAGGTGCAAAACAATGAGGGTGCATGACATGACTCACATGTTAAAGCTTTTGGTAAGTACAGCACCTGATTGTGGGTCCAGATGGATGTCTCAAATGCCGGGGACTGCTGGAGTGGTAGCAGGATGGCCGGGTGACACCAGGGAGGATGTGAAGGGTTGGTAACGCTGTCAGCGGCTGTGGGCCCGGAACAGATGCACCCACGGGCCAGATGTAACCCATAAATATTTTTACCATGGTGTGAATAATTCTTAATATATGGTCATTGCTGGTTTTAGATGATTATTTACTATTCACAAAGATATATGAGTAATAGAAGGCACATAATGTGTTAAAGTTGTTGGAGGAGGGGAAATATGGATGTCTCACCCCATGGCCCCTCCTTTATAAACTCCCTCTCTGCCAGAGGAAGGGGTAATCCCCGAAACATGTAGGCCCTAGTCCCAGAAATCGACTGCCCCTTGATCTTTACTTGGTTTCTTGTGGCTCTTTGCCATCTGGGGAGTTTTTCCAGTGTACTTTGGTGCCCACAACAGTATAGTCCTTCAGGGCACTTCCTCGAGTACCTGACATTATCTCTGGGTCCCAAGCGGATCACATCAGGCTATGTCTGTTCTGGCCTTAAATAATGAAATGAACTTGGGTGTCTTTCTTCATAAGTAGTGTCCCTTTAAGGTAAAATGTTTAATAGTTTTTATGTGACCTTTTATTCTCCAGTTGAAAAATATGTGACTTTTCATATGCTTGGGGTGAGTTTGTTACCATACCACAAATTTTGGATCAGCGCTCCCTATTTTGATGTCCGAACACTGCTGTGTGCTGTAGTTGGCACCGATCTCCAGTAGTGCTTCTGCCTCTCGTTCAAGGCCCTTTTGACCGCCACTAAGTCAACCACCACTCTGCTAAGACCCACTCAGTCTGTATTGTGCCCAAGGTGCCTGGGGATGCACCACAAGGACGGTAATAGTGTTTGGCTGGGACCTGCATTGTGCCTGAGTGGAGTGATCACTTACTGATTGCTGGAAGTTACTAAACTGCTACTGAGTGTCAATGAACCTGTTACTGAGTGTTACTGAACCTGCCACCACAAGGATTACTGCATCTGTGTAAGACAAAGTTACTAGTGCTCGCTTTACCTTGCAAGTGTAAATCTGGAAATAGATGGATCAAAATTTGACTGAATTTCAATCCTTCTATGGGGAGGCTAGTTGTACCGATGCTGATCCATCAGTCAAGTTCAGAACAACCAGCCTGTCAGGATTTTTTTGGTCGATCATGCTGGTGACTATAGCCGCCAGCAGTGATCATTGTATTTTGGTGGGGAAGGCTCCTCATGCTCCCCAATAGCAGAACACAATAGTACTTTAGGAGGGGTTCCCCTATCAAGACAGAATATGTTGATGGGGGAGTAAAGCACTTGTCTTTCCTTCCACCCGTGATTGAAGGAAATAAAATTGCATAATGTATGGCCTGCCTAAGTGTTATCAATTGACTTGCATTCAGCTTAATATAATACTGTGAACCTCTCTTGGACTCTGAGTGTGCTGGTTCTTCGCGCTGGGTACCAAACCACTGGCCCCCGGCCCAGGGGCGGACTGACCATTTGGAAACTCGGGCACTGCCTGAGGGCCCGGGGTCAGTAGGGGGCCCCATGAGATGCCCCTGGTACCTTTTTCATAGGCTTTTTTGAGTTTGGTCAAAGACACAGGGGCTCCGAGATCCCCTATTGCCCAGGGGCCCCATGAGTTGTCAGTCCGCCCCTGCCCCGGCCACATGATGGTCAGATTGTTCATGCACATCCAACTATCTTTCTGGGTCCAGCTCTAGTGGAGGGGTATTGTGTATTTAGTGAATTTATTAGCAGTTTTGCTGTAAATGGATCATTTTTGTGTGTGTCTGTTTTGGCAACTTATGATAATCAAACTAACTCACATAATACAGCCTATTTCTTATACCTAGAAGCATTGTTTGAATATTATCTGGCATGTCAAATATGTATTTTGTGAACATATGATTTTTCTCTTTAAATAACGTCTCAAGCGTTTAGTGTAACTTGTGAAATCAGGCTGTCAGTGTTTGCCTTCATGATTAAACATTAATATATTCACTAGAGTGGTAATGAGATTACGTACTGTTACTTCTTATGCCTATTTTGTGATGTTAATGAACAGGATTAGCACATAGGATCATTTGCAATTCATTACGGTTGCAAACATTTTGTTTCCAAACAATATTTGCACCAAAATAAATGCCAAAGCAAACTCAGTAAACACTGTTACACTTCCCTACGTCTATGATGTTAGTAAGTTACAAACTCAAACTATTGTATTTACCTTCTGTATTGTTTTTATACCGCTGTATGTACTTGTCAGAAATAATTGTGCTATCTATACTAGAAGTTTTATATGGAATTAGACTCCTCTAAAGCTGAGTATGCACTATATTTTTTTTTGTTCAACCCAGTGGGCTGAATGAATAAAAACTGAGATATCGTCATACTAAAATAAGTAAAGTTGAATCTACCCCACTGTGCCTTTGTGTTCTGACAGGGGCCCCTCCAGCCAGAACATATTGATCAGTGTTCGCAGCCATTGGCTGCCAGATCTGGATGGATGCTGGTTTTCCAGCATACCCGTTCAACAAGACTGGCTTCTGTAGAACAGACAGCTGTACACACAGGGTGAAAGTTGGCCTGTTCCTGCCAAACCAACTGTTTTTTGCCAGTTTTCGGTCTGTGTGTACACAGCTTATGGATGGCCATACATTATACAATTTTCTTTCGAAAATTGCTTTAGATTTACCAAAAACCATATAATATGAGATCAAATCTAAACACTTTCAATTGTATCCAATTAGGCAGGCCCTTGTACTACATAGTTTAAGATAAATCTAAAGGAAATTGGGCAGAGGTTGGACAGAAAATTGTATAGTGTATAGCCAGCCTAACTGTGGCTCCTTCTTTTGCTATCAGTTTTTGACACCATCATCCTGTAAATGAATATTAAATGTCACTCCCGCCTGCTGAATGCAACACATTCAATTGACTGGACCTGCGTTTCGTCAGCCCTGCAACCACGTGCAAAGTATGCAGTTGCGGCGTGATAGTGCAGAATTTAGCGGAGTTAAAACAAGCGGTGAGAAGCTTTGTAACACCTGTTAAATGCTCTCTGAAAAGTAATCTGAATGCAGATCATTCTTCAGAGAGCAATCCAAGTGTAAGCAACGCCTTAGAAATTAGAGAAAAAAAGTCCATCATCTTCCTTTTGAATTTTGTCATCACTGCATTTGAAAACAAATGTCGATTTCACCCCACTAATGATTAGAACATTTTTAAAACTAAAATTTTCATTCAAAAATTAAAGTGGAAGTAAAGGCAAAACCTAACTAACTCTAAACCTGCTTGCAGCCACATCCTAAGCCAGGGGCAGACTGATAACTCATAGGGCCACCGGGCAATAGGGGATCATGGGGCCCCTGTGTACTTGCCCACACTCAAAAAAAGCCTATAAAAGGTACCAGGGGCATTTCATGGGGTCCCCTAGTGACCCCGGGCCCTCGGGCAGCGCCCGAGTTCTCGAATGGTCAGTCCGCCCCTGTCCTAAGCATAATCTATCTAGCCCTGTAAAGAAAAATTCACTATACTTAACTGTCCTGAAGCCGCTCCGGTCTGGTCCCATGCTGAGCTGTCTGTGGCGGCTTCATGTAGAAGTGTGCAGGAGAGGTAGCCAACAGTAGCCCCATAGTAAATGCTATGGGTCAGGACACTTAATAGACATTTCCTAGCCGTTGTCAGCTGTCTCCAGCACACAGAGGGCGCCGCTGGAGACCTGACCGGAGCGGCTACAGAACAGGTGTGTATAGCGATTTTTTTCTTTACAGGTCTAGATATATTAGACTTAGAATGTGACTGAGAGTAGCTTTAGAGTTAGTTAGGTTTTGCCACTACTTCCACTTTAACTAGCTTTTGATATAATACATCAGGGTTGATTTACTAAAGACAAATAGACTGTGCACTTTGCAAATGCAGTTGCTCCAGAACTTAGTAAATGAGGTAAAGCTTGACTTTACAAATAATATCCAATCTAATGCAAGGAACATTTAAAAAAACAGCATTTTTTCCTGCACATGATTTTTTCAAAGTGCACAGTCTATTTGCCTTTAGTAAATCAACCGCATTGAAATTTAATATCTGTTGTTCAGTTAATGAGAAACAGAACACATCCATAGATTCATTTTCAAGCTCCTGACGTTTTTCCTTGACCAATGCCCACTTCATCAGGGGAGCGTTAGTATAAGATACTATCTGTATATCTTAGAAACTGAAGAACAGATCTTAACCATGCATTGCATTTAAGGAGATCATATCTACCAGCTCAGTGAATGAATATGAAAAGTTTTTACTAAGGGCAAAGTTTATACTTTTGCTACAAAATCAGTTTGGTCTAAATCACACTGGTTATGTCCAGTAATTATTTGCAGTTTTGGTAATTATTAATAATTAGTCAGTAAAATCATTTGGTTGCTGTATTTTTAGGTACTGAAGGATTGGCTTGTTGTGATCCAGCCTTAAGAATGTTTTGAATTTCAGTATTATCTGTAACTTCTTACAGTATTATCTGAATTTCAGTATTATATGTAACAGTAAAATAGTAAACTTGATTACAGACAAACCCCAATGTCCCCTTGGTGACTGTCCCTTGGCAAGCTGATGATTTAATTCTCTGGACAAGGTTGTGCCCTTAATTGGTGACAGATTTCTTTCACTATCCTGACTTCAGTGTAACCCTGATTTTTTAACACATCCTCAACAGGAGGATACACTTTTCCACCAGATATTCTATTCCAGTGGAAAAGAGTATCTGGTACACGCGATGAAAATATCAGAGAAATGATCCACACCACATCATAATTGGACCCTGTTCATGAGAACCGCTGTGGGTGTGTATGTTAAGTTAACAACCCCCCGAAATCAGACCGCAAAATGCAGTGCGATGCGAATACCCATCGGACCAAAAAAGGGTCCTGCACGTTTTTGGTTCGGATGCGGTGCAATTTAAGCCATACAAAATGTAGGATTCCAATCGCACCGCACACATTTCGCATGTGATTTGCACAAGAATGCGGTTTGGTTCCTGTGCGAATCACATGCGCTATACCACACTGCATATATGTGAACCCAGCATAAAGGTAAAAATTCTCCAAGGACAGAATACAAGTTCCCGCAATGATGTAATGTATTGTATTGTGTTCTTTTATTTGTTAGCATGCGTGTTCTTGGTTTTTTTATGGACGAATACTATACTGATTAAATTAAAATCGTTAGTTCTGTTATTGTACGAGAAACATTTTCTTGCTTGTCCCTTCGGATAATTTTGCATGAACTGTCATGACTGTCACTTGAAAGCTGTGTACTAACAATCAGATTTGGACGATTGCACTGAAAATGTTTTTTTTTGTCCGATTTTCTCATCGTGTATACTAGGCACAAGTGTATTGCAAGCAACCAGGCAGAGGGCTTTTAACTCCAATCCTTTATTGAGTCGGATTGTACTTAGTTCAGATCTGTAAATAGACACTTATGCAGGCCATAGACAGGGAGAAAACCGGCCGTTTTTGTTTTAGAAAAATGAAAAATCGGTCGTTCAATCAGCCGACGTTACCACCATTGGTAAAAAAAAGCCGGCTGATTTTCATCCCATCTACGGCCGGCAATTATATAGAATATGCAGAAGAAGAAATAGAAGAAATAGAATATGCAGAAGAAGAAGAAATAGAATATGAAAAAGAAGAAGAAAAAGTTGCAACATTGTATCTATTTGTATCCATTTCGATTACAGATTTTTCTATTCGGATACAAATAGATACAATGTTGCTATACTTTTAAATGTCAAATATAATATCGGACTGAAATTCTTTTTCTTCTTCTTCTTCTTCTATTTCTTCTTTTCTTCCTCTTCTTCATATTCTATTTCTTCTTTTTTCTTCCTCTTCTTCATATTCTATTATTTCTTTTTCTCTCTTCATATTCTATTTCTTCTTTTTCTTCTTCTTCTTCATATTCTATTTATTCTTTTTCTACTTCCTCTTCATATTCTATTTTTTTCCTTTCTTCTTTTCCTTCTTCTTTCATGTCACTGCTCATGCGCATTTTTTAAAAACGGGAAAGATTGGCAGATTTGTCCCTCAATCGGCAGAACGACAAATTTGGCAGATTATTTTCTAGCAGGACAGATAATCGAAAAGGGCAAAAATCACTAAAAACGCCGACCGATTCCCGCACTAACAATCCGAAAATCGGACAATTTTGTTTTTCGGACGTTTTTCATCCCATCTATGGCCCGCATTATACTGCAATTCTAAGGTATGTTGTAGAGTCACCAGCCCACCCTTTACAGGGGGGTTAATTACTAAAACTGGAGTGTGCAAAATCTGGTCCAACTCTGGATAGAAACTAATCAGCTTTCAGGTTTTATTGCCAAAGTTTAATTGAACAAGCTGAAGTTAGAAGCTGATTAGCTAACAAGCACAGGTGGACCAGATTCTGAGTGCTTCAGTTTTAGTATATCCCCCCATAGTTTAAACCAGACCATTTGGAAGTGAACAGTGGAGGGTTGGGAGGGTTTTTGTCAAAACTATATAATGACAAAAACTTTCCCTGAGTTTTATTTATGACAGTGACAAAAAGAGGTTTTTGCTTTTTGTCCTAGAAGCTTTAAACCTGAAACACAACTTGAATTAATATGCATGCAGTTCTGCTGGTGAGCATTTTGGTCCAACTGCTTTGATCTCTAATCAAACATTTTGGAAACAGAGACATATTTGCTAAATACTCAGATATACATAATCACACTGTGTCTGGCTACATTCCTTTGTGGGCTGGCAAGCATAGGGTTTTCTGCCTTGGTGGAGGGGTATAGGGTGCTAGAAGCAGACACCAGGCTTTAAGGGACAGTAGAGATAAGACACATAAAACAAAAAGAGAACATTGGAACAAACGGATAAGTTCTTACTGTGGAGCTAAGCTCACATGCCCCACTCTTGGTCCCCTAACTAATCATAATGCCTTTGAGACATTAACAGCTTTGTTGATTTAATATTGGATCAGCAGGGTAGGTCATACTACTAAATTTGGAGTATGCGTAGTTCTATGTGTGATGTATTGCACCAGATCAACTTGGATGACAGCATTTATTACTTCTAAGACAATGCGTTTACTACCAAAATATTACTGAAGCACTACTACTACTACTACTACTACTACTACTACTACTACTACTTCTACTACTACGTCTACTAATGTTAATAATTTGGTGATTATGATGATTGCAATAGTTAGTGAACTAATTAGCTGACGTGTGCTACTTGGAAAGGACTCCAAATTCTCCATCTAAGAGTGACCATCTATAGACAGATGGCAATTGTAGAAACCTTCTCTCTGTATCGTAAACTGGGTACAGCTGGATGGGAACAGATGTGGTTTACTCATACATTTCCCAATCGAGATGGAGAACAGAACTGGTAATCAGAAAATACATGGGAATGAGATTCCATGCATTTCAATGCCTCTTCTGTCACGCTGAATGAAAGTCCACTTCATCCACAGAGATTGGCGGTCACTGTGGTGGAAAAGCCAGTCTAGCTGGACATGAAAAACAGTTTAAATGGTCTGCAAGATGTCAATTGCTGCTTGTCAGAATGAACCCATAGATATAGATGGTTCTGAATGAGATGTCTATGTTAAAAGTGTTATGTTTTTTTTTCTGACTTACAGGTACTTATTCATTTTGGTAACGTGACTTATGAACTGTGGTCCCAAAGTGGTAAACAAGGAGCAAGTTGGAAGAGAGCTGAGGTTTACTTGACAACGTTGTCTAACTTTCAGGTTTGTCTTTCCTAAATTATTTCACAATGTGATTGTACAATATTTGCACATTCCATCTATTTGTCAGATGATAATAAATTCCATGTGATAAAAAATTAGCAATCTGCAAAAAGGTTTTACAATATTTTTTCTATTAATGATTAGTGATGTGACACCTGTAGCATTTAAAAGATGACATGCCACGAAAAAACATGAATCATATATACAGTACTAGAAGCAAGAATTAATCCCCAGTTTTGTCTGTGGTCACGCTGCAGCTGACCTTTTCCCCATTATTGACATATCATGCCTTGTTCTACATGGAGTCTCTAGGTGTAGGCAATTTGGTAAAGGCAGGGCATTGCTACCTCATGTTAGAGCTTCTCCCTGATGACTGGTAATCTAATGATTGGTGGGGTAATATTCAGTCAGCGACAAGAGAGGTGGAGAAAGCACAGATCCACAGAATGAAGCAGAAGCAAGGATGTCCTTGCACTACAGGTCATTAGGTACCACTTCTTCTTCAGCAAGGAGAACAGTAAGCAGCACAGTAGAGACAGTATCAAAATCTCACTTAAAATCTGGGGAGACTAGCAGTCAAAGCCACCAGTGCATTAGATGACCTCATACTGCAGATAAAAAGTTATAGAGGCTCAAGGAACAGGTGTCCTAGACACAAGAAGTGTGCTGCTACTTTTCAAGAGGAATTCAAGGCAAAAAGTAAATCTTTAAGGTTACTTCCTAGTCAAAATAACATTTCAAGAGAGTACATTTTCACAGTTTGAGTTCAGGTCCACTTCAATATAGCCATCAATTGCTACTAGATATATCATATTTATAGACCTAAAGTGTAATTCCAGTCAAATTCTAACCAAGCCTAATCCTACTCGCATCCCCATTCGAAGACTATTCTAACTACCCTGTGAAAAAAAATATGTCTATACTTACCTATTCTGAATCCGATTCAGTCACATGAACAGGTCCCAGTGTCGGCTTTAGTGTAGGGGACAGGCAGCTACAATGGCTGCAGAGCCTGGGCAATGAGATCACCCATAGGCTTACCATGGGGCATCCATTGTTGGCTGTCCCTCCTCTTCACTAAAGCCGATGCCGGGACTCGATAAAGTGACCGGACCAGAGGGGCTTCAGAATAGGTAAATATAGACATCTTTTCTTTTGCAGGGTAGTTAGAATAGTCTTATAATGGGGGTAGGAGTAGGTTTTGGCTTAGTTAATATTCGTCTTGAATTACACTTTAATTCAACTATATATATGTTTTATTTATGTTTTTTAGTAAGTGTTTACAATATAGATAAAAGATTCTTCCTCTAGTAGCTGTTGTCCAGTAGGTAGTCAGCTTACCACCCCTGCTGAACAACTGTCAAGATAACAGTATAGGCCGCATAAAAAAAATTAATGTTCTCATTTAATTTCAGCTGATTGATAGACAACAAGATGGATTGTGAGAGAAAAGAGCAGTACAGCATACAACCCAAGGACAACTTCTATAGTGTAAACAGAGTCAGGTTATTTACTGAGTCCATCTGTTGGTATCACTTACATATATCATTACAAACCGTATGTCATATCAATTTTTAAACATGAGCAAAACTTAGGGTGATCAGTTATAATCATTCACCAAACAGTTTATCCAATTAAATGAAATGCTGACTCTTAACCCCCCTGGTGGTATTCCTGAGTGTAGCTCGGGGTTAAGTTTCAGAACCAGCTACACTCGGGAACACCATGCAGTGTTGCTTTGGGATCCCTTCAGCACTCCCACGATGTCCCCCCTGCAGTATCCCCGGCCAAGTCCTCCGGCCGATGACGGCATCCGCCTTCCGGGTTCCGTTCCCTGCGAGCGTCGGGACGTACGAAGAACGGAACCGGCGGGAATTTAAAAAATGTAAAAATTTGACATTCACTCAATACACTAAAATCTGACAGTATTACATTACTTTATCAAGCCATTTCACATACATTTTGTCCCGAGTGCTTTGTCCTGTGCCCTGCCTACATTTTTACTGTTCTTTCTGCCTGGAAACAGAAAAAAGTCCATGGTGTCCAAAAAGCGTCCCTTTAGGTCAAAATCGGTTTTAGACCAGCTAGAGAACAGCGATAGTAAATCAGAACCACTTGCAGAATTGAGTGATAATGATTCGTGGGGAAATTCGTCATCAGACACTGAAAACGATGTTGCGACTAAGCTCAGTTATGTGCGAACTCTATTTCAAATTTCAGTGTTTTTGGTTTAATTATATTATTGAATTAAATTTATTATTATTATATTATTATTTTTTATGATTATTTATTATATTATAATTTATGATTTCGTGTTTAACATTTTATCATACCCGGGATGTTTACTAGACTCTTGTTAGGCCAGATTTCAGTGAGTTATTCCTAAGAATTACAGGCCTACAATTAAAAAAACAACATATTTCCATTGAAAACAATCTACTGCTTTGAGCACAGACATACTGACATAATCAGACCGCTAGGGAGGTTAAGAGTGATGCCCATGCCCTAGCAATGTATACTAGACTTCCCTTTGCTTTCCCTGCTCTCTGTTTAGCTGCCAGAGTGAAGAGAAATACCATCACTTCTGGTTATGAATGAGTATGACTCATTCCCTCTCCCCCATGTGACAGTGCTTGTGTCCGATGATTGGCTTTGACACGGGGGTGGGAGTTCATAGACCCGTGTAAGCTCTGACAAGTTAGTTTGGAGCTTACACAGGGAACTTTACCCGGTAAAAAGCAGAGTGGGAGTAAGGAAAGGTGAGTATATGACACTGGGGGAGGTGGAGGATTCAAGTGATCCTTGTGTGCCACATGCTGAAGTTGTTTCAGCCACTCTTTTGTGTTGCTCTAAAAAAATGGGGATCTGTAGAGCAAGTGGTATGGTAGAGGTAGTAATTTTAACCCTTTACTTTTCCGCTAAGCTTTCATTCTGAAAAATTAAAAAAGTGACAGAGACTACCTTACTTTCAACACCAGTACTGACTGTTGTCTATAACATCCTCTGCTTGCAGAACAGTCTGCTTTGCAGCATTGTTGAATTTAACATTCTGCCATTTCACTCAGCCTTGGTGAAGAAAGATTGTGTGACCCCTGAAATACATTGGCATTTCTTTGCTCTGCTTGTAGTAACCAGTTGAACAATAAAGACCTTGGACTTTTTATTTGGTGCTGTCTTTGATCTATTACACTTGGATTTGACCACTTGGGTGAATGTCTCTTCCTGAGGGATCTCTGTCCTTGTAATGAGGTGCTGAATACAGGCCAATTGGGCTCAAGTAATAATTTTGGCAACATTCTGGTAACCCCCTTCCACCATTACTTTTTGGAGTCAGTTTATTAGGGTTTAACCAAGCAGGTTAGCAGTCCCTGCTAGGACTAGGATGACATCTGATTACTATGAGTTATTGCACTGCATGGGGTATATTGTTGTTGCTGTTTACTCTGCTTTACATAATAATAATCCTATTTGTTTTCTACCCCCCATATAGCTACTAGGAGTATCTTTTTTTTTCTCGTCTCTTCTTTCTACCCTTTTATGAGACGAGAACCAAAGTAGCCCTGAAAGCGTGACTGTAACAAGAGCTTAATAATACATTTCTCATTCTGTTACCCTCATAATATTCCCCTCGGAGTTTAACGCAATGTCTAATTTACTGGAGCGAAGCTGAAATATAGTACCATAAACAATGTCAGCGGCATGGTAATTAATTGGACTTACCATATGTTCAACAATGTGTCTCCTAGCCAAATAATTAAAGCAATATGTATTTGTGCTCGGGTATCTTGTTTAGCATACAGTAGATCTTGGAAGATCATCTCTCAAATGTTAAACAGGAAAACGCTGTGCGCTTAGGTAATGAGGCAATCTGCTACGCTGGCATAAAACAGAGGGTATTGTTCAAGTGGTATTTTTAGCGGTGACATTTTGATATCACGTCTGGTTGAAATAGTAAAATGTTTCACAACTTTATATAAAGATATGACAGTGTACAAGAAGAAACTCAAACCCTGCTGTCATTAAGTTGTTTTTTTTCCTGCATGAGTTGGGGGCTTGGCAATAAAACACAAAGACAAAGAGAGGCTGAACATTTCTGCTCTTGCTGTGCCAAGAGAAATAAGAAGACTACTACGCCTCTTTTGAAGATGCTACTTGCATGGCAGGCATGCTAATCATCTTGTAGGTAGGGCCTAATATAGGTACCTTATATAAGAGGAACCGCACACACAGTTTATGGAACACTTTTACACTGCGATCCAGTAATAAAGTAATCACAATGCCAAGATGTGTAATTGGAGGATGGCTTGTACCTTCAGCAGGACTTGACTTGCAACTTTTGGCCCAGAGGGCAAGTACAACTCAGAGGTCCATGCAGCAGTGACTTGGCCCTCCTCCCGCTCTCCCTCTTCCCTGCCTCCTCCTGACCCTCATCCCAGGCTGAAGCTTTGCTCCAGGTACGTTCTTCTCACCAGGCGGGTTGGACTGGAATATGCCTGCTGCACCGACTCCGGGATCCTGAATTGTCTGTCAGGGAGTGGCCAGGGGCTGCAGGGGGGAGCCAGGGCAGCTCGGTCAGGGTTGGCTGGGGAAGGAGAGCCTCCGGTGCTGGCCTCTGCTTGGACATGACATACAGCATCCGTGCCAGGGGGACTGCCTGTGCTCTGTCCTCATCCCGAACTCAATAGGACACCGGTGGGGACTTTTTACTCCTCTTCAGCAGGAAGCCTTTAGGCATGTCTGCAGTGGAGGCAGTGCAGCCTTTATACAAGGCATCAGAGTGGCCCAGTGGGCAATTTCCCCCTGCCCCTTAGCCCAGTTCTCTCCTGCAATTTGGTAATGCTAGATACATTATCTCCACGGTCTGCACTGGTTCCTCACTCCTGCACCAAGCACTGGAACATATGATGTGGTATAGGAGCCATCCATGAGCTATTACTGCACTATTGAAAACGTTCCCTGTGCTAAGCTTTGTCCCTCACAAGCAGATTCCTTTCCCTAGCCAGCTACTCATTCAATTGCACCAAAATGACCTGGGACCAGGGGCGGACTGACAACTCATGAGGCCCCCTGGCAATAGGGGATCATGGGGCCCCTGTGTCCTTGCCCAAACTCAAAAAAGCCTATGAAAAAGGTACCAGGGGCATCTCATGGGACCCCCTACTGACCCCGGGCCCTCGGGCAATGCCGAGTTTCTAAATGGTCAGTCCGCCCCTGCCTGGGACCCATTATTTAAAAGGTTCCCAGACAAAATGGCCGACAAAGAATCTCAAGAGTCCTGTGTCTGACTGGATAGTTTTCCTTCCCAAACCACTTGGTGGTATCCCCAAAAGATCAAGTCCCTTAGGAGACTCCTTTCTCCATGTAGAGATGGCACAAGGCTACTTATAGGTGGGAAGGCTACCTATACCTGCCTACAAGCTGATTTAAAGAGAAACTGCCATGGGAACAATACACCTGCTGGTATAAAGTGCAGGCATATAGAGGGGTCATTTTTTTTAGGAGCCACCTTTAGTCCAATCAGCTGCAGGCTTGGTTATTCACCACAAAAAAGGGTGAGATTCTAGTGATGTCAATGACCTTTTATGGACATGTGCCCATATTTTGTCAATGAATGTCTTTGAATGACCCAATGATGAATGATGAATGACCCAGCCTGCAACTGATTGGACTAAAAAAGAGTCCAACTTAGACGTTTGGATAGAGGTGAGTTAGGAGGACGCCCAAATTCATTTTTATTCCTGATAATGCCACAGCTTGTCTGCCTTTACCGTCTCCTCCACGTTCCTATTGGCCAGTAAAGCTGTCAATCATAGCAAAAAGCTAAAAGAAGTATGTGTGTGTTTGGGGACGGGGGGTAGAAGGAATGGGATGAGGTAGCCGCAAGACTTTGGCACTACCTGGAAGAGTTGAAGCTTTGTCGAAATGGACAATTGCTCAATCCTATTTGAAAGGTTTTAGAGGCTGCTGTAGGAAGGTGCAGGGTCTGCTAAGCTCCCGCACTTTATACCACCAGAAGATTTGTTTTTTTTTTCTCATGACAGGGTCTCTTTAAGCACTTTTTGTTTCATTGACCTGGAACATGCAAGCAACCAGTCAGAATTTCTCAATTGCATAGTCTGAAGCAGTGATTATGGATATATTGAAGCCATTATATTAACATGACAGCGGGCTACTAGTGTTTTCTCAGAAAGAAAGGTTAGCAACTGCAGCCTCAATATTTATCTCAATACAGGTTTTCAGGTGATGTGGGGCAATGTTATTTTGTCCAGTACACCAACTTTGGCATGGTTGTGATTGATAGACATCTCTTGAATTCCTATTTGTTGGATGGGTGATAGAGCAGAAAGTGAGTGGAAATGTATCCATTGGGGACACAGACAGCAAAGGGTTTTTCCCTTAGATGTGCTTTAATTTCTCAGGAGATGGTGACACTGAATCCAAAATTGAATTGTGAAGGCAATTCCCTATTGTTGAGCACAATGGCTAGGCAGCTCTGTAACACAAAGGGGCCTCTAAGGCAGAACGATGGAAGGTGCAAGGAGTATAGGAACACCACACCAAAAGTATAGGAGTCCTATAAACCGGGCTTTTTTTCTCAACAAATAGGTACAGGAACTCACCCCTTCTGACAAATTTCTTGTCTCCACCCCCTACCCACCTCCAAGCACCGTCCCTTGGTTGCTTCCCCTAGCCACCTCCTAGTACCGCTTCCCTTAGAGAATACAGAGCCAAGTATCATTTTGTGGTCCTAAGTAATTTGTATGGAATTTGTTAATGATAACAAGAAAAGCAGTAAAATAGATTCCCAGCAGCAATAGGTTCCCCCCTCAGCAACAATAGAGTTCCCCAGCAACAATGGACCCATGCAACAAAATACCACCCCAGCAACAATAGACCTCCAGCAGCAACAGATCTCCCAGCAGCCAGCAACAATATACCCCTCCCTCAACAGTACATTCCTTCTAGCAATAAATGACTTCCCCCACAACAATAAATCCCCACCAGCAACAATAGACCTCTCCCTCAACAGCAGATCCCTTCCAAAATTGATTGACCCTCTCAACAATAGCTCCACCACCAGCAACAATAGACCTCTCCCACAACAGTAGATCCCTTCCAAAATTGATTGATCCCCCTCAACAATAGCTCCACCACCAGCAACAATAGACCACCACACAAAAATAGATCCCCCCCCAGTGACAATATATTCCCCATCAGCCAGCAACATTATACCTTCCAGTACACCTCAGCACCCCTTGACACTACATACATTCAATGCTGGAGGTGCTGGAACTGCGTTCCCCTGCATTTCCCCTGAAAGAACCCTGCCTATGAATATGCTGATTCAGATTGACTTTTAGTTGTTAAGAATTAGTTCTGTCTTAACCAGCTGCTGAGGTATTGGATGACATTGGATAAAAGGAGACAATTTCTTAATTTCTTCCATAGATAATTTCACCCTTATTAACCATCAAAGTGGTTCTAAAAGCAAAAGGTTTTTTTACTCTAATGCATTCTCTGCATTAAGATAAACACCGTTTCAATGTCTGTGCTCGTGCCCCCAAACACTTACCTGACACCACCCTCAATACAGCGCTGTTCCCACAAGTAACCTTTACTCCTCTCTTCTTGTATTCACAGGACACAGAGGCAGTAGCAAGAGCCACTGGAGGAGGGAACAAGGGTCAGGTCCAAGTTACGCTGTGTGTGTCTATGGACGCACATAGCCTGGCTTGGAAGCAAGCCCTCACACGTGCCCCCATAGCACACAGCTTGCTATAGGGTACTTGCAAGAGAAGAGTAGCAGAGAGCACCAGTGGGGGACTCCAGAAGACAATGTTAGGGACCACTCTGTGCAATACCATTGCACAGAGCAGGTAAGTATAACATGTTTATTATTTAAATAAAAAAACATGAATGTTTGAAATCACTTTATGGCTTGGTTCACACTCTTGCATCCCCATTGCTGTGCGATTTTCAGTGCAACTTGCTTGCAACTTTCATGCAACTTGAGGAGTCTAGGGCACTCAAGTCACATGAAAGTCGCATTAAAGTAATGCAGGAACCTTTTTAAAGGTCGCTGTGACCTGAGTAGCATTGATTGGAACTGCTGCAATTGATATAAATAGATTTTCAGTTGTCATGTGACTTTATGTATTGCACGTTACATGCAAAGTCACAGCAGTGTCAACTGGAGCTGAAACTAAATCAGCAATTTAAAGTGATTCTAAAGGCTTATTTTTTTTTAATAACAAACATGTTATACTTACATGCTGTGTGTAGTGGTTTTGCACAGAGCAACCCGGATCCTCCTCTTCTCGGGTCCCCCTGCTGGTTCTCCTGGCCCCTCCCTTCTGTCAGGTGCCCCCTCAGCAAGCAGCTTGCCATTGGGGCACCGGCTGCTCCATGTATCAATTCACAAACGAAGCCTCAACTCTGCCCTGCCCTCTCTTTCTTCTCATTGGCTCACTGGTTGTGATTGACAGCAGTGGGAGCTAATTGCTCCAGCTTCTGTCTTAGCCAATCAGGAGAGGGAGTCCCGGGATAGCCGTGACTCCAGTGCACATTGCTGGATTGAGAGGGGGCTTAGGTGAGTATTGGGGGGGGCTGCTGTATGGAGAAGGCTTTTTACCTGCATGCATAGAATGCATGAAGGTAAAAAACCTTGAGCCTCTACAATCACTTTAAGCTCTGATCAAAGGGTAGCCTTATAGCCTCTGAAATGTGTTGGCTTGTCAGTAAATAAAGGAAAATCTTGGTGAAACAAGGAAACAAATGTAAAATCTGACACAAGGTTCTACCCCCCCCCCCCTTTCAAAATACTATGTAACTTAGAAGTGAATTAATAACAACATGTTTGTATATAGACCCCTAAATGTATGGAAATTCAACTATGTCTGCAATACTTGTGTTTTGTGTTCTGCTCACTTTCATTGTCCATTATTTATAATTTGCAGATCGTTTTACAAGCCAAACGTGGGGTCAGCTATGTTGGAGATGTGACTGTGGATGACATATCCTTTGAGAACTGTTCGTCATTGCTGATCCAAGATAAGCAGTGCACATCCCAGGAGTTCATGTGTGCCAATAAATACTGCATTCCTAAGAACAACATGTGTGACTTTGTCAATGATTGCTCCGACAGTTCTGATGAGGACCTGTACATATGTCGTAAGTCACTGTGTGCTGTATTGACTAACAATGGTTTGTCCACAGCCATAAAATGATAGTCAGGTGATCGGATTTTTGGAATGTCTGGCCAATATACAGGTGTACCTCGGTTTACGAATGTCTTGATTAACGTAATTTTCGGTTTACGAATGAAAATCCATTACAGTTTGCACATTTTTTACAAATTATTTTCGCAATACGAAGTGTATGTCGGTGCCGATTTTTAAATGCAATTGCCGGCTTTTTTTCTTCTTCACTATAGCTCACAGAATTTGCTGTCACTTTTCCAGAGTTAAGAAACTAAAAGGAAACATTGTTTCTTATAACTCGGGGAAATAAACTAAAAGGAAACTTTCTTTTATTTAGCTAGGGGAAAAGTGACAGTTGAATCTCTGAGCTATAGTGAAGAAAAAAAAGGCGGTAATTACATTTAACCCCTCGCCTACAGGGCACTTATACCCCTTTCCTGCCCAGGCCAATTTCCAGCTTTCAGCGCTGTTGCACTTTGAATGACAATTGCGCGGTCATGCAACACTGTACCCATATGAAATTTTTATCATATTTTTGTGACAGATAGAGCTTTATTTTGGTGGTATTTAATCACCTCTGCGTTTTTTATTTTTTCTTAAACAAACCAAAAACCACTGAAAAAAAATGTTTTTTCTTAGTTTTTGTTATAAAATTTTGTAAATAAGTGATTTTTCTCCTTCACTGATGTGCGCTAATGAGGCTGCAGTGATGGGCACTGATAGGCTGCACTGATGGACACTGATAGGTGGCACTGATTGGCACTGATGAGGTGGTAGGTGGGTAGGTGGCACTGATGGGTATTGACAGGCATCACTGATGGGCACTGAAAGGCAGCACTCATATATGGCACTGATAGGTGGTACTGATAGGCGGCACTGACTGGCACTGTTAGGTGGCACTGACTGGCATTGATAGGTGGCACTGACTGGCACTGATGAGTGACACTGAAAATCAGCTCAGATGGGCACTGATATGTGGCATTGATGTGGCACTGATGGGCACTGAAATGTGGCACTGATGTGGCACTGATGGGCACTGGCAGGTGGCATGGATGAGCACTGAGAGCTGGCACTGATGGACACTGACAGGTGGTGCTGCTGGGGCTACACAGATCATCAGTGCACACTGATCATCAGTACTCTGATGATCTGTGTATATGTCCCCTCCGAGGAATGTCGATTACCGGCTCTCCTCTCCTCACAAGCTTTTCAGCGTGACCGCTCGTGGGGAGAGAAATGCCAATAACCGACATTTCCCTGTTTACATGTGATCAGCTGTGATTGGACACAGCTGATCACATGACCGAGCCAACATCTTCGGCTCTTTCCGTGGATCGGTGATCCGCTGTGTCCGAGGGACACAGCGAATCGCTGTGCATGCGCAGTGAGAACGGGAGGATCCAAAACTGTTTTCATGCCTTCCCCTTGCTGCTTCCAGACTATGCAGGCTGTCCTTCCCCAGTGGACTGCAGGTCAGTAGAGCTTCCTCTTTCAGCTTGGAGACAGAACCCCCCTACCTTCTCCGGGCACAGCAGGCCCTCAACTATCCATCTTTCATCCGACTTTCCTTGCTGGCTAGGCTCTCTCATATTTTATGGGCCATTCTGCCACACTGCCAGGCCTCATGACTGGGACTGGTCAGACTCCTATGAATATGCAGATCAGCTACTCCTTGCCTCCACCTACTGCCTTATAGAAATTTCTCCAAGCTCCTAGAGGTGGGGGGTACCAGAGACCGACCTGTAAAGCCCACCAGCTTGACTTGAAATAAACTCTCTAACTATACCACCCAGGCTTTTAGCAAGTAGCAACTACCCTAAACCAACTATGTACACTAGAGGGCGCTACACTTAAATGTTTCCTTTGTGATTGGTTGACCAGAAAGAATCTGCACAAGTCAGGAGTCTTACAGAATGCAGTCTGAGTATTTATATACCCACGTTCCCCAGCTGCCACATACAACCGCCCATTTAGATGAATTAGAAGATGCGGCTGTACGTGGTTGTACTGTGGGGTTACGTAAACCATCTGTATGCGTATAGACATATACTTTGAATAAAAGTAGGGGTTGATTTACTAAAGACAAATAGGCTTTTCATTTTGCAAGAGAAGTTTCACTGTACAGTGGAATTTGTCCCAGATTTTAGTGAATGTGGTGCAGATTAACATTTGCAAGAAATGCCCAATCACCTGCAAGGAAAATTTAAAAAAAAACAGCATTTTTTCTTTTATATGCTTGGATGATGGTAGTCAGCTTAGCTTCACCTCATTCATTAAGCTCTGGGGAAAGTTTCCTTGAAAGGTGCAACTTCCGTTGCAATCAATTTTATAGTGTGTGTTCGGAGTATACTATGGGGTCACATGTTACGCAACCCTTGGCACATACCCACATATAGTGGCATCTTCTAAATCATTTCAAGGGGCAGCTGTACGTAGCAGCTAAGGGGCCCGGGAGAGTGACTCCGCAGACTCTGCACACTGTATGGCTGCATGCCTAAAGCCATATAGGTGACTTTTTACCAATATGATCCTCAGGATCTTCCAGGCAGGAGGGGGATCCCCTTGTAATAGCAGTGACAAGATGTGTATACCTGGGAAGAGAACCTGTGCTTTATCCATGCTGGCTTGTGGTGGTTTATGTGCCTTTTTATGTGCCTATTGATTCGGTAACTTTTCCAGTTCCAGTCATATGTCTATTTTTTTTAGAGGACACAGGCACTGCTTTCTCTGTGTTGTATTGTATTCCAGTAACTACTTTATGTTCTATTTTTTTTTAGAGAATAAAAGCCCTTAAAAAATTAGCAAAGTATACTTTTGTCTATTTTCACCAGTGATTGTTTAAACAACTAGTGTTAAGCTGGTCATAGGCATGGCAGAATGGTCAAACTTGCACTCACAATCTCATTGTCTTACAAAGTCTCCTGGGCTAGTTATTCTATATACAAGAGACTTGTATTCAGATGAGGGCTTCTGTTTATATGGAGGAAGAGCTTGAAGACATTCCTAGCACCTGGAATAAAGGTTGCAGTCTGACATTTGTTTGTTCCCAGGGCCACCCATGCTGAGCTGACAGCCCTATAGACATACAGATGTTGGCCAATGTCTTTGGTCACCTTTACTATAAAGTACAAATTATATTCTGCTACTTGACTAATTTATCTCAACATTAAAATTATGTTCTGGAGATTATAAACCCTTACATATTCTAAGTGAAGTGAAAGTGACTAGTTTCAGGAAATACACAGAGATGAAACAAATCCTCCTACATAATTTGAACCAGTTTATATGCGGTCTTCTCTCCTCTACATCTGTTCAAAGTTTAGAATTTACACAGCTTGTCTGAGCTATTAGAAAACAAGGGGCAGGGAGCTGAAAGTACACATTACAGAGCTTAGTGAGGAGAGCTCTGAGAGAGGATTGGAGGGAAGGGGCACCCCACCCCCCTCCACACAGCACATAGGAACAGAGCTGAGTCTGTTAATCACAGGTTGTGTGCTAAGCTCCCTCCCCTGTCACCATTTTTCTCTTCATGTCAGGAAAACTTGTCAGAAGGTATTCATGCTGATAGCAGAGGAACAAAGCAGCAGACAGAAATGACAATTAGTGCTCTTAATTAAGACAAGTGCACACTATAGAGGGATATGCTTTGTTCATATTTCATGTCTGAGGCTTGCAACCTCATTGTAAGCTCCAAGGATCAGGCCCTCCTAATCCTCTTGTATTGAACTGTATTGTTGCTGTATTGTCTCCCATTATATTGTAAAGCGCTGAGCAAACTGTTGGTGCTTTATAAATCCAGTATAATAATAATAATATTTAAGTGAACTCATTCAGGGCTTTTTATTTTTTTATAACAGTTGGTTTAATATTCTAGCATATGCCAAAACCAGATATATTAGGGCTAAACTTTTTTTTTTAAATATTGAATAAAGTGGAGAAGACTTAGACCCTCTACCAAATTTATATTGCTGTCCCCCTTATGGGGAGGTTCACACCTCTTGGTCTTGATGAGCATTGTCACTGAGATAGAAAGTGATAGGAAATCCTACATTTTAGAGAATATCACAAGAGCAAGAGATAAGGGAAAATCTTTCTATGTGGACAAATGTTCTGGTGACAGCTCTATAAGATGGAAACTCCCCTCACTTTTGTTGCTTCTCCAAGACAGGAAGTCAAGGGAAATCCCCCCAACAGGACAAAGAGAGCAAAAAGTAACCTGATAGGGGAATTTACCTTTCCCTACTCTATTCATAAAAAGTTTTGGCTATACATACACTTTCGTCATTGTGTTTTTAGTCTAGGCTGTGATCCATCTCATAAGAGTTTTCCAAGATCATAGTAACTAATCTCTTAGACAAAACTAATCTCTTGCTGATCATCCCACAAAGCCTTTATAAAATATTTCTATACAATTTTATTTTTTATGTTATCTTGCATATTGTTATCTTGTATTTTGTCACATTATTGACTTCAAGGACACAACAGTACAGGATCCGGCTGCCCTGAAGAGAGTGTGAAGGTGCAATGTCTTCATGCCCACAGTCCTCTACTGACTTCACAGCCTTCAGGGGCTATTTGTGGACCTCCGCTAACCTCTATGATGAATGGAAGCTACTGCACATATCAGTACAGATCTGCACATCAACTGAAATGCAGTTGGGCACATTTATGGTGTGCTGATGAGTGGATTAATTCTACCACATGGTATGAACCATAATCTTTGAACATCACAGAGATGACCTGGGCCAGTAAGAGATGTAAAAGACATACATAGCCACTAAGTAAGAGCTGTCAAAGCTAGTTGGGGAGTGCAAGCATCAAGACCTTAGATCTTCACACCATGTATGGGCAGCCAGATCTGCTACAAACAGGATCACTGGTGAGAGGGCACTGCTGACATAGACCTGTTGCTGCTAGTAGAAACTGAGCATATAAGTAATGGTTCAAAGGAAAAAAAGCTCAATGACGCCGACAGTGAAAAGGTTCCCAGGGTCCCAAAGAGAAGAGTGTGAACATTCACTAATGTAGAGGCTGGATGGTCTCGGTGCACTAAATAAATAAAGGAAAAAACATAAGATGCACCATCTAAGTTAGGCAGGTTGCTTGTGAGGATCGGTAGAAAGGACCACCAGGAGGCTAGTGGAGTGGCACTTTTGTGCAGCTGCACAGGATACAGCTAGAAAGAGGTGCAGAGCCAGGGCCGATGCCATAACCACGCTGGAGTGCAAGCCTCTAACAGAACCGGAAATAACGTCCAACTTTGTGACAACAATGCAAGATGGGTGGTTCCTCCACTGACGTCACGATATCCCACGACATTGATGTGCCTGTAATTCATCTGGTTTTGTGAGTGTTTTTAATGCTTTGTTTTATCTGATGATTTATTAAATTGATACAATGAGATGGTTAAATTGATACACTTAGATGGTGCGCCTTCTATTTTTTCTTTTGCACATAGGTAATGGACAATTGACTAGCAGACTTTTCCACTGCATACAGACGTTACTGGGGCTGTGCACCAATGTAAAGACTGGGCCCCAACGCTAGCTGGCTGCAGAACTAGAGCAAAGACTGTGTCTTTAGATAGCTGCTCTACAAGGACTTCATGTGCTGCCTATAGACAGGAGTACCCCTGCAGAAAGATCTGGGTCTTAGCATAGTCATTCATAGAGTGCACATAGAGTGCAGTATAGCAGTATAGCATACTGGTTACAAGAAAGTTATTACAGCACCGTTTACCATTGCAGTTAATGGTATCTAGGCCATTGCTTTATGCTGATTTGTAGGTTACCAGGTATAGGTTACATCAGCTATATGGAATTCCACTCTAAACTGCTGTAAGCTAGTAATCATATTGTCTAATGAATTGTAATTAGCTGACTTCTCTATTTACTCATTTATGAACCTACTTTAATCTGTAACAATATATTAAGTTTCGTTTTCACTAACCAGTCTGGTGTCTTCTTCTTAATATTGAATTATAGTTGTGTGCAGAGTATTCATCTTTGTGCCCTCAACAGTATTGCAGATTCTATTTGTTTAACATGGTGTGTCCGAGGGGTTGTTCACCAGACCGAGGCAAACCAAATTATCAAGTGGCTCCTTTGTAGATAGTGCTACATAGGGGATCATGACCTTCTCCCCTGCCTTCCAAGAACCAATCTCCATGCCTGAACAATGTCACATGGGTAGAGGAGAAGGTCAATAACACTGTGTAAGCAGGTAGACGGTGTGGCTGGGGATCACAGGGAAGGTAAGTACCAATGGAGAGGGTGTGCATTATAAAGAGAACCTGTCACTTTGCCCTGAATAAGCAAAATACAGTAATAACATAGTAAATGGTGGGAGAAACTGCAAAGCCAAGCGGCAGACATGCCATCCAAATCCTTTAAAAGTGTTAAGTCCCAGGTGGCACCTGCCCCCGAATCTGCCCGTTTATTTTTTTTTACTATGATAACAGGGTCACTTTAGAAAACTTTATTTTTTGTTTTGCTTTGTTTTTTTTTCTTCATTTTTTTTTTAGCACAAACAGTATACATGAACATTGTACATTACTTATTTGTTCTGTCTAAACAAGATACTCTTCATAAAATTGTTTTAGAAATGTTTCTTTTTTTTTTGGAGGGTTCCAGGATAATATCAATGAAATAAAATCATATACTGAATAAACTTTTTACAGGGAGCATTAAACACCCCTGTGTATATAAGTCTAAGCTGCTCAACTTGATGAGTATTAATTTACCACACAGTTCAGACTATTGCAAATCTCCATTTTAATTTACTGTGTCTGACCTTGGCATGTGTGCAGTTAATCAAACTCGGCATTGTAACCGATAGTGAAATTTACGGGCAGAATGCAAATAAGTTTTTTTTCCTTTTTTTATGTACCTTTAGACTTATTCAGTAAGGCAAATAAAATTGTGCACAAGCTGCATCTCATAGTAACCAGAATTCATCTTCAGTGACCATTCACATCTTTGCACTGAGTTAGTGCAAATGTGTTAACATGCTTTGCATTGAGGTGGACCACTCATTTGAAAGGGCTGCCAAAGAAAGGTACATGTAGCATTTTTGACAGGGAACCATAACATACATTAGGCAAGGTTCATTGGAGTGCCATTTGGGACTAAATCACACCATTGCATGTAATGCTCTTTACCGTTCGCTGGGACAAGGTGGGCACTACCACAGCACAATAGCGTGAATGGAACCTAAGAAACTGATGAGCTACTGAGATATTAACAGCACAATGCCTGATCTAAATAAATATTAATTTCTGCAGTTTTGTGATTTTGGTTATGGAAAGCTATATAAATAAGGCCTTTAAAATGTACACTATATTGCAAACGTGTTGGGACACCTGCCTTTACACGCACATGAACTTTAAAGGCATCCCAGTCTTAGGCCGTAGGGTTTCAATATTAAGTTGGCACACCCTTTGCAACTATAACAGCTTCAAGTCTTCTAGTCCACAAGATTTAGGAGTGTGTCTATGGGAATGTATGACCATTCTTCCAGAAGCACATTTTTGAGGTCTGGAGGTAACTGGCTCGCAGTCTCCGCTCAATTCATCCAAAAGGTGTTCTATCGGGTTGAAGTCAGGACTTTGCGCAGGCCAGTCAAGTTCCTCCACCCCAAACTCACTTATCTATGTTTTTATGGACCTTGCTTTGTGCATTGGTGTGCAGTCATGTTGGAACAGGAAGGGGCCATCCCCAAACTGTTCCCACAAAGCGAGCATGAAATTGTCCAAAATGTTTTGGTATGCTGGTGCCTTAGAAGTTCCCTTCGCTGGAACTAAAGGGCCAAGCCCAACCCCTGAAAAACAACCCCACACCATAATCCCCCCTCCACCAAACTTTACACTTGGCATATGTAGTCAGGCAAGTACTGTTCTCCTGGCAACCGCCAAACCCAGACACATCCATCAGATTGCCAGACAGAGAAGAGTGATTCGTCACTCCAATGAACATGTCTCCACTGCTCTAGAGTCCAGTAGTGGCGTGCTTTACACCACTGCATCCGCACTTGGTGATATAAGGCTTGAATGCAGCTGCTCGGCCATGAAGACCCATTCCATGAATTTTTCTACGCACTGTTGTTGTGGTAATCTGAAGGTCACATGAAGTTTGGAGGTCTATAGCTATTGCCTCTGCAGACAGTTGGTGACCTCTGCGCACTGTGCGTTTCAGAATGCGCTGACCCCGCTCTGTCATGTTACGTGGCCTACCACTTGGTGGCTGAGTTGCTGTTGTTCCCAGTTGCTTCCACTTTGTTATAATACCACTAACAGTTGACTGTGGAAAATTTCGTAGCAAGGAAATTTCACAGATGGACTTATTGCACAGGTGGCAACCTATCACGGCACAAGGTTGAATTCACTGAGCTCCTGAGAGCGACCCATTCTTTCACAAATGTTTGTAGAAGCAGTCTGCATGCCTAGGTGCTTGATTGTATACACCTGTGGCGATGGAGGTGGTTGGAACATCCAATGGTTTGGAGGGGTAATATAGTATATATAAACCTAAAAACAAAAATTTTAAATATTACAGCTTGTCAGTCCTTAGCTGTGGTGGCTGCATTAGTTTTCATTGTTCAGGATTTGTTCTATTTTTCACACTTGTTAATCATCTGAATAACACACTTCCAGTCCCTGGGTGTACTGGGTACACGTATTTCTCCACTGTATCTATGGAGGAAGCCATGGTTGTTACTGTGACTGAACTTTAAACATGTCTGCATTTGTTCATCTCCATTGCATGGTGGATTGATGGGACTAGTAGTTTCACACAATAAAGATAAGATTCTTTGTGGTTGCTAACACTAGCGGTTGGGCAGTAAAACCCTACAGTTGAATTGCACTTTACCCCCCCCCCCCCCCAAATCACTACCCCCTTTAGCTGCAGAGACATCTGCGGAATGTGTGTACACCCTAGAGTTGCCATCTCATCCCTTTAAAACCAAACACATATTAATTACACAGGTTCTGAGACTGATTTAATACACATAAGGCACTAACTGAGTTTAATTACCAACTTAATCAGCTTGAGAACCTGTGTAATTAATATGTGTTCAGTTTTAAAGGGATAAGGTGGCTACCCTAGGGTGTACACATTCCACAGATGTGATGCTTTGCTACTGTGACAGGTATTATACTTCTCCCCATGCTGAATGGGGCCGCTCTTCCAACACCCTGCAGTGACATGCAATATGCCTCTTAAAAGTTTAAAGCATGTGTGAACAAGTCACCTGTGATTTCTCTTCTGCTCACAAGAGGTGACAAGGACACTACATTTCTAGCAATATCAACAGGTATTTTATGCACTTGCTGAAAATGTTCTTAGGCTAAAAAAGAAAACAAATGCAGTCACAACATCTATGGACTGGTACGCTTGAAAATATAAAATGCTTGTTTTGGGGTTTAGATATGGTTTAAGGTACCCCTCTCCATGTGCATTAACATATCTGTTAACCAGGTGGTAACCGCGCTATAGCCAAATGATGGCTACAGCGCGGTTTCCCAGTTCTGGGAGGGAGTCATGATGATCAGTGCCCTGCAGTGCTGCCCAGCAGTGACAGCAGCTAGTGCCCAGCAGTCCCTCCCACCAATGCGCAGCAGTGCCATCCATCAGTGCCCAGCAGTGCCACACATCAGTGCCCCCCCCAGTAGTGCCACCCATCAGTGAAGCCCAGCAGTTGCGCCCATCAGTCCGGCCCATCAGTGCCTATCAGTGCCACCCATCAGTTCCCAGCAGTGCTGCCTGTCAGTGCCATCAGTCAGTGCTGCCAGTCAGGGCTGTCAGTTAGCGCTGCTTGTCAGTGTCACTCATCAGTGCCCATCAGTGCCGCCTATCAGTGCCACCTATCAGTGCCTATCAGTTCCGCCTGTCAGTGCCCACCATTGCTGCATATCAGTGAAGCATCATCAGTGCCTCCTCATCAATGCCCAACAGTGCTGCCTCATCAGTGCAGCCCAGGGGCAGACTGACCATTTGGAAACTCGAGCACTGCCCTAGGGCCCAGGCTCTGTAGGGGGCCCCATGAGATGCCCCTGGTACCTTTTTCATAGGCTTTTTTGAGTTTGGGCAAGGACACAGGGGCCCCATGAACCCCTATTGCCTGGGGGCCCCATGAGTTGTCAGTCTGCCTCTGGTGCAGCCTATCAGTGCCCATCAGTGCTGCTTATCACTGCAGCCTCATCAACACACATCAGTGAAGGAGAAAAGTTACCTGTTTGCAAAATTTTATAATACTTTTTGCTCTTTTTTTTTTGTTCATAGTGCAAAAAATAAAACACCCAGCAATGATTAAATAACACCAAAAGAAAGCTCTATTTGTATGAAATAAAATTATAAAAATTTCATAAGGGGACAATGTTGCATGACCGTGCATTTGTCGTTCAAAGTGCGACAGCGCTGAAAGCTGAAAATTGGCCTAGTAGGCGAGTGGTTAATGTACTTTTTTTGTGCATTGATATTCTTTGCGTTAAGGCATCCCATTGACCTTGAATGGGCTATTAGCATTTAACATTGTATCTTTGTTACACATTTAGCTAAAGGAATATTGAAAAGGTAGTACATTATTTTTAATGTTTCTAGATGGCTATCTTGGACGCTGCAGCTTTGAGTTCAACCTTTGCGACTGGAAACAAGACCGACATGATGATTTTGATTGGAGCATACGAGCTGGCAGCACCCCAACACTTGGCACTGGACCCGTCACTGATCACTCTCTGCAAAATCCATCTGGGAGTTACATTTTTATTGAAAGCTCATTTCCTCAATTACCGGGCCAAGAAGCCAAACTTTCTGGCCCATTGGTGAGCAAGTGGAGCAGAAATTGCAAGGTATGTTTTATAACCAATGGAGAAACTACATGTGTTTTTTCTGTTATACCTAGTGATGAGACCAACACACCTGGGGCCAGTTTGGGGCAGCTTTGGTGAATCTGTATGTCATTGAAGTCAATATGGGCCAAATGTTTAAAATCAGTTCTGGCCATTTTCTAGTCTAACAGGGAATAGGTTGTCAAACAAATGGCGTGGGGACTGGGCACTGATCTTGGGGACATGAACCAATGCAAGAAAACATTTTTAAAAATTCAGTTTGTCTGGGAGCAGTGATTTTAGCCATGCTTAAAGTGAAACATTAAAAAAGCAAAACTCCATTAAATAACATATCTGAGGGATGCCTTGACCCTGCTTGTGAAGTGGCACATTTCTGCGTTTTATACAACCTACTACAGCAAAACAAACATTTACAAAAAAAAACAGTGTGTTTAAATTGCTGACAAAATGACACATCCCATCTGCTTAATTCTGTTTGTAAGAAAATGGCCGGGGATTCCATTCACCTATACCAGACCCTTACCTAGATGAGGGCCTGCTAAAGGTGGTAATGGAGGAAACCCTTAAAAGAGAAATAAATTAAAAACCGGCAAGAGGTCCTCCTTCAAATTCATACCAGGCCCTGCAAATGTTAGTATGAATTTTAAGGGGGGGGCACCCAAAAAGAAATGGCCAGAGGCCCCTTAAATTTTATAGCAGACCTTTTGGGCCAGTATCTGAGGGCTCCCAAATTGTTAAAGGGTGCTTTCAGATTTAAATAAGCACTCCTCTCACAGACCCCTACAACCAACCAGGCCAGGGTTGTGGAAAAGAGGACCTTTCCTCATTAATGTGGGGACAAGGTGCACAGGTGAGGTACCCCCTGACAAGATATCACCCCCCATGTTGAGGGCATGGTTCAGGATGGAGGTCAGCACCTTCTTGGCCAGCCAGGATACATTCTCAGATATGGGCCTGGTATGAATTTTTTGGGTGAGACCCCATGATTTTTTCTTCTTGATGAGTAAATGTTCAGGCTTGCATACCTACCTAATACTTATTCCCTAATTATATATCAATCTCCTATGTATTAAATAGAAAAACAAAATAACTAAGATTTTGTATATGTATGATTCTATATTCACCAAAACAATGATATGACTTGGCTCACTAAACCCACCAATGTTCCTGGAGTATGCCCATAGCTAGCAGAACCTACGGAATATCAAACACAACACTTAGGCTGCATTCACAGTTGAGCGTTTTGTAGCTTGAAGTTCCAAAAACGCTCAGACTTAAAAAATCAGTTGTTCTCTATGGTGCCTATTTCTGTAATCAAGTGTGAACAGGCACCATAGAGAACAATTGTTTTTTTAAGTTTGAGCTTTTTTGGAGCTTCGAGTTTCAAGCTACAAAACAGTCAAGTGTGAATGCAGCCTAAGGCTCCATGCATACTGGGCTTAAAAAAACGCCAGTGCTCTTGGTAGAAAAAAACCCCCGCTAATTTTGAATGATTTTTTTATACTAGCATTTAAGAGTGTTTAGGAGGGTTTAGCAGCATTTGGGAGCATTTAACAGTTTTTCTGCCAGAAAAATGCTCTAAATATCAAAACAGCATTCCCGAGACTCAGAGAAACGCCTATTGATACAATGTTATAGAGTGTATAAAACATGTAAAGACATTGTGTCAGAAAAAGAAAAAAAAAATGTAGATGAAAGAAAATAAAGTGCATTTAAACAAAAATAATAAACAAATGTCCCCAAAAGAGTATGGAGATCAAACAGTATCATAAAAATAATATACATATAAACATACATACAAAAAATATATGTCTATGCATAAAACCATAAAGTCAGTACAGATTCAGACAGATATATGTCAAAAAACATTCTTCCAAGTTTGGAACACTCAATGTGGGAAGAAAACCTGAGGAAAAAGAAGAAAATGATGTAGGGAAAAAGGACACATACTGCAAAGATATGCTACAGGTAGATATGAACAAAGGTAAAGGTATATAATGCATATACAAATTCCCCAGGTTTGAATTGTTCGATGATGATTTAAAGAAACAGTGGACAGATATTCTTTCTACTTGTTCCTTTGCTCTTATGAACATTATCATTCTCTCTAAAACTAAAGAGATTGAAAAACTTCAAAAAGAAATCTCCATTTTGCAGAAGGATATTAAACTGGTCCAAAATGCGGCTGAATTTGTCGAATTGGATAAACGCCTTAATGATAAATTGGATCGATTGGAAAAGGAAACTATGCAAGGAAAAAAAGAAAAAATGTTACGAGACAAATTACATTACAATACAAACATGGTCTATATTTGAGTTGATGACGTTATATATGACTATATTGATGACGTTCTTGGGGCAACCTTCCAGTTAGAAACACGTAAGCTTCTCAGATATTGAAGTGGAATTTTTGGAGGATACAATGGCTGCCTCTGATTTGGATCATTCATCTATGCAACAATCAGGGTTCAGACAGAAGAATGAAACTAGTTACACCTGTTCCTTCAAAAAATGTGAAACAGAAGCACAAAACCCACGAAAAGAACCACCAAAAGGGTATAAGAAGACAAGAAGAGGAAACAGATGGTGAAGGAACAAGTGGCAACCGATATTCGTTACAAATACCACCTCGCAAGATGTAACTGGTACTGTAAATGTGTTAAATCTTTCTAACAGGTGCTTCACTACTGACAAGGAATCTCTCTTGACCAAGGGACTTAATTTTTGCCCACAGAGACATTTCAATCTATTTGACACAATTCTGGATGTTAACAAATATATTAGAAACATTACCCTCAAAAAACATTTATTTTCTGAACGGGATGGAGATGATGGTGAACATTTTTTGAATTCTAATGTTCACTCCTTGGAACCCACCCCAGAGGTTCATACTTTAGAGAATTATGTGCTATAAGAGATTTTGAAGACCGCGAGGAGGGAGGGGGTAATATGTTTTCCAATGTGGGCACTGATTTGTCTGAGTCTGTTCCCTTTAGGACTCAATTGGATTTTTACCCTATACAATCACGTAGTTCAGGTATGGATAAATATCAGAATTTGGTTGAGCGTGACCTGACTACCTTAGCATTGCAGGTGTCTGCTGGTTTGAGTCCATGGCATGACAATCTTACACATGGGGAAAGAATATCTTTGAAAAAGTTGGAAAATGATAAATCAATTTTCCGTATCCGTAATGCTGATAAAGGTGGAATGGTGGTGATTATGAGTGTTGACATGTATCAGAGGGAAGCAGAAAAACAGCTTCTAGATATCCACACCTATATTAGACTAAAAGGTAATGCCACAAAAAAAATATAAAGTAACTGTTAAAAGTCTTGTTGACAAGGGATTCCCTATTGGTATTTTTACCAAAAAGGAGGCTGATAATCTGGTTCCTGATTTTCCTGTACTGTCCACATTCTACCACCTACCAAAAACTCATTACAAGGGAGGCCAATCATTTCAGGTATTGGTTCCTTAAACAAGAGGTTGGGTCACTGGTTGGATTCCCAGCTCCAGCCTCTCGTTTTATGACTTTCAAGTTATTTAAGAGACACTAATCATCTTCTTAACATTGCAGATGGTCTGTGTTGGGATGACAGTCTCATGTGGGTGACCTGCGATGTTACTAGTTTATATTCTTCTATACCCCCATCATCTTGCAATAAAAGCGGTCTCCTTTTACCTTGAACATGATACTGGTTTGAGCATTGAACATCGTTTATTCATCTTGGATGTGTTAGAACATCTGCTTACCCACAAGTTCTCTACTTTAAATGGTGAGTTTTTTCTCCAGAAGTGTGGGGCTGTGATGGGAGCTAAATTTTCACTATCACTCGCCAACCTTTATGTGGGTTGGTGGGAACAGTCGCACATTTATGGCACCCAAAATCCCTTTAGATGCCATTTTAAAATGTTCTTTTGATACATTGATGATCTCATTTTTGTTGTGGACAAAGATTTGGGAGTCTTTTCTGCTAAATAACAATGATAGGAATTTGTAATTCACTGGACAAATAGAGGAGAGAGAGATTTTATTTCTGGACGTCCGTTTGACCAGTGAGAACCATAGAGTCACCATGGGGTTTATTTACTAAAGCTGGAGAGTCCAAAATCAGACTCCCTTCTGCATAGAAACCAATCAGCTTCTAACCTCAGCTTGTTCAATGAAGCTTTGGCAATGAAACCTGGAAGCTGATTGGTTTCTATGCAGAAGTGAGTCTGATTTTGCACTCTCCAGCTTTAGTAAATAAACCCCCATGAGTTTGTTTAGGAAACCTTTGTCTGGGAATACCCTTTTGTTGGCCCAATCGGGTCATCCTAAACACTTTATCAAAAGCATTCCTGTTGGACAATATTTATGTATTCATCGTATTTGCAGTGGTCAACAAGATTTTGAGAGGGAGGCTTCTGTTTTGTTTCAGCGTTTTTTACAAAGGGGATATCCCAAATGGATGTTGGATGGAGCATATTGTATAGCCAGTTCTAGATGGAGAGAAAATCTACTAAAAAACGAACTATATAGTGGGAGTGGAAATAGGACAGATGATAGTACTTATATTAATGATTCTAACAGAAGGAAACTTACTTTTTCCACCTCATTTAGCTTGGAATGTAATGATATTAAGCACATTGTTACCCGTTATCTCCTTATGTGAGGATCAGACATGTGTAGACATCCTTAAAGACGGCATTAATGTGGTCTCTAGAAGAGCTCCCACCTTAGGTAACTCTTTGTCTCCCAGTTTCTTTAGTCCTGCACAGACACAATCCACAACGTGTTGCACTTCAATGGCAACTATCGCTGTGATGCCCTTTCCTATCCATGCTGTGCACACATTATGAAAGGTAATAAATTCAATTCTACTATTAATGATCAGGAATATAATATTACCTCATTTTTCAATTGTAACACTACTTATGTTATCTATTTGATTACTTGCAAATGTTGTTGTGTCCAGTATGTGGGATGCACGACCAGGTGCTTAAGGGATTGTTTTTATGAACATTTATATAGCATTGAAAAACATCTTTCTACTAGTGTTGCCCGTCATTTCAATAAGTGCCATGCGGCAGATGCATCGGCAGTGCAGGTACAAGTCATTGAAAAAATCTGGCCATCTAAAATGGGTGGTGACATCTTTTTGCAGTTGTGTAAAAGGGAGGTCTTCTGGATATTTCATTTGAATACTCGTGTCCCTCAAGGTTTGAATCGTGAATGGGACATTACATATTTTTATGATTAGCATTTTGAACTTGTTTCTTTGCACTTCAATATGTGTGTGTATATGTATGTATGTGTGTGTATGTATGTATGTGTATGTATGTATCTGTGTGTATGTATGTGCGCATGTACACACACTTGCATGCACCTTTTTACTATCATTACACCAGTATGGTTATGCATTTTCCATGTGCTGTGTGGTGCGCACGTATGTACACACATATCATGGGTTACATTTACTGTGAATATGTTGTTCATATCTACCTGTAGCATATATTTGCAGTATGTGTCCTTTTTTCCTACATCATGTTCTTCTTTTTTCTCAGGCTTTCTTCCCACATTGAGTGTTCCAAACTTGGAATAACTTTTTTTGGCATATATCTGTCTGAATCTGTATTGACTTTATGGTTTTATGCATAGACATATATTTTTTGTATGTATGTTTATATGTATATTATGTTTATGATACTTTTTGGTCTCCATTCTATTTTCAGGACATTTGTTTATTATTTTTGTTTAAATGCACTCTTTATTTTCTTTCATCTACATTTTATTGTTTTCTTTTTTGGTTTCTTTTTCTGACATAATGTCTTTACATGTTTTATTGACACCCCTGCTCTATAACATTGTATCAGTAGACATTTCTCTGAGTCCCAGGAATGCTGATTAAGACAGGTGTTCTTCATTGATTGATATATATAAGACAGCATTTCCGATTCTTTCTTTGTTATGATTAAGCATGTGATCATGTGAAACGTGTTATCATCCATGTACATGTCCTGGTGCATCTGTTGTCTTATGGATTAATAAATTATATTCACGCATATTCATCATTCCTACGGTATGCGGCCAACCTTTTTTTCTGATGCAGATTGCGTGGTGGTGAGCAGGACCTGCGCCTGCTTCGGTTTGATGCTGATTGTTGCCTGAGCAGTATTCCTCTTGTCTTTTACGTTCACACCTATGCAGGTTGTGTTTGAGCCGTTTCTGCATTGCATTTTTGCACCTGCATTTTTTTTCTCATTTTTGTTATTTTTCTTGTTGCTAGGCAGACTTAAAATGCAGAGTCATCAAAAACATGGCAAAACGCATAAAAAACGCACTACATGCTTTTCTGCAGCATTTCCATTGAAGTCTATAGAACCAAAAACGCAACTTTTTGCGTTCTAAAAAGTCCCTGACCCCTTCCAAAAACCGCACCGGGTGAGAACATGGAAATGTGAACATGTCTCATAGGAAATCATGCTAAATGGACTGTATTGCGTTTCTGCAAAATGCTGCGGAATACAGCATATACAGTACATACAGTGATCCTAGGGTTACTGCTCATTAGTTTTTATAATATGCCCCCAGCCCCAGTAGGAAAGCCCTATGCCAGGCATGAGGATGCAGCCAGATGGATATGCTTTGTGTCACAGCAGTGGTCTCTGTGCAGGAGTCAGATATGACCCCGGCCTTGTCACCGCTATAGTGCTACAATCAGCAATGCTTGCTTTCCTCGATGTACATCGACCGCAGTGCTCTGTCTCTGCAATCCTGTCTCCATACTAATAATATCATTAACAATCTTCACAAGCAGACTCATAGCCTTACTCAAACAAAGGTCCCTGGTAATCCCCCCCCTCCTCCATCCTTTATTTATGTATCAGGCTCACTGAACAGCTCCCAGGGCAAGGAGGTCGATAGTAGGAGCTTGCACACAGCAGAGTACTGAATAATGCCTGCAAAGACCTCCTCCACATTTTGTGTGCAATAATGATTTTGCTGGAACTGATACTTCTGTTTAATTACTTAATATGTGCACAGACCATAAATTATGGATCTTGCTTGAAGTCGTAAAGGTTTACTAAGGACTAGCTGTGCAGGTTCCTGCTGTCTGCCCACATAGCAGAAGGGTGGGGTTGTAGGAGGATTTAGGAGCAGGGGCTGGCACAGAAAGGAATTGGCAGTTTCAGGAAGTGGTCAGATTTTACTAAAATTACACATTTAAAAATAAAACCTTAAAAAAAAAAACATGCAAGTGGTTATTGTCTTCTAATGCTGCAAAGGTTTCTACTAAAAAGTGAGGTCTGGTGACAAGTCTTTTTAATCCCAGTACTGGTGGCCCTTTAAGGTGGCTTTAATGTCCAGTAGGCGGCGCTGCTTCTGTATCATGCGACCACTGTGACTGGATCAAGAGTCAGCAGGACACTACGAAGCTGTGACCCAGAGCTGTCAGTTGTGTGCTGGGGGCATCAAGTCAGAGCGCTCTCAGCATGCAACTTAGGCTGCTGTGGATGCATATGTGTGGCAGCTGGGCATTAACCACTTCAAGTCCGGACACTTTTACCCCCTTCCTGTCCAGGCCAATTTTCAGCTTTCAGCGCTATCACACTTTAAATGACAATTGCGCAGGCATGCAACACTGTACCCATATGTTTTTTTTAGCATTTTTTGAGACAAATAAAACTTTATTTTGGTGGTATTTATTCACCGCTGGGATTTTTATTTTTTTTGCTATATAAATAAAAAGTCCAAACATTTTTTAAAAAAAGTGTTTTTCAAATTTTTTTTTACATTTTTATTTTATTTTTATATATTATTATTTATGGGTTTTTTTACATACTGTCACCTTAGCAGTACAGTGTCACCATAGTGAGGAGGGGGGGGGGGCTTAAGAAGATTGATTTATTTTTTTTACACTGATTGCTTTTACACCCATAAAGGCTGTAAAAGCAATAATTTCTCCTTCTCTCTGGCTGCATTCTTGCAGCCATTGAGAAATACTGTGTGAGCTGTGATTGGTCACAGCTTGTCACATGGTACAAGACTGTTGTGAATAGCCTTGTACCATGTGACCTCTGTGATCATTCACAGATTTCACAGGTAGTAAGCAATGATGTCAGAAATGACATCTTGCTTACTACTCTTCATGTGATCACTGATTGGCCAATCAGTGATCACGTGATCGGGACCTCACACAGAGGTCCTGTACAACAATATGTGTTCCACAGCGGGCACCGGATTGTGGTGCTGTGCGCTCCCAGGGAGTGCGCACAAGCAGGGGGCGGGGAGGCCATTTATAAACGGCCACCCACCCCTGCACTGCTCCCGTCTGGCCGTTTATATACATGGCCTGGACGGGAAGTGGTTAAAGCCCACTTTTCTTGCTACTGCATATATGCGTTACATGGTCAGCAAGAGGTTAGAGAGGATCTTCAGTCTTAAAAAAAAATTAAAACTCAGCAGCTACAAATAGTGTAGCAGCTGACTTTTAATAAAAGGATTCTCACCTATTCAGGGATCCAGTGCTGTCCTCACCCAGGCCGTTTCTTTGCCGGTCTTCGGATCCCCAACTCCAGCATGTTTACTAAGAGAAGGCGGCTGTGGCTCCTTCCAGCTTCACAGCCAGCTTCCCACTGCACATGCGTGAACTGAGCTACACTGTATGAATGGTCCTGCAGCCTTCTGGGACCTGTGAATAGTCCTAGAAGGTTGCAGGTAGGGGCTAGAACTTTTGCTCTGATTGCCTAGGTGTTTGGACTGGGTACCTACTAAGGGTATGAAGGTGTTAAAGTGGAACTTCCCTTTTAGGATGACGTTCTGCTTTAACTGTATCTCAGCACCACAAACTGAAAACGCTATTTAGTTTATTTTTAATATATAAGCAAACTCACTCATCCATCCAAGTCTCCATGCTTTATTTTGTTAAGAAATTACTTTGAAAAACACCCCTCTAGGATTTTTAGCTGTGGCCATCTGGAGTAAAGGCAGATGGCTGGTGTAGCATTTACTTTCTGGAATCCTTCTGCCCTTAGCTCAGGCATGCAGACAGATCCAGTACAAGGAGAATGACAGGCGCATGGTGTAGGAATCCATGTATGTAGTATGAAGTTCCAAGTGGGCAAGGGTAGTCCAGTAGGCACTGAGGGCAAACTGCGATGGAGCGAAGCATAACTCTGTGGTAGAAGAAACAAAGGAACACAGCGCCTCTAAGTGTGTACTGTAATAGTATTTTATAAGAAGATAAGTAGTAACTCACATCTTAGAAATTAAAAACAGGCTCATGTGGTGGAGAGGTAAACGTCTTCTAGCCAGATGTTGGGTGACTGTACCAGAAGGAGATAGCCTAGGTCCGCCAGAAGATGGTGCTGTGTATGTGTAGCATAGGTGGTGAAGCCTGGCAGAGTCTCCAAGTTGTCCAAGATCGGTCACGTTCGGCGTCTGATGTCATCAATGTGCCCCACTATGTTAGCCTGTTTTTGATTTCTAAGATGTGAGTTACTACTTATCTTCTTATTAAATACTATAGCAGTGCACACTTAGAGGTGCTGTGTTCCTTTGTTTATGCAGACAGATCCAGATGTAGGAAAAAAAATGCTCATGAAGACTCCTGGGATGTATGACACCATTTTGGCCTAGGCCAGAAACCAGGAAGCAACTGATGAAATTTAAAAAAACATGTTTTAAATAAGTAAATATAATACATCTTCCTATCTATTTACTAATTCTAGCAGCAAAGGGTTTAAAAATAGTTCATGTTGACACAGAGAGTTTTGTTTCGCTTTAAAGGTATGTAACAGCTTTTCCTATTTGCTCTCTTTTGATCTGTTAAACAAGCCAATTAAAGCATTTTGACATAGCTGTTTGGTAAGTGCAACAAAAAGTTGCTGATCCTGCCAGAAATCTTGTTATCTGATAACTTCCTGAGCTTTCTGCCCGTGCTGCATTCTTAGCAGGTACATTGTTCCCAGCTTTCTCTGGGGACTACAGAACCCCTCTCCTAACATATTGTAGGTTATTGTAGTCCTGTCGTAGTGTGACAGTGCTGTTTCTCCATAGATACATTATGGTAAGTAAGCATTGTCTCCTAGGACAGTGTTACTGTTAAAATCACCAGGTGAAAAATAAAGGAAAAACACAAAAAAGAAGACTAATGCAGCTGAAATATGTAAGGATTGGTAAGTAGCTATAGATAACATTTTTGTTTTTGGGTTTAGATGACCTTCCCCGTTGATTGCCTTCTTTCCTGATGCTGCTTCAATGCATGTTCACTGCATATTATGTTCTGCAAATAATAATCTTAGCCTGAAGTCCACCATTGCATATGCCATCAAGCACCCCATGCAGTGCAGAGCATAATGTGTTTCTGGTTTCTATCTGCTTCATAACTATGCCTCCAAATGTCCCGTATTGTCAGTATATGATTGTCAGTCTGATTTTCAGGCCCTCTTGTCTGTGTGCTCTTTCCTAGCTGATCTTTTACTTTTTCATGTACGGAGAGGGAATCGGCTCGCTGACTGTGCATCAGGTGACACCAAGTAGAAAGGAGGTGCTGCTTTTTAACCTGACCAGGGACCAGGGGAATTTCTGGCAGAGGAAGGAGTTGGAACTCCATGAACTTGGAGAGGATTTTTATGTCACATTTGAAGGGAAAGTGGGCAAAGATCAAAGAGGGGACATCGCTCTGGATGACTTAGTTCTGTCTAACGACTGCATTCCTTCCTCTGTGTCTGAATCTCACGAGACCTGGCCCATGAAAGGTAACGCATGTCTTTGTCCTTTCAGATTAATCATCGTCCTAGCAATTTTATGTTTCAGTAAGAATTGTCCCATTGTATGTTTTTAACAAATCACTTTGATTAAGGTTTAAACATTTTCGAATGTACTTTGCTAAAGCTGGCCATACATTAATCCAGGGTTTCTCAACCAGGGTTCAATGAAACCCTAAGGTTCCTCCAGAGGATAATAGGGGTTCCATGAGCAATAGACAGTTTCTGCCTCTCAGATATGTTTTCCCTGACACCATTGATCTTTTAAGCTACTTGTTAAGGGATAATTCTTCCCAATGACCACATATGTAAGGAGCATTCCTCCCACTGACCATCACAATAATGTATCATAAATTGTAGATATAGCAAATTTTAGCAGGGGTTCCCTGATACCAGAAAGAGTTCCTCTCCCACTGTGCTATTGTGTTCTGACAGTGGGGAGGCTCCCCCACCATCAGAACACACTGATCAGTGTGTAGCTAGACTTCTGTACAACCAGCCTGGCCAGACACGGACTGAAATTCGGCCAGTCCCTGCTGAACGAGCTGAATGTCATAACTGATCACATGTGCAGCCACATGGCATTTGCAGATTAAACAGAGGCTAGGATGGCAGCTTGCTTGGCTGACAGAGATAGGAGGGTTTAGTTCTGCTTTAAAATAAGGAAAACTACTAAATCGAGTAGCTTGGCCTATAAATCCTTCCTCTAAATTTAGATTCAAGCTCTTTAACCCTTTTTCTGCCAGGTCCGTACTGCGTGTGGACCTACAGCACTGATTCAAGGAGGTCAGGTCTGTATATTGTATGGACCTGACTTCCTTCTTCTGCTGTAAGCTCATGAACTTATATCAGAACCAGGGGCGGACTGACAACTCATGGGGCAATAGGGGATCATGGGGGCCCTGTGTCCTTGCCCAAACTCAAAAAAGCCTATAAAAAAGGTACCAGGGGAATCTCATGGGGCCCCCCACTGATCCCAGGCCCTTGGGCAGTGCCCGAGTTTCCAAATGGTCAGTCCGCCCCTGCTCAGAACTCTTCTGAACAAACCAATAGCTCTTAGTAGTGGCTGACAATTACCTAAAATGTGACCCCCTCTCCCACCTGCTGCTCCTCTGCCTCTCACCCTCTGCAATTACCAGCTTCTTTCCTCTGCCTCTCCCACCAATAACTGCAGAACCTCCCTGCTGATGTAACCCCTGCCCCCTTCCTGTACCCCTCCCCCCAGCCGATTATCACTCTTCAGCCAGCACCGATCCCCTGTGGCTCTGCAATTACCAGCTTCCCTCTTCTGCCTCTCCTGCCAGTAATTGCAAACCCTTTAAAGGGTTCCTGCAGGCTGCAGCTGTGACACCCCCCTTAGGTGCCCCCCACAATCTCCCGTGGCCCTCCCATGCAGCACTGTTGGCCGGCATTCCCTCCACCCCCTCTCGGCAGCTGCTGCCTGGGAAATCGTGACTGTCAGGATAGAGAATGGGGGGCTTGTAAACCTGTGCTAATCAACTCACTTTTCTTTCCTGAATGAACAAAGTGATCAGTAGCGATCACTCTGTTCATTCATCACTGACTCATAGTGAACTGTGTTTACTATGTTTCAGTTTCTGAATTAAACATAGTAAACAGTGTTTACTGTGTCATTTTGTAAATGAATAGGAGTCTGTGCAGACTTCTATTCATTCATCTGTAGTGCAGCTCAGGCTGCAGAGGAAGGGACTGTCTTGCAAAAATGGTCCAGCCACCTGAGTTTAAATGTGGAGTGCAGGGCCTTGCAGCAAAATGGTTAAAGCAAACCTTTGATTTGCTTCTGCAGGGCAAATCAGCAGGTTTTCTTTCATGTCTCCTTCACAGCAGCGCATACTTACCTTTCCTTTGCCCCTCTGCCACTCCATTCAACTGCCAGAAGTAAAAAAAATATATATATACTTTTGTATGCCCAAAACAAAAGGAATCTCCAAAAAGGATAGAAAAAAATACACATGCAGAAATCTTAATTAAGTGGGAATTAACCAAATGTATATAACAGGAAATAATTACCGGTATTCTACAACATAACATCAACTCAAAAAAAGCAACAAAATATACCCAAAAGACAGAAAAAAATCCAAACCAAAAGGCACAAAACAACCCAATAATGGCACAAAAAAATGCTACACTAATATGATTAGTTCAAATAGTGGAATAAACTTGGCTTATTTCGGTTTAATTAGGATTTCTGTATGTGAATTTTGCATCCTTTTAGGAGATTCCTTTTGACTGGGGAATACAAAAGTGTACTGAAATTCTGTTAAAGTGTTTTTAGTAATCCCAGTGGGTGATATAAGTTAAGTTTGAATATTCTGAACAAAATCAAGCCCCATATATTTTTGTGAGTAGTTAAAAAGTATACCCTGTACTTTTAGGTGTTGAGAAACATTTGATTCAATCTCATCTCTCTGTGACAGAAATGGTGCTTTATAATTGGCCCAAGGCTGGCACATGGTCCTCAGCAATGTTTAACATGGTTGTAAACCCCTACATACTGTATGTCCACTGAAGTGACTGGCCTCAGATGATACACAGAGATTAAACAAATCCTCCTACATAAGTTGTACCTGTTGATCTATAGCCATCTCTTCTCTGCAGCCTCCTAAAACACACATTTTACACAGGATCTCTGAGCTCCAGAAGGTGGGGTTCAGATGTCACACACTGCACAGCATAGTGTAGGGAGCTGAGTGTAATATGAAAGCTGAGTGGAGGGAATGGATACACCCCCCTCTACACAATTTCATTGGGAAACGTGCACAGCTAAGGCTGTCAATCACCTGCTGTGTGCTGGAGGGTGGGCAGGCCGCCCCCTGGAATTCCCTGATGTCGGCATTAATGATCAGAAGTGACTCTTGCAGATATCAGTGAAAAGACAGTGCACACTAGCTGCTTTGGATTGAGGCAAGTACAGACTTTGGAAGGATATACTTTGTTATTTTTTTCATTTGAGAGGTTTACAACCTTTTTTTTATGACTAGAGGGACTCAGGGTTTACACTTTCCTCCCCCACTCCTACCATCCTAATAAAGTGAGGAATTATAGGAAAGATGAGCGTGTGCTGCTGGTGAGCCGAGCCTTAAAACTAAACTGCAGGCAAACAGCTAATGATACAGAAACATAAATACATGTAGGGGAGTCGTTTTATCTAATTTTTTTTTCCACCCAATCTTAATATTTGCACAGCTCCCTCAAATAGTACCTGTAGGATGACACTACTTTCTCTGTTACAGTCAGGGACGGTGTAAGGATTTTTGTCTACTAAGGCGAAGATGCATTTTGCCGCCCCTTCCCCACTGTCCTCCTGCCACCCCGCCCCCTCCACCACATCCCCTCACTGTCTACAGCTGAGCTGGTACCTCCTTCACGTTGCACCCGTAATGTGGCACAGCGTGAATGACGCCACACACCATTGATAATTGACCTGAACTTCCATTAAGCAGCAGTAAGTAATGAGGGGGCGGGGGTATACATTCCTTGCTTCCCCTCACTGGACACAGGCAGCTGACAGGTAAGGCAAACTAAAACTTCCAATTTGTTCCTCTTATAAACAAACTCCCAGATCACACCTCGCCAGATAACCCCACCCTGATTACACCCCCTAGATACCCCCCACCCTGATCACATGATCCCACCTCCCCAGGTACCCCCCCACCCTGATCACACCTCCCCAGATACCCCAAAACTGATTACACTACCTAGATATCCCCCACACTGATCACACCTCCTTAGATACCCCCCAGCCTGATCTTATGATCACACTTCCCCAGATACCCCCCATTCTTATCACCCCCACCAGATACCCCCATTCTCATCACACTCTCCAGCTACTCCTCCCACCCTGATCACACCCCCCCAGATTCCCCCCCTGCTGATAACCCCCTAGATACCCCCACTCTGATCACACCCTCCAGATACCCCCCATACCCTGATCACACCCCGAGATATTCCCCCACCCTGAACAACCCCCCCCCAAGATACCCCCCTGTAATCACACCCTCCAGAAACACTCATCATCCTACTGCTCTCTCCAGCTATCTCACTCTGACAGCAGCCTATTAAACAGCAGACAAACTTAAACATGCATGCTGCACCCTCTCTCCTACAGGGCTCAGCGTGGAAGTTTTAGTTTACCTGCTGGAGGGAAAGTTGTTTTAAAAATCCGACTCTCCAACAAATGGCCCTAGTTACAGTTATAGAATGTAGAAGGGATACAGTACTGTCCTCTCTCCAACCCGCCCTGCTGATTGGAGAGTGAAAGAGCATCAGCAGACTGCTGAGATCATCCCACTGCTCACTCCTCCTATCAGCATGCATAGCACTGTTGCATTTAGCACCTCTGATTGGTTTCCAGTCCTGCTTTTCCTCTTCCAGTCTAAATTCTGCTGTATGGGGGATTGCATGAGGCTGAAACCAAGCCAAACTTGGTGCATACAGTAGTTGTACTTAAAAAAATAATTGTATGATTTACTAATAAGTACAGACTGGCATTAATTTGTTTTTTTTTAGCTTCAAAGTGAATATGTTTTCCATGTAGACCTAGAGCAGGTTTGCTGTAACTTATGTGAATTAACTCAAAGCAAGATCAACAGAATTCTAATTTTATAGGACGTTTGTGTTGTTTGCCTCCCCAGGGTTTTGCCCACTCGGTTTCCTGATTTGTAAAAATAAGAGTTGTTACAGGCCAGAAGAGCAATGTGACTTTGTGGATAACTGTGGGGATAATACAGATGAGAAGGACTGTGGCACTTCCTGCACATTTGAAGATGGTCTGTGTGGTTGGCAGAACTCCTTGGCAGACAACTTTGATTGGATCTTAGGAGGAAACGCTTCACAAACTCTGAAACCTCAGATTGTGGACCATACCACGGGAAATGAGAAAGGTGTGTTATAGCTTTTTTAAAAAAAGGTTTCAGCCTTGAAATAGGGAAGCTGTCATTGATGTCATACTTTTGTGGCTCTCATCCCCTTCCTTGTTTTACTACTTGTTGTGTTTAAATGTCATTAGCTGCTTGCTTAGCCACTTCAATACCGGACCCTTTCACCCTCTTCCTGCCCAGACCAGTTTTTAGCTGTCCGCGCTGTCACACTTTGAATGCCAATCACTCAATCGCGCAACACTGTACCCAAATTAAACGTTTATGGCTTTGGGGGTTTTTTTTGAGACAGGTAGAGCTTTCTTTTGGTGATATTTAATCACCACTGGGTTTTTTATTAGTTTGCTATATAAATTAAAAGTATACAGAAAAAATACAGGTAATGAAAACACGCTTTTCTTAGTTTCTGTTGGAAAATATTGCAAATAAAAAATCTTTCTAAATTTAGGTCAAAATGTATTCTGCTACATTTCTTTGGTAAATATAACTACAATCATTTGATATTATTTAGTCTGTGTGAACGTTATAGCATCTGCAATCTATGGTATATACTGTATATTTGAGAATTGATCAGTCCTGATGCACTGACGGCCTATCTAATTTTTGATACCCTAAAATGCCAGGACTGTATATATACCGCTCAAATGACCCCTTCTTGGAAAGTAGACACCCCAAGGTATTTAGTAAGAGGCATGGTTATTTGAAGCTGTAACTTTTTGTCACAATTTTTTTACATTCTGTCAGCAGAGCAGTCATCATATGACTGATGTGGCAGTGATCAGGGATACTGACTACTCTGGGGAGGTGATCAGGTTTTTTTTTTCATACTATGATTCCTTATAACAGTGATGATCACTGTTATAAGCAATAATTTTTATGAATAGCTTCCATTCATGTGCCATTTTGTACAATTGAGATAGCTGTGATTGGCCATAGCTGTGATTGGTCCTATCTGTACCATGTGATCACTGTGACCAATCACAGAGATCACAATAGTAGTCAATGAATGGGTACGAATGAAAGCCATTTGTGTACCTTTGACGTGTGATTGCTGTAGTTGGTCACAGCAATCATATGGTACCAGGGCTGGCCTGGTACAATGATCTGTCATCTGCTGTGTCCTTCAGGGTGAATGATCGAGCTGCTTTACAATAGGCTGGGCTGGAAGTAGTTAGCTTAGATAAGTGAACCACTAAGCAGTGAATTAGAATTTTGCCATATACTATATATATATATAATGAACTTAGGAGAAAGACCCCCCAAATTACATGGGACTTTTAAATCCCAATAAATACATAAACGTAAAAATATATGAAATCTTTATTTTCCATCATATTTTCACACATATAAAAGATATAGAATGACAAACTATTTTCCAAAAATCATAATATATCATGACATCATCATCAAAAGATATTGTTTGGTTACAGAAATGGTCTTATAACAATCCGATGCGTTTTCGAGTAATTCTACTCCTTCCTCAGGGAAAAGACTCTGCACAAAGGTGATATAGTCTGTGAGATTAGAAATACATTTGTTTAGAACAGGGCTTGAAAAAGCCGCTCGCCAAATGAGACACCCTCTCCACCACCGCGGGGGACTCAAGGAGTAAGTACTGTATACATGTCATATCACTATAATGGAGTACAGGGGAGCTGAGATATACATTACTGTATACATGTCATATGACTATAATGGAGTACAGGGGAGCTGGGATATACATTACTGTATACATGTCATATCACTATAATGGAGTACAGGGGAGCTGGGATATACATTACTGTATACATGTCATATCACTATAATGGGGTACAGGGGAGGGGGGATATACATTACTGTATACACGTCATATCACTATAATGGAGTACAGGGGAGGGGGATATATATTACTGTATACATGTCATATCACTATAATGGAGTACAGGGGAGCTGGGATATACATTACTGTATACATGTCATATGACTATAATGGAGTACAGGGGGGGGGATATACATTACTGTATACATGTCATATCACTATAATGGAGTACAGGGGAGGGGGGATATACATTACTGTATACATGTCATATCACTATAATGGGGTACAGGGGAGCTGGGATATACATTACTGTATACATGTCATATCACTATAATGGAGTACAGGGGAGCTGGGATATACAGTTTTATATTTTGGACTCTTTATTCTAAAGAAAAATGTAATTTCATAATCTTTAAGGGGGTTTGGTTGGGGGCAGGGCTGGGGGTGGAGTTGGAGGCGGACCTAAGCAAGGTTGGGTGGGGCAACTGGTGGAGAGTAAGAGTTGTGCCTGGCTAGTAGGTCTAGACTCGAAATTTTAAGCCCTGGTTTAGAACATACAGTATATGTCCATATAGGGTATTTACATAGTTCCAAGTATATAATATACTCACAACATAGAGGAGTAAAAAGACAGATAGATAAATCTTCAGCTGAACTTAAAAACTCACCCAGGAGCAGATGTTTTTGGCTGACAAAGATCTATCGATGTATACGAACCACATTTGTATGTGAAGCCGATACATCGATGATATCTTGATGCTGTGGGAAGGTAAATTCGTACTCCCTTCCCTTTAATTACATTTAGAAGGGCTACATCTTTAAAAGAACGAATTATAAAAAGTGTATATAAGGGTGATTCCTCTAGAGATCCTTGTAAACTAAAAGGTACTTTTAGCTGTGGGGCTTGCAATTACTTCAAATATATGTGTACGGAAGCACAACCCAGACTACTAAATGGGGTTCTCTTCAAATCCAAACATTTTGCTAATTGTGGAACTCTGGGGGTGATATATCTACTTCTATGTGAATGTGGATGTTTTATGTGGGCAAGACAAAGTTGGAGTTTTGGAGGCGAGCATACAGACACATAAAAAGTATGCGGACAGGTGACCCTGAACTATCTCTGGGGTGCCATGTACTTATGGTACATGATGGTCAATTTCCAAAAATTTTATTTCTTATTCTTGACCGGGTACATCCGAGCTGTAGAGGGGGCGAGAGGAACAAGTTGTTGTTGCAGTTGGAGCTTAGATGGATTTTCCATCTACATTCTCCCTCCCCCCCCCCCCCCTCTGGCTTGAATGAATTGGTCAGTTTCAGGCCCTTTTTACATGGGTTTGTATTTGGCGGTATAGAAAAAGAAGTTCACGCAATAAGCCTCATTCTGTCTATGTGTCCTGCCCACAGTTCTTGTCATGTTACAAACTTTGCTTTATACCTTATATTGTTCTGATCTAATGCCCTATATGGGGAATGTACATCCTTTATTCTGTATCATTGTTTGAGATTCCCCTATTTCATATTATTCCCAGCCTTGTATTTTGTATTTTTTGTACAGCTTATATGCATTATATATGGTTTTGTATAATTAATGATATGCATGTTTTGCTGCTTCCCCGGTTGTGGGATCAGCTGGGGATCGAACCTTGGAGCCGGGGACCTTCCTCTGGGTGCCCGGCATGCTGGGGCTGTGCCACTGGGCTCTTCTTGCCCGGTGAGTGCAACAATGCATGGCCACTGTGGCCTGAGGTTCTTGCTTGTGCTAATCCTATTTGGTCCGGAGGCCATGTTTTTCTCCTAGCATGTCGGTAGTCCGTTGATGCATGACGTCATTCCGTAAGGTGCGGAGTGGTGGCGGAGCCTAATGACGTTCCTCCTTGAGGCAGCGTAGGATTGGCATCTGGGCGCCATTTCCCTCTCCCCACCTGGCCACCTGGACACTGTTCATCACTGCTGGACGATTGGAAAACCTCTCTGTGGGGCTCCTATATATTCAGGATCTTCATTTGACATTTAATACTCCTCTCTTTTTGTGGGTTGGTGCGGAGTCTCTCAGATTGTGGTACTGCAATTTGTTATGGTGAGCTTTATATTGATTTTTATATCATATAGGAGGCCTTTCCTCTTTTAGGAATTGGGTCCTTGGACCCATGTTTTTCTTTCCACTGTTAGTCCAACAATATATGTACTTATTGGCTGCCTTATTAATATTACCCTTAAAGAACCATACGGCGTGACCTGGTGTACACTTTTGAAAATTCCTATCTACATGCCCCCTGGTTTATCTGTATAGGTGGAACAACTTTTTGGAAATATTCAGATGTCCACAAGTATAATGGTGGGTTTATCCCTTAGGTGATGTAATGCCTTCCTCCATTGTTTGAATCCTTTGGAGATTTTTTGTAACCAGCATGTACAACATTTGCTGCCTTCCTTCCTTAAATAAAGGCAATAATTGCCAGCTGTTTTTCAAAGTATGAAAGACAGCAAGGCTCCTACTTTCCATTCATCACACATCTGCATCAGAGGCTGGTCATCAGCTCTGAGGAAATGGATTCGTCCCCAAAACGCATCAGCCATTTGACCGCACTGACAGTGAGAACACCTTGCCTGCCGTTGTGGCCATTGTCATTTTTCTATGCTTTTTCGATACATGCTTCGTCTGTGAGTATGTTTTTATTATTCTTTCACTCCTTACAATAAACCTTGGATAATGCACTAGGTTTGTGCGCCACCTGTTTTCTCTCTATGAATGACCTCACTAATAGAACTCCACACTGCTATTATTTTGAACATGCCCCTTTCAATTAGTGATTCAATTACACAGAATCAGCATGCATGTCATGACTGTTGGGTCTGTTGGATTTCTATTGCTCTACTACACCTGCTAGTAAATTATTTGCCATTTAGAAATATCATTTCTACCAAAAACAGTGATTGATCAGGTTAGTGATGTCTGACTGCTATTATTTTGAACACAACTGTATGTAAATACCCTGTATGGACATATACTGTATACTGTATGTTCTAAACAAATGTGTTTCTAATCTCTAATATCTAATCTCTAATATCACCTTTGTACAGAGTCTTTCCCTGAGGAAGGAGTAGAATTACTCTGAAATGCGTCAGTTGTTATTAGACTATTTCTGTAAACAAACAATATTTGTTGATGGTCCTAGATTGTAAGCTCGGAAGAGCAGGGCCCTCGAACCCCTCGTGTATTGTATTGTTTCTGTCTTGTCTCATGTTCTGTCCCCCTTGCTATTGTACAGCGCTGAGCAAACCCTTTGGTGCTATATAAATACTGTATAATCATAATAATAATGGTGATGTCATGATATGATTTTTGGAAAATAGTTTGTCATTCTATATCTTTTATTTGTTTATATATATATACCAAAATAATCATTCAAAGGTCTGCAGTAACATCTGGATTGACTGCCCCAGGTAACTACACTTTGCACATTGTTATTGCTCTCATCGCTGCCCCCAATAAATGAGTCTAAATGCCATGTTTATGGTGATAGGAATAATGAATCTACAAAGAGTGTTATTTATCTAACTAGGAAAGGGTTTTTGTGGTTGTGTGTGGCCCCATTACATAATTCTGAATACATTTACATTGACTTTTCCAATTCTTGCAGTTCTCTGAATGATAGCACTGACATTTCAGGGCTGAGACATTTTAATGATGTATTCTTGCAAAGATACTAAAGCAGAAATGGTTACATTTTTGCCTTTCAATAAGTTAATAGGCACACACATAGAGACAATTTATAATGGTCCATAATGCTATTTTGCCAGCGGCAGTAGAGTTTCTAACAGCCTATAGATCAAGCACCTCAGGGCAATATCTTCAGGCATCTCCAATATATTTTATTTTAGATCTGAATTAAATATATTTTGCTGGTAACCCTACAATTTTTTAGTATCTGTTATTTTCAGTGGAAGGAAAAAAAATAAACATAACAAAGAATAAATAGCAACCAGAGGGGCTGAAAAAATCAGAATGGATTCCCCCATCTGCACACTCCAGAATCACTAGCTACAATTTAGTGAGATTTATGCTGTTATTTTTGCACAATCAAAGTATGGAATCCGGTTACATTTGCTGACCATTTTACTCACATGTTATCTAACACATCAATTCTCAACTTCAATTTTAGATTTAGTATTGCATAAAAAACTTTTTTTAATTATTATATTATTATTATTAGTAGTAGAAGTAGTCCCCCCATAGTATTGTTCCAATACACCCACAAGGAAAAACTTGCTGCATTAGATGGTAACCAGTAGTTCACACAAGGCCAGGGCAGTGAATGATCTTTCATGCCAGAGATGGTAAACCTGTGCTGTATGCTGATGCTTATGAATGACGGAACATAGGGGGACACAAGAATGCAATAGCAATTGGTCAGTAAAATCCATCCCAGCCGATCAACCTTCCACCAAGTGGGCTTGTCCAGGTAACGTCAGTCCAGGTCATGGAAGAGCCTGAAATCATACAAACATTATTTAATCTGATCATATATGCCCAGATTGGGTGAACCACTTCTAATGTCTACAGGTACATATAGCATTAGACCGAGAGGTGCGTTTCCATCATCAATGACCATTTTTCTTTTGCAGAATGCAAACCAGTCATTGAGCTGTTATCGTGCTGCTGGCAATAACACAATGAGAAAGATTTACTAAAACTGGTGTACTTAGAATCTTGTGCAGTTGTGCATGGTACCTAACCATCTTCTAACTTGTTAAATGATGCTTTGGCAATAAAACAGTGGCTAAATCGTTAGCACTTCCACCTGGCAGTACTAGGGTCATTGGTTCGAATCCCAACCATGGCACCACTTGCCTGGAGTTTGCATGTTCTCCCTGTGCTTGTGTGGGTTTCCTCCAGGTACTCTGGTTTCCTCCCACACTCCAAAGACATGCTGGTAGGTTAATTGGCTCCTGTCTAAATTGGCCCTAGTATGAATGTGAGTTAGAGACCTTAGATTGTACACTCCTTGAGGATTAGGGACTGATGTGATTGTACAATATATATGTAAAGCACTGTGTAAATTGACGGCGCTATATAAGTACCTGAAATAAATAAAATAAAACCTGGAATCTGAAGCTGCACCAGATTTTACTCTCCTCGATTTTAGTAAATAACCCCCAATGTATTTATGGCCTTAGCAGACAAATGCGATAAGCAGGGGGCAGCCAATATTGTGCAAGTTGCTGTAAACTGCTCTAATATTAGATGACATGCAACTTGTTCAGTTTGTTTCTCCTACTCTCAGTGCACTAGAAAAAAGCAGTATGTTGTGAAAAGAAATTTTATTTCTGTCAGGATTCTTACGTATTCCTAATGTTATTCAGTCCTTTTCTTTTAACACTCAATAGTGTTTATTTTTTAATTTTTTATTCAATGGTAGTGCCAAAGCTAAAGAAAATGACTGAAATCAGGAGCCAATTCCCTACGTAGTTCTTTCTCCATTTTACATATTTAGCCCATTTTCTTACCCAAGTGGCAGTCGCTTCTAGAACTTCCAAGCCCCTCCTGTCTTTAATGCTGTTTTCTCATCTGCAAGCCCAAGAGAGGGATAATGTTATCTTCACTTTTAAACTGTAGAGCAGCCTTTCTCAAAATTTTTATCCCAGAGAAACCCTCAAAATAATTTCAGGTCTCATTGAACCACTGCTAAAACCAATTAATTGGCGGGTCAGTGGTGGTGAAAATGCCAGCTGAAAATATCATTGTCATCAAGCTGCTGGCTCTTCCAAGTGGTGTTGGCCTTGAAACCTGCAGGCACCATTAAAAGGTAGGGCAATCAGTAGCAGCCCAAGGGACCCCTATCAACCGCTGTAGGAACCCTAGGGTTCCGTGAAACTCAGGTTGAGAACGGCTGCTCTAGAGGAAGACCAGTTACCACAAATGCCTAACAGAATTATCTTATATAATGTATTTACTCTGACTTGTATTCAAGGTAATTTCCTTTCTCTGGAAACTTCTTTGGTTGGACTGCGTGGTGAAAAGGCTCATATAAAAAGCACCAAATGGAAGGAGTCGGGAGAAGATTGTACACTGAGCTTCTGGTATTACATGTCAGCAAAAGCTACTGGTCAAATACGAGTCTTTATCAAAGTAAGAATGCCCTCTTTGTACCTTATGCCATACAAGGTTTATAAAAGCCTTTGGAAGTTGATAAAATCACAAAATTAACCCATTTAATACTTTGAACTACTATCCTTGCCAAGGGAAAGCAGCTGATTTTCTGATAGCACTGGACTTGAGGTTTTGTGTCTGTGCCCATCCTGTCAACTACAGCATGCTAGTTATCAGCACATAGGTGCAGACCCTTTTACCATAGAAGGAGCGCTAATCTTTCCTCTTAGAGTGTGTGTCTAGCTAAAACCTTTTTTTTTTTTTTTTTTTTTAGTTTTAGATATATTGTGAAAGGATTAAAAGCTCTGTCTGGTTTTAACTGACAATCAGTCCTCTCTTAGGGTCCATTCACACCAGCCACTTTATTGCAATGCAGCAGCTGGCGTGCTGTGTGCTCTGGCTGAATGCCAGCACATTTCACTGTTCACTTTTTTTTTTTTAACAAACTTTATTGAAATGTCACACAACATCATTTAATAGAGTTCTGTCCGCTGGCAAGCAATAATTTTTTTCAGTGCACACTGCCCACACAGCACAATGCAGTGTTGTGAACTGACCACACTGGAGACAAGGCATTTTGCCTTTACTTGTGGTGGGGGTTTGGTGGAACTGCACTGGAATAGCTTCCCAACACAGTCCCACCACACCTGGTGAGAATGAACCCTTACAGAGATTTCCCCTGATTTAAGCAGGGTATACCTGTACTGAAATTCGGACTGTTCAGCAGAAACCAGCCAGTAGTTGAATAGAAAAAAGAAACTGTGTGTGTATACCCTGGTTTGGAGGCTGATTTGTAACTATGATATATAATGTGCAATGATTGTCCACATCACCGCTCGCATTTTGCGGTCCATTCATAAAATGCAGGTTGCAGTGTGGAGTCCGTAGTGATCCACATCCTCATGTTTGCTTACCACAGCAGAGGCAGCTCCATCATTGAAGGAAAGCAATAAAGCTAGTCATGTGAATTTGACAGTTCACATGATCAGGCTCTTTTTCTTTTTTTTTTTTACACATCATCTATTTGTTTTAATCACATTACAAACAGCTATAAAGCACATTGCTGTGCTTTATTAAATGTGTGGTTATTTGTTTTCCTTAATATGGCCCTGGTAGAGCAGTACCTTTGCTTTTAAAATCTGCAAAGGTATTGCTTTACCATATTTGTTAATCTGCCCTTTACTCTCCAGGTGGTTTCACCAAGTGGGGGAAACTCTCCAACAGCAACACAAACTGAATGTTTTTTTATAGTAGAGTAGGGGAATGCTAGAATCCTTGTCACATTTTAGTAAGAACTACAAAAACAGCTGTGCTATAGAATTAGTGTCATTGACCTGTCCAAACAGGGGCGGACTGACCATTTGGAAACTCGGGCACTGGGTCAGTAGGGGGCCCCATGAGATGCCCCTGGTACCATTTTCATAGGCTTTTTTGAGTTTGGGCAAGGACACAGGGACCCCATGATCCCTTATTGCCCAGGGGACCCATGAGTTGTCAGTCCGCTCCTGTGTCCAATGTAGCATGGCTGTCACCATATAAACGGTGGTGTTCTATGAAACAAACTGACCTGCATATGGGAGTCTACATAGCAAATCAATAGTCTACCTTGAGCATGTGCCAAGGTAAGTATGGAAGCTCTATTATCCTGTAGAGAGATTCCAGTTATGCTGAACACTGCATTTTGCAGTGAAATACTGAGCTTTGATTGCTCAGTATGCATAACTGCACTTTGAAAATGATCAGTACTTTTTGAACTGTCTTTTTGAATAAGTCGAGATTTTAGTATTCTGCAGCATTATTCTTCTACAAGATAAGTTAACAGTTTCTAAATATACATTAGTCTTTTGCTTCTTGTGAGAACATTGTAAATGCTGAATTTTCATATCCCAAAGCATATTTGCTTTTTGTAATAATGTTTGAGACTAGCGAAGTTGATTGTTATTCTATTGCTGGAACTATAGCTAAAACATATCACATGAGAAAGAAAAACTAGATTTGCCATCTAGTTATTAAATCAAAAAGTAATTGTGCCGGTTTCCTGAGAGGCGTATGTTGGATTAACATGACTAAAAGACTTACTGGCGGATCAAGCGATATTAGCCACTGAAGAAACTAGATTTTTCTCCATCTGGCCCACCGTTGTAGTGTTATTCATGTTATGATTGGACTCTCCTGGGAACACAAGTGATGCGGATCAATAACTGAAATGAGTAACTCTATTGCAAGTGGTTGAGGAGGAACTTTTGAAAAGTCTAGCCACTGTGTTTAAACTAAGGCAACTATTATCATGAGTCTTCAAGTGATGGCAAAATCCATAAAGAACTGTAAATCCTTTGAGCACTTAAAGCTACGCGGTTGACTGATTATAGGCTTTAAGATAGTAGTTTCAGTTAAAAGATATTTTCATGGCACAAAAATGTTATTCTTTTGTTAAGAGTTTCTGCTGGAAGTAAATGGAGTCGGCTGCATAGGTGAATCACAACAATCTGTTAAAGAGCAGCTTTGGGTATATATATAAAACACCTTTAAAGCAGAACTTCCCAATCATTTTTATAGTTCCAATTATGTTCCATGTGCAGAGTTTAGCAGTCATCCATCCCTGAAGTTATGGTAATGTTGCATACCCCTCAGATGTGTGACTATAGGACCCTTAGTGCTAACCCTTAGTGCTGACAAAAAAAGTATGTGGACTTGTGTTCCGGGCCCATTTGTCGAAATACTGTATGTGTTGACAGACCAGAAAAACACACTAAATCAAAAGCACAAGTTTAAGTGGGCCTTTAATATTTTTTAAATGTATTTCATAATATACTTAATTTACAGTATATTTAAAGCCAAAATATTTAAATTTTAGTTTTAGCGTTGGGAGTTGGTGAGACCAATTTTAATTGTGTCCCCAGTGAAAAACTTCTTGTTGCCTTCTTTTTTAATTGAAATTGCAAAGACAGTATGTTAAGTGAGGAAAAACAGGGACCAGAAAGCAATTAAAATATTTTTTATCACTGTAGGGAACTATTAGACCCTCAATCAAATTTGTATTGTTGTTTGTGTTGCCATTACGGAGGTAATGACAGACATAACAAAAAATAAGCAGAAATCTCCCCAAAGGGCACACATTATGCTGCAAACACTAAGCAATGATCTAAGCCTTCCGCACTTTGTCCAATACTAAAAAAGTAAAGTTAAAGCTCAACAGAAAACAGCACCCCATTCCCTTGAGGCCCCTGCCTGCAATATGTGATACTTTTATTACTGTTACTTACTTTTTCCTAACGACTTCTAGATAATCACATAACTCTGTCAGTCACTTTCAATCTTTGACCCTGGATGATGCACATAGTGGGGCTAATGTGACATAACATTTGCACCACTCTCTTCTTTTATAAACTGTCAGTGCAAAATGCCATGCTCAGGGGGTGGGGATATGACGCTTGACACTCATAGGGGTTGATTTACTAAAGGAAAATAAGTTTTTCTCTTTGCAAGGTAAGTGGCAGTTTGCAAGAGAAATTGCCCCAAATCCTAGTGAATGAGATGAAGCGATGATGACTTCCATGATCCAATTAAGTGACAGCATTTTCCTTACACGTGATTGGGTATTCCCTGCGATGTGAAACCTCACCATATTCACTAAGTTTTGGGGCAAGCCCACAATCTTTCCTCAGTTTTCCAGGCTGAGAGATGTTTGGTGTCATTCAGTCCAGTAGAGCGAAGACATTTTGAGGAAAAGAGCTACTATGGGGAACAGCTCAGGACTTAAAGTGGTTCTAATGGCTGAAGGTTTTTTTACCTTAATACATTTTCTACATGAAGGTAATAACCTTCAGTTTGCAACTACCCCCCTCCCCTCCTTTCCCCAGCATCCCTTAATACCTGAGCCAATTTTGATCCAGCAGCGTGCATAAGAGCAGCGGATCTCCTGGCTTTCTCCATCCTCATTGGCCTAGACACAGTGAGAAGGGAGCAGTGAGCAGGAAAGAGGCATGCTCTGTATGTCCTATGGACATGCAGAGTGGGGTTCAGGAGTGAGCATGCACAAATGCCCCTGTGGCTCGATGCTTGCCATGGGGGTAATCGGTGGGTGGGGAATGAGCATGGAGTGCTGGCAGGGGACCCAAGAAGAGGAAAATTGGGGCTGCTCTGTAAAACCATTGCACAGAGCAGGTAAGTATAACATGTTTGTTATTTTAATATAAAAAAAGTTTACAAACACTTTAAGGTGAACATTGCAACCACAGTTTCTAAAAAGTATTTTAAACCATTAGTAGAAGTTAGTTTTAGAAAATATATAGAAAACACATGGTTAATACATCTTACATCCCATTTACACAAGCCTTTAGAGCAACTCAATGTTATTTAAGCAAAGTATACTACGTACTGTATAAGAAAGGAGACAAAATAACAAAGCAGGATGAGATACAGTAAGTTTGCTGAGCTGTGTACGCCAGAACAGACTACTTTCTACAGTTTCCTAAATTGCCTACATGACTGTAACAAAACCCATGCATTTTATTTTCTAAAGTCATTGAACTCAAGTCACCAAGTCAAATGTTATATAAATGAAATATGGCTCCATCTTTCAGCCAAGTAATAACAGAAATGCTTTACTGGGTTAAATGTTTGTTAAAACAGAGAGTGCTGGCTGAATTGTTTTCATTTCAGACATTTTTGTTGGTTTTATTTTGGCTGGTTTAATGTTGACTCCTTAGTTTAAGGATTGGTTTGCAAACAATTTGTGTCAAAAGTGTTAGAGAATGATACTTCAGCCTAGTGAAGGTTTCTGCTGAGGAGGTGATTACACTTTGTCTAGACATGTGCGATTAAATTAATTCCAAATCAAAATTCGGATGAAATTTTCATTTTCCAGAGGTTTGGATGTTTACGAATCTCTGAATCACAATAGTAATGAATTTCAACAAATCTGAAATAAATTAAATGAAACAACAAATTAATTTGTATTTATTCGGATGACATGATGCAACAGTTTGGGCCTTTTATTGATGGTTTTATTAAGCATTTGAAATAACGGAAAAACATGAAATCTGAAATTCTTTTAGTTTCCTTTGTTCTTTTGGATCCATTTAATTTTTATTCTGCATTAACATTTTTCATTATTATAAAAAAAAAAACTCACTACATATGAAATAGAAACATATTGCAATAAATACAATAAGGTACTAAAGTGATGATGATGATGATTGGGTTGGATAGAGGTGGATCCATCAGAATCTCCGAATCATAACATAATGAATGAATCCAAATTTACTTTCCTTCCATTTTTTCTTTCGGATCCATTTTGTTTTTGTTTTGCATTAACATTTTTCATACTTATAAAAAAACAGTACAATCCATTTCTTTTTGTGGGTTGTATTAGCAAGGATGACTCAGAGTGCATCTCCTGAAATAACAAATTAACACGTTAAAACGACTATAGCCAATCTTTTGAAATATACAAAACAAATCCAAATATACACAACAAATCTGAATATACTAAACAAATTCTGAAAATAAATTATTCTACCATAATCAATACAAAGAAATGAAATGACTTGGCAAATTAATTCAAAACAAAACAAATTTTTTTGTTGAGCACATCTCTAACTTTGCCTTGTTGGAGCAAAATGGTCCAAGCTCTTATTAAGGGATAGTTCCTATTCATTCAAGATATTTCAGCATATGATATACCAGTGTTATCAGTCAAGACACCCTTTAAAGTTCTGTACAATCTTGAGACACCTCATTCTAAAATATAAAAAACTAATAGTTTTATACAATGTAGCAACATCCAAACGTAGGACACCAAATGTGATTTGTTCTGCTAAAGCAAATACACCATTGCATACTGGTACTGACTAGTATTGCAATGTTTCTCTCCCTGACTTAGCTCAATGCTGATGGTGAGGGGTAGGGGAGGAGCAAACAAGGATGCTGTGCAAGAGCCTGACATGCTCCTTATCAACCAATGACACCATTGGTTGTTAGGATGCTGGCGGCTGGAAGGTTGGAATGGTGAACAATGAAAACCTGTAATCTTTTGTAACTAAAAGGTAGGCTTGATCCACCTGCTGGCTTGAATACCATTTTTTGGATAATGTTTCGGCATTTTGCCAATGCATCCCTGAAGAAATCTGAAGGCATCCCAGAGTCCCTGGCCACCCTGGTTGAAAAAATCAGTGATATACATATCCAAATCACTGCTGTCTGTACTATGTGTACAACCATGAAGCAACCATTAAATCTTCAGAAATCCTCACGTCTGTGTGGAGCAGCACCCTAATTGACTTTAATGAAAGGTATTTTCAGACTTTTCACTGAAGTGAACAAAGGTTGTGACGTATTCTAGTACAGGCCTAGAGAATTTTAGGCAGAGGTCCAAATCCAGGTGGGTGACAGAGTGAAGATCTCGAGACAGCACTGTTGAAAATCCTAGGCTCATAGTGCTGGAGGTAGAGTACAAAATTATAAGTGCACTACTGCACAACAAAGCTCAGGCTGAAAGTGGGAAAAAATGGCACTCTGAGCCAAGTAGGGCTCTATTTCATGGCATAGTGCTGTGTGTGAACTTAGGGCAAGGGAGGTGAGCACAGAAGTTTCCTCATAAGTGTACTGCTGATCTTTTATTGTCAAATCAGCTGGCTGGGGAGAAGAGGTGACCAAGAAGGCATTCCTTCTGCAGTAATTTTCCCTAAAGTCACCTGTCAGATATGTAAGTACATTTACCAAACTTTCAGGGATAGAAGAATTCAACTGTGCTCAGAGACTTGCCATCATAAGACTAAGGTAGGACATATACAGTATATGGGGTATACAGTATAATTGATATCCTGTAATTATGATTCTCTTGGCCTTCTACCTTGCCTTAAATTAATACCTAAACTTGCTCTTTAAAAATGTAATTGTATTTTAACTACTGATGGACCTATCCCACAGCCTCCAAAACTCTTCTTTTAGTGTACAGTTGCTGTGATACCTACCCTGGGGAATGTAACCTGTTACATTTGCATCCTTTGAGTGTTTCTTCATCTTTATAATAGACATATAACTTTTCAAGCATCTCCATATCTCAAGAATCCCTTCACATGGGTATATTACAGTAGTTACCAATATCTCTCAAGTGTGCATAGCAATCACAGCAGCACAGTGGCTAAATGGTTTGCACTTCCGCCTGGCAGCACTAGGGTCATTGGTTCGAATCTCAACCACGGCACCACCTGCCTGGAGTTTGCATGTTCTCCCTGTGCCTGCATGGGTTTCCTCTGGGTGCTCCAGTTCAGGGGCAGACTGACAACTCATGGGGCCCCCAGGCAATAGGGGTCATGGGGCCCCTGTGTCCTTGCCCAAACTCAAAAAAGCCTATGAAAAAGGTACTAGGAGCATCTGTTGGGGCCCCCTATTGACCCTGGGCCCTCAGGCAGTGAACAAGTTTCCAAATGGTCAGTCTGCCCCTGCTCCAGTTTCCTCCCACACTCCAAAGACATGCTGGTAGGTGAATTGGATCCTGTCTAAATTCTCCCTAGTATGTGTATGTATGAATGTTAGTTAGGGACCTTAGATTGTACACCCCTTGAGGGTTAGGGACTGATGTGAATGTATAATATATATGTAAAAGCACTGCATAAATTGATGGCGCTATATAGGTACCTGAAAAAAATAAATAACTGTGCATAGCAATCACTAATGTTTGAAATAACTGGAGGTCCTCACACCTATGCATTTTAGTGCTTGTTAAGAAATGTGCAGAAGTTTACTATAAGTTTTAATGGCACTAGCTCACCAACATGCAACATGTTGACATGCATTGACTAAAAATGGTCATGACTGTTTATTCATCTGGTGATGTGTTAAAAAGGCTTTAAATAGGCATGGCAAAATAGAAGATGTGAATTATTAAATGGATGGGGTAGATATGTTTAAACAGCATTATTTGTGGGTGACGGGTAGTATAGAAGGTGGTTTCTTCTTCAAAACTGAAAAAAAAATATCCCAAAATTGGTGGCAGCCTTTGATGCCATAGGTCACCAATACAAAATGTAATTTTCACCTCCCTACCTTGGCATTTTGACAACAATTCACACCTTCTGCCATTTTATTATACCTTAGTAATACCTTCCAAGACTTCCAGGCACCATGGATGGTATTGAATTTTGAAATTAGAACAGGATGGTTTCACAAACTGTCACACCTCCCATCAAGTTCTTGAACAGTCAACATCTGCCTTAATACATTATACAGTGATTGGATTAAACTGACTTACTCATGTACATATAAATGCTGGGATATGTTTCTGACACTCATTAAAGCTGAGGAAACTGTTTTAATAAGCAGCGAAATGTCTTCACAAGTTGATTGTGACTAACTGCTGCTAGCTATTCCATGATTTACAGTATATATAAATGAGAACCTTCACATACATACTAAGAGCCATGAAAACCAAAATGCCCTGGGAGGCCTTGGCTCTCATTGGTACAGAGCTTGAAGGCATGCAACACTTTCAAATAATAGAAGATAAAGAGGAGGCTTACTACCCAAAGCTAAATGGCAGGGACATTTTCATGCTGCTTTTTTAAACATAAAATCTAATTTTCTATTCTAATTTACATATTTTACTGTACTTTTTTAGGCAATGAATACTTCAGTGTTCAGTATGACTAACCTTCCTGCATGCAGCATTATAATAATTTAGTGCTAGTGTATAAAAGTGGTCCTCTTAAACCAAATGCCCATGTACACTAGAGCCTTGCAACTCATATTTATAGAATATATTAGCTAAAAATTTCATGTGCAGTACATTTAATTAATTTAAGATCGCCATCAGGAGATTTTGCAATCTCTGCCATCTTTTGCAAGCAGATTAAGTTCCTCAGTAACACTATACTACATCTGAATTACAATTTAATGAAAAATACAATTTGAATTATAAGAGGCCTTGATGCAGAATCTAGTTAAAAGATAAATTCAACATCTTAGATTGAAGCAAGGCATGTCTATTTTTTTCTGATAAAAAAAAAACCTTGTTGGTATGCAAACGAAAAGGTTTAGTAGGATTTTATGTTAATTTCATGGCTCTATCAGGGAAGTTTTTTTTTTTTTCAATGCACTTTTTTTTAACTTTCAAAGGTTTTATTGTAGTCATTCTTTAGAGAAGCCTTAATGTCTTTCTTTGGGATCCTTTTTTTACACTGCAGGTGGATTAACTGTAAGAATGAAATACTTCTTGAGTGTAGATGTGCTCTTGAAAATGTAAATTTGAAATCAGTTTATAATATGTGTGATTGCATTATTTACTTGGGCTGTAGGAACATAAAAGACTCTAGGTGTGTCTAGATCCAAATGGTTTTTCACTGTAATGATTTGGTTTGCCCAGACCGTTGACACTTGGGGGTCAATTTATAAAAAACATTCTTTGCAAAAATGTTTCAACCTCCGCACTCATTAGGGTTGATTTACTGATGACAAATATAGTGTGCACTGCAAATGTACTTGCAGGTGCACTGCAAAGGGTTGATTTACTAAAACTGGAGAGTGCAAAATCTGGTGCAGCTCTGCACAGAAGCCAATCAGCATCCAGGATATATTGTCAAAGCTTAATTGAACCAACTGAAGTTAGAAGCTGATTGTACACAGCTGCACCAGATTTTTCATTCTCAAGTTCTAGCAAATCAACCCCCACGCAGGGGCAGACTGACCATTCGAGCACTCGGGCACTGCCCAAGGGCTCGGGGTCAGTAGGGGGCCCCATGAGATGCACATGGTACCTTTTATAGGCTTTTTTGGGTGTGGTTTGAGTGTGGGCAAGGACACAGGGGCCCCATGATCCCTTATTGCCCGGGGGCCCCATGAGTTGTCAGTCCACCCCTGGCCATGTGTAGTTTTTCCAGAGCTTAGTAATTGAGGTAAGACTTCACTTTGCAAAGAATACCCAATCACATGCAAGGAAAAAAAACAGCATTTTTGCTTGCACATGATTAGGTGAAAAAATCATTAGAGCTTCCCCTCAGATCTAGATCAACAGCAACTAAAGTGCAGTTGCAGTGCAAAGACTATTTGCCTCAACCCCAATGTCACAAGTAAAATTTGTAATGTTTGTAATAAGTGTGACATTTTCTGCAGGGTGAATGTGACATGCCCTAACATTCGATCCTAAGAGAAAAAAAGCCATGAGAACATTCATTCAGAAGAGTAAAGAATATTCAACCAATACAGAAGATAGCCTAACACCATAGACTAAGGCAGGCATTAGTCACTTGTTGTAAGGATGCCAGTGAGGGCAAACTCCCTAACAACCATGAGCCCGAGCAGGACGTTTTTACATATGGCAGCGCTAGCAATACTGCTGCTAAATGTTTCAGTTTCTTCTACCAAGCTGGAGGCTTGGTTCAGCCATATGATCAGCTTTTCCAGAACCTCCCAAACAGAGGACGAACCTGCAGCTCAAACATTGTACACAATGCAGAGATCTTATTTCCCCTTTTGGTTGAATGTTCCTAGCCTATCATGTTATTTATCTCTGTTGGTTGAATGGTCTTTAACTCTACTGGTGGAATGTTCTTACAGCTTTATTTCTCTTAGGATTGAATGTTGGGTAATGTTACATTCGCCCTGCAAAAGGCAATAGAAACTGACATTTCACACAAATTACAAACCTTATGGGTATTCGGGACTTTTATTTGTGACTAAGACATTCTCAAAGCAAATATTTTATGCATAGATCCCTTGGAGACACAGCAAAAAAAAAGGATGAGAAGCTCTGGTTTGGATTATGTTTAAAGGGAACCCAAAGTGGTTTTGTTTATTTACTATGTCCAGGTTTAGGAAAACAAACATTTTAAATATGAAATATTGCTTATTGAAGCCAAACTCAAGGTTGGGAACTTCTCAATTCTGTGTCGTGCCTGTCTCCCCCTGAAGCTCCTCTCTTTGACATTTATTCAATTGTTTAGTATGCATGCCTTTTTCCAGCTGTTGTTGAACCATTCGTGTAACTTATGGGGTTCTCTACATTATCTGGCCTTCTCTGGTTGTGCATGGTTGCTGCAGTAAAAGTTGCTTAGGTAATAACATGCGTGACGTTCTCATCAGGATTCTCCTGTGAGACCAGGGCAGCTTGATGATACCCGCCAGATGTGTGTCATTACCCTGGACTCACACAAAGCATGCTGGGTTTTCTAACATGAAAGCCCTGCACTGCCTGCATACTGTTTAAATGCTTGTGTGAAGTGACTAGTGTTGCCATCTCTGCTAGAAAGAAGAGGGGGCCTATAATGTAGAACAGGGGTACTGAATTAAAATTCACGGTGGTCCCTTTGGTAACATTTTCTTCCTGCAGAGGTCCGAATCTCATATTTCTTCTATTATTCAGGTTTTTCACATCAGAGCCCCTAATTAATTCCCTCAGTGCCCCCTTTACCATCACAGCCCCCCACACATCACAACTGCCTTTCACATTAGAGCCCTCCAACATTATAGCCCCGCTTAAATCACAGCCCCCCTTCACATCACAGTCCCTCCTTGACATTACAGTCTCCCTTGCAATCACAACCCCCCACATCACAGTTACCTCCCTGCTGACATCACAGACCCTTCATATCACAGCCCCCCCCTCTAACATCACAGTTCCCCCATATCATAGCTCTCCTTCTCACATCACAGACCCCCCCAGTATTAGAGCTCCCCCCTCTCACATCACAACTCTCCCCCTATCACAGCCCCCCATTTCACAGCTCCCTCACTTCACAGCCCCCCATATCACAGCTCCCCCCTCTCACTTCACAGCTCCCCATATAGCTCCACCCTCAAAGCCCCCCCATTTCACAGCCCCCTCTCACTTCACAGCCCCCCATATCACAGTTCTCCCTTTCACTTCAGAGCCCCCCTTATCACAGCTTTCCCCTCTTACAGCCTCCCCACATCACAGCTCGCCTACATCACAGTTTAGCTCTGAGGAAAGGGATTTGTCCATGAAACGCAACAGCAAGCGGACCACACTGACAGTGGGAACACCCTGCCCATTGTTGTGGCCATCTCTATTATCACACAAAGCTTTACACACATGCTATGTCTGTGTGCATGTTTTCGTCTATTTGACTTTTCAATAAACCTTGGATAATGTATTAGGTGTTTGCGCTACCTGTTTGCTCTTTTTCCAGTTGTTGATTTCCCTGTCTGAGGAGGGCTGCATCCCCAAAGCGCTGTCCATAGGCCACCTTTTGCCCTGGTTCCCTGGCTTTCTTTGGCAATTAATTCTTGGAGCGCTGGAGAGTACACACTGTTACATCACAGCTCCCCCATATCACAGTTCCCCCTCTCACAGCCCCCCCATATCAGAGATCCCCCTCTGACATCACAACCCCCTCCTCCCATATTATTCCCCCTACCTTAACTCAGCATTGTGGAGGGCGGAGGAATGGCAGGGTGCACCCCTGTTCTGCATGTACTCACAGGCATCACCATCATTGCCACTGCTGTTGAAGTCACAGTAGGGAATAGGGCGGGAGGAATGGAAGGAAAGACTCCTTTTCTGAATGTATCAACTTGCCGCTGCTGCTGAACTCAGACCAGGGAGGAGGGCAGGAGGCACAGAAGATCTCCACTCTGCGCGTGAGCTGCCCAACTCTTCTTGTTAAAAGGGGAGTGACCCTCTTGTTAATAGGAAAGGTTGGCTCCCCTCCCCTGCTCCCCCTGTAGACCTGCAATGTCTTCCGCTGTCCTCCCTGCTCTGAGTTCAGTGGCGGCAGAAGCAGAAAGCTGGTACATTCAGAAGAGTTGTTCTTCCTTCCGTTCCTCCCACCCTCTTCCCTGCTGTGACTTCAACAGCAGCGGCGACTACAGCATTGGCAGGCAAGTGCACACAGAATAGGAGTCCATCCTGCCATTCCTCCCAATTTCAAACAGCTGCAGCAGCGGGAGGAGAGGAGTCCACTCAGGTTGCTAAGTGGTGTGGCCACGGTCCGGACAGGACTGTCACCCAGTCCGTATTCAGGCCGCAGTCCGCCATTTAGTCATGCCTGATGTAGAATATAAACGTCGAAATTCTGACTTGAATTGGAAGATATGAATAAAAAATAATACAGTATATTACATACATATATACATTATAAAAACATCCATACATACATTTATACAATTTATTAAATACATAACATCTCCTTAAAGTGTTACTAAACCCACAAAAGTAAAATCAGTCTGTATATGCAGTAAAGCATGCTTGTTATACTCACTGTTGGACCTAAGGGATTAATCTTCTACATTGTGTAATAAAGCCTTTGATCCTGTCTTCTCTGATCCTCTCTACAGTCCCCAATCCATTTGTTGATAGTACAGAGCCCTAGGAGAATGTTTTTTATTTTTTTGGGAGGGTGCATGTGAGCTGCACATGGCCAATCTGCGCTTTCCAGACCGAGGGTCAGGGGTCATGCAGCCTCATAGGACAGTCAGAGCAGAATGAAAACTCTTCCTACAAGCTTTAACCAGTGCTCTGCTGGACACTGATAGAAGTCACAAGACTGCTATGTATTGTATACTACTATGAGAAAAGGTATTTAGCAGTGTATGTTTAAAAAATAAATACATTTCCATGTTCTGTGTACTGTGGGAGACCAGATATAGTGAATGCAGGGTCCTGGGTTTAGAAACACTTTAAGATACAATGCAAGTATGGTTAATTTGGGGCAAAACAAAACTCCTATGGACTTTAATAGGCATGTGTGTGTATTGAAGAGATGAGGAGGGGTACTGTTAAGCCACATATAAAGGTACAGTTGTTCTAAGGTCATTAGCATGTAAAAGGAAAGATATCACATTTTTAGTGGACTCTTGTTTTCCAGATCTTTAGAAAGTTTAAAGACTGTTTCCCAAACACCAATCCTACAACCTTTAAGTGAAGCTTGGTGATGTATGGAGCATTTATAATTACGTATACCTATAACACTACATTTTGAAGAGTACAAGGAACCATTCTTTTTAGTTCTTGCCTTGAAAGATCTTACAATCTTTTGACCCTTTCAATATCGATCATACAATTCTGAAGGGCAATTTAGGAAAAAGCCAAAAAACATGGACATGTTTCTGAAGTGCAGGAGTCTTACTTACTCAATATCCATACAATGAGAACAGAACCAAGGGCCCCAGCTTTGTGAAGCAACAGTGCTAACCATTGAGCCAACTAGTATTTTGTGCAGGCCTTGCTGTGCTAAAAAGTAATAAAATAAGGAATAGTGAGAGATGAACCGAGCTGATCATTAATTTGACGATCTTCCCTTCTCCAACTCAATGCAAAGTCACTTTGAAATTAACCAACGTAACAGTATCGATGTTTCCATTTCTTTGTTGCGCTGGGAATTTTAATGAGATGGTGTTTGAATAATAACCCTGTCCCTCTTACATTTGCCATATACCTTGTGTTGACTTTTTTCTACATTAATCTGTGGATTTAATGACCTCTGACCCCTTGAGATCCCTTCCACATAATAAATTGACCAGCAGAAACCATATTAGCCATTTTTGTACCTACCATGAAAGAACAAATTAATTAACATCACTCAGAACCTGCTCGTAGGAGGATTAATGATGCAGCAGCTGTGGCTTCTGTGATACATTATGCTTTTATACGTCGAAGTTAGCATTCAGGAAAAATGTAGCGTGAAGAATGAAGGCTGTTTTAAATCCCATGTTCACCTTATTCACCTTTTTTATATCTTCAGCTTGTGTCATATTTTCTGTGCCTTCTTCACTTGCTCTGTTACATTTAATCACTTTCCATTCCTTTCATGCGGCTTTCTTTTTTCTTTGCCCTTTTTCAAAATTTCAAAATATGCTGAACAGGCAGCAAATGACTACATATAATACATTTACAGTGTTGACTATGTTTGGTGCATTATATGCTGGGATATGGCTGAGACAGATTTAATTAAGTTGGGTTTAGGTCAGTTGAGGAAGGGGGCCATGTCATTATTCTTTCATCTTTATTGGCTAGCTATGCAGTGTAGTACTTTAGTGCATGCAATAGAGCATTGTCCTGCATACGTTTCATGGTCTTCTTGAAAGATGCAGACTTTTTTCCTGTACCACTGCTTGAAGAAAGTGTCTTCTATAAACTGGTAGTAGGTTTGGGAGTTGATTCTGAGTCCATCTTCAGCCCAAAAAGGTACAACTAGCTGTCTTTAATAATACCAGTCTATACCAGTACCCCACCGCGCTGGTGTCTGACACCTTGCTGGTGTCTGAGGTGAAGTGGAGCTCTGTGCCCTTTACTTATGCACCACAGGCCCATCCATCTGGTCTGGCAATAGTCACTTTCATCTCATCAGTTCATAAAATCTTAAACAATGAAAATAATGGTGGTTAATCAGGGTTACTTATGGTTAACAAAGGTTTATAGTTGGGGAGATGAACATGAAATAAAAACTTTCAAGTTTGCTGGGACTAACACCCCTTTCAGATCAAGAAAATCTGTTCATTGTTTTCCAATACAAGCTAGTTATTTACCTCTTTGTCCCCTTATATATGTTGCATCATTTTTATATAATTTTTTTTTGTATTTATTAATTTTTATAGTTTTATATATATATATATATATATATATATATATATATATATACACACACACACTATATTACCAAACGTATTTGGGCACCTGCCTTTACAAGCACATAAACTTTAATGACGTCTTAGTCTGTAGAGTTCAATATTGAGTTTGCCCACCCTTTGCAGCTATAACAGCTTCAACTCTTCTGGGAAGGCTGTTCACTAGGTTTAGGAGTGTGTCTATGGGAAGGTTTGACCATTTTTCAGAAACTCATTTGTGAGGTCAGGCACTGATGTCAGACGAGAAGGCCTGGCTCGCATTCATCTGCTCTAATTCATCCCAAAGGAGTTCTATCAGGTTGAGGTCAGGACTCTGTGCAGGTCAGTCAAGTTCTTCCGCACCACAATCGCTCATCTATGTCTTTATGGACCTTGCTTTGTGCACTGCTGCGCAGTCATGTTGGAACAGGAAGGGTCCATCCCCAAACTGTTCCAACAAAGTTGGGAGCATGAAATTATCCAAAATGTTTTGGTATGCTGATGCCTTAAGAGTTCCATTCACTGGAACTAAGGGGCCAAGCCCAACCCCTGAAAAACAACCCCACACCTTAATCCCCCTCCACCAAACTTTACACTTGGCACAATGCAGTCAGGCAACTACACTTCTCCTGGCAACCGCCAATCCCAGACACACCCATCAGATTGCCAGACAGAGAAGCGTGATTCATCACTCCAGAGAACGAGTCTCCACTGCTCTAGAATCCAGTGGCGGTGTGCTTTACACCACTGCATCTGACGCTTTGCATTGCACTTGGTGATGTAAGGCTTGGATGCAGCTGCTCGACCATGAAAACCCATTCCTTGAAGCTCTCTACGCACTGTTGTTGTGCTAATCTGAAGGCCACACGAAGTTTGGAGGTCTTTAGCTACTAATTCTAGCTGCATACAGTTGGCGACTTCTGCACACTGTGCATTTCAGCATGCGCTGACCCCGCTCTCTCATTTTATGTGGCCTGCCACTTCGTGGCTGAGTTGCTGTTGTTCCCAGTTGCTTCCACTTTGTTATAATACCACTAACAGTTGACCGTGGAATATTTAGTAGCAAGGAAATTTCACAGATGGACTTATTGCACAGGTGGCAACCTATCACGGTACCACGCTTGAATTCACTGAGCTCCTGAGAGCGACCCATTCTTTCACAAATGTTTGTAGAAGCAGTCTGCATGCCTAGGTGCTTGATTTTATACACCTGTGGCCATGGAGGTGATTGGAACACCTGATTCCAATGATTTGGAGGGGTGTCCCAATACTTTTGGCAATATAGTGAATATATTAATATAGACCAAGCAGGAATATAAATAAATAGATAAGGAAACAATATATTCCTTAATTCATAGTACAGAAATTTCCATGAAAATTAACCTCAATAAAAGCAATTAGGTACTTTGTAGCTGGGCACTATTGTGTTAGTAAGATAGCCCTAACTGACAACTGAATCGGAAACTGATACAAACAATATTACACATACAATACATATTAAATCAATACAATGATAATACAACTTAATCAAAACTGCAAACAATGAAACAGTGCTAATTGTGTACTTATAGTAATATAGTTCAGTTTCCCTAAAAAACTAAAAAATATTACAAAATATACATAAATATTAGAAAATATTATAGAAAATCCATAAACTTACATAGTTACTAAGTTAGTCTGGCTGAAAAAAGACAAAAGTCCATCCAGTTCAACCATTAAAAAAAAAAAAAAAAAAAGTTATAATACTATACCCACAGTTGATCCAGAGGAAGGCAAAAAAACACAGCAAAGAATGAAGAAATTTGCTCCCACAGGGAAAAAAACTCCTTCCTGATCCCCCGAGAGGCTCTTCCCTGCATCAACTTTACCTATAAATATTAGTGTCCCGTTATATTCTGTGTATCTAAGAAAGAATCCAAGCCTTTTTTAAAGCTATCCACTGAGCTGGCCAGAACCAACTCTTGAGGGAGTCTATTCCACATTCTCACAGCTCTCACTGTGAAGAAACCTTTCCGTGTTTGGAGATTAAATTTCTTTTCCTCCTTACATAAATAGTGCCCCCTTGTCCTCTGTGATGACCTCAGGGTGAATAGCTCTACACCGAGTTCACTATATGACCCACTGATGTATTTATACATGTTGATCATATCCCCCCTTAATCTCCTCTTCTCAAGAGAGAATAAATTCAGTTCCTCTAATCTTTCCTCATAGCTGAGCTCCTCCATGCCTCTTATCAGTTTGTTTGCCCTTCACTGTACTTTCTCCAGTTCCCCAATGTTCTTTTTGTGAATTGGTGCCCAAAACTGAACTGCATATTCCAGATGAGGTGTTACTAATGACTTGTACCGGGGTAATATGATATCTCTCTCTCTCTGGAGTCTATACCTCTTTTAATACAAGAAAGGATTTTGCTCGCTTTAGAAACCGCAGCTTGGCATTGCATGCCATTATTAAGCTTGTGATATACCAGAACTCCCAGATTCTTCTCCACCATTGATTCCCCCAGTTGTACTCCCCTTAGTAAGTTATATATAAATGTGGGAGCAAATCATAGCAAAGCAGACTGGTTAGTAGAACACAGCTGAGTTGCCTATTACAAAGATACCATGGCAATATACACTCATTAGCCACATTTTTAGGTACACCTTGCTAGTACTGGGTTGGACTCCCTTTTTCCTTGAGAACTGCCTTAATTGTTCATGGCATAGATTCAATAAGGTGTTGGAAACATTCCTAACAGATTTTGGTCCATATTGACATGATAGCATCACGCAGTTGCTGCAGATTTGTTGGCTGCGCATCCATGATGCAAATCTCCCATTCCACCACATCACAAAGGTGCTCTATTGGATTGAGATCTGGTGACTGTGGAGGCCATTGGAGTACAGTGAACTTATTTTCATGTTCAAGATGATCTGAGCTTTGTGACATGGTGCATTATCCTGCTAGAAGTAGCCATCAGAAGATGGCTACTACTGTAATCATAGAAGGATGGATATGGTCAGCAACAATATTCAGGTAGGCCATGCCATTTAAACGATACTCAGTTGGTACTAAGGGGCTCAAAGTGTGTCAAGAAATTATCCCCCACACCATTACACCACCACCAGCCTGAACTGTTGATACAAGACAGATTGGATCCATGCTTTCATGTTGTTCAAGCCAAATTCTGACCCTACCAGCTGAATGTTGCAGCTGAAATAGAGACTCATCAGACCAGGCAACGTTTTTCCAATCTTCTATTGTCCTATTTTGGTGAGTCTGTGTGAAATGTAGCCTCGGTTTTCCTGTTCTTAGCTGACAGGAGTGAGAGGTGTGATCTTCTGCTTCAAGGTTTTATGTGCTGAATGTTTAGAGATAGTATTCTGCATACCTTGGTATGTAACGAGTAGTTATTTGAGTTACTGTTGCCTTTCTGTCATCTCAAACCAGTCTGCCCATTCTCCTCTGCTCTCTGACATTAATAAGGCATTTTCGTCCACACAACTGCTGCTCACTAGTGTTCGGTATGATATTCAAGTTAAACATAAGTTCGACTCAAACATTGGCCCTTCAGATGTTCCACAAACACATGAACGGTAAGGACTTTCAGAGGGCTATTCACCCACCATACTCCGCAACGCACTGCACTTTGACAGTGCATTGTGATTGGCCATAGCAATGCACCTGACCATAGTTCAGGTACAATGCTTTGGCAATCACAGTGCATGATGACATCACAAGTATTTGTGAGATAAGGCTCTGGGTTGTGAGATAGCACAGTATTTAAGAACTGTCATCCCGCTGCAGCTGTCAGGTGGTGGGAGCCAGCTTCGAGAGTGGAATGTTTTTTTTTCCTTCTTTCGGGTTGGCGTTGGTGCCATGCATCGTGAATAACGTTGGATGTACTTCAGGGGACATTTTTTAAAATTTTTGTTTTCAATAAATGACTTGTCAAAGACTGTCTACAGTCATTTTTTTGCATTACACTTTTTTTTGTTGTGAATGAATAGCGGTACCATGTACCCCATACTCATTCACATGCGGTGGGGCAGGAATCTGGGGCCCCCCTTGTTAAAGGGGGCTTCTAGATTCCGATAAGCCCCCTGCCTGCAGGCTCGTACAACCACCGGCCATGGTTGTGGGGAATAGGCCAATTCCCCCATCAAAATGGGGACAAGATGCTTTGGGGGGGAAGCCCCCCTGCCCCAAAGCACTCCCGTATGTTGAGGGCATGTGACTTGGTGTGGTTTGGGGGGGGGGCACTCGCTCATCCTCCCCCTTTCCTGACCTGCTGGGCTGCATGCTCGAGTAAGGGTCTGGTGGATATTTTGGTGTGGGTGGTTCCCCTTAAAATCCATACCAGATCCAAATGACTTTTGCATGGATGGGAGGGACCCCACACATTTTTCTTTTAATTGCTGGGCACTGCTGGCAGTTCTTTTTACATTCAGCTGTCAGCTGGGAACCCCGTTGACAGATGAAACATGAAAGAATGTTTTAACTACTAAAATAACACATGACTTAATAATATAACTCATGAGGTATTTCAGTAGCTGTGCCATATCTTACCACATACTCAGATGTGGTAAGATACTGCTTAGTAAATTGTCCCCTCTTCGAAGATCGCGGTCAAACTTTCGTTAGGTTTGAATGCTCGACCGCGAACCGAACTGGGGGGGGGAGGGGTGTTCAGCCCATCACTACTGCTCACTGGATATTTTCTCTTTTTTGACAATTCTCTGTAAATCCTAGAGATGGTGGTATGTGAAAATCCCAGTAGATCAGCAGTTTTTGAAATACTCAGACCAGCCTGTCTGGCACCAACAACCATGCTATGTTCAAAGTCACCTAAATCCCCTTTCTTCCTCATTATGATGCTTGTTTTGAACTTCAGCAAGTCGTCTTCACCACGTCTAGATGCCTAAATGCATTGAGTTGCTGCCATATGATTGGCTGATTAGCAATTTGTGTTACCAAGCAATTGAATAGGTGTACCTAATAAACAGGCTGTTGAGTGAATAAACACTTTAGAATGGTATTTCAGTATTCGTTTTTATGCAGATGATACAATGATCATTTTTTTTCAGATTAGATTTGTCACCTTAGATAAATTTACCATCCAATGTGTAGTGTAAGTACTTACATAAGCAATCAATTCATATAACATCCAACAAGGTTGGCCTTCTCTATACACAGCTATTAGTATATTGATTAATCTGACAGATCCAAAGCAAATCTCACTGTCTGTTGCCAGCTTTATGATGTTCTAAGATGCTGACTAACAAATGATCTTTGCTCCTAACTTTTCCACTGATCTCCTACCAATGCCATGGTAGTATCAAAACACTGTATCACATGAGTCACTGGAAGTACAGCATATTCCTCCCTTTTAACATCTTTTTGTTTCATACTAAATTACTGGTGTGATATAACATTGATTTTGGCCTCTATTTAGACAGAGACTAGCCTGAAAAATGTATGGGGAGAGTCGGAGAAACAAGAAGCCAAATGGAATGAAGTAACAATTCACCTTGGGAAGCTGAGACATTTTGAAGTTATTTTTGAAGGAGTACGCACAAAAAATTTTGGTGGAGGAGCAGCCATTGACGACATTGAGTTTACCAACTGCTCACCAGGTGAGTAACAATTCAAAGCATGCTCCTGTGTGCTTTGAAACTAGAGATACAGCCTACCTGCAGAATGGCAGTCATTTGCACATGGCTTCTGGGCTGGCTACTTATTCAGAATAAGACCTGCTTAGTCATTTTATATCTATCTGCTTCCTGATGTATATCTACCTATTATCATCACACCTGACCAAGGCAGTCTTTCGTTGATTTTCTTTGTGGCTTTAATATGTAATGCAACCAAATGCAGAGAACTGCAAAGAACTGGACCAAAGCAAAAATGTGTTGTGCTCATTTTCTAAGGCTGGATACTATATACTTTTAGAAAAGGATATATTTGGTGCGGGGGGGGGTGGCTATAAATGTCCACTAAATGATTAGGAAAGGGTTGGGGCCTAGTTTAATTTTTGTTTTGCGATCTGTGTCACTATTTATTGTCAGGACAGAAATGGGATGGTTCTTCAAGGGTGATACAGGCAAAAAATGAAAACACTTTTTCAGTAAAGTGGGGAAGGGTTTATTTCTGTCCCTTTCTGATGCAGTGACGATAGCTCCCCCCTTGTCTTGTACAGGTGTTACAGAGACAGGAAGTGAAGGAAAATATCCCAAATAGGATCACAGACAGAATAAAAAATCTGAAAAAAAGCATAAAACAAAAATATTTGGCTGTAATATAGCTGGATATTTTTGGAGGTTTTTACCAAAAGAGTAGTTAATGCTTAAACCTTGCAGAAGAGATAGTGAATCAGTCTGCAGTAAGTGAATGTAAACATGCTTGGGACAAACATAGATCTATACTAAGACAAAAAGGTTAAAAAACAAAAACGATCAAAGGAAAAGAAAGTGAAAAAGAACAAAAAGCAAAAAAAATTAAAAATACAAATTTAATGAGCAGACCCTGTGGACCATTTGGTCTTTTTGTGCTTCACTCTTCTGTGTTTCTATGAAGAGTTCTGACTGTGTAACCTGTTTTGTAAGTAATTACTTGTCATAGTTTTTAATTTAATTAAAACAATTAAAAAATTCATATTTTACATAAAAAAATACCAGTAGTATCATTTCCAAAGATTTCTGTTCTCTAAAACATAACACATGCTGTTTAATTTTACAATAAAAATGTTTTATATTTACTTAACTTTTTATGGCATGGCTCACCTATATTCATCTGTGTTCACTGATTAAGTCTGACTTTAAAAATGGCAGCTGCCTTCAAGATGCCACTTGTGCAGGCAAGTCACTCATTGACAAAATGTAGCACCTCCTTCAGTAAATTAAATGATCCTATTTGTGTCGGAATTGATTGCCGCTTGGAGGGATATTAGACTTTGATGTTTAATATTCTACACACTTGATTTACCGCTGACCAGATCTGGAAAGTACAAGGTTCAGATTTCCTAGTGCTTGGCGATTCTGCAAGCATCATGTCAACTGATGATGTTCAAAGCAGTTATGTGACAGAAGACACGAAGCCCAGAATGCAAAAATGCTCTAAATTGATTAGTAAGGCCACCCGGCATGTTTGTATTTGTGTCTGTAAGGCGTATAGCTTGACATGGCACATACACCCTGTTGTCTGGTATCTGCCGCCATCCATCATCTTACTCTGAACTTGCCTTGACGTGACCTTGTCTTGACAAGGAAGCAACATCTCCAGACTGGCAAAGAGAACTCAACTTTCTTCTAGGCAGAGATTTATCTATTACTCCATGCTGATAACCATCCCTTGTCCTCTGCGTCAGTGATGTCAAAAGAATGATTTAAAGATACATTCTAGTCCAACTGATGAATAAAGGGGTCAGTAAATTAAATCATGATTTTTCAGTTATAAGTTGAACCTGATGGACCCAGTCACCTTTAACTTTTTCTATCTTAATGGCGCTCCAAACCATTTATCGTGTTCCTGTTGACTCCTACAACAAGCATGCTCATGGCCTTTACCTTCTGTTGCTTTAACTATAAAATAAAATATCCAACTGGGAAAAAAAGAATTACATCATGACTGACCCACACATCTCACCATTAGAAATGAGCAAAAATGAAAGTTTTTATTTCTTCAAAATGTCGGTCAAAATTATGAGATTTTAGTGAAATCCACCCTTTTTAAATGCATTGGAGTCAATGGGGAAGGAGAGCTTAATGTGTTTTTTTTTAAGATTCATTGGGATATAAGAGACCTATGAGGATTACAAAAGCTCTCTTTATTTACCCTGGAACTGTTTGTGTGCCACAACCTCCCCCAAGAACCTCATTATATTATTTTGTTCACAATGAGAACACAGGCAGGTAAAATAATTATTACAATAAAAAAATGAATGTGACAGAGCAATTATTAAATACCCAAAAAGTGGAAAAAATACAAATAAAAAGAACACAAAACTAAATTACCTAAGCTTCCCTAAATATTCCCACACACACAAAAAAGCAAGCCTTCTAAACAAAAGAGTTGATATTTTTCAAGTTACTTTTGCATAAGCGAATGAGCAATGATCAAAATTAGGGGCTTCCACTTCAATAAAATGTCATTGAAGATAAAAATTATAATTTCACAGAAAACTCAACTTTTCCAAAATCATATTGCCCATCCATACTCACCAGTTGAGCCTCATAGTCATGTTGGCTGGCTTCTGTTTGAGCATAGTTGGAGTGTTACAGGAACTCCAGTCCCTGAGCTTGCAAAGGTGAAGGCTAGATACGTCTGGCTTTAATCACTGTGGTTTCCTTGCTAATTATGGGAGAGATGGAAGGAACTTGGACAGAACACGCTCATATAACAAGAGGATGTTGTCTCACCAAGAACAGAAAAATATGCTACAAGACTCAGATTAATGGTAAACTGAATGGATGTCCTAACTTTAGCTTAGTTGCAGTCTTTTTCAGATAGAACTCATTTTATATCTGTCTATGTTTTTTTGTCTATTTTTTTTCTGGCATACCACTTTCCCCACCCCACATACACTATATTGCCAAAAGTATTGGGACACTCCTCCAAATCATTGGATTCAGGTGTTCCAATCACCTCCATGGCCACAGGTATATAAATTCAAGCACCTAGGCATACAGACTGCTTCTACAAACATAAAAGTATGAATGAATGGGTCGCTCTCAGTGAATTCAAGCCTGGTATTGTAATGGGTTGCCACCTGTGCAATAAGTTCATCCATGAAATTTCCTTGCTACTAAATATTCCACTTTCAACTGATAGTGGTATTATAACAAAGTTGAAACAACTGGGAACAACAGCAACTCAGCCACGAAGTGGTAGGCCACAAAAAATGACAGAGCAGGGTCAGTGCATGCTGCAGCGCACAGTGCGCAGAAGTTGCCAACTGTCTGCAGAGTCAATAGCTAAAGACCTCCAAACTTCATGTGGCCTTCAGACTAGCACAACAACAGTGTGTAGAGAGCTCCATGGAATGGAGCAGCTGCATCCAAGCCTTACATCACCAAATGCAATGCAAAGCGTCAGAAGCAGTGGTGTAAAGCACACCGCCACTGGACTCTAGAGCAGTGGAGACTTGTTTTCTGGAGTGATGAATCACACTTCTTTGTCTGGCAATCCAATAGACGTGTCTGGGTTTGGCTGTTGCCAGGAGAACAGTACTTGCCTGACTGCATTGTGCCAAGTGTAAAGTTTGGTGGAAGGGGGATTATTGTGTGGAGTTGTTTTTCAGGGGTTGGGCTTGGCCCCTTAGTTCCAGTGAAGGGAACTCTTAAGGCGTCAGCATTCCAAGACATTTTGGACAATTTCATGCTCCCAACTTTGTGGAAACAGTTTGGGGATGGCCCTTTCCTGTTCTAGCATGACTGCGCACCAGTGCACAAAGCAAGTCCCATAAAGACATGGATGAGAGAGTTTGGGGTGGTGGAACTTGACTGGCCTGCAGAGATTCCTGACCTCAACCGGACAGTACACCTTTGGGATGAATTAGAGCTGAGACTGCAAGCCAAGCCTTCTCATCTGACATCAGTGCCTGACCTCACAAATGCGCTTCTGGAAGAATGGTCAAACCTTCCCATAGACACCCTCCTAAACCTTGTGGACAGCCTTCCCAGAAGAGTTGAAGCTGTTATACCTGCAAAGGGTGGGCCAAATCAATTCAATATTGAACCCTATGGACTAAGACTGGGATGCCATTAAAGTTTATGTGCCTGTAAAGGCAGGCGTCCCAATACTTTTGGCAATATAGTGTATAAATAAACAGTTTTATATTTTTATATACCTTCAACTTGACTTTCTAAAATGTTTTTTAGAAGAAGTCTTCTTACTGCTCAAGCCAGCAGGAAGGGTTCAGATGTCACTTTTCCTAGATGCTCTGCAGGCGTGCTCACTCTTCTCTGTAACTGATCTGTCAGTGAAGTGAGCTGTCAATCACCACACCTAGAGGTGAGGCTGGGAGAGGACCTGGACATGTTCTGCACTGATTAGTATGAGAAGGCTGACAATGCTGATAACCCTGTTCCTTGATGTACCTAAACTCACAGCCCTGTAGTCCTAAAGGCTATAATAGTTGCACAGGGTAACAACACTGCAGTGAATTCACTGCAGGGCATTTAGTACTGTCACCCTGTCAAAGTAAGTCAGAGTAAGTCTCAATCGCTGGCAGGATCACTAGGTTTTTACCATATAAAAAGGAAGAAGCCGCAAACAGAAAGGTGCAGTTTACTTTATAAAGTATACATGCATCCTAATATGGTGATTTTTACATTTTCCCTACGGTTCTACTTCAACTGGTTAATTTTGATTGTTGCTAAGAGTTGTCATTTAAAGGAATATTCTAATTTCAGCCCTACCTTTGTGTAAATAATCCCTATCGTACCTTTCCTGAATCATTTACAGTAAGATTATTATTATTTTAATTCTACTTTTTCTGATACGGGACTAATTCATCAAGCTGTGATTTGTGATTCTGCATGCTAAAAGTGGCAAACTGAGTGCTATTATCACTTGTTATATTGATTCATTCATCAAAGAGGGAAATGTTTTATGAATCATGAAGGCAAGACATTCCTCCCTTGCAACACTCTCAAGAAAAGGCTACATTCGTAAGTAAGGATGGCTTTCGTTTTTCACCTACCGTAAGCAGGAAAAAGCAGGCAGTTACTACACCGCCGGTTGTAACCCTGACATATTATGTATGCACTGCAGGAAAGAACAAAGTAATGGAAGAGGCACTGGCATCATCCAGTCTGACACCATCTGATACTGAATTCTGCCAAAGGTTGAATCCTACAGAGGGAAGGTGAGGGAGTGCTGATTAATACGTATAGCTTGCTGGGAGGGTGGACTATCAGCAGGCACTGTTAATTTCCCACAAATGGGCAAATTGACAATGTCTTTTTAATATTAAAAAGTATTTCTTTCAAAAGTGATGTTTTCACACTTTATTTTGTCCTGCAATTTAACCATAAAACGTCAGGAGAGCTGCTGGATTGTGTAGAAACTCTACCTCTGTATCTGCTGACTCTGTATTTAAAGAGGCACTGTCACTTTGCTTCTTTGCATTTTGGCTAAGATCAAATGTAGTATCTGTTCTTATCAGTGTCCAGTAGGGGTCTCCACCATCATTCTTGCCTCTTGTGAGAATGGCTGGCTGTATGATGGAGGCTCTGAAGACTAGTACTGGCTGGAACAGAAACCGATGCGCCCACAGGCTGTTGGGGCCCGCCCAGGAGTAATTCCCATGGGTAAAACCGGAGGGGCCCAGTTCCTCCTGATCTGAATGGGTCTACATTGTCTGGCCAAGGGCTGGGGAGGTAGAGAGTTCGCAATGCTGTGCCCCCTTGGGAGTGGTGGCCCCAGGGTTGCTCCTAGTAACACTTGGGTGTGGGACCTCAATGAGTGAAAAATGCACATGGTCACAGTTGCAAACAGTTTATCTGCTCTGTGCCTTTTAGGGCTAAGCCTTTTGGCTACGTCTGGGGCAATTTTTGCTATCAGGCCTCAGGGCCTAGCCAGTGCACTCTTGCATAGCCACATATTTATTGATAAATTTATTTTCCTCCACTGTTTGTCATTTTCACTTATGTGTGTTTTTTTTTTCTCACTCGGTCCTCAAGCTGCAAGGTTTCTGCAAAGTCTTTTGGCTACGCAGATCATGTTGGAAGCCTTATCCCTGTCAGGGGCTTGCACCATGGAGGATCAGGGTATAGGTCCTACCCCTTTGGGAGGTGGACAAAGCACACGCCTAAGTGCACTTTTTTTGTGGGTTTTACACTTGCACGTTTTTTGTACACTTACCGGGTCTTTAATTTTTTTGCACCATCGCGGACTTTAAAAAAAAAATAAATTCAAGTAAAAGTGATCGTTTCCTTAAATACAAAGTTTAGCTTCAGTATGGAAATCATGGTCAGGAAATGAAGGGAACCATTTCTGTATATGGTGTGCCATTGTTAACCTCATTATAAAACTAAATTCTATCATTTTCTTGTCTTGGTATTAATTCTTTTTGATTTGCTGACCCAGAAATAAATATCTAGCATGCTAAGACAGGATTCCATGTCTTTTAGGTGGGGGAGAGGTCGAGAGAGGCATGTATGAGCAGTCAAGAGCACTGGTGATTGATGGTGATTAAAAGTCTTAATTAGAACCAAACTAGTTTGAAGGTGCCACATCCCTATATAGTTGTATCGAAAAGGTAAATTAGTGGCCTGGGATTTTTAATTGGGACCAAAAATACAAACAACTGGATTCAAATTCATAATATGTATTATTACAATTTCTTAAAAGAGACAATAGTCTGTAACATAATAAAAGGCAACAAAAGAAAGTGTACATACTTTCAGAATCACCATATACTGTATATAGTACAGCATATCTTCAATACTTAAAGTGTACAAAAAAACCCCCATCATGTTTCAACTTGGGTTTTTTTGTACACTTTAAGCACTGAAGATGTACTGTACTATATGTATGTGGTGGTTTTGAATCTATGTACAGTTTCTACTGTTGTTTTTTAATAACTTGTAAATGATTGTTTCTTTTAAGAATAAGGAATAATAAATATTGTGAATTTTAATCCAGCTGTTTGTATTCTTGGTGTCAATTAAAAATCCCAGGCCTCTAATTTACTCTTTTTGATATGAAAATTGGTGATGACATGGACCAAAGACATGGAGTCATGTTCTGGAGCTATATGGGATTCAGGATGGTTTAAGATTGTTGGTAAGGAGGAGAAGATAGGTGATCGAGAAGGTATTCACAAAAATGGGGAAGATAATGGGGATGAGCAGTAACTAGAGAGTGTAGTAAAAGGAGCAGGACATTAAAATATAAATGAGCAGTAGATGGGGACGTGAGCAGGAAGAGAGGACACTCTGAAAGAAGACATGGAAATGGAATGGGTAGAGCATGCTAAAGAAAGGCGTGTATGCATTATGCAGACTGCCACTGCTGACCTCTCTTTTTTTTAAAATTGACAATTGCCTGTATGTCATGCTGAGCCTATGGCTCCAGTACTTTCAGAGGCTCTGACCATAACAAATATACAGGTTAGTAGATTGGATTTTACTTTGACTTTGCTGATTTGCTTATTCATTCCAGATCAGTAACTTAGAGACTACTGAAACAAAATATAAGTAAGAATGAACATGAGTATGCAGAAGTCTTTACGAAATGGAAAGTAAAACCGGTGGGGTCTAAGAGATGCCAGGGAGCAATGCAAGGAAGCAGTGCACAATTAGCACTGCCAGTCTGAGTGTGCATTTGTGAGAGGACGTATAGGAGATCTGTAGAGTAAGTAAGTAAGTAAAATGTGTGAGGAGCAGTATTTTTGTCTGGGGGAGAGAGCAGTAATAGAATGGCAGAGTGGCTTTTCAGACAAGAAGTGAATTGTGGTGTGAAGTCAATGAGCTGTGTAGCAGTTGCCTGCAGCAGAATAAGGAAGTATAGGACCAAGACTGTACCATTAGAGTCTAGGAGTAAGCAGCTGGTGGGGTGGGTTGGGAGAGCAATGAGCAATGAGTGGGTTGGAGTGCAGTCACCACAGCAAGAGTCCAAAGGAAAGCAGTGCCTGCAGAAGTGACCCATGACTATTTTGATGGTGGAAAGTGAGGATTTGGTGGCAGATGCATGCATATTGGAGAAAAACTCAGTACTAGAGGAAGAATTCACCTCGGAGAAAACAAAAGGGACAAATAGGTTTAATGTTCTATTTATTATGTACATGACTGGAACCATGCTAACATTTAATTGTTGTGCATGATGTTTAGTAGGAATGTAGTGATTGTGCAGTTTATTGTTTCTCTCGTGCAAGAGTCCAGTCTACAAAGACTTCATAAGTCAACTAGTGATACAATCTCTGGTTGGCCTTTCCTGTATTCTGTTTTATTTCAGTAGGATGCTTGCCTGCCATACAGGCAGACACAAAAAGGAGAGATCTAAACATCTGTATATGAAATGTCTTCATGAAAATGCACAACATGAAGCATGTAAAACTGTGAAAACCACATGAAGAATTTCTTCCAGTAATCCAAACCGTGTAGGCACTGAAAATATGTTATAGCTGTCCTTCATTATAATGGCAGAGCTTTAACATATGCCTTATAAACCAAGAATATCCGGGAACGTGTGAAGACTAAGCAACAATGTCCTACAAGAATATTCTTCTTAATATTCTTCTTGTTCGTCTTCTTAAGTTTTTTTCAACAAAGGTGTTTTTACCATGTACATTATTGAACCAGACCACCATCTATTCTCCCTTGGGTCGTTAATCCACGGAAGTGTAGAAGAACAAGACTAATAGTAATGAAATCTTTGGGGGCACTGATCTAATAAGAGGCAGAGAGAGGAGCATACAGTGAGAAGCAGCCATTAGGAACTGTCTGACAAGAGTAGCTCCAGGGAGCAGAGGAAGTACAGAGCAGAGAAGGAAGAGATAACGATTCATCAGTGTACAAGCACAACAAAAGAAAATGTTCACAAAAAAATGATCCTGCACGGGAGGACTGTGAATGTCCATATATTGTATGTACAGTATATTTTGTATGTATTGTACGTACATGGTTAAAAAAGGACATGGAGGGGGCCTGTGTCCACAGGAGGGGGTCTGTGGACAGTAAGAGTTATCTTGCTATTTAACGTGGTTATAAAGGCAAAAAGTTTTTTTTTTACCTTAAAACATTCTCTGTATTAAGGTAAAAAAAACTTTCAAAAGTTGCTCCCCCGAGCCCCCCTTAAACACTTACCTGAGCCCAATCTCAATCCAGCACTGTGTCCGTCTGCAGCAGCTGTTCTGCCTTTTCTCTTTTCTGAAGGGAGACTTAGCAGAAGCAGGAGTCATTGGTTCCTGCTGCTGTCAATCAAATTCTGAGAGAAGGGAGTGAGGGACAGTGCTATAGATGCACACAGCCCAGTTTTGGATCAAGTCAGCACATCAGCCCCCATAGCAAGTGCTTTGCTATTGGGGCAGACAGAGAAGAAGATTGTACATCGCTGGCGGTGGACCCCAAAAGAATAGGTTTGGGGTTTCTATTGTTTACTATTAAAAAAAAAATTTTAACCTTTACAATCACTTTAAATGACAAGATGTTGACCTACACATTGGGGTGTATTTACTAAAGGCAAACAGTCTGTGTACTTTTCAAGTGCAGTTGTACTCTGAATCTACACTTTACACTTGGAAAATAAAAAAAGCATAATTTTTACTTGAACATTATTGGATGATGGAAATCAACAGGGGTTTACCACATTCATTAAGCTCTGGTGAAAATGAACTACAACTACAACTACTGCAACTACACTTGAACAGTCTGCTTGCCCTTAGTAAATTCAACCCTTTGTTTCTATATTGGTAGATAAGTTAATTTGGGTCTTTGGTGGATTATTTGGATTATATAAGCAAAAAAAGACAAAGCAATAAATTTAAAGGATCGACATTGTTCAAGGATTGATGTTTTACTGATGTTTTACTTGTTGGAGCTCCTCACATTTGAACCCACAATCTTTTAACTCATCAGTTTGTTGGACCCTTCAGTAGTTCCCCTAAATGGGCTGAGCAGTAGTCTCCAGTTTGGTCACTAGCGTTCTCCCTGTTTATGTAAGCAGTATATCAATAGAGGAGTTGGGAGAAGTTGGTGAGGATTGTTGGTGGTGGAGTTGAAAGAGCAGACAGAGAGGACAGTGTTCCTAATATAGGCTCTCATGAAAATCCAAGAGCCTAACCAGCAGAGACCATGTAGTACAGAGGACTATAGCTTTACCATTGGGGTAATGCTAGAAATCTCTTTGCCCCTCAGTGGGAGAGACCAGGGTAACTGGAGAACTAAATTTTAAGAACTGTTATAAGTAGAGGATGGAGCTTTATGCAACTAATCCAAAAGTTCAAATAAGTTATGCTGTGTTCTTCATGTATTTATAAAGTTTCCTGCATGACTAATTAGGCTGTACTCTACAAATCTCTGTTCAGTAAAGCAAGAAAAATAAGAACATGGAGTCACTCTCTTCCTTGCCTATTAATGTGGGTGATCTATGTCTGGAGAACTTGTGTGGAATATGGATAAGTGAGAGGCGGTAGTTTCCTGATGAGTTTGGTTGACCAATGTGTTGGCAGAGACAGCTCTTCTCTCTGTACTATGCATCCAGTAGCCTAGTGACCTTAAAGCTGGATGAGTGACAGACCTCCTGAGAAACCAGGTTGGAAATCACAGGAGATGAGACCCTAGTAGCTATGTGTATCTAGCAGTCCTAGGATTCCCTGTTAGGTCTAATGGTCATATTGGGTAGCCAGATCTTAGGATGGAGGTCTCCTCTAGCAATAGCGTTTTTGTACATAGGTCCCCAGTGCAGAAACGTGCTTATCAAGGGGTGCTAGAAGTGATACCTTAGAAAAATCTTCCATTTAAAGTGTTCTAGTACCTCAAGGTCTTGCCTGTAATGCTTTTGTTTGGTTTGGTTTCCAGCAAATGAGTGAAGTAATGGGGAAGCATGTAGAGAGGAGTATATGAAGAAGACGGGTGCACCATTAAAGTAACCCTGTTGCTTTGTTCTGCATGGGCAAAGCAAAGGTTCACTTTAAAGGAAAACATTAAGTCTTTTTACTGAATCCTAAAACTCTCAAGCAAGCATTTGGATTGTGAAATGCCTACTTTTGGCTCAGATCACCCTGCCTGCAATGGCAAGGTTTGCCATAAACAATCCTTAATGTTGCAGACAGGCCCTTGAGGTTTTAAAAGCCTGAGATTTGATGTGGATGATTGGCTTTCTCCCAGACAATGCATCCAAAATCACAAATGCAGACACAGCAATGTAGCCATTTGTAAGGGGGGTTTATTACTGACTTATGTTTTGTCTGTAGCTTTTCTTTAAACTCAGCAAACGAATCCAGCTGACTTTCACAGTCACCACAAAGGTCACCCAAGTAATGGGCTTATTATTGGTGCAGCCATCCCACCGTTGTTCATTTCATTTCACCTTCAGGTTGTTGAATTACGTCTAAATAGTTGAAACTGGCTTGACTTGCTCTCTATCTGATGAACAGAGAGAAGATACCTTCTAACATCCAGTGTCTTAATCATCGCCTGACATCTGCCTGACCTTGTATTCTAAGTGAACACTACTGAAAACTACACTTCCTGTGTACAAAATGTGCAACTCAATGAGGCAAATGATACTGAGAAAGGTTCCTTTCTTACTTTTTATTACAAAAAAAAGGAATTTAAGAGAAAATTTGCATCTTTATAAAAAAGTCAGCATGTTGGCATTTTATATACACTTGAAATTTTATTTTTATTTTTAATTGCAAATGGAAGAATGCCTTTGTCAGAGCGTTACTAAATCTAATATATATTAGTTGTGTAGGTTATCAGGTAAAGAGTAACTCGGCTGGCTCCACTAATTGAAAACCCTGTGTTCCTAGTTCCTGTTTTTTTCTTCTCTTGACATTCTGAGTGCACAGATGGATATAGTGAAGTAATCTGCATGGTTTTATACACTATAGAAGTGGTCTCCGAACTTTGGGTCTGGGGCTGGATGTAGACATTTGCTTACCTTTACCTGGCTCTTGGAGCACTATTCCACCAACTGACACCAATGATGGAGAACCATTCTCCTACTGACACCATCAATGGGGCACTATTTTTCTCATTGATGTCAACAATGGGGCACTATTCCTTCCATTGATGATAATGAAATGACCAATGATAGGGCACTGATGCTGGGGCATTTTCAACTCCCATTGGCAACAGTACGGCCCCCCTAAAGCCTGAAGGACTGTAAAATGGCCCTTTGCTTAGAAAGTTTGGAGATCCCTGCACTATACTATGTCAAGGAATAAGCTTTTTGCTAGAAATAAGAACATCTGCCTTAGTTTGGTTTGCAAAATGTAAGGGGGCACACTGATGGCCACACCCTATTTCGACCTCAGCTAGAAGAAAATTTTAGTGACCGGATCTCCTTGAATTTTAATTCAATACCCCTGATTTAAAGTATAACTAAAGGCAATATTTTGTGTAAATTTTGAATAGAGTGTAGAGGGATTAAAACACCTATTGTGTTTTTGTTGCTGTCCACTCCCCACCATTATCATTGAAAGTGAAAGTAAAAGAAAATTCCAAATTGTGGGTTTTCCCCAGAACAGTATAGAAGGAAAATCTTCCAATGGGGACACTAGTTCTGGTGACCTGGGTGGGGAGGGGGGCAAGGGGTTCCCTTAATTTGCAGGGATTTCCTCTTACTTCCTGTTTTAAGGTGGCCTGCTCCTCCTCTGGCAGCGACATCACCACCTCGCAGGCATCCTTCTCTAAAGTGTTAATAGCCAGTTCCACCACTACTCCACCACTTCCTGTTTGGCTATGGAACAGATAGTGAAAATAAATCTCCACAATGGAATACGGACAATGAAAAAAATAATCTGACAGGGGTTATAAACCTCCCATACTCTATCCAAAATTAAAAAATAAGTTTTCCCTATAGTTCTTTAAAGAGACATTGGATTGATTCACTAAAGGCAAATAGACTGTGCACTTTGGAAGTGCAGTTGCTCCAGAGCTTAGTAAATGAGGTAAATCTTCATTTTGCAAAGAATACCCACCTACAAGCAAGGAAAATGAAAAAACAGCATTTGTGCTTGCATGTAATTGGTTGATGGAAGTCAGCAAAGCTTCCCTTCATTTACTATGCTCTGGAGCAACTACACTTGCAGAGTGCAACTGTACTTTGCAAAGTGCACAGTCTATTTGCCTTTAGTAAATCAACTCCATTCTGTACTTTTCAATGCTGTATAGAAGAAGAAAGGTATGATGTGAAAGAACTCCGGGGACCCACAGCGAATTTATTTCTTCTTTAATGGCCATGGTTTTGGAATGGGATATGCAGCAAGCTCATGAAGTTGTGATAGTCCGGTGTCCACAAACCTTTAGCCATATAGTATAATTTTTTTTTTAATGTGCACTTTGTTAAATTGCTGATCAATTTATTTTCTTTTCTTCTATTGCCTACATTAAACACTTATTGTCAGCTGTATTTTTTAATTAATAGCTGACATTTTTTTCTTCATGATCTGTAGACCATTTCAACTTATTTATCAGCATGTTTCAAGTGTGTTTTGTAGAGAAAAGAAGTGAATCAGTTGTACTTAGTGATTTGATAATCTCCTTATTTTAAACCAATCTACTTTAAATAGGCAGATGCTGTTTCTCTTAAGTATTCCTGAACAAGATAATAAGTTAAAGAGTACTTTCCATAGAGTAATTAGGAAAACAAAACGGGACATAAAAGAAAGTGTGGAAAGGAGTGGTAAACGGTTGACAGCATGTTAATAGGTGTATTGTGTTACTGAACTTAAATCAACAAATGAAATGGAGCATGTATTGATTCAGTTATGTATTGATTTCAACATCTTGTTGGTTGCAGTTGGAGAAGTGCCCGGAATATGCCCAGAAGACACAGATTTCATATGCAAAAACAAAAAGTGCATTGAATTCCACCTGGTATGTGACTTCAAGGCGGACTGTAAGGATTACTCTGATGAAGCTGACTGCAGTATGTATATGTTCTTGCCTTTCTTATTGCCCAGTCACTTAATATTTTATTAAGAATGTATAGTCTTTTTAATTATTTTAGATAAACATTCAAGAGAGATTGGCTTAATATAAATGATCACATCAATGTACATAAAGCATAGTTGTACAGTTAGTATAGTTTTTTTTATTCCTTTGCCATCAAATCATCTTTTAGTCTTGTTCCTCCCTGCTATCGGCAGCGTTGCCAACCTCCCGCATCATTTTTTATTGACAAAATATGAAACATTTACTGACAGATCACATTTTTTACTGACAAACAACGAAACTTAAGACAAACCATATTTAAACTTTATAAACACAATATGGAAACTCTGAAAACACCTATAACAAGTAATTTGCCTGGTTTGCACACAGCATGACAATTTATCAGTCCCTGATATTTACAGACAGTTGTAAAACTCACTGATTTTTATGAACTGTCTGTAAATTTACTGATGGTTGGCAACCCTAGTTATCTCCTAGATTGTAAGCTCTAACGAGCAGGGCCCTCTGTTTCCTCTTGTACCAAACTGTAATGTCTACCTTCATTTTGTACAGCGCTGTGCAAACTGTTGGCGCTATATAAATCCTGTATAATAATTGGTCCTTTAGAAGTCTTTGCCATTGGGCCTACTGGGAGCCATATATCCGCCATTTGGTAATTCCCTCTTCTGGGTGCTTCTTTTCTATTAATTTCTATAAATTTCTGTGGAGAGGTTATCCACTGTTGGTATAGCAGATGGCCTATCCATAGGACTGAGTCTATCAAGTAAAATTCTGCAACAGAATTATTACTAATTTAATGTGGGTTGCTATTTACACATTGTTTACATGTCACTCCTGAATAAACCATTCATGCAGCAGCAGCACGTGCATGGAGGCATCTCAACTTTCAGTCCTTCAGAATGATCAAAGACTGAGTTCAATTTGCACATGTGCTGTCACATAAATGAACAGAACAAAAAATTGTGTAGCAAAGGACTGTGCATCAGAGGGCATATCAATCAAAAATTGTGGTAACACAATTATCATAGTTACAAATTAAATTTATTGTACAAAAAGTAAAATAATACATATGTGACTGTCCATATATTACAGCAAAGGGCTTACATACAGTTAGGTCCATATATATTTGGACACAGGCACAATTTTAGTTTTTTTCAGGTATTTACCAAAACGTATTCAAGCTATAGTTATATAATGGATATGGACTGAAAGTGCACACTCTCAGGTTTAATTTCAGGGTATGTACATCCAAATTGGAGAAAGGGTTTAGGAATTACAGCTCTTAAGAGTAGTCATCCCCCCTTTTCCAAGGGACCAAAAGTAATTGGACAATTGAATCAAAACCTTTTTCATGGCCAGGTGTGGGCTACTGCTTCGTTATTTCTTCATCAATTAAGCAGGTAAAAGGTCTGGAATTGATTCTAAGTGTGGTATTTTCATTTGGAATCTATTGCTGTGAGCTGACATCATGCGTTCAAAGGAGCTGTCCTTGCAAGTGAAACAGGCCATTGCAAGGCTTCACATACAAACCAAATCCATCAGAGTGATAGCAGCAACATTAGGAGTGGCCAAATCAACAGTTTGGTACATTCTGAGGAAAGAAGAACGCACTGGTGAGCTCAGCAACATAAAAAGGCATGGACATCCACGGAAGACAACAGTGGTGGATGATAGCAAAATCCTCTCTATGGTAAGAAAAACCCATTCACAACATCCAGACAAGTGAAGGATACTCTTCAGGAGGTGGGTGTATCATTGTCAAATCTACAATCAAGAGAAAACTTCACAAGAGCAAATACAGAGGGTTCACCACAAGGTGCAAACCATTCATAAGCCTGAAGAATAGAAAAAGACTTTGCCAAAAAACATCTAAAAAAGCCAGACCAGTTCTGGAAAAGCATTCTTTGGACGGATGAAACTAAGATTAATCTGTACCAGAATGACAGGAAGAAAAAAGTGTGGAGAAGGCTTGGAGCAGCTCATTATCCAAAGCACACAACGTCATCTGTAAAACATGGTGGAGGCAGTGTGATGGCATGGGCATGCATGGCTTCCAGTGGCACTGGGTCATTGGTGTTTATTGATGATGTGACAGAAGACAGAAGCAGCCGGATGAATTCTGCAGTGTTTAGAGATATACTGTCAGCCCAGATTTAACCAAATGCAGCAAAGTTGATTGGACGGCACTTCACAGTACAGATGGACAATGATCCAAAACAAACTGCAAAAGCAATCCAGGAGCTTTTGAAAGAAAAGAAGTGGAATATTCTGCAATGGTCGAGTCAATCACCTGATCTCAACCGAATTGAGCATGCATTTCACTTGCTGAAGGAAAAACTAAAGGCAGAAGACCCACAAACAAAGAACAACTGGAGGCAACTGCAGTTAGAGCCTGACAAAGCATCAGAAAGGAGGAAACCCAGTCTTTGGTAATGTCCATGGGTTCCAGACTTCAGGCAGTCATTGCCAGTAAAGGATTCTCAACAAAATATTAAAAATGAACATTTTATTTATTATTATATTAATTTGTCCAATTACATTTGAGCCCATGAAAATGGAGGGACTGTGCATAAAAATGGTTGCAGTTCCTAAAATTTGTACTTGATATTTATGTTCAACCCCTTGAATTAAAGCTGAAAGTTTGCACTTCAAATTCATTTGGATTGTTTCATTTTAATTTACTCTGGTGGCATACACAGCCAAAAAGTATGAAAATTGTGCCTGTGTCCAAAGATATATGGACCTAACTGTACATCCCCAGTTATAAGATGGTGTGCACACGCGTTATTTTAGTTTTTCATATTTACTTCCCTCCCTAAAATATTTCAGTTTGTTTTTCAATTGAGTTGTACAGTTTATAGGTCACATTAAAGGTGGAAAACTTCTGAAATGATTTATCATGTTTTTACATCACAGAAACCTGACATTTTAACAGGGGTGTGTAGACTTTTTATATCCACTGCAGGGGTGAGTTCAGATGCAGTCCAAACAACCTTTTATGCAGGATCTTGATGGCAACAAGATCATACGTAAAAATAGTATGGCCATGTGCATAAGGCCTAGTAGGCACTAGCAGTATACCACTATACAGTACAATTCTGTATGAAGAAGAATGTGCTGAGGTGCCAAGTCCAAAATGCCTGGCAAAGATCTGCAGCTCAACAGCGCATGTGTGGGATATTTCAAGATGGCAGCATGAAAAGAAGAGCAGTTGGAGCAGACTTTTGCCAGGGTGAAGGTTCTCTTTGAGTACATAGATGTTACACTCTTCTATGCTAATCAAGTGTAATCAAGATTTTGGTAAAACAGGAAATGTATTTAGCCTGCTTTTGTAGATGTTTTTTTAAAGCTGACATGTATATAAGATTTATCTATCATTAACGTTTTGTTTTTATTAACAAGGTCATTGTCCGTTACCTGAAAAGTGATGAAAGCTATGCAAATGCCCCTCATATGCACACATTGTACTTGGCATGCATTTCAGAGGCTTCCCATTGACAAGAATTGAATTAAAAATGGTTATGGTACAAGCTGTGTTAAAAATATGATAATAATCTAGCCTGAAAGGATAAAGACTATGCCACTGGTGTACCTTGCCCTGTCAGAATCCATTGATGCTAACAGCAGTACAATGAAGGCGCTTCAATATCGTATTTCAAACGCAATAGATAAATGCCCGAAATTTTAGCTCTAAAGGGTAGTAAAATGTTTCATTGTGGTGGTAATCTTCTATGAGCTTTACTGGACAAGAAGTGAGCCATGTTCTAGAATGTATTACCCCCTGCTATAATGTATCTTTGTAATGCATAGGTGGGGAGGGCTTGTCCTGCTGCCTCACCCCATGGGTACTTTTGATTGGTAACCCAAAAAAGAGACAAGCTCACAGCTGTGGTTCCAGCTTCCCTCTGCTTGCTTTAGGGAACTATTACAGATTAATGAACCACATAGACGATTGCTGCTGCACAAACGCACAGAAGGGGAGCGACTTCAGACAAACCCAAATTAGGCTCAAACTTGAAGGATCGTTGCACACAAAGAGAAACTCCAACCAAAATGTAATATGTTTCTGTTATGGTGGAATAGTAAAACATTAGAACTTCTGCCTGGTTTTAATTGCTGTCTCTATGTGGGAGACTGCTATTCCTGCGAAAAGCATTGCCTGCTTCTGCAACATCCATATGTACTATTTTTCATGCCATACCTTCTGATATACCCATAGCAAAAGCTCAGAACATAGAGTGCCCCTTTACTGTGTGAGTAGACAGATCAGGGAAAACTTCTCTGGAGCTTGTAGTGGTTGTAAATCCTTACATATACCCAGTGATGTGATGGGCCTACACCTGGTGATAAAACAAATCCTCCTACATAAGTTGTACCTGTCTATCTGCAGTCTTCTCTACATCTGTTCAAAGTGTCGAATTTATAAAGCTTATCTGGGAGTTCAAAAAACAGAGGACGGAGAGCTGAAATCACACACTGCAGAGCTCAGTGAGGAGAGCTCTGATGGCTAATTAGAAAGAAGGGACACATTCCCCTCCACACAGCACACAGGAACAAAGATGAGGCTGCCAATCACAGGTTGTGGGCTGGAGCTCCCTCCCCTGTCACTTTTTCTCTTGGTGTAAGGAAAAATTGTTAGAAGTGATTCATGCTGATAGAGAAACAAAGCAGGAGACTGAAATTACATTTAGGGGGTTATTTACTAAAACGGGAGAGTGCAAAATCTGGTGCAACTCTGCATAGAAACCAGTATTAGTAAATCCACCCCTTAGTGTTCTGGACTGAGACAAGTACACACTACAGGAAGATATGCTTTGTTCATATTTCATGTTTGAGGTTTACAACCACTTTAAATAACTGTGGAAGGAAATTAATATCAGAGGAGACTTCCCTGCTCCATTTTCTCTTTAATTTAGATAGTAAAGGGACATATACTGTGTGTGTGTATATATACTGTAAATACATATATATATATATATATATATATATGTAGCACTGCCCCTTGGGACAAGCTGGAATATATTATGGGTCCTGTGCTCAATAGATCCAACCCTAAGCAAACCCAATCCCTCTGGCACAACTGGTAATGAATAGCAAATACCCCGCCAAGAAATTTGCTGACACAGGGTTAAATGAAACAAGAACAATTTTATGGAGAATGAAATGCAGTGTAGAGGGGTGGGGTTCCCCTTTCAACTTCAAAACTTACTTTTCTTCTTTTATGCAATGCAGTAAATTTGGTCTGCCACTAGACTACCACTTCACAGCCAAAAATCTCCTGATGGCAGAGCCGCACTTTAAGCAGAATACAACTGATATCAAACAAATAAACTTACTTATACTCTATCAATGAAATGTATTACCCACACCAGTGTATAATTCTGCTTCTGAGGGGCGTTAGCCAAAAATCACCTCAGAGTCAGAACAGAATGCAATAAAGAGGTACCTCTAATAAGGCTACTAAGCCAGATTCCCCCACTCTAGTCCTTGTAACGGTGGAGCTCTAGTTGGTGCACGTTTAGTCCTTACAATGAAGTAAATAGCAGCTGAAGGCTTCTTTGGAGTTTCAGCTGGTGTGGGTTACATCAGATTTCACTAGGTTTCTGGGCTGAGAGGGTCCAACCTCAGTGTCTAAAAGCAACACAAAGCACCCCAAGACCAGGGGCAGTCGCAGGATGCAATCTCCCAGTATGTGTCAGTCCCCGGGGCAGACAGTCTCAATTACACTGGTGGTGAGGGGCAAAGCAGGCAGAGGGATCTGTGGTTTGCACAGGGCCCCGGATGGGTGAGATCCCAGCAGTAGGGTGCGGATGTCCCAGTCTATATGCAAAGTGTAAATGGTGTGTCTTACTCTCTCCAGGGGGACAGCTCACCAGACTCTGAACACACAGCAGGGTCCCTCTATCCACGCTGAGTGCTGTAGTGCCTCCTCCTCTGCTTGGACGGGCTCCACATGTCCCTGTCTTTTCTCCAGCCTCGTGTCTCTCTGTTCTCCCCTTCACTTCCTGCTCCCTCCCCTTCCCAGCGTTCTTTGCTGTGTAGTGGATGAGTCATGAACTTGGTAGAATGCCCAGGTTTTACAAATAGGGGAGAGAGAGGAAGGACCGACTGCTGAATGTGTGATTCCTTCTGAATCCTCTTGTACAAGGAGCCTGCTACATATATATATATATATATATATATATATATATATATATATATATACATACAGTGGATATAAAAAGTCTACACACCCCTGTTAAAATGTCAGGTTCCTGTGATGTAAAAAAGTGCGACAAAGATAAATCATTTCAGAACCTTTTCCACCTTTAATGTAACCTATAAACTTTACAACTCAATTGAAAATCAAACTGAAATCTTTTAGGGGGGACATACAAGTAAAAAATAATGTGGTTGCATAAGTGTGCACACCCTCTTATAACTGGGGATGTAGCTGTGTTCAGACTTAAGCAATCACATTCAAAATCTGGAAGGGAACCAGCCCAGCAAAAGCCTGAAAAAGCTGTTTATCCAAAGATGCAGCACACAAGGACAGTGCGAGTACCTGTACCCCCCTGGGGCCTACAGGAGAGAGGGCTTCTAGGTGCTATTCCCAACCAGTTCTCCATGGGACAGTGCTGCAAGCCTGTTTCGGAATCTCTTGCTTCGGGGTACTCTTCAAAAGACAACCAGGTGGATGGGTAGTTCTAGCTGGGATGTGAAGAGGTTAATTTGGAGGGGACTAAGAGCTCCTCATAGAGACTGTATTACTGATCTGTGAAGAGACTGTTGACATTCCGGAGGGAGTAGAAATTCCAGGATCCTACATTTTTGTAGTTTGTCCCCAAGAGTTATTGTTCTAGTCAAGTTGGGCGTGCCACATATCTCTACATCCTATCCAAGTTGTTTATCCCCAAATAAAACAACAAAAACAAGTTCATGGACTGGTTACTGACTCTATATGAAAGTTGGAAAATACATGTTGCCTTGCCATGAAGGAAAATAGGGGGACCCAAAACCAGAGGCTCTCAAGGGGGTAGCGCTACAATTGTATTGTTCCATAATACCATTTTCCCTCTCCACTACAAGGGTTAACTGCTCATTTTGCCTCACTTTGCTAATTTTGACAGTAATGAATAAGGTGATATACCTACTTCATCCCTTGCTACCCTGGCAGCCACCACTCTCCTTTTCTTTCTGATACTACTGAATATTGGCAGGCACAGGTCCTTCAATGTATGGGATAACCTCAGAGAGCTGTGACTGATCAGACAGTGAAGGGAAGATGCAGAAGCAAGGAATAAGGTACATATATCACCGTATTTATCATACCCAAGACAAAATGAGCAGTTAAACCTAATGAGCAGAGGAACCCATTGCAAGGGTAATTTTTTTCCCAGAGTTCAGCTTTAAGGAATGTCACAAGCATGTTACGTAAAGGATTTGTATATTCAGTGTTGCCCTTGAAGTTGCATGTGCGGTATTTTTCTAGTTTTTTTTTTTTTTGCATTTGTTCATGTCCCCATTGGCAATGCCCAACTCTCCATGACTTTTTTTATATTAGTTTGCCTATTAGCTGTAACAATTGTCAGAACTTACTAACAAGATGTTCCTCTTATAGACCACAATAGGATTCATTGTTAAATTAGGGTTAGCCAAATTTCAAACAAAATGTGCTAAACTCTTGGTGAATCAAACCCAAACCCTAATCCTGAAAGGTTGAGGTCAGGGCTTTGTACACACTACATGAATTCTTCTACACTAGACTTTTCAAACCATGTCCATGGCTTTGTACATAGGGGCACAGTCATGACAGAATAAAAAAGGGTCTTCTCCAAACTGTTACCACTAGGTTGGAAGTGTATCATTGTCCTAAACATACTTGTATGCTGTAGTATTCACGTGGAAATTTATAACAACTTGAAACAAATAATGTTCTTTAGCAAGGAACATACATTCCACATTTATAATTATGCTACCAAAAATTGGTGTTTGTTGTAAATTGCCTCGACGATTGCTCTATTTCTTCATGCTGTGGGACACGATTTTGCTAAAGCCCAGAGCCCTTGAGCAGCAGTAAATCTTCAGGCTGTCAGCAGATGTTCTTCTACATTTTTGGCTGAAAAATAGAGAGCAACTAAGCATGTTCAGAGCAAGGAGACATAGTGATTTTAAACAGTATAGGCACTTATTTTTAATATTTTACATAGCTATACCTGCAAAGGGGGCATCATGAAGTGATCTAGCAGGACTTAAAGTGTTAGTAAACCCAGGACCCTGAATTCACTATATCTTGTCTCCCACAGTACACAGAACATGGAAATGCAAATATTTTAATAAATATAAACTGCTACATACCTTTTCTCATCAACAGCATATAGCAGTTTTGTGACTTCTATCAGTATCCAGCAAAGCACTGTTAAAGCTTATAAAATAAGTATGCAACGCTAATATGAATAAATAGATATTGATAAAATCAGGTGAAGAATCAGATAAATATTGCACAATATCTTATGTTAAGTAACTCAGTCCATATACAGTAGTAAAGCAAAGTGATTATGTGCAAGTGTTCAAAAATCCATGATCAAGGATAACCGTGACTCTTGTGTTCTTGTGAATGTACAAACATTGCACTAACCAGATAGCGCATTGGCTGCACGTGGAGCAATTAAGACCCGCTCCTGGTGCTCTGGATTTGTGATACCAGGAAGATGTCATCAGCAAGTAGGCCACTAGATGTCATCAGTCTAGGTGTATTCTTAAGCATTCCACCAGGAAAATCATCAGCAGGGGAGGGGGAAGTCACACACCACTCCAAATCATCAGGAACCTTCAAAAGCGGGCTCCCATGGAAATTATGAGCCCCAAGAAAGCTTCTAATAGTGTAGTAGGTTTTTAATTAGCAAAATTCCAGCATATACAGATAAAAATAAAACTTACATCCGGATCTAATATGACCACCACAGTGTCAGTCAGGATGGCCTTGCGGTATATGTACACAGGTCAGGGGCACCTTCCTAACGTGTTTCGTGTAATAACACTTCCTCAGAGGGAGGAATATGGACTGAGTTACTTAACATAAGATATTGTGCAATATTTATCTGATTCTTCACCTGATTTTATCAATATCTATTTATTCATATTAGTGCTGCATACGTATTTTATATTTCTCATACTGGGTTTTAGAGGTTGCCTTTTATGCTAGCGGCTTTATATTAATGTTCCCAGCGCTCAAATACCACTTTTATACATTTCACTGGTTAAAGCTTGTAGGAGGAGTTTTCATTCTCCTCTCACTGTCCTATGAGACATCATAACCCCTGACCCTCTGTTTGGACAGTGCTGATTGGCCCTGTGCTGACCACATGCACTCCCAAGAAAAAAAAACTCTCTACCAATACACACCAAACTGAGCATGTGCAGTTTGCCCCCAAGGTTTTGTTCTATCAGCAGACGAGTTGGGGACAGTGGAAGAGAGGGAGGATCAGAGAAGACAGGATTAAACTGTTCCACAGTGAGTACAACAAACATTCTTTAATGCATACACAGACTGATTTTACTGTTGTGGGTTTAGTAACACTTTAATTTTCTTTAAAAGTACCCATCACTGAAAACATCTGAAATGTAATATTTTATCTAATGTATATCCAGTTAAAGAGAAATAAAATATTTTTTTTCAGTCCTGAACAAAATAAGTTAATAAAAAATATATGCAAAAGGAAATGAAAAACCCTTACTATGCATTTCCTTTAAGAAGAACACACTGGTAATAACAAGAGATGTAAGTCAGGTAAGCTGTTCCAAAACTAGGGCTATATTTCATTTAAATTTTAAATCAACTTGTTCATAATTTTCACACCCTGTTGAACAGCACTGAAGCAAGTGCTGAGATGAAAAATGGCAATTCCTTTGTGAAATTAAGTAAATGTACTAAGCCAGAATGAGCTAATCCCTTAATAGACTTATAGGAAATCGTACATCCAATAGGTGCAGATGAATCTGCTTCAGAGAGGAGCACAGCAGCGGTTGGTGTCAGTAAATCACGCATTCATCTCACTGCTTTCATAGCAAGGTGATTTTATTCTAAATTACTGAGTACATATTGGATGTCTCACAGGTGTCTGACTATTAAAAGCCGCCATTATTTTGCATGCGCTTAGGTCCCTACACTGATTTACCTGGCAGCTGCAGCTTTCCACAGTTGAATACCGGCGGTGATTTGGGATGCAACCTCATACAAGACAAGACTGATGATTTTGATTGGACGGTGGCGGAAAGAGGTGTTCAGCTAAATACAGATCACACACCCGGTAAGTGGATTATACATATTGATAGGCTCACAGTCAAAACCTTTTTAATTTATTTGATTTTTAGATAAAGATAGGATTAATAGCGTGGTTAACTTTTATTGCTGTCTGTGTAATCGTTGAAACGTCCTCAGTTGCCTTGGTACATGCCTGAAGAAGGGCTCCAAAACATTGCACTTCTCTGCTGTAATGTGATCATTCTTCAATAAAAACCATTTGGACGTTATTTGAAGATTTGTGATGCTCTGACAAATGTTCACACTGATGTCCCGATGCCTCTTCCCTTCGTAGCCCAAGCTTTCTAATGCTATCTGGTCATGTATTGTGTGGGAAGGTTTCCAGGGCCCACTCACAAGCCAGCACATCAGACTCTGGAGGAGTTCATTGCCTTCAGGGGAATCAAGGAATAAGGTATATCACCTTATTTATCATCCTCTAGACAAGTAACCCTTGCATTGGGAAGATTTTTCCCATTTTTAAAGAGTATGGCCATTCAAATAACATTTTTTGTAGTTTTGGATAGGGAGGAGAAAGGCTAGAACCTCTCTAAGGTCTTTCCTGCTCTCCAAGGTGCTATTGTAGTGGATTGTGATAGTCCAAGTTCTATTAGATGATCAGTAAAATGACAATTTTATAGTCTTGCTACTTTCTGCTTCTTGCTCTTTAAATTCCTTACTCTCTTAAGTAAACAATCAGATATAAGTTGACAGAACAATGATGATAATTAAGATGGCGCCTTCATCCGGAGTCTCACCCTAGGTGACTCATTAGGAGAAAAGTATCTTTTAATGTAAACAACCCCCATAAAAGGGAATGAGTCTTTTTGGGGACAATGATTGGAAGATATCAACACGGATGGAAGAACACGCAGAAACCCAGTGGACTTTTCACCCAATCAATGTTTATGCTTTGCCTGCATCATAAGCCCTATAAATGATACTGTTAGTTCCTGAATAAAACAGAATTTTAGGAAGTTGGCAAACTGCAACAGTGTCAGTGTCTTGCTTCTACGTGCACATAATTCTATATTAATTTGGCTCACTGGTAGATCACGGTAAATCGTCTGTAGGTGACCTAGTCCAAAACACTATTACCACTTGCCCTCTGGAAGATTTTCCCCCCTTCATGACCAGGCCATTTTTTAGCACTGCGCTACTTTAGCTGACAATTGCGCAGTCATGCAATGCTGTACCCAAACAACATTTATATAATTTTTTTCCACACCAACAAAGCTTTTTTTAGGTGGTATTTGATCCCCACTGGGTTTTTTATTATATAATCGAAAAAATACCTCCAATTTTGAAAAAAATCATAAAGAAAGAATCATATTCCATAAAAAATCAAATCAAATCTCTTAATAAATGTTGGCCAAAATGTATTCTGCTGCATATATGTGGTAAAACAAAATCCCAACAAGTCAATATTGATTTGTTCGTGTGTAAGTTATAGTGCCTACAAACTATCGGATATATACTGGATTTTTTATCTACTGTATTTATTTTTTTTATACTAGTAATGGCGGTGATCAATGACTTATAACAGGACTGCGATAGTGTGGCAGGCAATATGACACTAACTAACAGGGGGAACTGACTAACTGCCACTGAGATCACCATTGACATCATTAAAACGATCAGTGCTAATAATATGCACTGTCACTGTACTAATGACACTGGGCAAGAAGGGGTTAACATCTAAGGTTAAGGTTAACCTTAGGCACACCCTGAAAACCCATCTATTCAGAGAAGCCTACCCCACCCTCACCTAATTGCTGATCTCCTCCGCTCTTCCCACCACTCCATCCCCCACAGCTATTTCCTCCTGTACCACTCTCCCCTCCCTCCTAGATTGTAAGCTCCAAGGAGCAGGGCCCTCGAACTCCCCGTGTATTGTATTGTATTGTTACTGTACTGTCTCAGGTATTGTCTCCCATTATAATGTACAGCGCTGAGCAAACTGTTGGTGCTATATAAATACTGTATAATAATAGTAATAGGAAGGTATTCAAGGGGTTAAATGTGTGCCTAACAAGTGTTTATGTGTGTACTGTGTGCTGCTTTTACTGGGGATCTAGTTGTTGTCATTCCCTGCTTAGCAGGGAATGAACAAACAACGAAATCCCCTGTCACTGAACGCAGCTCTGTGTTGTTTATATTCACAGAGCTGTGTTCGGTGAAGCTCAGAGCCGATCTCCGGGTGATGGCTGTCAATAAATTGTGCGTATTTATGAATATACAGAAAGCCACTGGATGTATTTATTTTATATTAGCTCTATGTAAGTTGTCAGAGCTATATAAATACCTGTAATAAATAAATAAAATAAAATATTTAGGGCATGCTTTTGCATGGCATCACCAATAGTAACAAATGGGAGTAATAGGGCCAAAGATTAGCATTATATGCTGAAGTCTAAAATTTGCGTTGTTTAACATCACTAACCTATAGTGAGGTGCAGAAGGTAGAGGGGTGGGTCTAAGATTTACTTTTTTGCAAAATAGAGCACCCTGGGCTCCTCAGCTTCTGGGATGATCAACCAACTAATCTACTTGCACTCACTGGCCACTTTATTAGGTACACCTGTTCAATTGCTTGGTAACACAAATTGCTAATCAGCCAATCGCATGGCAGCAACTCAGAGCATTTAGGCATCTAAATCTTGCTGACCATGTCCATCCCTCTATGACTACAGTGTACCCATCTTCTGATGGCTCCTTCCAGCAGGGTAATGCACCATATCACAAAGCTCAAATCATCTCAAACTGGTTTCTTGAAAATGACAATGAGTTCACTGGACTCCAATGGCCTCCACAGTCACCAGATCTCAATCCAATAGAGCACCTTTGGGATGTGGTGGAATGGGAGATTCGTATCATGGATGTGCAGGCGACAAATCTGCATGATGATGCTATCATGTCAGCATGTCATGGACCAAAATCTCCCAGGAATGTTTCCAACAACTTGCTGAATCTATGCCAGATAGAATTAGGGCAGTTCTGAAGGCTAAAGGAGCCCAACTCTGTACTAGAAGGTGTACCTAATAAAGTGGCCGGTGAGTGTATATGAGTGGGCAACTTTAGCTTCCTGGTATAGGTGTTTTATTGGTTTATGGTAGAGACAGGTTTACTGTTAGATAAGCAAAGTATACTTTTTGACTTTTAATCTAAAACTTGTAACTTAAATTTTTTCTGTTAATATTGTTTCTGCAAAGGTTTGCCATCTGCAGCACCCAGATTGTTGAATCAGCCCCTTATGTGTCAACGTAGACTAATGAAGTTGCAATGTTCATTGTTCTTGGGGTTTAATTAGTCTAACACTTAATGAATAGAGATGGAAGTACAGAACATTCTACTGGACTGGAGTACACTGTGTCTTTCCATCTGTTCTCTGTATTTGGATCACATACAGGTTTCAGACCTTTGGAGTGTAAAAGTTTGTCCTTGAGAACTAATTAATGGAAGGCAGTTGTAAGCTGCACGGGACTTTATACAAAGCCAGGTCTATCTATACACTGTCCAAAAATGTGTACAATGCTGAAGTCTCTTCAAGCTAAATATCTACAGTTTTGGTTGCAGGAAAAGAAAAAGTTAGATACCAATAAAAGAACAAATAACCATGGCAGCTCTAAACGTTGGTTATAAAGTCAGGCAAAGTGTCAATAACACTGTTCAACAAATTTTTATTTTTTGCCAGTTTTGGAAACAAAAGGATCCATTTCTTAATGAATTTCACATTCTGAATTCAAATATAACAATGAAATTTGTCAATTGGCTCTAGTTTTTCTGTAAACAGAAAGTTTTCTACTATAGGCGTAATGACTACATAATGCACAATAATTATATAGATAGATGTCTTTCCACAAATATAAAGCAAGTGATATTGACTACATAACAAAGCCTAAATGGCATAATATATTGCATAGGATTACCAAGAAAAATTATAGCCATAAGCTAAGTTGAATCATTTTAATACTTAGGATTCTCACTAGTTTTGTCTTCAGTTTGTGTCGGTTTTGCTTCTCTTGGCTTTTCTCTTGTATTCGAGGAAAGGGCTATCTCTTACAACTGCACGTGACTACACGCTTCAGGTTCTTCCTCACTTGACTCAACCACGAAGGATTCTGGTGCTTTAGAAATTGGTAGCCCCTCTCCATGAGGAACTGGACGTATTGCCGATGGAATATTTGGATAGTGCACAGATAACTTTTTCTTCTTATTTAGCCCTTTTACAATTGGAGGCACCATACAAAAGTAACAATTACTAACATGATCTGTTGGCTCTCTCCAAATCATTGGCACAGCGAAAGGCATAGATGCCTTTTTTCCATTCAACCATTGCTCCAGTGCCGTCCCACAAGAATTGCAGCATATATGTGGTGCCCAGCTCTTGTCCTGGTCTCCTATCTTGCAGCCAAAATACAAGTTGTAGGCTTTCTTAATCATTCCTGTTATCCTCCTTTTTTGTGAGATAAAAGTTATTTCACCGCAGATATAGCAGAAATTATCTGCTTTATTCACACAAGTTCGAGGCATTACTGAGTAGCCTATATAAGCATAAAACGAAATGTAAAGACGCTGTCGAACTACAATCAGCTACAGATACTGCAGCTTTTATGCAGTGAAGTGATGCAATTAAAGGCTAATATTGCATCATCTCAGTATACATGCAATTTTCTATTGGTCACCAGTATCAAGTGCGCAATATGCAGCTGAAGTTGCATCATAATTTTGAATGGCTTACGTCATTAGATGGGTGAATATATCATGGAAACTAGAGCCAATCAACATTTTTTAGGGTCATTTTCGTTTTCAGCACCCCAAAATTATGTAAGATTAGCTAATTTTATGCCCAAAACTTTTTACCTGTTGAACAGTGTAATGAGAAAAAGGTTTGACAAATATGTGGGTGCAGGTCTACAGCCCTGAAGGAAGCCAGCAGAAGGCAGGGGAACCTACACAGCGGGGGATAATTGGTGTAGTAGGGGCTGATTTTTTGGAACTGATCCCCTGTAGTTTCCCCCAGCAGCAGTTGAAAGCAGGCTGGGGGGAAAGAAGGAGAAGCCGGCTTTCAGCTGCTGCAGGGGGGAACTACAGGGGATCAGTTAAGTGCCACCCCTGCTGCATTGATCACCCCCTCCTGTGCAGGTTCTCCTTCCTTGTGCTTGTTAGCTGCCTGGGTACCACTTTTGAACTGATGGGGCTCAGAGGAGGACTGATGGTGCCACCTTATCAGTGGTCCTGCTGACACATGCATGCAGGGAGGCGTAGCTGGAAATCCCTGGCAATATATGTAAGATTTTCTGGGAGTTGATGTTCAGCAGTGTCAGCAGTAACAAGTACTCCTAATCAGGGGCAGACTGCCCATTTGGAAAACTCGGGCACTGCCCGAGGGCCCAGGGTCAGTAGGGGGCCCCATTAGATGCCCCTGGTACCTTTTATCATAGGCTTTTTTGAGTTTGGGCAAGGACACAGGGGCCCCATGATCCCCTATTGCCCTGGGGCCCCATGAAATGTCAGTCTGCCCCTGCTCTTAATAGCACAGGGCAGCCATAACTTGAATCAGAGTTTCCTCTCTTATAGGCAGCATCTGGGGGGAGGGGGAGGGCAGAGAAAGATCAGAGCCTGTACCCCCTCCACTGCCTCCTCCCCAATTTGCAGCACAACTAATCACTACATTGTCCCAGAAACTCAGATCAGTGGTTGAACTTGTTTAGCATCAGGTCCCGGCCTATTTTAAATTCTATTGGCCAAAAAGAAGAGAAGGAAGAGATGAATCCTTCATGCAGGACTAAATATTATGACTGATTGGAAATTTAGCTTGAGCTTGACAGTCATTCCCAGGACACAGCAATCATAGGGCAACTGACTAAAAAGTGGAACTGTCCTGGCAAATCTGTGACAGTTAGAAACTATGGAGTAACTAGGATTCAATGACCTCTAGTCATGAAGGAAATTAGGAAACCAATACTGGGAAAGTCTGGAAGCTGCCATTGTTGACCTCCCCTTCTGAAAATACCAGCTACCTGGCTGTAATGCTGATTCAGTTCCTTCAGTATTCAAATCAGTATGTAGATTAGGAACTGTGCCATTGTTCAGATTCAGAGATTCCATCAATACTGAAGCAATAAATTAGCTAGGCAACTAGCACCTCTAGAGGAAGGTTATCAGTGACAAGCAATGTACATTTATAAGTATATCTGTGCATCCAGTCCTGATATTTACAACTGAGACCTGATTTTTCTCTGCTGCGGTTAAGTAAAACTTCCAGGTCTTGTCCCTTCTGCAACCTGTGACTGTACAGTGAAAGGAGAAGCGGCACATTGATGAGCTCATCTCTCTGTCACTCTCTTCTGTCCTATCTACATACTCCTAGCACATGAGTACTGATTGTTTCCTTGTGCTGCTTCTCTCTCTCTCTCATACTGAGCTATTCTGTACAAGAACTTCAAGAGGCTGATACCAGATCAGATTCAGACATATATACTGCTTGCATAAAATACATTTAATTATGCATGAGAGAATAGAGAGTTGCAATAATGTGTGTCTTTTATGTCTTCTTAGAGTTTAGTTTCAATAAAACTGAATATTGCAGAAATCTAGTTTCTCTAAAGCACATGGAAATGTATGCTACACTTTTAGTAAATGACTGTATTACACAATATGGAATAAAAAAACACGCATAAACATAAAACTACTAATTTAACTTGAAAACACTGCAGATTGCTGGGAAAACATGAAAAGAAAAGAACTGGCTTCTCCCATAATGCACCAAAGTCAATGTCACCGTATTATCAAGCTAATTGTAAATTGTCCTTCAAAGGATTACCTTGCTTTGAAGTCAGAAGCTTCAAAAATACAAAAGGGCTGGAGTGATTTTAAATGAAGAAATATATGGGCCGTATTGATGTTTGGCGTTTATAGAGCCAACATTGCACATGCCACTTGGAAATACATTTCAGTAATTTAGTGACTAAGTAGACTTGTAAGGTAAAGTGTCAGTCTGTGCGGAAAAACTTTGGAAAAGAGGCTCCTTTTTTTTTAATAAAGTTACTTTATGAAAGTGGACCTGTCATAAAAAAAAGCATTCTAATATTTTAATTTAAAGTAGTTTTAAACCTCAGACATAAAATATGAACAAAGCATATCCCTCTATAGTGTGTACTGTACTTGTCTGATTTAAGAGCACTAAGTGTCATTTCTGTCTGCTGCTTCATTCCCCTTGTATCATCATACATCGTTCTGCCAAGTTTTCCTGACACCAAGAGAAAAATGGTGACAGGGGAGAGACCTCCAGCAGATTGACAACTTTAGTTCTGTTCCTGTGAGCTGTGTGGATGGCTGTGTGTCTCTTCCCTTCAATCAGCTCTCAGGGCTTTCCTCAAAGAGCTCTGCAGTGTATAATTTCAGCTCCCCGTCCCCTGCTTTCTGAACTCTAAAACAAGCTTTATAAATTCAGCACTTTCAATGAATGTAGAGAAGAAAATACTACAGATAAACAGGTACAACTGAAGTAGGAGGATTTGTTTCATCACTGTGTATCATCTGAGGCCATTCACCTTACTGGTTATATATAAGGGTTTACAACCACTTTAATCCCTGCATTGCAGTCACATGCCACTGCACATACATGGTCCAGGCCCTGCCTACTGCATGCTGCTGATTCCAGCCAGGCAGTTTTGTATGCCAGTTATTAAAAGAGATATGTTCTAAGAGAAATACAGGGTTTGTATTTGCTGACTTCTTCCTAAAGCTGGCCATCAGTTTTTTTTTTTTGTTCAACCAGTAGGCTGATCAGATTCCCCATCCAAACATTCAATGTGGATGGGGGAATCCTCCCTATTGTGTCATTGTATTTTGACAGTGGGTAGGCTTCCCCACCATTAGAATACACAGATCAGCATTGCAGCCTGCTGCATACTGTGCTGATCAAGTGGAAATATACTGACAGGCAGGTTGAACAGCAGTTAATCATTAGATCAACTTCTGTTTAATCATAGTGACCACACAGTGATCGAAATGTGTCCAGTACCTGCTGAACCAGTTGAATTTCAATCCATGTATGGCCAGCTTACAACTGTTAGCTGCATGGTGACCATGCAAGTACATAGCAAGTGACATCAAAATATCTGATATGTTTACCTGTCTCAGGTTAGTGGCTAAGAAGCAGGGGCGGACTGACCATTTGGGGTCAGTAGGGGGCCCCATGAGATGCCCCTGGTACCTTTTTCATAGGCTTTTTTGAGTTTGGGCAAGGACACAGGGGCCCCGTGATCCCCTATTGCTCGAGGGCCCCATGAGTTGCCAGTCCGCCCCTGCTAAGAAGGTATGCACACCAGTAGATCAGCACAGTAGACAGGGCTCTTAGAACCCATTGACATTTGTGTTTATGTCACATATTAATGTGGATGGCTTTGATATCAATAGGTTTCCAACACACCAAAGTGTCCCAAAAAATGGACGTCACAACATTTTTGGGTTGCTATTCAAAATGAAAGGCACCATGGTGCAGCAACACATGTAACAGGCATTGTCATGTGTTGTGGTAATACTTGTTAATGCAGTGTATACATGTGAGTGACGCTCAAAATTTCAAGAGGTCAAGACATCCTTGTTTCTCCCAATACACATTCCCTTTATAGCAGCCCACAGTTTCCGGCTTGGTGGTTATGTCACCTGTAATGTCAGCATTCACCAGCCTCCCAAGCTCCTTGTGTTTTGATATCTGTCTGAAATCTCAGGAAACTGAAAAGCTGCAAGAAAAAGAGAAAGTAGGCTTTCTATGTGCACCCTGAGACAGGGGCATATTTATCACAGTGCAAAAAAAAGGTGTTTGCCTAGGCTAGGGTAACATTTTTCAGGGGATGGCATCACCCCCTGGCAGAAGTGACACACGTAGCAGCCGGTGACTGAGGATGGGGAGCAGGTGAGGCACGGGCACAGCAGTGCGGGCTGCTGTGGGCTGCTGAACGGTGTCCGACTCTTGTTCCCAAATCATTGTCAGACATAGGTACAGTAGTGCGGGCTGCTGAAGGGTGTCTGGCTCTTGTTTCTGGATCATTGTCAAAGATCAGCACAGAAGGAAGTCGTCAGGCTTTTCTGATCATGGATCATGGGGTGGCTAGCGAGTGAGTTCTGGAATCTCTCGCTCTCTTTTTCCAACCCCCCACACACACATAGGCTTGATGCAGGGGCGGACTGACAACTCATGGGGCCCCCGGGCAATAGGGGATCATGGGGCCCCTGTGTCTTTGCCCAAACTCAAAAAAGCCTATGAAAAAGGTACCAGGGGCATCTCATGGGGCCCCCTACTGACCCTGGGCCCTTGGGCAGTGCCCGAGTTTCCAAAGGGTCAGTCCGCCCCTGGCTTGATGTTACTCTTGCCTAGGGTGGCACACAGCCAAATACAGCACTGTCCTGAGACCTATCAGATATGGCAACTTCAGAATAAACTCCTACACAGAAAAATGCAAGAAATGTATGGATCAGGAAGTGATCATAGCAACTCTAGTATGTCATTATTTAAACTCAGTGAGATATTTAGTTGCATTTCCTTCTTAGGGTGTCCATAGATTATGCAATTTTCTTTCCTGCAACTACAGGTTGAAGAAAAGAAAATCACTCGATTACCCCATCAACACAATCATAGTTGATGGGGAATCCCTTCCATTGCGCTGTTGTATTCTGACAGCAGGAGGTTTCCCCACCATCAGAATACAATGATCACTGCTGACAGCTATAGCCGTGTACAATGATCGGACACAAAAAAAAGTCAGACTTACCCATAGATGGTTCAAAATTTGTCTGGTTTCTATTGAATAAAGACTTATTTTAACATTTGTAATGCGTATTTGCAAGTCTTATTAATAATTATTAATTTAAGGTATAGATACAGACCAGCTTTATATAATTTATTTTATCAGTGCATGTTAATTCCTTTGTTTCCATGTATGTCTTGTAATTTTGTGTATGTTGGTTTTTGATGCCAAAAGCAAGTTAAAATTAAATAATGCGCAGGATTGTAAAATATTCCTAAGGCCAATTCCAGATGTAATAAAATAAATTAATTGCCCTGCAAGAGTTCATATAACAAAAGTACCTCTTACAGCAACACTCACCATATCTCAGACACTTTACCCTACAGACTCACCACTTTGCAATCCAGCGCTGGCCCACCTCCTGGTTGAATGACTCCTATTTCCATTCAAACCACCTCTTGTAAGCCCAGTAAGCCCATTCAAACCACCTCTTGTAAGCCCAGGGTGGAAGATGTGCCATCTAGCAGCCCTGAATTTACTGGAGAATGCTGCAGGGAGCAGGGCTGACATCACGATGTGGTTCTATTCTCTGCAATATTCTGGAATGGCCACCAACAATGAAGAAGAAGACATGCAATGGCATGTGGCTGCAATGCAAGGTTTAAAGCTGAAATCCAGGCTAAACAAATATGGTCTATATCAGGGGTGGACTGACAACTCATGGGGCCCGTGGGCAATAGGGCATCATGGGGCCCCTGTGTCTTTGCCCACACTCAAAGCACACCCAAAAAAAGCCTATAAAAGGTACCAGGGGCATTTCATGGGGCCCCCTACTGACCCTGGGCCCTCGGGCAGATCTTTGAAGTTATTCAGTATGAAATTCCTGCACTTTCCATCTGTGCAGGTGCTCCTCTAATAATGACCTACTACTGCTGCTCTCTCTCCTTGTGCAATGGCTTGTAGCCCATTCCTTAGTTTTCTGCAAGCAGCCTTTAGTGGGTGGGTCTGCAATGGCCAACCACTTGCTTTCTAGCAACTATTAGGCTAGGGTCACACCTATGAAGTTTGCGTTTGATCCATTTCTGCAGTGCTTTTAGCGTTTTTACAAATGGATTTTTGATGGTTTTTTTGCTGCATTTTTGATGCGTTTTGCATTTTTTCCAACTTGTTGCTGGGCAGATTAAAATGCAAAAGCATCAAAAACGCATCAAAAACGCTCTACATGCTTTTCTGCGGCGTCTCCATTGAAGTCTAAAGAACCAAAACCACAACATTTTGCGTTTAAAAAAGTCCCTGACTCTTTCCAAAACCGCACCGGGTGAAAACGCGTAGATGTGAACTTGTCCTGTAGGAAATCATGTTAAATGGACTTCTGTGCGCTTCTGCAAAACGCAATGGAAAACGCATAGGTGTGAACTAGACTAAGATAGTTGCTCATGCCTGGTGTGTTTTTCCTTTCAGCTGTGGGTAGATGGAGTGGAGACTGGCCATGTAAGAGCACAGTGTGACGGCAATAGCTGTCAGAGCGGACATGAAGTTGCAGCCACTGATCTGGAGCTTGTGTGTAGTGAGGGTTTCCCCCCTACTGCTGTGCCCTGTGCGACTGCCCCTCCTGCCCAACCTATTTTCCTGGCCCTAGGTGTGGGCAAATACTGGGTTATTCTGACAGGCAAAGCTTCAGCACTTCCAATTAGCTTGACTTGGCTAACATTAAAGAAATAGTAAAGCAATACAGCTAAGCAGGAAGCAGACCCTGCATATGTAATAAGTACTTATGGCCAGGGGCGGACTGACAACTCATGGGGCCCCCAGGCAATAGGGGATCATGGGGCCCCTGTGCCCTTGCCCAAACTCAAAAAAGCCTATGAAAAAGGTACCAGGGGCATCTCATGGGGCCCCCTACTGACCCCAGGCCCACGGGCAGTCCCTGAGTTTCCAAATGGTCAGTCCGCCCCTGCTTATGGCTGACCCTACATGTAGTACATATATAACTAAAGACAAAGAAAATAAGATTTTTATAAAATATGAACATACATTGATAACGTGTATTTTAAAAAACTGCAACACAGCAGGTTCCTTTTAAATGATTATAATCAGTTGTGAGAAGTGCTATTTTTCCTGTGTATGGCCAGAGTACAAGTATGAGAAGAACCTTTTCAACCCCAATAGATACATATATGCAGGGGTGTTATCACCTGGAATTCTGTCATTTTTACAGACTAAAGGGATTTTTTTTTCTGTTATTTTTGGCAGAATAATTTATTAAACAATCAACTTAGCTTTCCCACATTGCCTCTGACCTTCCATTCCTCATTAAATTGTTTATTGTCACTCAGTAAAATGACAGTTGGAGGAATGAGGATGGCTGTGTTAACTGAAAAACAGCAATTATTTTCTGTTATTCATTTGTGTGTTTTTTTTAGAATTTTCACATTGATATGTTTTCAAGTAGAATTGCACATTTTTGGAATATTCCATGTAATAATCTAGAGACTTTTAACCTCCTTAGCGGTGTTCCCGAGTGTAACTCGGGGTAAAATTTCAATACCAAAAGTGGTAACCCCAAGCTACACTCGGGCTTACCATGCAGCGTTCTCTGGGGGTCCCTGCAGCACTTACCTTGTCCTTCGCTCCCACGATGGGTCCCCTGCAGCGTCCCCGTCCATCTCCTCCGGCGGATGCCGGCATCCGGCTTCCGTGTTCCGGTCCCTGTGACGTCGGGACATACAGGCGGCGGAACCGGCGGGAAATTTTAAATTTTTAAAAAATGACATTTTTGCTGTCATTGCTTTTTCACTGCATTTCACATACATTTTGTCCCCACTGCTTTGTCCTGTGCCCTGCCTGCATTTTGACTGTTCTTTCTGCCTGGAATTTGAGAAAAGTCCATGGCGGCCAAAAAGCGTCCCTTTACGTCAAAAGCGGTTTTAGAACAGCGATAGTAAATCAGAACTACTTGCAGAATTGAGTGATAATGATTTGTGGGGAAATTCGTCATCAGACACTGAAAATGATTTTGCGACTTTGCTCAGCGATGTGCGAATTTGCCTCTGTATTTCAAATTTCAGTGTTTTTGGTTTGATTATATTATTGAATTAAATGTATTATTATTATTTTTTATGATTATTTATTAAATTATAATTTATGATTTTGTGTTTCAAGTTTTATCATATCCGGGATGTTTAATAGACTCTTTTTCGGATAGATTTTAGTGAGTTTTTCCTAAAAATTACAGCCTACAATAAAAAACTACATATTTCCATGCAAAAAAATGGTACCGCTTTCAGCACAAAAAATCGGAAAGAATCATACCGCCAAGGAGGTTAAAGTGCCACATCCAAAGTAATGAAACAGAAAAAAGGAAAATAAACTGGAGGAGAAAAAAGATCTTTATAGGCACACCACTAGACATAAATTGTAAAACTAAATAAGTGTATTGTGAATACAATATCCTAATATTTAAAAAGCAGATAGTACACCTATAAATACTTAAAATCAGATTCTTTACAAATACCCTCTACTAAACTGGTACATCAGCTAGCCTGAACGTACAGTGCTCAGCATGAAGAAATTTGAGTTTTTTAAATTTTGTTATTGGAAATGTTTTTTAGCAGAAAGTATTTTTTTTTTGTCTTTTTTCATTTATATTTCAAAAAATAAAAAAACTAGTGATAATCAAATACCGCCAAAAACAAGCTCTGTTTGTGCAAAAAAAATTATATAAAAGGTTGTCTGGGTACAGCGTTGCAGGACCGCACAATTACCAGTTCAATTAGCGCAGCGTGGTCTAGCCAAAAAATTTCACTCACTTAAGTATTTTAGTTAGCTCTCTTGTTAATATTGATTTATAGATAAGTGAACTGAGCCTATGAGCCAAGGCGTTTGATAACAGCTTCTCACTGAATGTAAATGTGTATATGTGTTGATTTTTTTTGTTTTTCATTTATAAGGAAGTGGAAGGTTGTTCCTTTATGCCAACACATCTAATCAGCAAGCTGGAGACAGGGCAAGAATTTTAACAAGCAACTTTTTCCCTGCTGCTCGTGAGATGTGCAGAGTGCGCTTTTGGCATTATATATATGGACCTCCACAGTCTGGAATTCTAAAGGTTAGTGTAATAGAACACAAGAGTCATGTTCTTAAATGATCACTTCTGTAGAAAGATCCTGAGTAAAATAAGGTTTTTTCAAACATTGTGTATATGTGTGTACAGCCACAAACGTGAGCATGCATATACAAGTGTAACATTTTTATTCATCCTCTTATAGCTGTCAGTGTTGCAATTTAGACTTATACACTCTTATTCACTTGCGCATAAAAAATGCATATATGCTTCAGTTACTGCACTCAACATTGAGACAGTGTGGCGGGGGGGTTTACACACACTCCTGGCTGCTATGGCCTGGCAGATGTCGCTCAATGAAGGGTAGGGAGAACAGAGAATATCCATTCACTAATCTTCCCTAGCTGCAAAAAACCCAGAAGCAACGCATATACGCCTCTTCCAGTTTCTGTTGTTGCTTTCCCTCGCTACTGTGGGCATTGAACAAGCTAATGGAGCGTGATCTGTGCTCCATTAGCTTCAATGGAAGGCAGATTGGACATCGGAGGTCTAAAAGACCCCTGATTTCTTATTTAAGAGAATATGTTACACAGAAATGTGATCACATATGGGACCTTTTGTTTATTGATACAAATAAAGTTATAATGAAAATAAAAAATTAAAGAGAAGGATGGATTTAAGAAAAAAATTACACTCCCCTAGCTGGATGCAGCATTAGTCTGATGCTGCACCTCTAAGACTGAGAACTGAGCAATCAAAGACTGATGATCGCTCAGTTTTCGGCCTTCACTGAGCAGAGACCCAGTGACTGTCAATCTACTGTTTTCTGCCCCTCCAGCACTCACTGGAGCTCCTGGCTGTGCAGGGGACAGGAGCAGTCGGCTCCTGCTACTACTCGCTAAGAAGCTGAGCCAGCCGTCGGTCCAGGCATGCGTGAGAATGGATCTCGGCATCTTTCCTGAGCCTAGATCAGCTGAGCTATGTGAGCTGACAGTGGACTTTAGCCCACTGTCAGCTGAAAATGGGTCACAGGAGTACAGAACAAACTGCACTCTTGTGATCCATGGGAGTAGAGCCAAAAAAGCATTGGCAATACTTCTCCTTCAACTCTAAACTGATGACCTGTAGGAGCTTTTAAAGTGATTCTAAAGAATACATTTTTATTTTCTAAAAATAGCAAACATGTTGTAAGTGGTATCACTTACCTGCTCTGTGCAATGGTTTTGCACAGAGCAGCCCAATCCTCCTCTTCTCAGGTTCCCTGACGGTGCTCCTGTCTCATCCTCCCAACCAAGTGCTTCCATAGCAAGCTTCTTGTCTGTTTACACTCAACTACCCTCCAATCTGGCCTTCATAGATGGAAGGGGCAGATCCCCTTCCACTTTTTTATAGTGGACTGGATTGGATTGAAGGTAGGCAGGTGTAAATGGCTACAAGTCCATTTAAACCAGCCAGTCCATATGCAGACCTGATCGAATGGACCATTTGATCAGGTCTGTCTGAAAAACTGACAGGTGGACCTGATCGGTCCCTTCGTATGAAAGGGGCCTTACCTGTCAACGGATGGCCTCTAGAACTGTGCTGCCAGTGCTCGGGTGCTTTCATCTTCACCCAGTCTCCTAGGTTCTCTCTGTTCAGCCACTTGAATGGCCAAGACACAATCACAATCACTTCATCACGGCATGGATCAGTGTCATAAATGTACTCTGAGCTGTGCGTGTGCAGCTTGGTGTAAACTACTGCTGAAATGCAAGGGGGATGTATTTATGACAGAAGAAACTAGTAGGCTCTTTTGTTTACATTCTGCTGTCAGTGAGGAATCGCCACTGACATCAGGGGGTGACTCATCATTGTTAGGAAGCTGGTGGGTGCTGGCTCTTTAACAACTGATTACCCGTTCTTGCTGCTGACAGGAGGGATAAGTCACTGGTTGTTAGGAAGCTGGTGGGTGCTGGCTCCTTAACAACTGATTACTCGTTCTTGCTGCTGACAGGAGGGATAAGTCACTGGTTGTTAGGATGCCGGTGGGTGCTGGCTCCTTAACAACTGATTACCCGTTCTTGCTGCTGACAGCAGGGATGAGTCCCTGGTTGTTAGGATGCCGGTGGGTGCTGGCTCCTAACAACCAAAACCCAGAAAACGTTAGTAAAAAAAAAAAGAGGGGGAAAGATGCGCTGTGTGACATGAGGTAGTTAGCGATATATAACAACACCTCACATATGTGTACTCCAGATTGCACGTGTCTAGCAAAACATGGACACAGGAATGAATGTTCCAATCCAGAGCTACAGAAACCAGAGAAAGTCCATACACACCTGTGCCATTAGTGTGCTTGCCTCTTACAAAATCTGGCGTAAACTGCCTAATCACACAGTGGCATGGCCCCGCACTGTTACAACTGGAACACATCAAAAACACATAAAAATGCACATGCAGCTTTGCCCAGTGGCAGTAACTTAGCCAATGTGGCAGGGGCGTAGATAAGGGGGGGGTCAGGGGGTTCAACCCCCCTTCCCCCAGAGCGTCCTGTCCATGTTCCAAGTGTTGATGCACTGCTTGTCAACAATGCACAGGAACAGCGACAGAGAGGTGCATAGCTCTTTTTTCAGTCAGAACCTCTGGCACTGGCCCTTCGCTCTGCTGCTCACCAGGGTCGAAACTAAGGAGGGTGGTGGGGGGGTGTCACACCTGGACTGGAGGGGCGGATGGGCAGCATTTGCTAGAAGCAATCGGCAGTATTAAATCCTCCTGTGGCTGCTGAAAGCTGTGTTCTCCTCCTCTATCACCAGCTTTCAGTGGTTGCAGGAGGATTCAATACTGTTAATTGGTTTTAGCAAATGCTGCCCGGCCACCTCACATTCCCCTTTCTTCTGCTGCCTGGCATTCTCACCCACGCAGCGCTGCCTCTCTCTCCCGCTGTTGCGGGGGGTGTTGACAGCCCACTTCCAGCTGTGTTGCCTGCAACCTTCCGCAAGTAATTATCAGGAGTGAGGTGGCCACCTAGTGTGTATTCCTGCCTGGTCCACAGTCACCTGAAGAACCACAGTAGGAGTGGCACAGTGACTGCAGAGGTGGGTGACGATGAGGCAAGATGTGGTGAGGGAAGGTTAGAAAAGTGTGTTTGGCAGGTATTGAGGTGTACTAGGAGGTATAGTAATGTGCTAAGGGATAAAAAAAGTACATGGATCCTAGGGGGTATCAAAGTACACTGGGGGGGGGGGGGGGTACAGGTTATTTTTTTTTTACTAAAAAGATAACTGAATACATTTTGGCCAAGATTTATGTTCAAAGATTATTTATTTGCAAACTTTTATAAGAAAACACTTTTTTTCCTGAGTTTTTCCATTTATATAGCAAAAAAAATAAAAATCCCAGTGGTGAATAAATACCACCAAAATAAAGTTGTATCTGTCTCAAAAAATGCTAAAAATTAATATGGGTACAGTGTTGTATGACCTCACAATTGTCATTCAAAGTGTGATGGCGCTGAAAGCTGAAAATTGGCCTGGACAGGGAAGGGGGTGACAGTGTCCGGACTTGAAGTGGTTAAAAGTAACCCAGAACAATGGAGTGTTTCAACCTCAGTTGCAGTCCAGACTATTATTCTGCATGTGAAGAATACCTCCAGCTATATTAGTATAGCCATATAAGAAAACAACATTGAGGAAGGCAGTATTCAATGGCCGTTTTTTTGTGTTTAGCAGTACATTTTTCAAGACTAGCTCTCCTCCCTTTGTCAGGTCACAGAACCAAGAAATCAATCAAAAGTACATTGTACTGCTAGTCCAAAGCAGAAATATTGCTGAATAATACTACAGTACTATACGTGGACTATGCCTTGTATTATAGGGGAATAATCAACCATACTGTACTTTGAAAAACATTTTTTTATTGAATTAACAGTACAAACTGTTTAAAGTGAGTAATAAAAAAAAAAGAATTCTGAAATCAACATTGAAGCAAAAATCTGTCTTTGATAAGTTCCCATAATTCCCTGCACACCAGAAATCAGGGGAATGCTAGCTAATAGGGGTATACTGCATTGAACTGTGCTGTCATCCTTACATGCTGCAAGCACTGGGAGCTGGATAGGATGTGCAGAAGCAGGCTTATAGGGTGGGGGGTGAACAAGGTGGACTTTGATAGTGTAGTGATGGTCATCCATTGTTCATAATATAAAAAAAAAACGTTTGATATCTGTTAATCCTAACAATGAGCTTCTCACATTTGTACATTTTGGGTCCATTAAAGCTAAACTCCACCTTTAGTCCCTGGTCACACTGGATGCGAATCGGCATGTGATTTACATGCCATGCGACTTGCATATCGCATGCAAAGTTGCGTCCTATTGTCCGGCATTACTCCAGTCATATCGGTGCGGTTCTCACCAATAAGAAAACAGTTGATGTGGTTAAGTAGTTCAGCAAAAGCCAAAGGACAGGGCTGACACCGCCAAAATGCTGTGTTTTTTCAACCTTCAATAGGAAATTAGAAGCTTAGTGCAGTTCTGGCAGATAGATCAAAGGGGATTTTCTGTGCTTGCAGGGTCTTTAAGGGGTTAAATATTTTTTTTCCCTTTTATGCCTTGATATACAGTACACTTCAAAGTAGTGCTAAACCAAAAACCAACAATGTAATATATTGTAGCTTACCAATCCTTACATTTCCCCCTCGGCTTTCCCCTGGTGATCTGGCCAGTAACCTCCTGTATTAGAGTGCCACCACTCTGGATGAAGGAGCACAGGCGGCACCTTTGGACAGCCACATTGTCAGTCAAGGGGAGGGGAGTGTTAGAAGGACTAGCAGATTTAATTACACTAACACATTGAAGCTGAAGTCCAGATTTTTTTTTAAAATCAATTACAGCAAACTGTTGTTTCCTTTTGGGATAAAGCTTTTGCATAAATAAAAGCTGATCATTTTAAGCACCCCTGCCAGTGGTAAACGGTTTGTCCCATTCCTGTAACTGCAATAAAGCTTTCTCTGTTAAGAAACACCAGACTTACTGATTGTATCACCAGAAAAAATAGAAGAAAGAAAGCCTAAAAAAGAAAACTAATGCAGCCACCACATGCATGAATTGGTAAGCTGCAAAATAATAAATGTTTGCTTTTGGGTTTAATACTGCAGTAAATGTCATCTCTGCATTTGAGCTCTAAGTTGCACCCACCCTCTACAGCCAAGTTGAGGAGATCTAACTCTCCCTGTTGGGATTTTCATTTATGTTACACTATGGTGATTGCAGCAGAAAGAGTGAGACTGAAATGCGAGCTATGAGTGGACTGACCCTTTTAAAACACCCAGTGCATATCATTGTTTGTGCATGTGCTCTCAGTTATCAAAATCCCTACAAGCACATTTCCTGATATTTGAACACTCTGTCTACATTAGTATTTCTGCTTTCCCATCATCTTATTATGTCATTGGAATACCAGACAAAATTGATTGTTTAGGTGTTTACCTTTCGTGGCTTTTCAAAGTCATCCACTTTTTTCATGATGGGTTTGCATTTATCATACATGGAGTTCTTTAAAGCAAGACTGATCGTTTTCATCGTTGTCACAAATTGTCTTCCTCTAGCTGTCTCAGCCATCAATCAGTCTGCACAGTCCAGGATGCCGGAGACCGACCTAAAACCTGGAAATAATATTTAAAGTTAATATTAATGTTATCCTGCCACTGTACTGCCTGTTCCTGCTTATTTTTATCCATGTTTATTCAACAGGTATTCATGGTCACTGAATATGGACTGAACATCCTTTTGTGGTCAACGACGGAGAGCGAGGAAGGGAGATGGATGTACAACAGTGTCATCTTGTTCAGCAGCGGCCCATTTCAGGTGGCGTTTGAGGCGCAGTTAGGGGCAAATGCAAGCATTGACATCGCCTTGGATGATATTTCATTTACGTTGAACTGTTATATGGAAGGTGAGTCAGACAACTTGGAGGTGTAGCTGTTTTGGACCATGTGCTTACAAGTATTCACATTGTGATTATAATGTTACCGAATGGCTTATGATTGTGGAGAAATGACCAGGAGCCAATCAGTGTAGTTCTTGGTCAATGTGATTGCTGAGATTTGCTACCACAGTAGTCATACTAGGGAGTTCCTAAATCTTCTTCTATTTTAAATAAAACTTAGCTCTGCATCTAGTCCCACTCTTGCACTTGTCCGTATAGTTCTGTATTCAGAAAAGGGATACTAGTTTCAAAAGGCAGAGGCTTTTAGGGCTTGTTAACATGGAAACAAATGAAACCAGCGCTCAAATCTTCATGCACACCAGGGAATTGAAAATGCCAAAAACGAGGAGTTGCTGCCCTTCAAAGACTGGGAAATCTGAATACTGGTAAACAAAAACAGACAAGGGCGCACTCTCATCGTGCATTACTGTGGAGACCCACGTATTTATTAAATGCAATAAAATATACTCACAAACCAAATAAGAGCTCTGAGGAAAGGATTTCGTTTCCCGAAACGCGTCAGCATATCCACACCAAGGGCACAGTTTTGCATCCGCTGTTGTTGCGCATCGCTGTTTCTGTTTTCTATCTTATTTGGTTTGTGAGTATATTTTATTGCATTTAATAAATACGTGGGTCTCCACGGTAATGCACGATGAGAGTGCGCCCTTGTCTGTTTTTGTTTGCTTGTTAACATGGGTTTTGATCCCAATGTAGCACTACTCCTGTAAGAGCCGCAGGAAAACTGTCCAGGTCCTCCCCAAGTACCTTGCCCCGCAGCCAGTCACATAGGCTCATTCACTCATTTCTCTAATAATCAATCTAGGGGTGCTGTTTTTGTTTTATTTTTAAAGAATAGGGATGAGGGAGATGAGTGGGATACTTCAAATTAGAAACTATGTACGTTGAAGACATTGTCTAATCTTCAGGCAAGCTATATCGGAGTCCATGCTTGAATCAAATACTGGACTTCAGCTTAGGGCAGTAACAACAAGTGGTAGCAATAACAGCAGTAACTTTGTTGAAGCTCCAGAGCAGTGTCCCTTCAAGTAGTAATGGACAGATGGACAAAGCTCCACCAGCCACTGTTACCTTTGCTAAACCCACAGATGACTTCCTAGCACCAGAGGGGGTTAAACAGCACACAGTCTAAAAATTCTTTAGGGATGTTTGTACTCACAAGGCCCAAGAGCAACTGGACACCTTCCTCCGTGATAACAGACCAGATCTTCAGGAGACAGCCCCTTAGTCAGTATAGCAGAACCCCAGGTTCCAGAAATTCAAGCTCTCGGGTAGCCTACCTGAGGCCACACGGCAGTAGCTGCCTGGGAGGGCAATGTGCCCTCTACCAGGCTTGAGTAATCCTAGCCAGGAAAGACCCAGAACCCGTGTGCCCACTGAATATATACAGTTACCCAGCATGCTTTAGAGCCCCTCTCTCTGGGATAGGCTGAGGCTATATCAATACTCATACTGCCATCTGGATAGCTCCACACCTATCATCTAGAAAATTTCCTAGATACAGAGAAAGCTAGGCAGACTAGCAGCACCTGAGCACACAGAGCAGACCTCACTAAATGATCACAGCTCACACAGTACAGTGAGCAAACTATACTTTTACCTAACAATAATTAAACAGCCACTCTGCCAACAACTATATTTATCTATAAAAACATACTAATCGTATCTATCTAATCCTAGCACCTAACTAGGAGGGTGCTACATGAACATGGATCACTCTTCAGAGAACATTTGATAGGCAGGGGGAGCCTTTGTATCGCCTGCTCACAACCTGTTTTTACTCCCTCGAACACCAAACTAGCATGACACAACTTGCATGCATTGCACGTAGATGCAGGGCGCTTGCACAGTGGCCCCATTGCCTTGAACGATCTCGCTCTGCAGGTGCTATGCCTGCCAAAATGACAGGGGGTATTGTTCCTGCTGCAACATGTGTGCACCCCTGGCCACTGCTTCTGCAGCTAAAGTGGGAGTGGTTAGGGGAGGGTGTTAAAAACGTGGCTCAACCGCAGGGCTTTACGCCCCTCAACTGCTAGTGTGGAACAAGCCCTTAATGATTTTATGAGTGGAACTAACAAATCCTGTATTTTTTGTGAGTGTTTGTTTGTTTGTGACATATAAGTAATGCTGGAAAACCATTTTATGACCAAAATTAAATTGTTTCCTGTTGCAATACATTTTTATTAAAGAGATTTTAAAATTGCAACAAGCAAGAGACATGGGGGGATTCAGCGCAGTTTTCAAATGGATGTATACTGCATTGCAATTAGTGGTTGCAACATGTTTGATCAGGATGCAAAAGTGATCTGCAGTCATTGTTCACACCAAACATGTCTTCAGGCTTTAGGTTGGGAAGAGGTAAACTGGCCATATACCAGGGGAATTACGTTCAAACATTCATATGGAAATTCTGAAAAATCGTTCATCAGAGCATTCTTTCTTTCCACCATTAAGTCAACTAATTTTATTCAACGTTATAATTTTGTACGGAACTGCTATTTGAATGGAATCCCAGATGTATCAAACAGGTTTTACAATTTTTTAATATACAGATGAGAGAGGCCAATCTAATGTAAATAATTATTTTACAGGATTTCTATAATGCCAGCAGTTTGCATAGCACTTTAATATTGTTATCTGTATTATTGTCTTAAAACTATTTTTCTGTTTGACGTTTGTAATTATTAACATAGGGTAAGCCATATTTTCTCTTTTCATATGCATAATTTCTTTTAAGCTCCTTGAGAATTCATTGAGAATTGATACTACATTGATCAAACCAGCTTTGCTGCATTAGATAATCAAAAACAGTGTCACAGTGTCAAATGTCGCACTAGTTTTATGTTGATCTTTTTTACTTTTATGAAAAAAAAATATTACCAAAAAATGAAGATTTATTACTCAGATAGGTACGTTATCTATATCAGTGATTGTTAACTTGAAAGATTGGACACACCTGGTCTAAATCTATAGTCTCCAAAATGCTGCCCTTTGCTTGCTTTTATCTGGCTCCGGGGCACTATTTCCATCCAATGATGCCAACAGTGGTGCATAATTCCCCCCACTGACACCAATGAAGGGGCACAAATCCACCCAATGACAGCAACAATGGGGCACAATTCCATCCAATGACACCATCGATTGGGCACAATTCCTTCCACTGAAGCCAACATTGGGGCACTTTTCCTCCCACTGACACTAAAGATGGGGCATTGTTTATTCCACTGACGTCGGGACCTTTTCTACTTCCAATGGCCATAGTCCTGCCCCCCTAAAGTCTGAAAGACAGTAAACTGGCTCTTTGCTTAGAAAGTTTGGAGACCCCTGGCCTAAAGGTAAAGAACAGATGCTCTGCAGCCCTATATATAGTGAAACCCTCAAAATGCTCCCGGTATCAGGGAGATCATGATTTTGTGTAATGCTTTTAGGGCAAATGAAGAAGCTTGAAGCAGAACTAAACTCACTTATCTTTTACAACCACAGATAGTGTCTTTTTAGTCTCTATATAGATATTTAGATGTGCAGTTGCCATAGTGCTGCACATGTGATCAGCTATGACACCATCCAATTAAGCGCTTGGAAATTCAGTTGATGGGTGACATAACAATTCTGGCATTAAAGGCATGCCTTGAATGTAACCACCTTCCTGTAGCTCTATCAGCTTTAACTCTCCTGGGAAAGCTTTCCACAAAATCTTTTGAGATATTGGAATGTGTCTGTTGGAATTTGCCCATTCAGCCAAAAAAGCATCTGTGAGGTCAGGTACTTATTATTATACAGGATTTCTTTACCGCCAACAGTTTACGCAACAATTTACAATATAAAGGGGGACAGTACAATTACAATACAATTCAATACAGAAGGAATAGGAGGGCCCTGCTCATGGAGATTACAACCTAAAGGTACTGATGATAGAGGAAAAACCTGCCTCAGATCAGTATTCCAATTAATCCCAAGGGTTTTTTAGTAAGGTTCAGGTCAGAACTATTGATTTTCTCCATACCAAATTGGTCCAACCATGTGCCCACGTGTGCAGTCATACTAGAACAGAAAACGTCCTTCCTCAGCTGCTGTCACATGATTTTCATTGTATGATGTTGCATTAACTGTTCCCTTCATTGGAATAAAGGGTCCTAGCCCAAATCCTGAAAGACAGCCATATCATTATCCCTCCAACACTAGACTTTACAGTAGGCACCATATAGTTTGGAAGGTAGCATTCTCCTGGCATCCAGCAAACCCAGCTTCATCCATCAGACTGCCAGATAGTGAAGCATTATTCACCATTCTAGAGAACATGTTTCCATTTCTCAGGTCCAATGGCAAATAAATTTTGGAAGCTTCCCATGTACAGTACTGGTGCTCATGTTGCTTTCAGAGGCAATTCAAAACTCTGCTGTAAGTAATACAACAGAGAATAGATGATTTTTTACTGCCTTATTCACTTCAGCACTCAGTAGTCCCAGTTTGTGAGTTTGCATAGTATACCATTTTGTGGCTGAGGTTTTGTTGTGCGTAGGTGCTTTCATCATGCAGCAGACGCACTTACATTAGACAGGGACAAATCTATCGGAGCAGAAATTTCATATATTGACTTTACAAACTTGTCATGCTTCAGTATGACACATTGAGCTCCAGTATGACCTATACTAATGCCAATGTTTGTCAACTGAGAATGCTTACAGTGTGTTTCGTTGTATATACAAACAAGCCCGAACCTTGTTCTCCAAAATTTACCAATGTGCCTCTATGATATTGAGGTCCAGTGAGTGCACCCAGGGAAGGTGCGAGGCTTAACCTGCATGCTTGTCAAACCACAATTTTACAATACCAGCTATGTGAATCGGAGCATTATTGTCTAAATGCCGCTGTCTTAGGGAAACAATGTCTCCACCATGGGATGCACATGGTTGGCCAAAATTTTACATAGTTGCTGTTCAAGTTCAAGGTGAAGATGGGGCCTGCAGAATACCAAGATATGTCTGCTCGAACCATGAGTGCACCTCCACCATGCTTTACAATTGGTACAAGACAGTCTTGGTCGTAAGCTTGGAATGGTGTTTGCCACACATAAACATGTCCGGTGGTTGGGAGCATTGTGAAGCTCAATTCATCAGACTATATTACAATCTTACATTGATCAATAGTCAACGATTTATGGGTTTTGCACTACTCTCCTCTTCTGAGCATTAATATTGATCACTAGTGATTTGACAACCACAGCTCACCTGTGAATGTTTTGCTTATGGAGTTCCCTCTGTACAGTTTTTGTGGACATGGGCTTTGGAAGACTGAGATTGAGCTTTGCAGTCACTTTTACAGCAGTTGTTTTCTTATTCCGGGTCACAATCCTGCCCAAAGTCTTTTTGTCTCTTTCGGTCAGTTGACCATGTCGACCCCGCTTATGCTTATCAGACAACGTTTTTCCAGAAACTGTATGCTGTCATAACCTTTGATACTGTGCCTCACGACAAGGCAAATAAATTGGCAACATTAGTCACAGAGGTACTAGCTAAGCAGGCACCAACAATTTGCCCTCTTTGAAGTTTAGTAAGCTCTAACATGACTCCGTATTACTAGCAGCGCATGCAGTGAATAACAAAAGTTAGGCTTCCCACCTTATTAGCTAGGTGTCTCATCATACACCAGAAGAAAAAGGATGTCAAATCACTTGTGCTTTCAATGTGAAACATGTAGTCACTTTCACACCTGCAAATCATGTAGTGTTTCTGTATTTTTGTCCAACCCCTGTACCTGTTAACAATGTGCTTGAAATGCCTGAATTCAAAATTTGGAAAGATGACCACATACCATTAGGCATATGGTGTTATAGTGTGTCCATGTACTTGTTACTGACCACGGACAGAGACAGCATTGAAACAAAAGTTTCAGCATGACAGCAAAGTGACTAATAATATTTTCGGAAAATGAGGTCCACAATTGCACCTTTCATATTTCCTTCATGGCAAGTTTTCTTTAACAGATCTAACCACAATAAATTGAAATCTGATTGGCTTCTCTGGGTTACTGAACCTTGCACATAATGATTGAATTTTGCTCTGTCTTATTAAATAAGCCTTACGGTAGTAAAAGTAAAATGCAGAATGAAATGCTATGGGGACGAAGAACATTCCACAGATGCATAAACTCTTTATTTCTCTTTCTTTTTTAATCTTCATTAGAGACTTTTTATCTGTGAAAATCAATCATGTGTACTCATTTCCTTTTTTTTTTCAGTTTACAAAATAAATTCAATCTGAGACTTACATAGCGGGAATGCAGCAAAGCCAAACCTTGGAAGAGATTTATCGCTATTCTCCCCATTCAGATTAGACAAACAAATTGGGATGAGCAAGGAGATGGGAACAGATTGAATTCCTATAGAGTCAGTTAATGAAAACTGAGGGTCCAACAAATGCCTAAAGAATTTCATCAGGCTAGCGGCCTGCGGGAGTGAGATAAAGAAGATAGAGAACTGCTTGACGAAGGAATGGCTGTTCGTTTATTTCCCAGATTCTCCTTGCGTGAGAGTTATGTTTGTTAGGTACAGAGACGCAACATATGGAGGTTCACTGAGCTTAGTAAATAAGGTGAAAAATCCTGTTTCTGGGTATTTAAAGTGAGCACACCTTAACTAGAGTTACCAAACTCAGTGAATATTCAAAAGTTAAAAGAAAAGGTATAAATTGCTAAGGAAACTGTCACTAATCATTTAGAATCCTCGTTTAGTCTTTAAAGCCCATTTCTGGTCTCACCCCCTCAATCCCTTCCCCATACCCATTGGAGTTCCTTCTATGCTGTATTTTGTGTGTTTTTATGATTACATTTCTTAAATGTCTACAGGCTGGTTCCATGCCATGCTGGGCCTTTATCCTTTTCGCATCTTCTCTGGCCCAGGGGTGTCCCCTGCTAATGCATAGAGTGGAGCTGTAAAGATAACATTAGTGTTGCTCTCGTCTTCAAAACACAATGAATTATTGGGCGCTGTGGTGACATCCCTTTTGAGGGCCAGTCTATAAAACATGGCATCATGGAACAGCTTCAAAACACTATGTAATAAATGGGCACTGTGGTGAAACCCCTCATTCTCTACCTTTTAGCTAAGATCAAGTGTAGTGTCTGTTCTTTTCAATGTCCATTAGTGGTGTTCCACCGTCATTTTGGCCTTGTGGAAAGAATGTAAATAAAAGATGTTTTGCTGCTCCTACCACTAAAGATAATGTGTAAATTGTGCAAAAATGTGAAAAATTGTTTAAGTACAGATGAGTGCTGTCATGCACCTCCCCCGCTCATAAATTATTCATGTATACACTAACCTGATGTTGGGATGCAATGAAGCCCCTATCTTCCACAGTAGAGATTGTACTTTGCTATAAAACCCCCTTTCACCTTCTACCATAAATCAATGGTGACACTTAGCAAAAAGTAATAAACTGTGTTACAAAAATGACAAATGTGCTGGGCAAGTACTATAAAGTACCTCCCCCTATTAATGTGTTAATATCTGTATACTCAGAATGTGAGATATAACATAAACAATACAGTGCTCCAATACAAATTAAATAGTTAGTGCTTATCCCCCAAGACATATCAACAATGCACCAGCCCAATAAACCAATAATACAGTGCTTAGACAAGTAAGGTCAAAACTGTGATCCGTAAAATTAGTCCAACAAAGCTTTCTTGTGCTCAAATGTTATGTAGGTGATGAATACAAAACAGTGCCTCCACACGTGTTCCCCCTTTTCCACCGCACTCAACACAATGTTTTACCCCTGTTTCCAGTGGGTCCAATGCACTTAACTATGCTCTCCACTCCGCTGCGTAGAAGGACTCTGTGTGGCCGAGTCCCTCTGATCTTAGACGTATCTGTCTTCCGTCATACAGGCCATGAGTAGGTATGTCAAAGAGAGGGAAGCTTCCATAGTATAAAACCTTTTATTAAAATGTTAACAAAGCATGGGCACTTTAAAAGACTGGCTGGCTGTATAGTATCCCTGCTGGTATGATGGGGGCACTGAACGCTTGTACCGGCTGGAACAGAAACTGAGGTGACCATGGGATGTGGGGAATGGGAGTAATTCCCCCCGAAAAACTGGAGGGGCCTAATTCCTCCCAATTTGAATGAGTTTACCTTGTCTGGCCATGGGCTATGAAAGCAGAGAATCCACAGTGCTGTGCCCCTTGGGAGTTGGTCGCCTCAGGGGTGCTCTTATAACCATGTGAGTGTGGGAACCCCACTAGTTTGAACAAGCACAAGATCACAGCACTTATGTTTTTTATGCACTTGGCCTCTTTGGGCTAGGCCTTTTGGCTAAGTCTGGGGCAATTTTTTTAGCTACCAGGCCTCGGGGCCTAGCCTTTGCACATGCACATCACTCTTTATGTCACATTTTGTCATTTTTGCACTGTTGTTTGTGTCTTTTTCACTTTGATGGAGGGTGTGGATCCTCAGACCTACCCTGAAGTCTAGGGGTGGATGTGTGGCCATTAGGTTTCTTCCTCCCCTGAACCCGGGTAGTCTCTGTTTGGGAGAGTCTCTCAATCAGTACTTGTTGGTCAGCTTCAGGTGACCAATAGGAGAGGGCTCGGCCAGGCCTTTTGGCCAGTGAACCATGGTTGAACCTTGTCCTTGTCAGGAACCTTGTGCCCCATGGATTCAGGGTAAGGTCCTACTCCTCTGTGCGGTGGACAAGAGACACACCATTAAGTGCAATTTTTTGTGTGTGTACATATGCCTTTTTTTTGTGCACTTCGGTTTGCTCACTACCACCGATTAAACAAAACGGTGGTGACACCCACTTAGGGGGCAAGTCTATGAAGCCTGGCATTATTGATTTGCTTCAAAACACTATGAATTAATGGGTGCTGTGGTGGTACCTCCTTAGGGAGCCGCTCCATAATGCATGGAATTCATAGTATCTCCTTAGTCTTCCGGGTTGAGTGACACTGGGTGGACTAAAGACATCTTGGGGAATCTCTGGATTGAAGGTGAACATTGAAGCCTAAGATGCTTTATTGTTTTCTACCCTACCTGGGGGATAATTTTGATTAAAAAAATGTAATCGAAGCTTTACATTATAGGCAAGTAATATACACACAACTAAAACTAACATAAGAATGAATCAGGAAATATATATTTTTAGCCACAAAAAAGTGTGTGTTTACTGTTTGGAACATCCAGGATATATTTCCTTATCATGGCTCTCCAAGAAAAATTAGTCATCAGTGAGGAAGACATTTGGGTCATAAAGTGACAACCCTGCTATAAAAAAGTAAAGGCAAATTGAAAGGAAATTGTGGGCTGGCTGCGTAAATTTTTCTGTTTTATGTTATGTAAATCTGAACACAACAGAAAGATATTTATGATAAGATTAATCATTTCATCAGCATGCCATGTTACAATTCAGGCTGTATGTAGAAAACATGTCCCCGACAGCCTGAGAAGATGGAGGACCCTATGGGATATGTAGTTCTGTTTTCAAATACACCATCTGCTCAGTGGAGTCTTACACTTGGCAGTCAGTTTACATATTTCTGCACCTCACATGTAATACATGGAGAACAGGAAATAGGAATCCACAATAACATTTTTCAAAATCCTTCCAATATCCAGAAAGTGGGGTGTGTATGTGTGAGTGTTTCAGATTTCTTCCATCTGTTACATATTTTCTCTAAATTATTCTGTTTTTTTTTTTTAAATTAACTTTTTTACAGCCATGGTTTTAAATTCAACCGATTGCCGTAGGTGAACTCTATTTTGTTCTGATCCAAATGGCCAGTGGAATTGTTCTAACCCAGGGGCCCCCAAAATCTTCAACTCATCGACCCCTTCACAAATTTTCATCATTTTCAGATTGTTCAGAATGTAATAAATGAAGATTAGAGGTTTCATGGCATGATTACTTTTCATATAACAGGCATATAGGCATTGTTTCACTGACAATCCTGGTATCAGCAGCCATCATTATGGATACAAAATTTTCAATAAATATACAGCCAACCATTCTTTGGCACTAGTGATGAGCTCATGTGTGTTTCGGTCCTAGTCCAAACCCACCCAAGTGAGACCGCCAGGTATTGGGCTAGTCATCTGGGGCTGGGGTATTATAGTGTGCATGTACTGTATATGTGTGGCTGCAGGGCAGGGAATGCCTTAGCTACTTATGATTGGCACATTACAGTGACAGCTGCCTGGTGGGCTTGCTTAGGTGAGTTTGAACTAGAATCCAAACATGCTTGAGCTCATCTTTAATTGACACCGCTCCTGTCTGTATGGGTACACTCAATGGCTCTCCAACAGAGTTTGATGAGGATGTACTTACTTTAATCCTAAACTGAGTTTGATGACTGTCTACTTACTGACTCTTCAGTGGAGTTTGAGGAGGATGTACTTACTGGCTGTCCAACAGAGTTTGAGGTAGGGGAGTACAGTTAGCACAAGAATTAGCTCATATTTGGTGTTCATCCTTTACTTTTAGGACTAGCAAGTGACATGGAGTTGTACAGGTACGTCAAAAGATTAATTGACCTTCACACCACATATTGAACCCAAGATATTCACTGACCTCTTTTTGCCCCCCTAGCCATTTTAATGACCCTGGATAGTTCCATAGACCCACGGGGGTCAATATTGGGGAAATCTTCTCTAAACTGATCATAATTGACACTAATGTGTAGTGCAGCTCACGTTAGCCTTAGAAATTGTACAGCTAAGACAATCTGAGAAATTGTTTTGAGCGGGTTAAACTAAAAAACAAAAAAAACTGACAGATCCCTGCATCCACACAAACAATATGGCTGCAGAGATCTCCCTTGCATACGCTATTATATTATGACAGCGGGGCTCTCCCCCATTAGAATACACAGATCAGCACTGCAGCCATTGGCTACAGAGGCTGATCGAATTCTAGTTTTCCAGCAGGATGTTCCAGCACTACTAGATCAGCTTCTGCTAAAGAAAGAGGAGTGCACAAGGACTGAAATTTGGATGGTTCTTCTGAAGTGGCCACCTTTTAGTACATATGTAACCGGGTTTATACTTCTGTACATTCCCTTGCTGGAAAAATCCTTTCTGTCTTTAACCTTCATCTGGTCATATGGATATCTAAACAAATGTATAGATCCATGCAATTAATAGTACATTTGTCAGTTTCACCACATAAAGTCAAGAAGGGTGACCCAGATTAATTTAGTTTTAGCCTGTCATGGATGAATCAATGATGCTACCAATATGTTATGTTAATCCACAAAAAAGGGGGAGAGGGAAGGAGAACAGAATTGCTATGTATTAATACCATGTTTTTCAGACAATGTATAAAAATATAAAATTACACAAAAGGCTTTATCAGTTTCTAAACCACGTTCGTTATTTAATGATAAGGGGATGTCATTTTCCATACTCCTGCTTTGTCTACTGACTATGGAGTGATCGCAGAACTAAGAAGTAGATAGGCACATCCATTTATAGCACACTGCATAAAGTATATACAGGACAGAGAACATATAGCATACACAGTGGACCCAGTACAGATGCCACATAGTACATACAGCACGTACAGCAAACAGCATGCAACTTACACAGTACACCACACAAAAGGCACAAAGTATAGAGTACACATAGCATACGTAGCACAGGGCACCTACAACATACACAACACACATAGGACAGAGTGTGTAGATGGCCCCTAGCTGTTCCACATGATTGATCCCTCCGACTAGGGCCCTAGAGTAAAAAAGGCCACCCTGGAACCAAATTTTGTGCCCAGTGCAGACCTCCATGTCTGCCACACATAATCACAATGGAGGGTTCAAAAACCTCTTCACTCCATTTCCTGATCTACATTCATGTCAACTCTCCACGTGCCCGGATGCAGGGTCCCGTAATTACATCATGGTTACAGGTAAGAGCTCTGTAGGTCTAGTCTGAGGCCCATGAGACAAGGGGGCCCAAGCTTTCTGGCGTATTTTACATTGATGGGCAACCCTTTCCCATAACAACCACCAGCTCCTAGGCCAATCAGGGAAAGTGACCAAACAATAAAGAGAAAACCCTTCCTACCAGTGCACTACATATACACAACACAGAACTTATAGCACACGTATACAGAATGCACACAAAAACCCACATAGCACCGAGTACACACCACATACAACACAGAATGGACAGATCCTACATAGCAACACTAGTACACAAGTAAGTATTTTAGACACTAAGTAGCATATTAGACAGACAGATCACTACTTCAAATGAGCCATTTCAGGAACAGGCACCCTTACTTTTCCACCCTAGTTGAGTATTTTGTTACTCCCCCTTACTTGCATCTCTTTTCTGTTTTCCACTTTCACTAATTTCTTCTTCGGTCAATTTGCCCATCTTTTGCTATTTGTCATGTTTGTCATTCGCTGCTCATTTATTCTATACAGTGGTTGTATTTATTATTATTAATAGGTTTTCTACTACTCAATATTATTTTTGTTTTACCTTGTTGCTTGTTCTGAAGAGACTTTATCCATAAAATCTTCATATCTTTGAAACAAATAGGTATTCCTTTTTTTAACTCACTGGGTATGGAGTCATTTCATTTGTCATAATTAGTATGCCAATCACTTATAGTATTAGGCTTTAATATGTTCCATAGTTTCAGCAGGTATAACATCCCATCCAACTTTGGAACTTGAGAAAGCGAGCCACTTTGAGATGGAGATTTCTGTAATACTGGCAATGTCTGCACAATCTCTACAATAGTAAGAAGTCGGACAATTTGCTGCACACCTGCTTGATTCCTGCTCCCCACTGTGGTCTACTTTGTCAGCCTGGTCCCCCCCCCCCTTCTCCTAGCGACACACATGATCCAACCACTTCCATCCATTGTTTCTGCAGCAGATGGAGCTTCAGGCAGCAGACATTCACATCTCAAAGATCAGCTGACCAGTTCTGCACTTACCCAGTGGCAGAAGGCAGGCAAGCTCAATCTAGAACTGACTATACTGCAGATTGACACCTCAAAACAAGAGAAACAGAAAATGAGGGGAGGTTTTCTTCAACCTCTGTAATTGCACCAGAAAAGCACTGGTATTCGGTCCCAGATCAAGAGTTGGGGTGGGTCCATAGAACCATGGCATTTGGTTAACATTCTGGGACAGGTATGGTAGGATCTGTTACAGTTTTTAAAGTATCGGGTCTCTGTTCTTATGTTTTTCTTGTTCATTCTCTGGTGACAACTGAAATTTTTAGATTTTCCTTTACTTTCAGTCCCAGTAACATTGGAAACCAGTATAAGCAGAGAGAGTGAATTTCTCTAGTGGAGGTAAAGACAGTTGCATGACATCCTAACAAAAGTTCTAACCCCTGACCACTCTATCTATCCACAAAAAGAATTTCGGCTTTGGATGCACTTAACGCTTGACCACTTTCTCTTGTGGTGGAAGTGAAAGCAACTGGGAACAACAGCAACTCAGACATGAAGTGGTAGGCCATGTAAAATGACAGAGCAGTCAGTGTCTAAAGACCTCCAAACTTCATGTGGCCTTCAGATTAGCACAACAACAGTGCCTAGAGAGACCGGTGCATAGAGAGAGTGGCCGAGGAGCTGCATCCAAGCCTTACATCACCAAGTGCAATGCAAAGTGTGGGATGCAGTGGTGTAACGCATGCCACCACTGGACTCTAGAGCAGTGGAGATGTGTTCTCTGGAGCAGTGAATCACATTTCTCTGTCTGGCAATCGGATGGACGTGTCTGGGTTTGGTGGTTGCCAGGAGAACGGTACTTGCCTGACTGCATTGTGCCAGGTGTAAAGTTTAGTGGAGGGGGGATTATTGTGTGGGTTCGTTTTCAAGGGTTGAGCTTGGCCCCTTAGTTTCAGTGAAAAGAACTCTTTAGGTGTCAGCATACCAAGACATTCTGGACAATTTCATGCTTCCAACTTTGTGGGAATAGTTTGGGGATGGCCCTTTCCTTTTCCAACATGACTGCACACCAGTGCACAAAGCAAGGTCCATAAAGACATGGATGAGCGAGTTTGGGGTGGAGGAACTTGACTGGCCTGCACAGAGTCCAGACCCAAAAGAACACCTTTGGGATGAATTAGAGCAAAGATTGCAAGCCAGGCCTTTCTGTTCAACAGTGCCTGACCTCATAAATGTGCTTCTGGAAGAATGGTCAAACAATCCCATAGACACACTCCTAAACCTTGTGGACAGCCTTCCCAGAAGAGTTGAAGCTGCTAAAGCTGCAAAGGGAGGGCCAACTCAATATTGAACCCTACGGACTAACACTGGGATGCCATTAAAGATCATGAGCGTCCCAATACTTTTGGAAATATAGTGTATGTTGTGCAATTTTGAGAGCATTCGAAAACAGACACTGACGAAGGCTAAAATAACTGTCAAACGAGGTTAAAAACATTGATTATTTACAGTAAACTAGAAAGTAAAGTTCCAATTCCACCTCTATAAATGACACTAAATCACTAATGTGATGATTAGTGAAGTGAATAATGAAAAATATGCTCCGCCAATAGTTCACAGAGTAAATACTTAGCTGGCTTGAATCCAATTTGGACCTTTCACCGGTTTACTTCAGGATCTATACAGAATGCCCCATGACCCCGCCCCCCCTGGCAGGAAGCCTGTATTCCATTGGAGAAAATTATTTCCAAATTTCAGATGGACCTCTGCTTACTGCCAGTGTGAGCAGCACCAAAAGGGATCTCACTTATATCAAAGCAGGGGATTATGGGGCTTCTGATACAGTGCCTCCCAACCTCTTTTCAGTCACAGCACCCTTCAAAAGTATGCAGAATTTCGAGGCATCCCAGTTTAAAAAACGTAAACATTACTTATCAATGGGAAACCCGAGCCTGTGATGATGCACACAACTGCCTTGATGAAATAATCTTCACATCAGAAGCCTCCCTTCACATCAGTTTACCCCTATCCCATCAGAGCCCCCCCACTTCACGTCAGAGGTCCCCCTCAACACAGAGTCCCCTGATCACAAAGTCATAGGCCCCTCAACACATCAGAGTCCCCTCCATCACATCATAGTCTCATCCTTACATCAAGGTTCTGCATTACCACAAAGTCCCCCCTCCCCCAGATCACAGAGTTCTCTCATCCATCTCTGATCCAGGACAAACTGGATCTTGTGTTCTTGGCACTCCTGGAGAATCGAAAGAGCACCCTAGTTGAGAAAACTGTTCTAATGTCACTGTACTAATAGATAAGTAATATACATTCTACTAAGGTTCTGTTCTAATAAAGAAGTATCAGGCTTCCTTGGGGCTGTGATCTGACCCAATAGCCCTCATGTCACTATAAGCAGTATGTCCATTTGATCCCCCTTGTAGTAGTCATCATTAGTTACTGGCAAACCCCCCATTTCAGTGCTAAATAGATTTCTTTCATAGGGGAGCTTTGGCTGCTTCCTCTGAACTTGGTCTGAATGAGTCATTGTTCTAAGTGATAAATTAATGAAGTAAAACAGTAAACTAAATAGTTCAATGGGATTTTATAGACAATCTGAAGTACAAAATGCTTAAAACCCATAAGTGTCAAGCTCACCATTTTGTTTCTTTATAAATAGGCCCACAGAGAACTAACTGCAGATTAACAAAAACCTGAGCATCAGTTTTCCAGATATTCAGAGGATATTCTTTTTCTTACTAGCGGTTCTCATTGAAATGCCAACCATGCATAGCAGTATTTCAGTACTGTTGAAGTAGCTACCCACAAATTGATATGAATAGTTTGCAAAATGGGAGTCGAAAGCAATCAAACTACTGGTGAAATCTACTGATTTTAATTTCACCAAACATTTTCGCCCCCATGGAGACTTTATTAATTTAATTTGTTCAGCCATAATACATTTATTTCAGGGTGAGCTGCTTCTTAATCCAGTGTCGACAGCTGGTTTAGCAACAGACTAGAATGTGACTCTGACATGCGCACACAACTTTTTTTCATTATTTAAATTACATTTCTAAGTATTCTAAGGATGAAATGTATGAATAACATGTTTGTGAATTCCTGTGGAAGATAGTGATAGGTGACAATAAGTGTCACTGAAGGCAATAAGCAATTATAAATCCAATTAGATTCTCATGTATTTGGCTTTTGGTTGTATGTAATTCATACGCAAGCTGGACAGCTGACAAAATTAATATGTTAGGTTGGAGTTTTCTGCTGCTCTCTAGCTTTGTTACTCATTTAGTTGAAGGTTGCAATCCAATAAGGCTTTAAAGGGGTATTGGGTAACAGGCACGTCTTATTGCACCAGGTGCATGGGGGGGGGGGGAACCCTGCAGTTTCCCCCACCAGCAGGGAGGATCACATGTGGGTGATCAGTGAGGCGATTGGGGGAAACCGAACTGTAACCGATCTTCTGTGTAGCTCTCATTGCAGCAGCTGAAAGCCGGCTTCTCCTCTTCCCTCGTGCCGGCTTTGAGCTGCTGCAAGGAGAGCAACAAAAGATCGGCTCCAGTAATTTTACCTACCCATCGCACTGATCACTATGTACTGTCGGATCCCCCCCCCCGCCTGGGCCCCCCTGTGTGCCCCCTACAGTGCTGCCTGCTTTCCTCCTCTCCCACTAGCAGCTGCAGACACAGTGGGATGGAGAGTAGGGGAAGGGGCAGGTCAATATGTTATTTAAGTGCCCCTTCCTTTTCTAAATGAAAAGAGTGAGTGATTAGTACCCATCACTCACTGTGTTCATTCATAACTGAAGCACATTAAAATAGTTTATGAATGAACAGGAGCCTCTGTCTCCTGTTCATTCATCTGTAGTGCAGCTGAAGCTGCAGAAAGAAACTGTGTTTCCTCAGTTCCTTTCTCTGTCTCAAAAGTGAGACTTCACCAAAGACCCCCAACAGCGTTGTGAAAAATGTAAAACACTGTAAAAAAATATATAAATAATTGTAAAAAAATTTGACTAAAATTTCTAATCAGACCTAAAAGCCACACCTAATATGTACCATAATCTAGCCAGACCCACTGCTCACCATGGCATGCTATGTGCACCGCAAATCATAGTCTGATAGATCATGGTAGGCGTCCAAGTGCATTACATTGCCCAGGGGTCCATGATGCTAGCAAGATTGCACCGTTGGGTTGGGTGTAAGAATCTGTTGGCATGATCATGTCATCATCTTGTTTGGGAGATTGGCATAATCACATTTGATAGATGTCATGTGCAATAAAACATTTAAAATCACACCCCAATGCACATTTGCAGTAGTGGGCAATGCACCAATACTGCAGTGCACCAAAACACAATGAGGAAAGATTAGAGGAACTGAATTTATTCTCTCTTGATAAGAGGAGATTAAGGGGGGATATGATCTCCATGTATAATACATAAGGGGGATATGATCTCCATGTATAATACATAAGGAGGATATGATCTCCATGTATAATACATAAGGGGGGATATGATCTCCATGTATAATACATAAGGGGGGATATGATCTCCATGTATAATACATAAGGGGGGATATGATCACCATGTATAATACATAAGGGGGGATATGATCTCCATGTATAATACATAAGGGGGGATATGATCACCATGTATAATACATAAGGGGGGATATGATCTCCATGTATAATACATAAGGGGGATATGATCTCCATGTATAATACATAAGGGGGGGATATGATCTCCATGTATAATACATAAGGGGGGATATGATCACCATGTATAATACATAAGGGGGGATATGATCTCCATGTATAATACATAAGGGGGGATATGATCTCCATGTATAAATACATCAGTGGTTCATATAGTGAACTCGGTGTAGAGTTATTCACCCTGAGGTCATCACAGAGGACAAGGGGACACTCTTTACATCTGAAGGAAAAGAAATTTAATCTCCAAACATGGAAAGGTTTCTTTACAGTAAGAGTTGTGAAAATGTGGAATAGACTCCCTCAAGAGTTGGTTCTGGCCAGCTCCGTGGATTGCTTTAAAAAAGGCCTGTATTATTTCTTAGATACACAGAATATAACTGGATACTAACATTTATAGGTAAAGGTGATCCAGGGAATATCCGACTGCCTCTCGGGGGATCAGGAAGGATTTTTTTCCCTTGCAGGAGCAAATTGGATCATTCTTTGCTGGGGTTTTTTTTACCTTCCTCTGGATCAACTGTGGGTATAGGATTATAACTTTTTTTGTAATGGTTGAACTGGATGGACCTTTGTCTTTTTTCAGCCAGACTAACTATGTAACACCATGTGTTGCATTATGGTGCTTTAAAAAAAGGGTTTTGTCCGATATGTGGGTTGTTGCTATGCATTAGCAGCCTATTTATAATGAATGCTCTCATTTAATGCAATGTGTTAGTGTATGTAAACAGCACAGAGAAATGTTAAAGGATGCTTAGGGACCAGGGGCAGACTGACAACTCATGGGGCCCCCAGGCAATAGGGGATCATGGGGCCCCTGTGTCCTTGCCCAAACTCAAAAAAGCCTATGAAAAAGGTACCAGGGGCATCTCATGGGGCCCCCTACTGACCCCAGGCCCTCGGGCAGTGCCTGAGTTTCCAAGTGGTCAGTCTGCCCCTGAATGGTGCAATACCTTTGGTGGCGCAGGAACAACACTGCGGTGCTGCCTTCCTTTGTTCCCCCCCGCTGCTCACCAGGTGGTGTTGACACTTAGATACTAAGAGTCAAAATGCACTTGAATGAAACAACATCAGAAGCTTCTGAAGATGCCCTGTGGGAGGGGCCAAACAAGTTAGTAGGGGACTTCTGGTGACGTCACATCCAGCCGGTGGAACGCATGCCGTGGCGGTGCCTCAGGTTCTGCATTTCATGCCTTTCTTATCCATACCCTTGTAAGTGTAACCAGATTGTAATGATCTTTAAAAAAAAAAATAACAGAATTACCCTCTGCATATCTTTTTGGGATCCTCTTTGCATATGAATAACACATATCTTTGAATCCTGCTGTGAATTGGAGGAGTGATGGAGGGAGGATCCTTCACCTAAAGTTGTTTCATTCAAGTGCATTTTGACTTAATGTCTAAGGGTCAACACCAGCTGGTGAGTGAGGGAACAAAGAAGGGGAGCACAGCACAATCATCCAGTTTGTATGTGGCCATAGCTCAGAGCATTTCTGCATCTGATGGTGGAGTTCAACAGCCTCTAAAGGCAGAAAACTTGCTGAAAATTTGAACCCGTGTGAATGTAGCCTTACTGTTTATAAAGGATTAGATTAGATTAGATTCAACTTTATTGTCATTGTGCAAAGTACATGTACAGAGCCAATGAAATGCAGTTAGCATCCAGCCAGGAGTGCATAAATGGCCCATTTACTGTTTATAAAGGATGGTAGGACCCTTTATATTGCTGACAACCAGAATAAGGGCAGTATGACATGAAGCACTGTTCTCCGCTCTGCACAGTAAACTGAGATATTTTTTTGAATACATGAGATTATCCAGGAAAGCACTCAAATCCCAGGACTGTCATTTATTCAGTACAGAGATAACAACATAATAATTCAGATGCTACTGCTGCTGCAATCTTTGAGAAGAAGACCTAAGATGTTTGAATGAGCTGGCACTGACCAACATCCAGGAAAAATGTAAACTGTACAGGGAGTGAAACCTGTATCCCAGGCAATGTGGAATTGTTATATTTTAGAACTTACAAGTTCAAACCAGCCACCAAATACTGTTTCAGGGCCCGATGGCCCACTTTTACTCAAAGGAAAAGTAAAAGTTTGAACCTAAATCAAAAGGTTCCCCTCGCAGGGGTGGTCAACATTTTTCCCCCAATACTTTATAGGTGCTTCCTTCAGGCTCCCGGCTCACTTTTGCAGTGCTGCTGCTAAGGCCTCAAGCTTGGGTCTTTTGTTTGGTCTCTTAGACCAATTCACAGCACCACTGTTCTCAAGTACAAAACTCTGTACCTTTCTTTCTTTTTCAGCTCCCTGCTGCTCTGGCCCACACCCTGACCTCTGGGCAGGGAACCTTCTGTTTCTTGGGTGGAGCCCTCAACCATTGCTAAGCCCTTGCTCTGAGTCGGACATATCACTGTATGGCGCTTCTCGGACTGGTCAAAGCATAACAGGCAATACAAAACATAACATTGTAAAACATTGTGTCAATGGCATTTTCCAAATATTTGAATTTAGTAGCTACCTGATGTTGTGAAGTAGGGTGTGTATGGTTTACAGTATCTATGGTTAGTGGAAACAACAGGGATTTTATTAATACAAAAATATTCTCAAAGTTTTTAATTATGTGGAAGGAAGACACCTATATTGGCCAGGGTCTTCTAAGTCAGGGGTCTCCAAAGTTTCTAAACAAAGGGCCAGTTCACACTCCTTCAAACTTTAAAGTGGCCACATTGTGGCCATTGGGAGTAGAAATGTGTAGGCATCAATGGGAGTAAATAATGCGTCATCTTTGCTGTAAGTGGGAGGAATAGTGCCCCATCATTGTTGTTGTTAGGAGGATTAGTGTAAGTGGAAGAAATGATGCCTTGTTTGTGTTAGTGGATGAAATAGTGCACCAAGGGCCAGATAAAATCAAGCAAAGGGCTGCATCCTACGCACCCCCTAGGCCATAGTCTGGAGACCAGTGTTCTGGGTAAATGGTGTCATCTGCATATAGAGATACATAAGAATCCAAAGGCCTTTAAGTAATAATGGTGTGTGAACCTTAATCTCTTAGGGCATTTTATCAAGAGCAAATTGGAGACAACCCTGTCTTGCCGATCGGTAAATGGGAAATGGTCAGAGATTAGGTTGTTACTTCTGAATCTAGCAGCTCACATCAGAGTAACAGATAGAGAGAGAAAAGACCAATTTACACTGTTAAATGCTTTTCTAAGTGTCTAAGGTCCTTGTCTGGATATGGGTTCTGTAAGATTGTAAACAAGTGTCTAAAAATCCCATTTGATAGCAATTACTACTTATAAACGTAGTGATATATCCATTTATCTGAATAGTGATAATTTTTCTAGTATATTGAAAGCAGAATTAATGAGAGATATGGGGTGGTAGGATAACATCTAGTTATAACAGCTTCACTTATGGGAGGAGAATTCCCTGTTTGAAAGAATAATTGAAAGTAGCCAATAGATAACTACTTAAAGCAGAGTTCCAGACATTTTTGTGTTTATTAAAAGTCAGCAGCTACAAAAACTGCAACTGATCACTTTTAATAAACACACACTTATCTGTCCCAGGATCCAGCGATGTTCTCATCCACGCCGTCCCTTCTCCTTTTCTCTCCTCCACGGCTCCAGCATTTCAACTGTGGGCATCAAGCTGAGACAGTTTGCGGCTTCACAGCCTGGTGCCCACTGTGCATGTGCGAGTTGCACTGCGCTTTCTGATTGGTCCGGCATTCTTCTGGGACCTGTGAAGGTTCCCAGGAGACTGCGGGAGGAAGGAGGGGGTGAACTTCCAGGTCACTTCACCACAGCAAACTGAGTCGGAAGTGGGAGCAGGTACCTGTCAAAACCAGGTACCTGCTCCCCCCCAAAAGATGCCAAATATGGCAGTGGGGGGGGGGGGAGGCAATAAGCGGAGCTTCCACTTTTGAGTGGAACTCTGCTTTAAATATTTTTTTTTATTTTCTCTGTCATTGTACAGGGAATCCATAAATGCCTATGGTTTGTGCAAAGAAAATTGTGTTATTGCCTGGACAACTTTTCCACAGTGATGGGAACATCCAAATCTTTTGTCATTTGAAGAGTGAGAGTTGATAATGGGATTTTGAATAAATACAGGGCAATAACTTCCAAATGATATTTCAATGAAGAGCAATATACTTTTGAATAATGGCTGAAATGATAATTCTGGTTTTCTTTGTGTAATAATGAAATTTGTTTGGTGATCTGAATCATTTAGGTGTGACAACTATGCAAAAAAAAAAAAATCAGAAAGGGGGCAAATACTTTTTCACAGCACTGTAAGTTGGATATCAGTCAGAATATATTGCAGTCTGCAAGGTAATCGAGTAGACAACCATCTTTCCCACCACATTTACATTTTGTATTTAGCAATTTCTTTTCAGTCTGAGATAACAAAAAGGTGGTATTCTTCTTTATTGTCCTTTTTTGGCAGCAGCCTGCAGTAGGATTTTCAATATGAAACTTTGTCTGAGATAGATCAGTTTTAATTTGCTTAGAGTAATCAGTAGCGATGTTTCTCATACTCCCCACTGCTGACATAAAGGTCCCATAAAGAGGCCTCAACATACTGATGGTGATAAGGTATTTTCATTTTTGGTAATTAATAATACCTGATCTTACAGAGATAGTCAACCATGGGGTCCTCCAGCCAAGTCCGAGTCAAACACATAATCGCAAACACTTGGGTGTGAGTGATTTCAAGAAGACTAGAAGGAGATAGTGATTTGATATATTCTACCTCAGGAAAGGTATCTGACATCAATAAAAGGTAAAACAGAAGGTGTACAGAAAGAAAGGTCTATACGAGAAAAGGTATTATAAATCTGAGTACCATGAAAAGCTTTACCATCTGGATGCCTCCACCTCCATACATTCCCCTTCACTTCATCTTAAAAAATGAGACATTTTGTTTACCAGTACCTTGCAACCTTCTCATATTTACAATATGAACGGCAATAAAGTCTCCCACAATAATAATTCCAAACCAAAGAACATTGTTAAATCTAACTCAGTAATATTAAAAGGAGAAGGGACATACGTATTTATAAGCATTAAAAAGTTAGATCCTATCAGGATGTTCAAAACCAGATATCAGCCATCTGGATCTGATTTTAAATTCAGTATCTCATGAGGCATGGATGTTGACATTGAGACAGACACCACTGGGTGGGTTGTGTACAGGATGCTGGGAAAGGGGCCCGGATGGTAGATATGTGTCAGCATTGTTTGGGTTGTTGTCCCTTTAAGGGAGACAACAAGAGAAGCAGTTTTGAGTACTCAGAATTAAACCCAACTGCAGGATAGCTGTGAAAGTGTAGGCGGTAGTGTCGGTGAGGTGTTGTGTAGAACAGGACACAGTGTGAGCGAACTGTGGGCTGTATGGCTGCTGAACTATCTGTGACCTTCACTGGACCTATGGAGCAAGTGGGGACTGTAAACCCTTTTGTGGGGCAAGTTTATTCTGGTGGTGAGCTGAAGCTTTATTTTGTACCAGAGACTATAAACTGTTTTGCTTGTTAATGCTGAAGAAAAGTCTGTTTTGTTTGCCTTATTGGAAAGTAAAAACTGCTGTTTTTACAAAGACACGGCTGACTAGTAATCCGAACCCCCAAAATATCACTGTTGTATGAAATGCAAGGCTAAGCATAGTTTGTGAAGTGAGGTTCACTATAATGGCTGTTCCACCAGTGGGTTATCACTTCTTACCTTTGAACCCCCTCCAGACTATATGACTGCTGAGAGTGAAGAAAGTTAACCCAGACTCCAGAGACAGAGACATAATCTTGCCTTTATACAAATCATTAGTTATACCTCATCTAGAATATGCAGTTCAGTTTTTGGTAGCAGTTCACAAAAAGGATATTGGAGATCTGGAGAGAGTGCAGAGAAGGGCAACCAAACTGATAAGAGGCATGGAGGAGCTCAGCTATGAGGAGAGATTAGCTGAACTGAATTTATTCTCTCTTGAGAAGAGGCGATTAAGGGGGGATATGATTAACATATATTAATACATTAGTAGTCTATATAGTGAAATTGGTGTAGAGTTATTCCCTTCTAGGTCATTAAAGAAGACAAGGAGGCACTCTTTACCTCTGGAGGAAAAGAGATTTAACCTTCACATATGGAAAGGCTTCTTCACAGTAAGAGCTGTGAAAATGTGTAATAGACTTCCTCAAGAATTGGTTCTGGCCAGCTCAGTAAATTGTTTTAAAAAAGGACTGGATGCATTTGTAAATGCACAAAATATGACTGGATAATAACATCTAGAGTTAATAACACCAGGGGGAGTTGATCCAGGGAATATCTGATTGCCTCCTGGGGCATAGGGAAGGAATTTTTCCCCCAACTGGATCAAATTGAATTATGCTTTATTGGAGTTGTTTGCCTTCCTCTGGGTCAACAGTGGGTATAGGATTGTGTTTATGGATGTTTTCAATATTCTTTATTTTCTTCTGCTGATTGAATTAGATGGACTAGTATCTTTTTTCAAGCTCGCTAACTACATAACTATGTAACCCTGTGTAAGCTCCAAGTCACAGGGCTTACATGGGGCTAAAATCTCTCTTCACACACCCACATGTGAAAGAGTTTGATGCCTCAGTGACCAATCACCAAGCAGCAGTGCTTCTATGTAGTTGAAGGGGAGTGGATCTCATGTGGTCGTATACTAGGAAGTATTTTTTTTTCTCTTCCAGTGGCTGAAAAAAGAGACGAAGGATAAGCAAGCTGCTAGTGGTTATATTATTAAACTGATCCAGTTGTTTTTCCTTGCATAGGCAAAGCACAGGTTTACTTTAAAAGTTAGGCTGCACATCTTCAGGAAAATTAAAAATACTTCATAAGGTTTTTAAATTTGACTGGCAGGTCCAGCGTAAAATTTGACGATAATAAAAACTGTTGCCAGACCCCGTTGGAATATAGATTTGAGAGCACCATGTACTCAATCCTTTGTTTAAATGTGATACTAGTAGTTATTACTGCCTAGAATGTTAACATACTCTAACAAAGCAGCGTCCTACATGGTACACTGAGGAGTTTGTATTTATATGTTGTTTTGTTTCTGAATTTTAGCTGTAGGGTTATTGTGGTATGGCAGAGATTTTGGTACGTACAGTCACTGCTCTAAGAGAATCAGGCATCAAATATGAACACGTTTTTTGCCTTAGGATTTTAGAGCAATTCCTATATGAGTACTCTGGGTCTAAAGCTGTTGTGTGTGCTATAACATTAGAACTGTCAATCCCTAGATTGCGCCCTGCAGCAACAACACCTCCTATATAACTTTAACTCCAGAAAAAAAATAAATTCCTTTATATTGGGGTATAGTGGAGAGGGAATAGAACTTCTGTTGTGCTTTATTGTTGTGTGAGTCCCTTTTTGGGAAACGTCCCCTACGTCCCAGTGGCAAGAAAATAGCTCTAACCCTTCCTTACTCAACTAAAAATGATTTTATTGCTGTCCTTGTCCTCAATTGGTTCACTTTAAATGGGAAGTTATAATTTGCATGGACATTTTCCCCAGAGCTTTGTGGATGAAGGGAAGCTCTGCTGACTTCCATTATCAATCATGGGCCACAAAAATATTGTTGTTTGTTAATTTTCACATGATTGGGTATTCTTTACAAAGTGAAGTTAAAGAACATTCACAATCTCTGGGAAAAAGTTCCATTCAAAGTGGAACTTCCTTTGCAAAGTAAACAGCTTATTTGCCTTTAGTAAATCAACCCCTATAAATCTCTTCTGCCAAAAAAAGCTTTTACTTGTCTGTGAACAATTTTTTAATGATACACTGGCTGAAGTAGAGGTGCAGGGCAGTGTTCAGTCCTGGGCCATTCCTGGCACATCCAATGCACAATAGCTACATCATCAGTGGCTACAAAATGGCCAAAGCATGATGACCCAAAAGAAGAGCAACAGAAGATGGTGGAGCAGAAGGTGATGGGGCATCAGCTGGAAGCTTGGAAGTTACAAGAGACTAGAGACAGAGGTAAGTATGTAATAATGTGTAAGTATGCTGTACATAAGTGCATATTATAGCAAATACTGTCACAGTCATCCCATGTAAACTTCTACTTTAATCTGAGTTTTAAATACATTCCTGTTTCATTCTTCTTAAACAGTACCGAAATAGCACAGCAGTTTCTTGATAGTCATTTCTGTTCGGACTTCCAGGCTATCACCATCGCAGTAGCTTTTTCATGTAGACTTCCTATAGACTGTATTAAGGGTGCAGTAGATGCATGACTAATTTATTTCTGTAAGTTTTATACATAGACTGCACCAGATGGACACATAATTAGACTAGATGAAGTTACAGAATCACAGGCTCAAAACACCAGGTGGCCATCAACCAAAGGATTTTATACAGTGGGGTGACCTGGCATACTCAACAGATGAAGGATAAATAGTGAAATCCCTGCACAGGCAGAGTGTCCCCAATGAAAATTTGATTGCAGTCTAAAAGGGAATATACAGGGAATTTCCAGAAAACAACTTTATTTTTCTTTCCTCTAGACACAAAAATAAAACATATTGCAGATCAGAATTTAATATTTCACTTTTTGCAGACATTAATTGGGTCTGATACTCCAGGGCTTCAGACAAGTGGTTTGCAGCCTAGCTGTGACTTCAGATCTAATAGCAGGATCTCAGGGTATGCACACATCTGTCCTAGAGAGGGCGCAGTTTGCGTCTTTTGTTTGCAAGAGAAGTCAGCAAGCACAAAACTAGTGCTGGTCAGTGGGGACAGCCCGCCATGAGCTTCACACACTAAAGCATTGACATGCCCTGTATTAAATGTTTTTTTTTAAATAAGAATTTTATATAACTACAAAAATAATTATATAAAAACAGTTGTAAGTTTCAAGCAGAACTATTGGCAAAACTTTTTTTTCCTTCTGAATAGAGTAAGAGAGTGTTATAACCCCTGTCAATTTATTTTTTGCCATCAATTCCTGTCCCATAGCCAAAACAGGAAGTGAGAGATAATCCCTGCAAATTAAGAGAATTCCTTTGGGGCACCCAAGGTCACAAGAACTAGTTGGACTAGTAGAACCATTGGAAGATTTCCACTATATTATTTTTCTAGGGACAACCGAAAATTTGGTGTTTTCTTTACTTTCACTTTCGATGGTAACAGGAAACAGGACAAATAGAGAGGGTGAATCTCCCTAACGGGGGCACATACACCAGTAAAAACCTGACAGGTGTTCAAATTCCTCTCCACTCCATTCAAAACTAAAACAAGTTTTGCCTTTAGTTATACTTTAAACAAGAAATTAACAAAAAGGAGGAGAAATTGGTAAATTAATAAATGAAGCATGTTTTTTTTATTTTTATTTTTTCCAGAGCCAGAAATACCAAAGCCTACTTGTCCTGAAGACTTGTTCACTTGTGCCTATGAAGAGCAGTGTGTGCCCTTGTCTGCCAAGTGTAATGGGATGGAGGACTGTATGGATGGAACAGATGAAATCTTTTGCCCTGCAGTGATCCCCAGCGCAACCCCCAACCCATACTGCAAGAGTACAGAATTCCAGTGTTCCAACAGACGATGCATCCCAATGATGATGTGGTGTGATGGTGTAATTGATTGTCTGCTTGGTGAAGATGAATATAATTGTAGTAAGTGTTACAATTTTTACTTGGTTCATCAGTTATAAAGAAAGGGTGGGCACAATTTAAATTTTGGCAGAACACAAGGCTATATGTACTAGCTCTAAAATCCAAGGGACTTCACAGGGATATAAAGGTGACATAGAAGAATAATGGCAAAAGACACAAAGTGGTCTACCAAGTCTGCTCCCCCCCTTTGTTTAATCCATGTTTGTTTTCTTTGTGTTTTCTCAACCTTTTTGTATAGACCTCTGTTCCTAAGCGTGTTTATATTTACTTACTATTGTTTAGCTTTCAAGGCTTCCCTTATTCCCACTTGCCAATATCTTTTTGTAAGTGAGGTCTCCAGAATTTGACACAATATTCCAAATGAGGCCTAACTAAAGCTCTATGGAGTGGAATTAGGACCTCCTTTGTCTTGCCAGTGATCCCTCCAGTGATGTATCCTAGAACTGTATTCCCTGCCACCAGGCCACACTGCTTGCTCATTTTGCAATTACCTTTAATGAGCACCCCCAAATCTAGTTTGAAGTAATTTCACACAAAGGTTGACAGCTCTGCACTGTAGTCTGACAGCACAGATTGGTTGTATAACTGCTTTTTAATTTTCACCATTTTCATATGCCAGTTTGTTTTATACAAAGTTATGGTTTGTTAGCGCTGTTCTGTATGCTGGGGTCTCCTTAGGTAGCTGGCTGCTAAGGAGATACCTGCGCGCTGCCAGCTGGTGCTGTGTGTCTCCACAGACACACACAGCAGGCCACAAGCCACGTCTATACTCCCTCCTTTAAATTTGACTGACAGCAGCAGGAGCCTAATGCTCCACTGACATCAGTACCCTCCTCTGCCCCTGAAAGACCATGGAAATGGTACAGATCTTGGAGGACTCAGCAGCGTTGGACATGAACCACAGGGGGCACAAGGTACTAGTGCATTTTATAACCTAGTGCAGGGAATACATTAAGGTAATTAAATCTATTGCCACTTTAAGATGACGTGTAGCTCAGTTTCTGGCAGTTCTGGACAGGCAACGCAGAAAATTTCTGAGTCTTAAAAATTATATAGGGTGTTTGTTTCTGAAGGAGGGGGGCATTTGTGGGATTCTAAATGTTCTTCATTAAACATATAATACATGCATACATTCACATGTGTACATACATAATTTGAACATATAATGTAAAATCTTTCCAGTAATGATTATTTGTCACTCAATGAAAGTGGAGATTCATTTGAAAGAGTGTTTTTTTTTTTTGGAAAAAAATGTTTTTAGAACTATGAGTCTTGAAAATCTGGAATGTAATGTTTGAAAAATTTACTTTTTTGTGTGTTTTTTAATAACTGATTATTTTTTTAAATGTATGACCAGGTGTACAAACTATCACTAAAAAGCTGTTTTTTATGAAAAAACAATTATTGCTAACATTGCTAGAATTCCTTAAAACTCCTGGTGAGCTGTTTTCTTTTGCAAAATATATAAAGTACAAATCTTTACCATCTTTATTACCCTGGATGACCCTTGAGAAAACCTTTCATATTTTCTGACTTACAAAATTCATTTTTTTAATTAGCAGAGTGAAACCAATTGTACTGACAGTTTCGTTGTAGAGGACCAAGAAAGTTTTCTTCTAATGATTTCCCTTACTTTGATATGGAATCACAGCTCTGTAAATGATGCTTTTACTTTGTAGTGTAAACTACTTTTTGCTGATAAAATAATCTTTTTTTTAGGTGATGACATATTTCAACAAATATGCTTCTCAGAGATAAAATGCAAGCTCTGAAATGCAGGCAAAGAACTACAGTAAAAAGACTAATATTTTTTTAAAACCAAAAATCTGTGAAATATGTAACTAATTATGGGAATATTTTTTTCATCCAAAGATATTTTTAGCCAGAACGATTATCTTTTAAATATTATGAAGGTTATACTGCTATATTCATTCACTTAAAGTAAACTTCCATTTTTATAAATAAATTACGTCATGCTATATACATTGCATGTATTTTACCAAATAATACTGCAGTTGCAACTTGCTTTTGTTCTGTAGATACTGAGAAAGGTCATTACAGTAAGGTCCTCAAGGTGACCACTAAGTGGGAGACGTGGGTCTGTACACGCATTCTTCCCATACGGAGTGCCTACACTTAAATAATGATGTCAAAATGCTCACAAGATCCCAATCCTTCCAAAATTGCCTCTTAAAACACCCAGGCTTGGATGGGGTGTATATGCCACTCAGAATGTAGAGGCTCTGCAGCTAAAACCTGTGGTGTGAGCTATGTAAAGCAGTGTGTAGAGGATTAAATAAGAATCTTAATTGTTAACCTGACCACACCCTTTAGCACCAAATGTGTTACATACTATATGGCCAATAGTTTGTGAACACCTTACCATCTCACCTATATGAGCTTGTTGGAAATTCCATCCCAAAACCATGGGCATTAATATGGAGGTGCGCTACTCCTGCCCTCCCTACACACACACACACACACACACCTTGATAGCTTCCACTCTTCTGGAAACAAGGTTTTGGAGTGTGTCCCATTCAGACGAAAAAGCACTTGCAAGATCAGGTTCTGATTTTGGATGAGAAGCTCTGGCTCTCAGTGTTCCAATTCATCCCAAAGGTGTCCCGTAGGGTTGAGGTCAGGGCTTACTGCAGGCCATGTGAGTTCCTCCACATCAAACTTATCAAACCATGTCCTTATGGAGCTGGCTTTGTTCACAGGGGTTCACAAGATTAGTACTACACTGATTGTTCATTCATATATCCCACAATAACCTGAAAAGTGTGCTCAACAAATACTGTGTAATTTGTGTAGTTCATAATTTACCCCCATTGGGAAGAAATTTTTGTTGTGACTTTTGGAAGAATAAACATGAGAAAGAAATGAACTGACACTCTATATAGACTTATCTTTGTGTTCCTGTCCTCTACGGTTGCCTGGACTATTTGCTTCTTCTTCTTACAGTTTGATGCTGATTTTCCCATATTAAGTATGTTCTCTTCTGTATGCAAAAATGCTTGAAGACTCCGCTCCTGTCTCTATAATCATTGATTAAACAATTGACAAAACACTGGCCAACAGTGTGTCTTCCTGGTCCATAGAACATGTCAGAACACCTTTGCACACACATCCTGTTTACTTTCTATAATGGTGTGTTCACATGGACACCAGAAGAATGAGCTATGTGCAAGTGTTTAACACCTGACAATTGCATCTAATGCCCATTAACTGTTGGGTCTGATAGTGTCCAGAGCAGAAAGGCTTATTGCACATGCTTGTCATGCATTGCGAACCTAAACCTGCATGACAAGAGCTGAATGTTTTCTGCATTCCACAAGAGTGTTTTATCCACATACCGGTCACCTGGAAATTAGTAAAACAATCAGTTATGAGAGTATGAAAAGTTTACCAAATCGGTATAGGCAGTTTGGCTTGTTACATAATTACATAGTTAGTTTAGCTGAAAAAAGACTAAAGTCTATCCAATTCAACCATATTAAAAAAAAAGTTATAATTCTATACCCACCGTTGATCCAGAGGAAGGCAAAACATCCCAGCAAAGCATGATCCAATTTGCTCCTGCAAGGGAAAAAATTCCTTCCTGATCCCCCGAGAGGCAATCGGATATTCCCTGGATCAACTTTACCTATAAATGTTAGTATCCAGTTATATTATGTGTATCTAGGAAAGAATCCAGGCCTTTTTTAAAGCACTCCACTGAGCTGGCCAGAACCAACTCTTGAGGGAGTCTATTCCACATTTTCACAGCTCTCACTGTGAAGAAAAGTTTCCGTATTTGGAGATTAAATTTCTTTGCCTCCAGACGTAAAGAGTGCCCCCTTGTCCTCTGTGATGACCTCAGGGTGAATACACTGAGTTCACTATATGAACCACTAATGTATTGATTACATGTTGATCATATCCCCCCTTAATCTTCTCATCTCAAGAGAGAATAAATTCAGTTCCTCTAATCTTTCCTCATAGCTGAGCTCCTCCATGCCTCTTATCAGTTTGGTTGCCCTTCTCTGTACTTTCTGCAGTTCCCCAATGTTCTTTTTGTGAATTGGTGCCCAAAACTGAACTGCATATTCCAGATGAGGTATAACTAATTATTTGTACTGGGGGAAATGATATCTCTCTGTCTGGAGTCTATACCTCTTGTAATACAAGAGAGGATTTTGCTCGCTTTAGAAACCGCAGCTTGGCATTGCATGTTATTATTAAGCTTAGTTGCCCAATTAAACAGAGCATTGAGGTCGGCTTGTAAGTTGGAGACATCCTGTAAGGACATTATTCCATTGTACAGCTTGGTGTCATCTGCAAAGACTGAAATTGTATTTTCAATCTCAGACCCTATATCGTTTATAAATATATTAAAAAGTAAGGGTCCCAACACTGAACCTTGGGGTACACCACTGACAACCCTAGACCATCCAGAGTATGAATCATTAACCACTACTCTCTCAATATGATCTTTTAGCCAGTTTTCTATCCATTTACATACGGATTTTTCCAAGCCTGTAGACTTTACCTTACACATTAGCCTTGTGTGGGGAACTGTGTCAAACGCTTTTGCAAAATCCAAGTATACCACGTCCACCACCACCCCTCTGTCCAAGATTTGTTCGCCTCCTCATAAAAAGAAATCAGATTTGTTTGACAACTTCTGTCTTCATGAATCCATGCTGTATGTTTCTTAAAATATTTTTTCCAGCAATAACTCTCCAGTATTTTCCCAACTATAGATGTTAAACTAACAGGTCTATAATTACTTGATAAATATTTTGATCCCCTCTAAATATTGGCACCAAATTGGCCTTACGCCAATCCAGTGGTACTATGCCAGTCATTAAAGAGTCCCTAAAAATGAGAAACAATGGCTTTGAAATGACAGAGCTCAATTCTTTAAGGACCCGTGGGTGTATGCCATCCTGTCCAGGTGCTTTATTCACCTTTATTCAGTGTAAATATTTCTGGATCATAGCAGTTGTGAGCCACTGTGGATCATCTGGAGCTGTGTCAATACCATGCCCATTATGGACAAGAGCTCCCCCATGCTCCTTTGTATACACAGAGATGAAGAAGGTATTTAATAAACTTGCCTTCTCTTTGTCCCCAGTCACCCACTCTAGATTATTTTGTAAAGAGCCTACATGCTCGGACCGGACCTTTTTACTATTAATATATCTGAAGAATTTTGGGGGGTTGGTCCTGCTATCTTTTGCATTCTGTTGTTAATTTTAAATTTTTGAGGCCTTGATTTCCTTTTTACATATTCTGTTATATTCTTTGTAATGCTCAAACTGTGATAGTGTCCCTTCATTTTTATATTTAATAAAAGCTCTTTTATTATCATTTATAGCTTTTTTAACTTTGACCGTAAGCCACATAGGTTGGATTTTTAGCCTTTTAAACGTGTTGCCCATGGGAATATATTTTGCAGTGTGTTCACATACAGTCTTTTTGAAGAACTCCCTTTTCTGTGTTGTGTTCATCAATGAAAATATTCCCTCCCAGTCTAAGTCTTGGAGAGCAGCTCTCAACTTTGGAAATATAGCTCTCTTAAAGTTGAGAGTTTTTATTTTCCTGCATGTGCTTGTTGTTTACAGCTAACAACAAATGAAATCATGTTTTGGTCACTGGTACCCAGATGTTCTTTTCTGGACATTAGTAATAAGCTCTGCATGGTTTGAAATTACCAGGTCCATCATTCCTAGTTGGGGCCTCTATGAACTGCACCATAAAATTGTCCTGTAGTAGGTTTATACATTTTTGCCCTTTAACTGATCCTGCAGTGACATTATTCCAGTCATTTTCCGTGTAGGTAAAATCCCCCATTATTATCACTGTCCCAGCCCTTGCAGCCCCTTCGATCTGTGCAAGGAGCTGAGTCTCCACCTCCTCATTAACACTGGGTGGCCTGTAACAAACTCCAATGATTACCTTTGTAGTACGCACCCCCATGTGCAGTTCCACCCATAATACTTCAGCCTCATAACACTCTCCACGCGCTTCCAACTCACCTATTTTGCTTGGCAGACTTCTGGCATTGGTGAACAAACACCTTAATAAATTGACACCTTGTGCACATATATTTTGCATATTTTTTATTTTCGTACAAATGGTACCTATTCCAATGGTTGTTTGTAACATGGGAACCTTCTTATCACCTGTCACGGCCTACCCCCATCTTTCCCCATTCCACCCACCAATAAGGACAGACCCTGTCTGATCTGTCTGCCCCATTATAATCTGATTCTCTCTCCCCCCTCGATCCTAGTTTAAATACTCATCCAGCCTTCCCATAAACCTCTCCCCCAGCACAGCAGACCCCCTTCCATTTAGGTGCAAACCATCTCTAGCATATAGGCTGTACCTTAATGAAAAGTCAGCCCAATGCTCTAGAAACCCAAATCCTTCCCTCTTACACCAGGTCTTTAGCCAAGCATTGAGTTCTCTAATCTCCCCATCTTTCCTGAGTTGCATATGGCACAGGTAATATTTCAGAGAATATCACCTTGGAGGTCCTTCCCTTCAACTTGCAGCCTAGTTCTTTAAATTGATTCTTAAGGAGCCTCCAACTTCCATGTATTCTGGCATGAGTTGTAATGTATCATTGTGGAAAAGGCAACAGAATTGCTACAACTAACCAATATGTTAGGGTAATACGTTTGGGACTGACTGTTATTAGCAGAAAGCCCTATTCAAAGCAATGACAGGCTGATAACGACCGCAGGCATTTGCGGCCATTTGCATGCATTCAGACATTCAGCCATTATCTGCGCATGATTGAACCTGGATGCATACTGTCTACATGCAGGGTCAATCATCCACAGGTAATCGCCACATGTCTGATTATATGCAAATGGATATAAATGCCTGCGGGAGCTGTCAGGCTCTCATTGTATTGCATGGGACATCCCAATCGCTGCTGATTGCATGAATCCCCACAGAGGCCTAAAATTAATTTTGTACATATAAAAAAAAAATAAGAGTAAAGTTGAAATGAGTTGTGGACATTATATAAGGAAAAATAAAGACAAAGCTGGAATCCATCTTTTAGCTCTATATTTGAGCTAAAATATAGAGGTTTCAGGTCCTTCAGCTGCATAGGAGTTGCTGGCATGGTCACATACTAATCATCATCTTGCTTGGCTTCAGGCCTAGTAAAGTAATTAGGCGCTCTCTCTCTTTCTCTCTCTTTGAAACTCCTATTCACTCCTATAAATTGTTTAGGACTAATTTGCATTTGTTATTGAATGACCCCCAGTGTAACTATTTTATCCTTTTAAACTGATTGTGTTGTTATATTCTTTAGCTGCTATCGTTTCTCCTAATGGTTCTGTTCTATGTATACCCACCAACACATGGCTGACTGTTGAGCAGAGGTGTGATGGAAGACCAGACTGCAGCAACTACATAGATGAGTCTCTCTGTTCAGGTAATGACATCCTGCCTGCAGTATATATGAATAAGGCTGGATTTACACTATCTACGGTGATTGGTGGTTTACTGTATTATAAAACGCTCGTTACTGTACGGACACACAGAAAACAATGGTTTTAGTGGATGTGTGTCCCATTCACACTGCAGCATAGCCTGGAGCTGCACTGCACTGAACTGATATACATATAAAGAAAGTTTGTACAATAAAGTGGGAGCTGTGTGATGTGCTGGATCATACACCACACCACCCCCTACCGGAGCCAGAATGGAAAGCTGCCGGAGAGGTAAAGCTGTCCATTCCCATGTGAATTCAGCCAATAAACATTACCATACACATTAAAGTTTAGTATTAAAGTTGAGCAACTTTTACTTTTGAATAGAGCAGATAAAGAACGCTTGTATGTTTTTTCTGCTATTTGTGGTTTTGTTAGAAAATTTCTCCTCACTTATTGTGAGTATTTCCAATAGCAACAGAAAAGTCTAAGATTTTCCCTGATTTTCTGTGTGCTGAAATTGTTGTGAATGGGACAAAATGTCTGTAGAAGAGCCCTGGATAGCATTAAAGCACAACAGGGCTCCTATCTTACCCCCCCCCCCCCAATCCATCCAAAGCTAGAAAGGTTTTGACTTTGCCACCTTTGCATTATATTTGACAAATACAATCAAATCAAATCATGAACTGCAAGCCAAAGTCAAGGAAAAAAATGGACTGGTGACTCTGGAATCTAAATGTAGAGTAAGCTACAGTAATAAATTGTCTATTTTTTACCAAAGCATGTCATTTTTATTTATTGTTTATAATGAACCAGACTGAAAAACAGATATTTTGTATACTACATGACACAGTTTGCAAACATTTCTATAACAAGAAAAGTAAGTAGTAAAGTGACCCCCCCCCCCCCCAACGATAATGCACCTCCTTAACACCTAATAAACCCTAATCAAAGAAATAGTCACCAAAGAGCCCCTGTACAAGAGCAACTTTTGCTCCCCCCCCCATTCAAATACTGTCCAAGCACAAATATATATTTAAAACCAGACTAAGCATTTCCTATTCTCTTACCTTATCACCCACCTAATATAACCCCTTTTTTAAACCATATGTTAAATTATAGACTCAGTCTGTACACTCAGTTAGTCCTGTTTGGAAGCAGCAGTGTCTAGTTCTGGCACTGAGCTGTGAGAAGCAGTAATTATTGATGTGTAGAAGCACACGCACATACATTTTTTTCTTCTTCAAAATGTTATGTAAGTTTTTCACACATATACAATGTTGTATGGAATGTGCATTGTTGAGTAAAGCCCCATTCACAATTTTGTGACTTCAATGTTGTGTGATTTCCATTGCGACTTTACATTGCAACTTTGATGTAACTTTGGATGGGTACGACTTGGATGCAACTTTGGTTGTTGACTTTGGCCTTGACTGTTGCACTACTGTCGCACTGATAACAGCCCTGACCAAAAGTTTTGGGAATGACACAAATATTCATTTTCACAGTCTGCTGCTTCAGTGTTTTAGATCTTTTTGTCAGATGTTACTATGGTATACTGAAGTATAATTACAAGCATTTCATAAATGCCAAAGGCTTTTACTGACAATTACATTACGTTTATGCAGAGTCAATATTTGTAGTGTTGACCCTTCTTTTTCAAGACCTCTGCAATTTGCCCTGGCCAGTCAACTTCTGGGCCACATCTTGACTGATGGCAGCCCATCCTTGCATAATCAATGCTTGGAGTTTGTCAAAATTTGTGGGATATTTTGTTCACCTGCCTCTTGAGGATTGACCACAAGTTCTCAATGGGATTAAAGTGTCTGAGGAGTTCCCTGGCCATGGACCCAAAATTTACATATTTTGTTTCCCAAGCCACTTAGTTAGCACTTTTGCCTTACGGCAAGGTGCTCCATCATGCTGGAAAAGGCATTGTTCACCACCAAACTGTTCTTGGATGGTTGAGAGAAATTGCTCTTGAAGGATGTTTTTGTACCATTCTTTTTTCATGGCTGTGTTCTTAGGCAAAATTTTGATTGAGCCCACTTCCTTCGCAGAGAAGCAACACCACACATGAATGGTCTCAGGATGCTTTACTGTTGGCATGACACAGGAATGATAGTAGCACTCACCTCTTTTCTCCGGACAATGTTTTTTCCGGATGCCCCAAACAATTGGAAAGGGGATTCATCATAGAAAATTAATTTACTCCAGTCCTCAGCAGTCCAATCCCCGTACCTTTTGCAGAATATCTGTCTGTCCCTGATGTTTTTCTTGGAGAGAAGTGGCTTCTTTGATGTCCTTCTTGACACCAGGCCATCATCCAGAAGTCTTCGCCTCACTGTGCGCACAGATGCACCCACACCTGCCTGCTGCTATATATGAGAAAGCTCTGCACTGGTAGTGTTCCTATCCCGCAGCTGAATCAACTTTAGCAGATGGTCCTGGTTCTTGCTGGACTTTCTTGAGTGCCCTGAAGCCTTCTTCACACCAATTGAAGTTCTTGATGATCTGATAAATGGTTGATTTAGGTGCAATCTTATTAGCAGCAATATCTTTGCCTGTGAATCCCTTTTTGTGCAAATCAATGATGACCACACGTGTTTCCTTGCAGGTACATTAATATTTGTGTCATTCTCAAACCTTTTGGCCAGGACTGTACAATTTACCAATATATTCATGAAATTGTATCCAGTTAAAAATACTTTAAGGGTTAGGAAGGAAAGAACGAAGAAAGTGACACACACATTTCTAAATGTTAAAACTATACTATGTTACTTTCAGTATTGACAATCTAACTTTTTTTTTTTTTTTTTTTTTCTAGAATGTCCTTATAGCTATTGCAGAAATGAAGGAACATGTGTTGTTAAAAATAAAGTTCCAGAATGCAGGTATTTTTACAATTTTAAAGGGTTCTGCTTTATGTAGGCAAATTACTTGACATATTATCTGAATTAATGCCATGTGCAATAAATATCAAGAAATGTAGATAATTCTATGATCTGGATTAGAAAACATTGTCTAATCTTAGCTCCTATTTAACTGACTAATGTAAGAGAGTGCAAAATCTGGTGTAGCTCTGCATAGAAACCAATCCGCCTTCAGTTTTTTTTGTTAAAGCTTAATTGAACAAGTTGAAGTTAGAAGATGACTGGCTACCATGCACAGCTTTTGAACCAGATTTTGCACTCTCTAGTTTTAGTAAATCAATCCCTTAGTGTACAAGTCTATTTAGGCTTACCTCGGGTGGGAACAAAAATGCCCTCACAAGTGCTCAATATCAAACAAGGAGCTTTTCCAGCCTGATGGGAAATCTATATGCAATATGGAGGTAATCCCTCCTCTTCACTAATGTACAGTGGAGCGCATTCATGATGGAAGTGCAGTGGTTGTCAGTGCTCTTAAAGATGTGCAAATGTCTAAAAACCCATTGTCCTCAAGGAGACATCTGCTGCTTCATGCGTAGCTTACATTCTGTTTAGTTTAGAACAGTAGTACCAAAATGTGGAATTCTTGGAGGTATGGGTTCTCATTGTAGCTGGGAAAACCAAAAGGGTAGGGCTTGGAATTCGGCATGTAAAAAATGTGGGCCTCTATTGACAGCTGCTTCTACAGGTCAGCATTTGAAAAGTGTTGCCATTTGACCAATGTCCATTGAGCATTTGATAACTTTTTAGATCCAGCTGAAAAAGGCAGAGCTCTAGTAGCACAGTGGCTCAGTGGTTAGCCCTTCCACCTAGTAGCACTAGGGTCATTGGTTCAACTCCCAACTATGGCACTACCTGCCTGGAGTTTGCATGTTCTCCCTGTGCCTACATGGGTTTTCTCTTGGTACTGCAGTTTCCTCCCACACTCAAAAGACATAAAGACAATTAGGTTAATTGGCTCTTGTCTAAATTGTTCCTAGTATGTATGAATGTAAGTTATTTACCTTACTTTGTAAGCTCCTTGAGGGCAGGGACTAATGTCAATGTACAATACATAAATGTAAAGTGCTGTGTAAATTGACACTGTTACATAAGTCCCTGTAATAAGTAAAATAGTGCATGCAGTACATACATAATCTGCAGACCCTCCTCTGATATGGGAAGAGTTAAAATATAACCCACAATAATTATTTATGTTTATTAGCATCGGTAAATGGAAGGTCATGTTGTTTGCTACATGACTAATGAAAGTAATTGAAACATTTCATATACATGTACATAAAACTATTGTATTTAGGTGTACATTAAAGAATCTGCTGTGGAGCAAGTGCATACACAGCCCCATTCTGTTATGTCCCAAAAAACTGGACTCGGAAGAAACATTGCTGAACCTTTACTTGTCTTAGGACAAAAACCTACTGTTGGAAGGTGTATTTACTAAATACTGGCCAAGTTACAGTAAGCCAACTTGGCCTATTAAAACTAAGCATTTAATGAACAAAAAAACATAAGCAGAAAACCAAATTTGAAAACCACATATCAAATGATCGATCGATCCAAAGATATATCAGCAGCTGAAGTTGTATGCAGATCTCAGCTTTTTTCAGTAAAAGTTTAGCCTGGCTTAGTCCTCTCCAACCTACTAAGCTTTCCTTTTGGACAGTGAGTCCTCCCAGGGGTGGACTGACAACTCATGGGGCCCCTGGGCAATAGGGGATCATGGGGCCCCTGTGTCCTTGCCCAAACTCAAAAAAGCCTATGAAAAAGGTACCAGGGGCATCTCATGGGGCCCCCTACTGACCCCGGCCCTCGAGCAGTGCCCGAGTTTCCAAATGATCAGTCCGCCCCTGAGTCCTCCTGTACATTCAAGGCAGTGAGTATGTCCTGGTACACATGTAAACAGTGGCATTTGTGTAAATAAGGGTACTGCTGAGTCTTTTTCCATGTCTTCAGTCACTCTGTCTTTCATTTGAAAAGGCTGGCTGTACATGGCTGTCACGTAGAGAGATATACAGTACCTGAATGTACAGTGTATGGCCCTCTTATGTGCCAGAGGCCACAGTAGGGCATTTTCCTCACTTTGATTGGCGAATGGCTAATGGCTCCTGCTCATGGATTATGATGGCTCTTTGGGAGAGGATGTAAAGGAGTATCTCCCCTGGGAGAAATAGAAACACTTTAACCCTTTCCAACTGTACCCCAAATGTTTTTCAAAAAGCAATTATGTCTTTAGATACACCTAAAGGGAACTTATACTATGAGAAATACAGATGCTAGTTGCCTGGCTATCATGTTAACCCTCCGGCTTCAATAACTTGAAACAAAAACCCTCAAACAAATATGAAGATAGGAGTTCTGACTTCACTCTGATTTTTTTCATTTGCATACCTGTTTCAGTTTAGAGACTTTACTCAGCCAGTATGTAGCTAAGTCAGTAGGCGGCATAAGAGGCCAAGCAATTATAATTTTTTAAAAAGAGATCGGCAAAGGCAGCCCTATTCTTCTGGTAGAATAGGTTTACTTTGATATAAGCGATGATTGTTGTAGAATGTGACTGCCATCCAATGTTCCCGGAATCCTTGGGATTTTGTAATTAAGCCCCTTTGTGTTTTGATTTGTAAAATACAAAGATTTGTTATTTCAGACTAACTAAATAAAGGCTTTTGGCACTGAATGTGACATTCACCAGTTTATAAATAGGCTGAATAATAGTGTCCACCAGACCCCAGTACAAGACAATTTTGAATGTGGTGAATGCCATGGAATGTGTGCCAAATGCCATATTCATGGCTTTACAATAGGCCCCCAGAGCATATGATCACATCCACTGTGCATATTTCCCAGAGCATTGTGTGCCATCAGCTCAGTATTTGTGCCGTGGTACTTTGCTGGGACCAGCACATTCGTAGATGGATGCTGAGCTTCTTTATTCTTCACATTTTGATATTATTTTATAATCTATTTTTACCTGCACAATGTAGTCATTAATCACTCAGCAATGGCCTGTCGGAGCTGCTGTATGTGATTTCATCTGCTCGATTTCTCAGATCCCAGGTGGAAATTTTACCACTTATGGAACTGAACAGATTAGGCCTCCAGAGGGCTGCATTGAAATAGGTGATTTAGAAGACATAAACGTCCTCATTTCAAAATAATTCACCCTATTTCCTCACTAGCATTCCTGCCTCTAAACTGTATTTGTATAGGCAGATTACAAAACATCTTATTATGACATATTTGATACGCATATGGCAGTAAATACAGATGAAAGAAGAACACCAGGCAAACTATGAAATATGCAATTAAAATGCATGGCTATTGTGTAACCTGACTTACACTTGATTTTTAATTCTTTCCCAGTGCACAGGCAAGAAGGGGAGACTTATTTCCTAGTTCAGCAATTTAGCTTTCTATGTCTCTTCTCTTTCTCTAGCTTGTGTATTGGTAAATGAAAAATAAAAGCTATGGCGGGAGTTGGGCTTTAATTCAGTTTTGGGTGGAAGAACACTTGACCGTCAAGTATGTGTAATAAATTTACTCCACCTGGCAGATCCTTCTTCACCTGCACTTTGATGGTCCACTGCTACTGACACCCAGTGTGGTTTCTGTGGGAAATGTCTTTGTTATGCATTGATATGGAAAATTCTGTGCTGTACTTCTTGCTGCTGCTGTGTTTGAACACCTTGCACTGTTGAAAGGAAAAAATATCAGAACAAGACTTCATGATTTACAATGAATGAAATTGCAGCCTATCCATGCACTAGACAGGTGACATAATGGAGAAAGCAGCCTATCCATTTACTGGAGATGGATGACATCACCTAAAATGCAGCCTATCCATTCACTAGAGACAGGTGACATCACTGAGAAAGAGGAAATGCCCTGAAACTTGTAATCTTGGAGACCCCACACTTACTGGCATTGAGGACACTGGCATTGGCAAAATGGCCACCTGAGGACTTCCTGCCCATCAGTGATGCACTTCCTGTCCTCAGCGACACAGTTCCTGTCCAAGGCTGCACTTCCAGTGTCCCTGCTAGGTTGTTTTCAGCCCCTTCCTTCCAGCACATCCATTCTTACTTTGGATTGAGGACCTTGCCATACCCTCTGGTCAGGTTATTTACAGGAATTTCTTCCATTTACAGTCCCAACATGACATAGATGCTGCCCAATTGCTGCACACCACAGAAACCATAGTAAGCACATTCGTATAACATTGTTATTACAGTGTGAAGTTTTTTATGGGTTGTGGACTCTTTTACTTTATTGTAATTGTTCTGATTTAATATACCGGTAGTACATTTTTGGACATTTCTTGGAACTGAACATTCTGCGCCATTAATATGTTACCATCACTAAAGTGTGCTCATGGCTCAGGCATGCAACACTTTATATGACAGTGGATTAGGTGGCACTGGTTCAAATTCAGTATAGGCTAACACAGTCAAACATTCAATCTGCAAGGACATTGCCACCAACCTCATCTTATCCCCACTGTCCTTGTGCTAGGTATTATGTGTTGTTTGTTCACCGAGAATACAGCCTATCAATTGACTAGAGGCAGGTGACATCACCAAGAATGCAGCCTATCCATTCACTAGGAACAGGAGACATCATTGAGAATACAGCCTATCCATTCACTAGAGATGGGTGACATCACCAAGAATACAGCCTATCAATTGACTAGAGGCAGGTGACATCACCAAGAATGCAGCCTATCCATTCACTAGGAACAGGTGACATCATTGAGAATACAGCCTATCCATTCACTAGATATGGGTGACATCACCGAGAATGCAGCCTATCGATTTACTAGAGACAGGTGATATCCCTGAGAATGCAGCCAGTCCATTCACTAGACAGATGGCATAATAGAGAAAACAGCCTATCCATTCACTAGAGAACATCCCTGAGAATGCAGCCTGTTCATTCACTAGAGACAGGCAACATCACTAAAAATGCAGCCTATTCATTGACAAGAGAACAGTGACATCACTGGGAACACAGCCTGTTCATTCACTAGAGCAAGGTAACATCACTAAAAATGCAGCCTGTTCATTGACAAGAGAACTGTGACATCACTGAGAATGCAGCTTATCCTTTTACTGGAGACCACTGATGAATAGCTTAACCCTTCAATAGAGACCAGCTAAAAGAATAGTCAGCAGCCCCAATATAGTTAAAAAAAAACTAAACTTTTATTGCCAACACCAAAATATTACCAAACCAGAGCATCACCACATAAAAGGTGGGAGAGCGAGCGTAGCAGAGGATAAAACATACAGTGTTGAGGGGTGTTTAGTATAGGCAAATAGGGGCAACTAGTATAGCTGGATATATACATTTACAGTGTATAGTTTACAAAATTATATCTGTATATTGAGACCTGGACAGGGCAATCTTAATAGCATCATGGGCCCCTGGGCAAAATAATGAACTAGGGCCACTACCAACCTGCCTCAATTTATGCACCTACTCTTAAGAATTAAAGTATAAAAAGTTGATAGAATTAAACATATATTTATTAGTACTTTCAGTAAAGTTGGTTTTAAACAATAAAAAAAATGCCATAAAGCAAAAACTAATCAACACAAAGAGCACGGTACAGGAAAGAGGGGAAGAAAAACACAGTCAGGAGGGCACAATACTGGCATCAAGAGGGCACAACACAGGTTCTGGGACACTGCCCGGGCCATCCCGGGACGGCTTAGTAAAAAGTATCACTGTCCTGGCAAATTCGGGACAGTTGACAAGTATGATGTAATGCATGATTATCAAGACAGCACTGGACCTGGATCTGAATTCAAAGTTTCTTCTGTAATCCAAGAGTAGGTCCGCCCTTCACTATCTAGACTTGCGACCATCATAATTGTCACATGATATGATGCACATCACTACTAGATAAGTGTGGATATGTGTCTTCCTCAATCTCCCAGGTGGCCATTATGCGGATCAGAAGGCTATCAAGCAGATATCAGAGTAGAGAATTGATGGATGATCACATGGCACCACATCTCCAACATATAAGTGCAACATTTTTTTTTCAGAGATCTATCAAATTACTGGCCCCTAGTTAAAATGTACTGGCATAAGCCTTGGGAGGCTTTTGACCAGTATGGCCAGTGTGAGATATGCAACATATATTTATGTTGCCTGCTGTACATCATGGGTTACTACAATTTTTTGATAGTACAGGGCCAATATAAGGATATGCAGAAAAATAATCATTTAGATAGAGTAATGTATTATTTCCTTCTTGAGCTGAACTGTCTATTTACCTGAGAGCCGTACGTTGGGTTGAACAGAATTGGGTAGATTATTGTGTATTTCTTTTGAAGATTAAGCCACAGCTTGGTATGAGGGAGATTTAAGTGCACTGTCTATTGTGTCTGCATTTCTCTCTTGTTGCAGATATCAAAGCACAACTCTAGGGAGGCTTATATCCCAGGAAACGAATAAAGCTTGAAGGATTTTTAATAAAAGTTGTTTTTCTATGACAATAATGGTGTCCTCTGTCAGATGTAATCCCTGCAAACATACCAAGGCTCCCGTGGAAAACCCAAAATTTTACTTAGATATAATTTTTTATCTTATCTTTTAAATGGAAAGTTTGTCTGTGTTTTCATGTGGTAATATTGCAAATGCTGTTTTTTATGTGGTTTTTTTTCTTTATGGTATGGCTGCCCATTATCAGACAATAAAAGCAAGCAATGCTTCTACTTTCAAGTGGACAGCTGGAATGCTTTTAGCCTTGTAGGTACCAGGTAATACCAGTGCTTGGTATCGCACATGTCACCCTCGTTATTGCTTATTATATTGGAAGTGGCACAAGTCAGCAACATCTATTCCAAATCTTATTGTCTTGGCTAATTTTGCTGCTTGAACAGCAAAATTAATTAATTGAACATTTAAGGTGTTGCGTTTTACGCCTGCATGTTATTTTAGCCTGACCTTCCATCTACTTCCCCTTTGGTGTCCAGAGAAGGGAAACCTTAGCAGTTGAATCCATATCATATCTTAGTACATGCCCAGTTCATTTCCATAGTTAAGTGATGGCTGTGTCTTCTAGGGGACCAGTTAGGTTAGCTAAATTAATTTTACATTTGGCAAAATTTTTCTGAAGCAGAAACTCTCGGTTTAGCTCTGGGTCTATTCACATGGCTTGTGTTGCAATAACCTTATGTGCATTGGTGTCTGTAAAGCCCTTCATTTTAAATTGCAGCCCAATGCACCTTCAAAACACAAGCATACTGCAATTCTGTACAAAAAAGTAAAATAATGAGGCTAATATGGTACTCGGATAGTTGAAAGGAGCTTCGGTAACCCTCGGGAGCTATTTAGAGCCAACTGTACCCTTTAAAATCACCTTTTAAGAGGATTCTCACCCTTCACCCGCCCATTTTTTTTTTTAACTCCGTACCTACCTGGTAGTGAGTTCTGCTAAGTTTACATACTCGCCTAACCTGTAGATCCAGTGCTGTCCAGCTGACAGCCTCTAGCTGTTTCTGAGAGCTTCTGGCAATGCTCAGTCCCTGTGACGTCACCGATAGGCTGCCGACTGTTCTGGGTTCAGCCGACATGCCTCCTGAGGATGCACTGAGAGGCCCACTCCCTCCTTCTTTCCTCAATGAAAGGCTATGTCTCCTGGGATATGTGACTTGCATATCTCAGGAGGTAAAGGGAGGAGAGGGCACATCATTGGCCTAGGTGAATGAAAAAAAAGGTAACTAAAAAAAACCAAAACTCACTCTTTCTGCAGAGGACTGGAGGAGGGGTGGAGAGGAGGGATCGTATTTTGGAGACTGAAGAACTGCTTTCATTTAGCCACCATAAAGTGGTTCTAAAGGTTTTTTACCTTCATGCATTCTATACATGAAGGTAAAAAACATTCTGTGTGCAGCATCCCCCCCGTAATACTCACCCAAGACTCCTCTAGATCCAGCGATATGCACTGGAGTTTTGGTTATCCTGGGACTCCCTCTTCTCATTGGCTGAGACAGAAGCGGGAGCCATTGGCTACCACTGCTTTGAATCACAGCCAGTGATACAATGAGAAGAGTGAGGGGGCGGGGCCAAGCAGTGGCTCCATGTGTGAATGGACACACAGAGCAGCGGGTGCCCCCATAGCAAGCTGCTTGCTGTGGGGACAGCCGACAGGAGGGACGGGGCAGGAGAGCCTGCGGAGGACTCGAGAAGAGGAGGATCCAGGCTGCTCTGTGCAAAACCACTGCACACAGCAGGTAAGTATAACATGTTTATTATTTTTTCTTTAAAAAAATAAGCCTTTAGAATCACTTTAATATTGCCTTCCTTACTGACACCAATGCATTTTGTCAGAATGGCTGAAAGTTCAGGGAATGAAAAACTCCTAATTTTACTCATCCCTAGTTATAACATGAATCTTTTGCTGCCAGAAGAGATGCAGAATCCTCTGTTGGTTTACACTATGAGAAAGACAGGCCAGGTCACTTTCCATCATTCTATGTCTATCATTGCTTGAAAAGGCATTTTTCTTTTCATGTCACCTCACCATTGAAGGGTGGATTTGAATTGAAATTTACTGCCAGAAATACTTGTTATGGGATGTGTCATTTCTTAGACTCACTCTTTCCCCTATACTTTGTTATATGTAATGCTTTACATATAATAAGATAGTACACTGCATATGAACATTCAAAGGCAAACAAGAGGTGTTCAGGGGTATCTCTAGGAAAATGCAACATCATACAGTAGGTTTATTTAATAATGAATTGGCAGAAATTGGTAATTTAGGAGAAGAACTGTACCAATAAGTTAGTGTCAGGCCACCAGATATCTACAACATGTATATGTTTACTTAATGTAGTTGTAAACCCTTACATATATCCAGTGAAGTGACTGTACCTGTTGTTAGGAGAGGCAGTGTCCAAGTCTAATTTGCAATTGATAATGGGATCTGCCGGCACAGTAAAGCAGCATTATTTTTATGGCAAACACTTCCCAACCTATGGGAACAAAGTAGGATTTTTGGATTTTTAGGTGCTGGAGCTAACAGAAAAATGCATCTAAAATGGTAAGCAACAATGTTTATTTTTTAAGTTATGTTATGTGAATGGAGACATGGAACATATATGGTATGTGTTATTCTAGTTAGGCTGCAAAAGTGGAAATACACTGTTCTTGAAAATGTTCCCTCTCCCCTCCTCCTAGCTATCCTACCTACCCTGTACAGTATACAAAAGATGTGTGTGCTTACCTATTTTTAAATTGCTCTGGTCACTTGATTTTGCAGCTTTGGCACTGGGAGCGCACGCCAATGACTGGGAGATCCCAGAGCCATAATGTCACCCATAGGCTCCCATGGCCCATTTCATTATTGGTGCACTCTCCTGTCCTCTGCAGCAGCTGCTCACTGAAACAGAGAAGCCAGAGCTGTGGGATCACTGGGTCAGAGCAGATTAAAAATAGGTAAGTACACACATCTTTTTTATACAGGTTAGTAAGGATAGGTAGAAGAAAGGAGAGGGAACGCTTTTAAGAATAGTTAGACTTAGGGGTTGATTTGCTAAAACTGGAGAGTGAAAAATCTGGTGCAGCTCTGCATAGAAACCAATCAGCTTCCAGGTTTTTTATGAAAGCTTAACCACTTCATGTCTGGACACTTTCACCCCTTTTCCAGTCCACGACAATTTTCAATTTTCAGCTCACACTTTCAGTGACAATTAGTCATGGAACACTGTACGCAAAAGAAATAGTTATAATTTTTTTGAGACAGATAGAGTTTTCTTTTGGTGGTATTTGATCACCACTGGGTTTTTAATTTTTTGCTATATAAATGAAAAAATACCGAAAAATGTTGAAAAAATAAATATTTTGCTGAGTTTTTGTTATAAAATTTTGCAAATAAATAATTATTTAAATAAATAATTTTCCTTCATAAATTTAGACCAAAATGTATTCTGCTACATTTCTGGGGTAAAAATAACCCAAAACAGTGTATATTATTTAGTCTGTGTGAAAGCTATAGAGTCTACAAACCATGGGATATATATTTACAAATTGACCAGTTGAGGCCCTAATATGTATGGAAGTGATCAGGGCACAAGTATGGGGTATGGCAGGATCAGGGTGTTAGCATGAGGCATGATAGTGATCAGAATGCTGTTATGTCAGCGATCAAGATGCTGGAATGGCATATGGGGTGATCAGGATGCTGGTATGGGGTTTGGCGGTCACTAGGATGCTGGTATGAGGTATGGTGGTAATCAGAAAGCTGGTATAGTGTATAGTGGTGATCAGGGCACTAGTATGAAGTATATGAAGTATGATGGTGACCAGAACACTAGAATGGGGTGTGGTGGTGATCAAGACGCTGGTATGGGGTATGGTGGTGATGAGGACACTGGTATAGAGTAAGGTGGTGATCAAGATGGTGGTATGGGGTATGGCAGTGATCAGGATACCAGTATGGAGTATGGTGGTGATCATGACACTGGTATGGGGTATGGCGGGGATGAAGACACTGGCATAGGGTAAGTCTATAATCAGGATGCTGACATGGCATATGGGGAAATCAGGATGATGGTATGGGGCATGGTGGTGATCAGGATGCTGATATGGCGTATGGGGTGATCAGGATGGTGGTGATCAGGCACTGGTATGGTGTATGGCGGTTTTCAGGGTGATTGTATGGCATATGGCGGTGATCAGGATGCAGGTATGGGATATAGTGGTGATCAGGACATTGGTATGGTGTATTTTGGACACTGGGACAGGTGACAGGGGCTATTAGGGACTACACTGGGGCAGTGATTAGGGACACTGGGGTGGCTGGCACTTTAGTCTGTGAGTGTACATGCAGTCTGACAGGCTGCTGTACACTCACAGGCTGCAACATCAGTTTTCTCTAATAAAACATGATGTGATCACCCAGACACAGTGGTAAACTGGGATACAGATTTCCGGGCTCCTGGGTGCACTCTCTGTGAGCTGTGCAGGAGCCGGCAATGTGGGCTGACGCACAGGAACGTTAGATTTAACACTCAAAAAGTGTGCGACTGCAGAATAAATCAAAGCTCCACATTGTGACATCATCCCCAAAAGAGTTATACAAGAAGAAGGAAAAACGGGTCTCCCCACCAATAATTGGATGGGGATATTCTGCTGAAAAGGGACTTTATATGTGCCTAAGAATAAGAGACATAGAAAACACCAATACTTATAAAACCATGTCTTTATTAACTCATCTGATTAAAAAATAGTCATCTCTCACAAAAAACATGTAATGTCAGAGTCTGGTTGTGTCATACAATTCTTAGATATCATAGCAATATGCAACAAGTGTGTGAAATTGACTTGCTTCACAGCATTTGCTTCCTCAGGATCCACACTTGAGATAAACAAAATGAAATAAACAAAAAACGTAAAATAATATACATCATAGAAAAAATTATTTACATATAAATGCAATAAAAATGACAAAGATGATCTGGGGGAGGAAAAAAAGTTAAATATAAATAAACAGAATTGCCCTCCACACACATACCCAGGAAGGAAAAAGCCCCAATAAAGGGCGATCCACAGGGGGACAGACAAAATGTTTTGGGCAAGGAGCGTAAACACCCATAGGTAGCTAGAAGCACAATATCAAAAAGCTCAGCTAGTACATACAGGTCCACAAAGTATAGTAATGGGCCATAAATTATGTATATGGAACCTGCATCAGGGTGAAGTATCCCTCATCAAAAGAAAGTGGGGAATAAAGGCAGCAAGCATGTGAGAAAATCAACCAAATTAAAAAAAAAAAAAGACCTCCAGTTACTACTCCAGAAATTCAGCTCGATATGCCTACAACCACGCCATGGAGATGTTAGCCAAAAAAGATGTCAAGAGCCTGTATCATTAACAAAAGTATATGTAGCATTCACCAAAAATGAAAAACACACAACCATAGTCAACCCCTTGGAAATCCAAAGTAAGGTGTATAACACAATTCATTCACCAAGCTACAACTTTCAAATGACAGCATTTCCATGGACAATCGGATGTGCAAACGCCCCATCCAGCCTCCCCTCCTTTATATTCTGCCAGATGTCAAGTACCACCCCTGTCCCCCGCGTCCTGCCAAAATCCTGCATCATTGATTGCAGGTGAGCAGCTGGGCGATCCACATATCCGCCAGTAAGAAAGCTAGTAACACAATGTTATCAGCATCACTTCCGGTGATGTCATATCCAGAACAGACCAGAAATCTCAAAGACGCCATATTGAAAGAAAACCGGAAGAGCTGTGGGCGCCATATTGGAACAACCAAGACTTTGGCATTAAACGGAAATATCACCACCATATTAGGATACCCAAAAGCCAGTGCCACGGGTGCCATATTGGAGCATTCGCGGAACAATCTGACAAAAATCAAAGGGAGAGGAAATTTAAATAATACACCTCAAAATAAATACAAACATAGAAAAACATGTATTAAAGCACAACCCATCACAAATCCCCAGAAAGCAACAATCCTAATGGACCACAATACATATACTTTTCAATGATATTTTATATTATTTGGTGCTTTTTTGTAATTTGTATGGCAGAAGATGAGTTAATAAATACACGGTTTTATATGTATTGGTGTTTCCTATGTCTCCCATTGTACAGGTAAGTTAGCCCGTATCAGTACAGCTTCCTGTCCACCATCTAAAGACTATGGGAGGACAGGAAGCAGTTAGTTGAACAAGTTGAAGTTAGAAGCTGATTGTCTACCATGCACGGCTGCACCAGACTTTGCACCCTCCAGTTTTAGTAATTCAGCCCTTAGGCTTTTCTTCCACTTTAAGCCAGGAAAGTTGACTATCTCAGGAGAGTAAGGAGATTGGTGTGAATTGGAATTGGTAAGACATCCAGCCAATGTTAGTTCTTTCTGTTAATGTTGCAGTTCAATAGGTGTGACACTCTGCAATTAACTATAGAAAAGTTGAACTAGTTTGGTGCCGTCTTCTATTTCCTCACATATGACAGGCAGGAGCAGAGAGTTTAGACATACAGGTAATATTCGTAATCATCTGGAAACTTTGAAACGACAAAATATGAAGCCTCTGCGATTGTGAACACTCAGCATGTATTTCCATTGTTCAGGAAGATGGCAGATGAAAGGCTTACAAAACACAGCAGAGCGTTCTTTTAAGTAAATGTTGTCGCAGCGAGCTGCAGAGCTGGATGTTTCATTATAGCCTATTGTTCTGTTGTAAATGAGATCTATATCTTCGCTATAGCCATTTCTCTTTTTTAATTCCTGCCATGGTGACACAAATGGAAATGAAGCCAATTAATGCAGGAAGCTGTCATAAGAGCTCAGGGTTATTATTTAGATTTAAGAATTTGGGAAAGTTTTAATGAAAATAAATAGCAATTTCCATTTATTTGAATTAATTATTTTCAAGGTATTGCGTACTATATATTTAGATGTATGGTAGGCTGTCATCTCAAGCTTGGGCAAATTTTATAATACATTATGTGTTATAATGCATTGTACCTTTAGGAGAATTATTTAGGAATGAACGCTGATGTATGGTTCCAGTCTTTCCTGTAATCCTTCATCTCTATTGCTCAGTCCATTGGTTGAGTGAAACGCGTCAGTGACTGAGGATTTTAGAGGAGGCCCTGTACTGTTTGGTACAATACATATTATTGAATTAGGTAGTTATTAAACTGTGGCTGTATTGTCTCTTTAAAGTCAAATTTTACCCAAAGATCATTGGTCCAGTGCTGTCACATGGACATTTGTAAGCTGTGTCTACTATTTATTTATTTATTACAGATATTCATATAGCACTGAAAATTTATGCTTAGAGCTTTACATATACACTACAGTGATTTCCAGCTTTAGCAGGGATCCCACAGGCATGGCACATACATAGTTACATTGGTCTAAATTGGACCAATGTAACTATGAAACAATTGCCATACCTAAACTTCAACTTTAATATACATTTTGGACATTTACTGACTTTTTATACTAGGCTGAATTAAATATACTGTATATCCTCCTATGTGAGTTTACTCAGCAACCACCACTGATTTCATTATAATATCTAAAAAAAAACTGTCCATAGAGTCTATTTAATTTTTAGATAAATATTCTTCACCCATTTGCACTTTGGATGCCTTTCTCAGAAGACTGTTATTGGGAAAATCAAACCTTTGTATGTTTGCCTGATTAACTTAGACAGTACCTCGCTCTGTTACAATGTAACCACAAAATAAATGCCTAGACTCAAGCCTTTACATTGTAATACCAACAAGTGTTCATTAAATCACCACAAATGTGGTCTGACTGCAGCCACCACAGAGTACACGCTCAATCTGTGGCTCCTCATTTGCATTGAAATAACCACCCTCAATATATTATCTGTCTGTTCCAGCATGATTCTGGCAATATTCTCAAGAAAACAGGCTTCTGTCCAAGCCACCAGAGACATGTCAGCAAACAGTTTAGCTTCCTCTTTTCAGTGTGTGTGACCAGAGTATTGGAAATCTGTTTTTATTGAAACCTCTTGTGTCTACAAGTAGCATGCACTGCCATTCCTGGGAATCTATATTAGGCATGTGCAGAACAGAAAATTTGTTTAGCTTCATTTCAGATCTTTTCGTTAAGTGACAAATTTTGTTTCTTTGCATTGGTTAACGAAATTTGTTTAGTTGAGTTTCATTTCATTTATTCATTTTCCATCAGATTTGAATTTTTTCAATGCATTCAAATTATTTGATTCGAATTTGAATGATTCGAATTTGAATGATTCGAATTATCCAAAATATCCAATCTCAATTCTTGTGAAGAATAGTTGGCTATATTCTTTCTATTCTATTTGTTTATATTCTGTTCTTTTATTTTCTATTCTATTCCTTTATTTTATATTCTATTCTTTTAATTTCTATTCTACTCTATTCTGTTTTATTATATTCTTTTCAAAATTCGAATTTCAGAAGAAGCTATATTCTTTCTATTTTATTATATTCTAATCTATTGTATTCTATTTTTTTCCTATTCTATTACTTTCTATTCTATTCTTTTCTATTTCATTCTTTTAACATCTAGTCTATTCTTTTCTATTCTGTTTTATTCCATTTTTTTTTTAAATTTGAAATTCGGAAGACGTCTATATTCTAATACACACAGTATTTGATAGAAATCAGCAATAGTGAGCAATATGTTTCCATTTCAAATTTGTTTTTGAATTCGATTTAATTTTCAAATTTTATTCTAACTCAATTCAATTCAAATTTCATTTCATTATTTTGGATTTTGTTACTATTGTAATTCAGAAATTTGGATATATTCGTATCTCTGAATAATGAAACTTTTGTCCGAATTTCGATTTGAAACAAACCGCGTATGTCTAAGATAGGCATAGGTAGTTAGATAGATAGATAGATAGATAGATAGATAGATAGAGAGAGAGAGACTGGTAGAAAGATGGGATACAGAGCCTGAGCTAGCTAACTAGATAGGTAGATAGATAAGTGTAATAACAGTTTGGGATATACATATGCCATTCCTTGTTGCTAGCAGCCTATATTGTACTAGCTCTGACAGGTTGTATTTGTTATTTAGAGATAGATAGATAGATAGATAGATAGATAGATAGATAGATAGGTAGACCAAAGTCAAATACACTGTGCACTTTACAAGTGCATTTGCACTCATTTTCCCCAGAGCTTAGTAAACAAGATGAAGTGCTGCTGATTTCCATCATCCAATCATGTGCAAGCAAAACATGTTTTTTTTTTTTATTTTCCTTCCACCTGATTGTGTATTCTTTACAAAGTGAAGCTTTATCACATTACAATTACCAAGAGAAAAAAGTGCAACTGCACTTGGAAAGTGCTCCGTCTATTTGCTTTTAGGAAATCAACCCCATAGATACACACATACATCGGTAGAGTGATTGAGAGATAGCCTGATATAGATAGATAGATAGATAGATAGATAGATTGATAGATAGATTTCTTCTTTGATGAAAACATCATACACTATAGAGCCTTTCTTGCAGACAGAAAGTTTGGTGTACATACAGAAAATAAATCCCTAACCTACTTTTTCTTGTCAAATACTGTTTTAATTATTGGGTAAAAAGAGTTTCAAGGTTTTGAACTGATTCAACTTTAAATTTATTCAGATCCTCCTAGAACACCAGAAGAAAGCATTGCAGCAAAAGTGCTGAAGTCAGTTATGATAAAACAATATTCTCATATTTCTGTAGTATTTGAGTCAACCAGTTTAACCTGTGAAAGTTTTTTCTATTTCTAATGTGGCTTCAGCCCCCTATAAAGTTCTACTGATCGTCTCATTATGGTGGCACACTGGGGTAGATTTACTAAAACTGGTGCACTCAGAATCTGGTGCAGTTGTGCATGTTAGCCAATTGGCTTCTAAGTCCAGCTTGTTCAATTAAGCTTTGGCAATAAAACTGGAAGCTGGTTGGTTTCTATGCAGAGCTGCACCAGATTTTGCACTCTCCAGTTTTAGTAAATAACCCCCACTGTGTTGATCATTACATCTATACACTGCATATGCAGAGCAGGTTCATATTAGCATTTGTACAGACAGATCTGATACAGGTAACTTAAGGCAGTCAGACAAGTAGACAGACTCAATAGACTTGTCCTGGAAAAATACACACTTGGTGTAAGTTTAATAATATTACTCAGAGAAGAAAATGTTTTCTTATCTACTTACCTCATCTGCATTGCAGAATATCCAAATAATTAAAGTATGTAGCCTAAGAAGAGCCAGCTATTTTTATTCTCCCATTTCATTGGCTGGTCTGTCACTTCCTTTGCTATAGATTACCTATCAGAAAACCTGTGTGTTATATTCTTTCACTGTTAATAGCATAAAATACTAATCTACTCCCAGCCTATCTAAACCTTTGTAACCTAAAGGGAGTGTGGCCCTTAACATTATTTCCAGCTCTCTGAAATCCCTTACTAAACCCATTGGTAGTCATGGGAAAAAATGCCCCCACCTTACAATGGTGGTCTGAATGCCACCTTTAAAGATAGTTAAAAAAAAACTCTGGTGTTTTGACACTGGCTCTGCCAATTGGTGTTGGACCCAGAAGAACACAGGTACTATCAAGTGGGAAGTTAATCAGACATAATCAAAGAAACTCTTAATAACTCTGGCTCTGAGGAAGAGGCAAGTCCTCGAAATGCGTCAGCCTATTGGATGTCTACACTCCCTATTGCGGACTGTTACTCAGCGCGGTGCTGACCCAGCTGTTCTTTATGATGTGCCTTGACTTTATTGTCGTTTGTGAGTACAACACATACTTTATTTCTTATTAAACATTTTTTATGGTAATGCACTAGGCCTGTGCGCTCTCTGTTTGTTCTTTCCTCATTCAGTATATTTGGATTCCCCCGGTCTATTTGAGGGCAGCAAGGTGTGCATGTTCCAGGACATTCTTAATGTGGTTGTAGCCTGCATCGAGTCCATCCCCAAGTGCAGGAGCATTTGTGTTTGCAAACTCTTAATAACCCCTGGCAGAACCCTAAGGTTCAAAGCAAACCCTGGTTGAGAATGGCTATTGTAAATGATAGGCAAAAAAAAAAAGGCTGAAGATGGGCTGTGTGGACACTGGTTTTAAAGATATTGCTAAGTAAAACTCTCAGTTTTCATAATATCACTAAATATCATCTACTGGGAACGTTTTTCATGTACAAATGCTTTAAAGCCTTTTCAACCATAATCAGTGTGGTTCAAGCCAGTTTATTGTCAATAATAAAATATGAATATAATGAGAATTGTGGATTTATTTTTTTAAAAGAACCCCTACGTATTTGTATCTGTGGCGGTTTATACTCATGCTTCTAATTATTGGTATCTCAGTCTTTGCAGGTGTTGTGCAGCTCTGTTTGAATAACACTGACTGCTGATTCACTAAAGATTACTCTGTGGGAATGACTGAGTGATCTCGGGCTGTAATTATGCCTTTTCTTTCTTCCTCTGTGTAGTCTGTCTGTTCCTCCAGTCATTAATCCTTCCTTCTGGCATCCAAAGACACAGTGGCCTGATTGGAAAGAAGGTATCCGCGTAAAAAAAATTCTAGAAAAAAAGACTGCAGCACCTGGTTTCTTAAAATGTATCTAAACCCAAAAATGAAATATATAGCAACTCACCAGTTCTTAGATGTGGAAGCTGCATTAGTTTTCCTTTTGTCAGACGTTTTGTTGCTTTATTTTCACCTGGAGATCTGCCAATTACATATGTCCTGTCCTAGAGTGACAACACTCGCTGTACTGTATAGAGCAGGCATGTCCAAAGTCCGGCCCGCGGGCCATTTACGGCCCGAGGGTCGGTTTAATACGGCCCTCCATGTCAGTGTGTCAGTGTGTCTTATGGAGCGAATATGGAGCGGCCGGTCCGGTATTTCCACCGCGGCCGTGTCAGAATACCGGGCCGGCCGCTCAGCTCTGCAGCGGGACCTTACCTGTTCCTCTATCCAGCGGCGCGCTGTCTTCCCGGCTTCTGTAGTGTGGGCGCTGGGCATGACAGCCGGGTGCCAAGTGCACATGCGCAAGAAGCGGTGCTTTTTGTGAATGGTAAGGCGGTACCTGGGACACATGACAGATCCCAGAAGCCGCCGGACCAATCACAAAGCGCAAGTGCTTCTCGCTCATGCGCACTGGGCACCCGGCTGTTATGCCGAGCGCCATTACAGAAGCCGGGAAGACAGCGCGCGGCTGGATCGAGGAACAGGTAAGATCAAAGAACAACTGCGGAAGTAAGAGCGGGTACCTGTCAAATTCAGGTACCCGCTCCCCACCTCCCCAAAGGTCAGCAGTCATCTGTACTGTCCGCAATCTCTGGTCATCCCTGTGCTGTCCGCAGTCTCTGGTCATCCCTGTGCTGTCCGCAGTCTCTGGTCATCCCTGTGCTGTCCGCAGTCTCTGGTCATTCCTGTGCTGTCCGCAGTCTCTGGTCATCCCTGTGCTGTCCGCAGTCTCTGGTCATCCCTGTGCTGTCCGCAGTCTCTGGTCATCTCCTGTACTGTGTCTGCAGTCCATTAGTTCAGAATTTTTTTTTTCCTGTTTTCTGCCTCTAAAACCTAGGTGCGTCTTATGGTCAGGTGCGTCTTATACGGCGAAAAATACGGTAACCTGGCATAAAATAATTTATTTGCATTTAATTGTAATGGTTCAAAGAATGTTTGGAAAAATGTTCGGCCCTCCACCATGTTCACTTCATCCAATCTGGCCCTCTTTGAAAAAAAGTTTGGACACCCCTGGTATAGAGGAATAGTGTTGTCACCCTAGGACAGGAAGTATGTTAGGACTATAGAACAGTGTTGCGCACTCATCTCCAAAACACAGGGAGAGGTGGACTTGGCAGAGCATAATGGTAATCCCAGTACTGAGATCCCTGATATTCCAACATGAATAAAGTGTTGCTGCTTGCTAATCTGTTTGTGGATTGTGAAATACTGTATACTACATACAGTGGATAGATAGATAGATAGATAGATAGATAGATAGATAGATAGATAGATAGATAGATAGATATGAGAGATAGATAGATAGATAGATAGATAGATAGATAGATAGATAGATAGATAGATAGATAGATAGATAGATAGATAGATACATAGATAGATAGATAGATAGATAGATAGATAGATAGATAGATAGATAGAGAGATAGATAGATAGATATGAGAGATAGATATGAGAGATAGATATGAGAGATAGATAGATAGATAGATAGATAGATAGATAGATAGATAGATAGATAGATAGATAGATATGAGAGATAGATAGATAGATAGATAGATAGATAGATAGATAGATAGATAGATAGATACAGTATATTTTTATGTTAAATGGTCAAAAGTGACCATCGTACCTATATGAACTTGTTGGAAAGCCCACTCCAAAACCATTGGCATTATTATGAAGTTGCCCCTCCCCTATGTGGCTATAACAGCCTCCACTGGGAATGCTTTCCATAAGATTCTGCAATGTCTGGATTTGTGCCAAAAAACATTTGTGAGGTCAGGTTCTGATGGTGGATGAGACATAATCTACGTTCCAATTTATCATAAAAGTGTTCAGTAGGGTTGAGGTTGTGCTCTGTGTAGGCCACTCAAGATCCTCTGTACCAAACTTGTCATATCATGTCTTTATTGCTCTAGCTGTGTGCTTGTGGGGACAAAGAAAAGACATTCTCCAAACTGTTTCCACAAGGCTTCTGCACAATTGTCTAAAATGTCTTGTTATGTCTTGGTATGCTATAGGTAGTCTCATTCAACTGGACTTGTTCTGTAATACTGAAGTACTTATCCAAGCCACTTTTTCACCTCTAATGAGTGTCAGGAAAACACCCTAGCATTCATATCCAGACAGCAACACAGATACCCCTCAACCAATCACCACTGAATGTATCAAGGCAAGTGTTGATTGTCTAAGAACAAGATGGGAGGTGTGAAAGTTGTAGAGCTACAATGTTCTAGTTATACTGTAGACTCTCATGATTGAAGTCACAATAGCTGCATAGTTGTTAATTCTGCTTTCTACATGGCATTATTTTTGTTAGCTGGATGGTGTTGAAGGCCCCCACCCAGTTCAGGTAAGGTTGTTCCAATTTGAAGTAGATGGCTTCTTTCAAGCCTCTTGCAAACTGGTTATCCTCTCGGTCCAAACTGAAACTCACATTCCCTAAAAGAACGTCCCTTTTCTTTACAGTGTAGATAAACTAATGGACCTTGACCTCTAGAATTTGCCTTACTATGCTGGGCTTTTCGTTTGTTGAGAAAGTGTTTTGTATCCCCAATATACAGGGTTTTTTTCATTCCTCACTGAACTGTACTGCTCATACCAGGTTACTTCGCTTGTGTTTGGGTGTTGGGTCTTTTGGATATACAAGCTTCTATCTTAGTGTATTACAGGAATTAAAAGATACAAAAGTTAGATGTTTGTTAAAGTGTTACTAAACCCACAACAGTAAAATCAGTCTGTATATGCAGCAAAGCATGCTTGTTATACTCACTGTGGAACCTAAGGGATTAGTCCTTCACTGTGTATAAAAAGACTGTTTGACCCTGTCATCTCTGATCCTCCCCTTCTTCTACTGTCCCCAGCTGATAGTATAAAGCCTTGGGGGCAAGCTGCACATGCCCACTTTAGTGTGTATTGTTAGAGAGTTTTTTTTTCTTTGGGAGGGTGCATGTGATCAACACAGGGCCAATAGGACATCAGAGCAGAATGAAAACTCAGCCTACAAGCTTTAACCAGTGCTTAGCTGGACACTGATAGAAGTCACAAGACTGCTATAACTGCTGATAAGAAAATGTATTTAGCAGTTTATATTTACTAAACTTATTGCATTTTCATGTTCTGTATGCTGTGGGAGACAAGATAAATGCAAGGTCCTGGATTTAGTAACACTTTAAGGATCCTTCTGAGTTTTTCCGACACTCAAACCACAACTGGATTGACTATATTACTCCTTGCCTTCTGTTCTGTTCTGTTCGATGGTCCCGTGTGTTTTCCTGACCTTTTGGATGTTTTAACAAAAGCCCAGTAGCCAAAAACTTTCAAAGCACTCTTGAGATATCTGTGTTCTAATAATCCCCAGTTTGATTTATAGTGGGTGGTAGAATTTAACCACTTGCCCTCTAGAAGATTTACCCCCCTTCCTGACCAGGCCATTTTTTGCGATACAGTGCTGCATTACTTTAACTGCCAATTGCTCAGTCATGCAACACTGTACATAAATTCAATTTATGTCATGTTTTCCCAGAAATAAAGCTTTCTTCCGGTGGTATTTGATCACCTCTATGTTTTTTCTTTTTTGTGCTATAAACAAAAAAAGATTGACAATTTTGAAAAAAACAAACATTATCTTTTACTTTTTGCTATAAAACATATCCAATTAAAAAAAAAATCTTCATACATTTAGGGAAAATGTATTCTACTACATGTCTTTTCTAAAAAAAAATCCCAATTAGTGTATGTTAATTTAATATTTACATGAACATTATAGCGTCTACAAATGGCGGTATACTGTAATTAATTTTTTTTTCAGACTAGTAATGGCGGCAATTAACGGGACTGCGGCGGGCATTCTGACACTGGGTGGGAGCTGATCAACTGCCACTGACATCTCCAGTGACACTAAAAGAGTGATCAGTGCTAATAAAAAGCACTGACACTGTACCAATGACACTGGGCAGGAAGGGGTTAACATCTGGGGTGATCAAAGGGTTGTGTGCTGTGTGCTATTTTACTAAGGTGACCTGCTGCATGTCCATGCTGACAGGAGAGAGACCTGTGTTTACACACAGATCTCCTCCCTCTCAGCTTCGCAGACGATCCCTGAGTCTTGTCCGGGAATCGCCGGCCGGGACCCGTTGATTGACATCCTCAGCAGCTAATAGCAGCACAGGCAGGGCGGTGCACGCACGCTCCTTACCCTGAATTGCAAAATTAGGTATATTTACCTGATTTTGCACACCGCAGTCGCCCTGTAGAAGAGCATCTGCTATGGGTCAGCAGGAAAGTGGTTAAAAAGCAGATACTCATCTGTGTGGGTACTGTATTTTTCCTGTAGCTCTCAGTGTCCACGTCACTCCCTCCATGACATGTCACACATAGAGCGGCCTTTTTGGGACAACTATTTCTGCATTGGGGTAGGTGCCATCCACACCACCTGTTCTTGACATACAATTTGCCATTTTAATATCTCTACCCCTGCAATATACCAAAACAAGGGTTAAAACTTATACAAACTTCCGGACACCAAGGTTGGACTTATGTAACTAGAAAAGGGTTCCACAATTTTCACAACTCCCATCCTGTTTTTAGACAATCAACATCTGTTTTGACATATTCCATGATAATTGGATTAAGTTGTCCATTCTACTTGATGAATATAAATGCTCAACAGTGGGCCTGACACTCATTAGAACTGACAAAGTGGCTAGGATAAGCTATAAAACATCTTCCATATTACAGAAGTCCGAATGTGACTAACTATGTCTAGCTATACAATGATCTGGATAAATGAGAGCATTCAATAGTGTCTTTGTATGCTGTAACTGACTGTCCATTTCACTGGAAACACCTGAACTCAATAGTATGGAGGGTAATAAACACACACTTTTTGGCCCTAAACTATGGGCATATTCTTTATACACAACATGTTCTGGGGACTACTACCCTGTTTTGCCCAATTGCAACCACATGGGTAACTACTGTATATCTATTCCTTGGTGATATATGCAGGAACATTAAAGTATATAGGTAATATACTAACCTTTTTTAAATGCAATGTTATTTTAAAATTACCTTTCCAGCTCATTTTCTTAATTTCCTGGAATTGCCAAAAATATTAAATGTTTCTTTCTGACAGCCATGACAAAATTTTTCACTTTGTAGACAGGACTTTCCAAATTTATCTTTCCTTTCTCTCTGTTATTGGATCGCTACTTCAAATCCACACCACCCTGGCACTGGAATCACCAACCATCCCAACTCTCTCTATAGAACTGGGTGTCAAACCAGAGACAGCCTGTTGCATGTAACACCCAAGTCTTCAGAGAGCTTATAGATTTTTTATTTCCTTTTCATTAGTTGAACTGGGTGGACTTGTGTCTTTTTTTCAGCCAGGCTAACTATGTAATTCAAATTCACGTGACAGAACTCTTTATAAATGATTTATGTAGCCACTTTGTAATTTCAGCTTTCATTTTTTCTGTATCAAAGCTAAACATTCAGTATACATACACACTGGAGGCCTTTACTGTAATGACATTCTGTTTACACTGGGAATCTGAGAGTGGAGATGTAAAGATGTTTTTTTTATAAATATTCAGGTTTAGCTTGATGAAGATACATACTGTACATACATACAGAGTAAGAAAGAGAGGGAGAGAGATATAGTTATTTGGCTTTTGAAGTGACTATGTGATTCTGAGGATGATAGCAGTAGGTTAAGGAATCGCCCATCTGACTGTGTAGCATTATGGCACACAAACAAAATTAGACATCAGAGTCAAACATACAGAAGCTGGCTAAAAGAGGCAGTTCACCTAACTTGTGTCAGCCCTAGCTCACCTAGAGCCAACACTTAAAAGTACAATCTGCCATTCTACTCTGCTAGCAGTGTGTTTCTAGGTGTAAAGACCAACAGTGGGAAAGTATACAGTACCATTTTCCAGCAAGGCAATTACGTAGGCTGTTCAATGGCAGCATTAATGACAACTCAGTGGTACTGTCAGTGGAAGCAGAATTCTGGATCCTTCAAATACAAAGAAAAATATGTTACTATCAACAGAGGAATGTAAAGGTGTTGCCCTATAGGGCCTAGGTGACCTATTCAGACTTATTTAACCCTCTACCTCACTCCACTCTGGCCTCTTTCCCAACTTCTCCTTGCCTTTTACTTCCTCTAGCGTCTTAGTCTCTTTACCATGGTTTATCTTGCTCATCTTCTTCCTTTCCTCCCATCATCTCCATCTCCTCCACTCTCTATCTCCATTTTACTTCCTCTCAATTTTTCCTCATCTACAATCCTACCTATTAATCCTGATCTCCCCTCCTCTCTAAGTATTCCCACATCCTATTCTCAGTGTTAAGCTGTATCTCTTATTATCTCCATTTATCCCCACCTTTCCCCCTATCCATTTACTATCATCTCCTATCCATTCCGTTTATCCTTATCTCATGTCCTCTTCTGTCCATTTGTCCTCATCTCACCCCATTTATTCCCATCTTTCCTACTCTTCACTTATGCCCATTTCATATCCTCTGCATTTATCCCCATCTCCTATTCACTCCATTTGTCACCATCTCCTATCCTTTCTATATATCGTCTATCCTCTCATGTCCATTTATCCCCATCTCCCTTCCTTTCCATTTATCCCCATCTCCTATCCTCTCCATTTCTCCGTATCTCCTATTCTTTTCTGTATATTTGTCCCCATTTCCTTTGCTCTCCATTTATCACCATCTCGTATTCTTTTCATTTATCCCCATCTCCTATCCTGTCCATATATCCGCATCCCATCGCCCCTCCTCTTTATTTATTTCCATCTCCTTTTGTCTTCATTAATTCCAATTTTCTCTCTATGTATCCCTATCTCCTCTCCATTTATCCTCATCTCCTCTCTTGTTCATTTATCCCAACTTACTCTCCTTTCATTTTATCCCATCTCCTCTCCTGTGCTGTCCATCTACACTGCTCAAAAAATTAAAGGAATACTTTTTAATCAGAGTATAGCATCAAGTCAATTAAACTCCTGGAATATTGATCTGGTCATTTAGGTAAGCTTGTTAAGGGGCTTGTTAATCAGTTTCAGCTGCTTTGGTGTTAATGAAATTAACAACAGGTGCACTAGATGGGCAACAAAGAGATGAGCCCCAAAACAGGAATGGTTTTACAGATAGAGGCCATTGACATTTTTTCCCTACTCATCTTTTCTGACTGTTTTACACCATTTTTGCATTTGGCTATGGTCAGTGTCACTACTAGCAGCATGAGGTGATACCTGGACCCTACAGAGGTTGCACAGGCAGTCCAACTCCTCCAGGATGGTACATCAATATGTGCCATTGCCAGAAGGTTTTCTGTGTCTCCCGACACAGTCTCAAGAGCTGGAGGAGATTCCAGGAGACAGGCAGTTACTCTAGGAGAGCTGGATAGGGCTTTAGAAGTTCCTTAACCCATCAGCAGGACCGGTATCTGCTCCTTTGTGCAAGGAAGAACAGGATGACCACTGCCAGAGCCCTACAAAATGACCTCCAGCAGGCCACTGGTGTAAATGTCTCTGACCAGAAAATCAGAAACTGACGTCATGAGGGTGACCTGAGGGTCTGACATCCTCTAGTAGGCCCTGTGCTCACATGTGATAGATGTGAAAGGGTCTGGAGAAACCATGGAGAATGTTATGCTACCTGTAACTTCGTTTAGCATGACCACTTTGGTGGTTGGTGATGGTGTGGGGAGGCATATCCATGGAGGGATGCACAAAACTGTACAGGCTAGTCAATGGCACCCTGACTGCCATTAGGTATCGGGATGAAATCCTTGCAACCATTGTCAGACCCTACGCTGGTGCAGTGTGTCCTGGGTTCCTCCTGTTGCAAAACAATGCCTGGCTTCATGTGGTGAGAGTATGCAGGCAGTTCCTGGAGGATGAGGAAATTGAAACAATTGAATGGCCCCCCACGCTCTTCTGACCTAAATCCAATAGAAACCTCTGCAATATAATATTTTGGTCCATCCGACATCACCAGGTTCCACCTCAGATTGTCCAGGAGCTCAGTGATGCCCTGGTCCAGATCTAGGAGGAAATACCCCAGGGCACCATCCATTTTCTCATTAGGAACATGCCCTGATGTTGTCAGGCAGGCATACAAGCATGTGGGGGCCATACAAACTACTGAGTACCATTTTGAGTTACTGCAATGAAATATCAGCAAAATGGACTAGCCTGCTGCATAATTTTTTCACTTTGAATTCAGTCCTCTGTAGGTTGATAATTTTCATTTCCATCAAACGATGGGGCATCCTAATGTTCCTAACACATTACCCAGTCCATATCAATATAGATATTGAGCATGATATTTTTCCCCATTGAGATCTGATGTATTTTCAAAGTGTTCCTTTAATTTTTTTGAGCCGTGTATTTGCATCTTATCCCCTCACCTATCTATTAATCTCTACCTCATCTCCATTTATCTTCATCTCCTCTCCATTTATCTCCACCTCCTCTCTTTTCCTCTTCTTTTCCCCCCTCTATGCCCTCCTTTTACTTTCACTTTTCCTTTTTACACTTCATTCACTGTCTCTTGATCTCACTCTCTTCGCCATCGCCATTCTTTCTTTTTCTTCATGCTCTCTCTTTCCTGTGACTTTCTTTCCCCATTTCACCTTCTACTTCCCTGATCCATCTCTATATATTTCTCCTTCTCTCTTTTACCTCCTTACTCTTTCAATTTGCAGTGAAGATGAAATGCTTTACAAGACTCTGTCATTACAGACAATCTTTTCTTCCAATTTTGGAGCCTTGTCAAACCTTGCAATATTCAGTGACGGTTCCTATCTAGCATTTTTGTAAAGTTCTTTCTGCCGGACCCTTTGTCTTCCTCCTCGATGCTGTAAAAAAAGTCATAAATAACTGTGAGTTTATTGGCAGGAGCACACATTAAATACTATTTTACTAAAAAATAAATTACATACTCCTGATTTAGATTGTAGCTTCAGTTGTGCCCTGACTTCCAGAATACATAGCTGAGACACAGCTAGGCATTATGATTTAATGTTGTCTCCTGTGGGAAGAGATGAATTTTTGATTGTCTGGGAATGACAAAATGATTTATAATCCTACGTAAACTGTGTTTTAATGCACAAAGCTATTAGAGCATGCAAGGCTACGAAATTCAGACTAAACAGGACATATGTAGATCAAAACAAACTATAAACCTTCACTTAACAATCCAATAAGCATTGTGCCAAGTACACCAACCAATCACAATTCATTCCTTACTGATCTGACTGCTCAAAATGGAAAGATAAATCTGATTGGTTGCCATTAGTGAAACAATGTAGAAAGAAACAGATGATTTGTCTTTCCAAAAATATGTAAAGTATCATATAGATGCTGTGTACCACGGTTTTTGTACTTCTAACAAGAAGATTAAAAACAGAATTGTAAAAATTTCTGTTTGAGTACATGGTCTCATTACTTACATTATGCAGCAAAAACTACAAGGTGAGCAGGTGTGAAAGAAATGTTGCAAAGGCAGGCGACTCATGCACCGGTTTAAAAATTAGGGCTATGCCCCCTTTTTTTTTTTGCATGCTGTTTTTTTGCTTGATAACAGAGGTCCATAGCTCAAGCCAATATTTACATAAACAACTAAAAAAGTCAGAGCAGTGACCCATCTCTGTCAGACACTTATATCGTAGGATTCAAATAGACAAAGCTTCATTCTGCTTTGTTGACATTTAGATCAGCGGTCTTCAGCCTCCCATGGAAGACAATCACTCCATGCACCAGGTTGTGGAGGGGGAGGTGACATTGGGGGTGCAGCATGTCACCGGGGGGGAAGATGCAGCCTGTCACCTGAAGTCAGCACAGTATGAAGGCCCCCAGTACACGGTGGTTTCTCTCTCTCCTATAGACTGTAGTGATGTACGGGTATCACCAGTGCTCTCAGGCGATCCTGTCCCCAGCCCAGCTCTCTTCCCTCCCCTTCTCCTTCTTTTCCCCCTTCTCCTTATTCCTCATCTCTCTTCCTCTTTTTCCCATGTGTCACCATTGTGACCGCAGAGAGGGAAGGGAGTAGTGGTGCTGGGAGAAGGGTAGTGGGTGCCCTCTGGTGGTTTGAGAGTGGCAGTGCAGGTTGTGCTGGCTCGCTCACCTGCCCCCCACCATGTGGACCAGCCCCCAAGAGGCTACAGTCCATCACCAGTCTGTGGCCCAGGGGTTGGGGACCTCTGATTTAGATTACCCATGGAAATATTATGTTGTGTATTAAAGTATACTGTATCTATAGCCAAAGCTTTTTTTTTTTTTTAAGTGGGAAAGGATTAAAACAACTTCAGATTTGACTGCTGTTGGAGGCTCTGTTGGTGAGATTCCTTCTCTTCTTGTTTTCCCCAGAGCAGAAAGTAATACTGGTCATACGCTGATTAAAATTTGGCTGGTTGAGCAGGATGCGGATGAGTTTTGATCAGTATGTGGAATGCTCTGCTCACCAGAAGTCCATCATTTGACTGCTATTGAAGGGACATGTTGGAAGGCTTTTCTAGATCAGCTGCAGCTGCTGATCAGTGTACTTTGATGACTGTGGGTACCACTGTCAGTTTTCTTTTTCATTCAGCCAGCAGGCTAACAGTGTGTGGGCAGGGCCGACTCTCCCGGTACATACGGGGCCTTTCCTTCTCTTTGCTGTGTACAGGTGCCTCCTGGTCCAATGATACTTACATCTGCTCAGGATCCAACATTTTGAAGGAGATACCACGTTGCAGTGTCTCGTCCCACCAGTCCAGCTAGATTCCGCCACCCATCTCCCAGTGATGATAGAGCGGGTCCCGCCAGGAACCAGTATCACTGCCACGTGGGTCTGGTCCTGATTGCTGAGGCACCGACCACTCGGGAGGTAGGCTTTGAACTGCTCCCCTCACTACACCTCAGACACATCACTGCCATTACCACCATGCACCCCTTTAAGTAACTTTAGACCAGGCATGACAACGTTTCAAAAGCTTTACTGGAATAGTGCAAGATAACAGTTCAACATAAAGTGCGGTCTTTCTCTAACATCCCTAGTTCTTAACTACAGCCTCGTGTGCTGCCCCAGCATACTTGCTTAGGAAAGAGTCCATGGCTGACATCTTCTGGAAGGAATGCAAGTCCCAGCAATCCCCCATGTGGAAGGCACACAGTGGGTGTATCGCTTGAAGGAGGATCTTCGATCAGCTGCTTCTACCCAAGGTTTTGCGGGAGAGGCTCACAGATGATGATTCTGCTGCTCCAGTGCAAGTACCTCACGCAGGAGACAAACAGGTATTAAACAGGAACAGTCACATGTTGTATCACTGGGCAAGCCTGAACAAGCACTAACTTGCTAGCTATACCATGGCCTCTTTAGGGGTGATCTTCAGATGCATGGGGTGGGTGTAACCTGCTGACTAGGCCAAGTTGTGGGTTGGGCCAACTCGCCCCGCATAAATAGTGCCTTTCGCTCTATTTGCTGTGTACAGGTGCCTTCCAGTCCCACAACACATACACCTGCTTGGGATGTGATAGTTTGGAAGGAGACATCACGTTGCAGTGTCTCATTCCATCAGTCCAACTAGACTCCGCTACCCATCTCCCAGTGACAGAGGGGGTCCCACCAGGAACCAATGTATCCACCACAAGGGTCCGGTCTCGGTTGCTGAGGCCCTAGCGCCGGTACCGTTCTCCCACTGTCTGGCTGTCATAACATGCTTTCATTGTTTCCCTTATCAAAGGCTTGTCACAAATTCACCCCTTGTGTGCAATACAACCCTGTTCTTCTTTACACCATTACCGCCATGCACCCCTTTAAGTAACTTCTGACCAGGCATGACAACGTTTCAAAAGCTTTAGTGGAATAATGTGAGATAACAGTTCAAAATAAAGTGCAGTCTTCCCTAACATCCCTAGTCCTAACTACAGGCTTGTGTACTGCCCCAACAGTACGTGTCAGCAGGGTCCTCAGGCGAGCAATCTCCAGTGAGGATGAAAGAGAAGATAGCTGAAGCAATGACAGAGCAGAGCCCCTCCGAGATGGTGGTGTACTGGAGGATTGGGTTATACAGTATAGCAGCTGTCAGCCTGTTCTTGCTCCCACCTGGCCGTAACTCATCTGGGCAGAGCTCCCTCCTGATTTTATATGCACAGGGAAAGGTGGGCATAACCCCCTACAAGGAAGAAAAATATATTTGAAATTTTTTTTAAATTGTTCTTCCCAAACATATTGTCATATATTTGAAATGCTACAATTTTGGCCATATTCAATATATTTCACAATATATTACAAAATATATGAAAAATATATTTAAAAATAATTTCAAATATACTGTCTTTAAAAATACAAATCTACATGTTTGGAATGCATTTACAAATATATGTAAAATATATGTTAAAATTACTTTTTATATGTTAAAAACATTAAAGAATATATTTAAAAAATATATATATTTTTAAAAATATATATATTTTTAAAATATATTCTTCTGATTTTTTTTATTATATAAAAAAAGTCATTTTAACTATATATATATTTACATATGTATTTTTACATATATTTGTAAATGCATTCCAAAAATGTAGATTTGTATTTTAAAAGACATACAGTATATTTGAAATGTATTTTAAAAAATATTTTAGATATATTTTGTAATAAAAGCGCATTTCAACATGCAGTATGTATATATATATATTGAAATATATCTTGAAATATATTGAATATGGCCAAAATTGTAGCATTTCAAATATATGGCAATATATTTGGGGAAAATATTTTTAAAATATATTTCAAATATATTTTTTTTCCATATGGGCCAGCCAAAGCCCTTCAAGACGAGACCTGGGAAAAACGTTAACTCCTTCCCTCCCTACTGGGGAACATCTGACTAGCACTTTGACCTGCTTACAAGTGTATGACCAGCTTAACTGAGGCAACACCTGACAGGGGTTCTAACTGTTCCCCTTTCTATTCAAAACAAAATCATTTTGGTAAAATAAAAACAAACAAAGATATTATATGCAGTGTGTATATGTATATGTGATACAGTATATATGTTTAACACCCTGCAAACTAAAATTAAACTAAACCCTTTTAGTTTCCCTTTAAGCTAAATGTAATGCAAAGAGCCGAACTTCCTATCATTTTATTAAAAAAAACCCTTGCAAATATTCAAGGAAATAGATTCTGTACTTGTAAATGTTTATTTATACTGTACAGCTGTAGACATTATGATTAATGGTAAGGATTCTATATCATAGAGATTAATTTTCAGTGTTGTAACAGCTCTAGTGGGAGTGTGTGGGGGGGGGGGGGAGTCTAAATAAAGATTCATTGCCTAACACCCTCTGCAATTACACACAGTAATTAGTCTGTGCCTACTGATAGGGTGACTGTGCTCGGTCAGCACAAATGCAGACATTTCCAGCATCTCTGCATGCAAGTCATTTATCAATATCCACTTCCATAACTCAGTGCAAGCCTCTATTGTAGTATAACAAGTGAGAACATGCTTTTTTTAATTGCATCAGACAGTGGTGCTCTTCTCAGGTACACAGACTGATCAGAACAACACTGTGACTTAGCATGTAGTTCATTTCTCTGATGCCAACTTGAAACTGGACATGTGTTTTAGTCTGGTTGGGTAATCCCTGTACAAGCTCCAGGTTTACCAAAACGGTCCTTTTCAGTAGACCCTGAGGACCTTTTCAGTCTAGATTTATTCAGATAGCCTATTGTACTGCTTAATTGTTGGTAGATCTACAAATGATTGTATAATTGGGTTGTAATGTGTATGGTCAGCTTAAAGAATCCCTTACACCTTGCCCATGTAGATCTAAAATGACAAGGTCTCTTCAAAGCTCATTTGCAACCCACGTATACTCATCTATACAATGTTCCACTACCACTCCTTCCCCAGCTGCAGACAGTGCAAAATCTTTGCAGGGCTCACCCCCTCCGTAATCAAAGAGATCAGCATAATATAAATTACCTTTTTGGTGTCTATTAATGCTTGAAACACCTTATTTTTATGTATAGTGGGTAGCTATATAAGTGGGGGGGGGTCACTATATTTGCTTTACAAATAGAAGCCGCACTTCCATAGGATCGCTGCACAGTGGTCATGCCTAAAAATGGTCATACAGATAAGATGTGCATCTTCTGTTCCATCTGTTTTGGGCCAGATTGGGCCACCATATTATGTCAGTGGCACCAGTAGAAGTCCTCAATTGACTCATCTGGACCATATAAAAATCCTTCCATTTGCTGTTGTTCCCCCAGATGTACACTAGAGCTCTCCATCTCCTTTCCCATGCATCTCTAGCTTTCCACAGATTACCATATATATATATATATATATATATGTCAAACACAAGGCCCTAGGGCCTTTCATGTGGCCCTCACACCTATCCTGCAGCTGTGGCACCCCTCTTGTCCCTGCCCCCACCTTGGTTAAGCAGTCGGCAGCAGAGGGGAATACAGAACTCCTCCTACAGATCCTGCACCTCTCTCTGCAGCTGCAGCACCCCCTGATCTCTGCCTCCCCTGGTCCCAGCATTCAGCAGACTCCATCAGCTGACTCCAGCCATCCTCTGGTCCACCTCATGACCCGGCACTTTCTGCTTCCCAGCTCCGCTGCCAGCTTCTTCCCAGCAGCAGCACGAGATAAGAGGGGGTGCATTATGATGTATGGGAGGGTGGGGGGGCTCTTAACTTCTGATGGTGGGGGGATCTCTTGACATCTGATGCAAGGGGGAGGGGGGGGGGGTGTTCTGGACATCTAGTCTTACAGATACAACTGGCCCTTTGAGGGCAACCATAATACTGATGCGGCCCATGACTAAATTGAGTTTGACACCATATATATATATGTATATACTGTATATATGTGTATATATATATATTGTACATTCACAACAGTGTGGGAGGAAACCCATGCAGGTGCAAGGAGAACATCCAAACTCTGTAGTTGAGATTTCAACCAATGACCCTAGTGTAACTAGGCAGAAGTGCTAACCACTTAGTCACTGTGCTGCCCCAGTGTGTGCCATCCAGACAAAATGACCACAGGGAAGCTGAGAAGGACAGTCATCTCCACCCATCTTCCTCCTGCACACTTGTATTTGCATATCTAACTACCCTTCCTACTTGTGGTCCAACCCCATATCCACCAACTCCAGCTTCCACAAGCCCTTTGTCAGTTCTATGGAAGAACAGGACCCTGTACATCCAGCATTGTGTTCCTTCTGACGTGTTCCTTGTTATGTCAGTACGGTAATGACTCTGAAAACCTCTTTCTGTTTATGTCAGTACATTACTGATTGTGTTTCTGTGGACATATTTCTGGTTATGTCAGTATGATACTGACTCCCTGCAGGCATGTTTCTTGTTGTGTCACAATGGTACCAACTGTGTCTCTGCAGAAACCTTTATGGTTGTGTTAGCATTGTACCGAGGTCTTTGTGGACAAGTTTCTTGTTGTTCCAGCATGGGATTGGCTCTGTCTTTGTGGACACGTTTCTGTTATGGTATTTGTTTCTTGATGTTCCAGCATGGGATTGGCTCTGTCTCTGTGGACACGTTTCTGTTATGGTATTTGTTTCTGTGGACAAATTTGCTTATGAAGGATAATTCATTCATTCATTAAGGAGTTATTTCTTATGTGTTTGTTAGTCCTGTTATTTAGAAAATCCTGTTTTTCAATACAAATAAGGCATGTTCAACGCACTGTGCATGGGCACGATTATTTCTTTGTTATTAAGTGGAACAAAGTATGTATCTAATGTGGCATGCATTGGGTGAGGGTAAAGGTAGCTGGCCTAGGGAAGAAGTATGGCCAAAGCTATTTTGGCGATATTTCTATGTATCACAGGAGTGCAGTTCTTGTGACCTGTTTTCAGCCAACACTCAGCCGATCAGCGTTCTGGAAAGATCCCGACTTTACATTCATGATCCACCCAGCTGTCTGGAGCAGCAGCTGACTCAGCCTCTCAGTGAGATGTTGAGAGCCTGAGCCAGCACTGGCGGGGCAGACCAGTCAGTCACTGGCTCTCTGCTCACTGGAGACTGAGAACAGGGCGATCAGTGGTTTTTGATCACTCATTTCTCAGTCTTAGAAGTGGCAGGGTACAGATGCAGCAGTACCTATGTGAGCATAATTTATTTCAGAAACCCATGCTTCTCTTTCAAGTATAAGATTTGGTCCTGTTTGAAGGAATTAACATATGTGCTTGCAGAAAATGCTCTATCGAGGCCCTGGAATAAGTCATATACAGTAGTGTCAAGAACTCCTTCTTTTGAAATAATTTTCAGTTTTTTAATCAAATTAGAGTTCTCCTCTAAAATAGTTCTCCCTATGTAACATCTTCTACTTGACCTTTACAACTAATGTTGACAAATCCTTGGCTTGTAACCTTTGATAGTTCTCCTGGCACATCTCGATGGTCTTATCCATCATATGGCTGTCACTGGAATAGAAGTAAAAGTCAGGTGCATCCCAAGGTCAATTAGTTTATTATTACATTTGGGATTGCCCACATGCTGAGTCAGCACATCACAAGCGCGGAATTTGAACTATCACCTAAACAAGAGCAACTATACAGAAGCCACTGAACATCATAAAGCATCTTCCTGTAGGGAGTTCATAGGTGCAAGCAGCAAGTTGAGCTGTCCCACTGCAATCCATTTTCTTCAGTGTTGAAAAAGTATCTGAAGTTTGTCATATGTATTTATCACAGGTACTTATATACATCAATTTATGCAGCCCTTTACATATATATTGTACATTCACATCAGTCCATAACCCTCAAGGGGTGTACAATCTAAGGTCTCTAACTCACATTCATACATACATATACTAGGGCCAATTTAGACAGGATCCAATTAACCTACCAGCATGTCTGGAGTGTGGGAGGAAACTGGAGTACCTGAAGGAAACCCATGCAGGCACAGGGAGAACATGCAAACTCCAGGCAGGCGGTGCTGTGGTTTGGGATTTGAACTGATGGCCCTAGTACTGCCAGGCAGAAGTGCTAACCATTTAGCCACTGTGCCCATAATATTCTCTCTTATACAGGTGTAGGAAACAATGGATGGGAACCCGCTGCCAAATCCGTTCCTCTCAAATATCGCCTCCCTCAACAGAAGCTGATACCAGTGGTAAGACTTTAATTTAATCAATAAGTGATTATGTCAGTAAAATTAGAGAACAGATCAAATGTCTGTTTTTCATTGGTATTGTGGTGGCAGCTTAATGTTGTGCCTTTGCAACACTGGGGTCCTGGGCCCAGTCCCATTATGGAAACAATTTGCTTGCATTTGTAAGATGTCCCCATGTTTGCATGGTTTCCATCCACAGTCCAGAAGCATACTCATAGCTTAAATACAATGTGTAGTGTTTTATATACATTTTCCTATTTATGTTCAGGACTAAAACAAACATTTTATTTTGACTATGTTTTCATTTTTGGACTGGTAAATATAAATGTTTACATGTGAATATTTCATGTTTACACTTCTGACCAGCAGGTGGTGTTGGAGTTTTTTTTCTCATTTATCAGGCTAACCTTAGCAGTTTTCCTGAGAAAAAAACTATGCTGCTACTATGCTGAATAGGTCAGAAAAGTAACTCATTCCTCTATTGTTTCCTGCTCTGTCCATAAGGGGATGCTTGAAGATTCAATTAGAAAGAGGATGTCTGAAACAAATAGCTTCAGTTGTGCTGTTTCTTAATAACCCGTGATGCTGTAAGATACCAGTGTTATGACTGCATCCTGTATTAAATTCAAAGCAAAGATTTTATTTAAACAGTAAAAAATATATAAAACATCAGTATAAATGTATGAATGTAAAATAAAACTGACCCAAATCATTTGTAGTTTCCTTTAAGTGAGTCCCATCCCCATTAACCAAAGTATGTGTCTGTATGTTTGTAATGGACAATTAGAGTCTGTAAATTGCTGAATAATTTAGCAGCATTATGTAAACACATTTTAAAATGCATATACAGTGGTATTTAAAAACTGGTAGACACTAGAATTCTGGTGCTCCTCCGCACAACAAATGTTGGTGCAGGCAACAGGTACATGAATCTGTTGCCTGGAGGGAGGCGGCACTGAGGCTGGAGTGTTATAGCATCTTCCTCTTCAAGCTGTTTTTTTCCCAGCATCTCACAAATGAGCACTCGGCTTTGTTCCCTATCAGTGTTCATTTCGTTGACAAAATTAACACTATTTTGGTCAACTAAAATACAACTAAAACAAAAACAATTCAGATGACTAAAATACGACTAAAACTAAAACAAAAACAATTCAGATGACTAAAATACGACTAAAACTAAAACAAAAACAATTCAGATGACCAAAATAGGACTAAAACAAAAACAATTCAGATGACTGAAATACGACTAAAACTAAAACAATTCAGATGACTAAAATACGACTAAAACTAAAACAATTCAGATGACTAAAATACGACTAAAACTAAAACAATTCAGATGACTAAAATACGACTAAAACTAAAACAAAAACAATTCAGATGACCAAAATAGGACTAAAACTAAAACAATTCAGATGACTAAAATACGACTAAAACTAAAACAATTCAGATGACTAAAATACGAATAAAACTAAAACAAAAAAAATTCAGATGACCAAAACACAACTAAATCCAAAATGTCAAAAATTAAAACGAAATAGAAAATTACATCAAAAGTAATACTGGTTAAATTTTACAACAGCTGAATCTGTGTCTGTAGTGCATGTTCAAACTTTTATACCAGTTTGAAAATTCTAGAGAACCGATTAACTGCTTTAGCTTCGCCCTACAGCAGAAATACTGCTACAGGGCGGCAGCTGTACGCAAAATCATGAAGATATATGTGATTTCGCATTTTGCATTCGCAACTGTCAATCAACGGGTCTGGACCAGTGATCACTTGCCCAGGGGGGAAACTGTTAGTAAACAAAACAGTTCTCCTCCCTGTCAGCTCCTGCATACTGCATTGCATACCATACAAAGCAGTGTGCTTACAGTGAAGCACAAACACAAAACATCAAGTAAAACAGCACACAGTTAACCCTTTGATCGCTCCTACATGTTAACCCCTTCCTGCCCAGTGCCATTAGTACAGTGGCAGTGCTTTTTATTAGCACTGATCACTGTATTGGTGTCACTGGGGATGTCAGTGACACCAAGTCAGTTCCCCCCAGTGTCAGAATGCCCGCCACAGTCCCACAGTCACCCTATAAGTTGCTGATCGTTGCCATTACTAGTAAAAAAAAAATCAAACAAACAAAAGAATTCCAGTATATATACACCGCCATTTGTAGACGCTATAACTTTCACGTAAACTAATTAATTTACACGTATTGGGATTTTGTTTAGCAAAGACATGAAGCAGAATACATTTTGGCCTTAATTTATGACAAAATTAGATTTTTTTAACTGGACATGCTTAATAGCAAAAAGTAAAAAATATAGTTTTTTTCTCAAAAGTGTCAGTCTTTTTTTTTTAATAGCGCAAAAAAAATAAAAAATGAACAGGCAATCAAATACCACCAAAAGTAAGATCTATTTGTGGGGAAAAAAAGGACATAAATTTAATTTCGGTGCAGCATTGCAGGACCGCTCAATTGTCAGTTAAAATAACGCAGCGCCATAACGCAAAAAATGGCCTGGTCAGGAATGGGGGTAAATCCTCTGGAGGGCAAATGGTTAAATAATGCATTATAATTGTAAGCTCGAAAGAGCAGGGCCCTCGTACCCCTTGTGTATTGTATTGTTACTGTATTGTCTCATGTACTGTCCCCCACTATAATGTACAGTGCTGAGAAAACCTTTTGGCACTATATGAATACTGTATAATAATAATAATAATTGAACTAAACCCATTAGACTTTAGTTGATAAAAATATGACTAAAACTAAACAATTCAGATGACTAAAATATGATTAAAACTAACTTGAAATTTGATGTCAGAATTAACAGTTCCCTCCCCATGCATGCATAATCCTCTCTTTGCCACTCGCAGAACACTCAGCTCAGCTGCTGTTGCAAAAGAGTGGACTGTGCGTGTATGGGTAGGGAATGAAGCTGAGTGCTCATTTGTGAGGTTCAGGGTCCATGAATCCTAGGTAGGATGAAGAGGGGAGCCCAATGCAAAAAAGCAAGCATTAGTTTTCAAAACAGAGGACTGCATATTAATTTAATATACTGGGTAACCTTGCAAATATAATTAATGGTGAACTAGCGCTTTTAGCTTTTGACCCGGGCAGTTATCAGGCTGGCAGCTGAATGGGGTCAGGGATAAATTATTGGTCGCTATGATGCTGCAGTCCCTGGGTTCATAGAAACCAGAGTCCTGTTTGGAAAGCTGTCACATTGATGACAGCTTCCCAGCACAAAATGCCCCATTCTGAGCACTTGCATCTCTCTGTACGTCAACTCACAGTTGGTCCTAATTACTACCAGTCTGATTACCTGCCAACTGGTGGTCATTCATTTGGAATCTGTAACAGCCACAGCAAGAGACTCTAAAAGTGGCAGAAATAAGGACTACCGGAATTCGCTGCACCTGTCAGAAGGCTTTTCAGAATTGTTGCAAGGCTTTCCTGAATTAGACTCAGACTGTTTTAAAAGAGGATATATCACCAAAAAAAAGGTGTTAATGAATCTCCCCTATTATGTCTACTTCTTTTACTTCTGAACAGGTCTGTGGATTGGTGTTGGAATTGGGCTGTGCGTTTTGTTGCTTGAACTTGTCATTGCCTTCTTATGGTATTTCTACAAAAGGTAAGTGAAGCACTGATTCCTAAGTTAGCGAAGCTGTAACTTTTATTATTAAGATCAGTCCCTGAGCTCCAGGCAAGCACCTTTGCCTTGGCTGACAGGCCAATAGAGAATGATGTTATGAGTCAGCTGCAATCAGGAATGGCACATTCTTGGTCTCATTTTCCACAGTGATCATTCAGACTGTAATACTGTTGTTTTGTAGCACGTCACAATATGAGAAAAAGCAGTAAGGGCTGATTTTTGAGAGATGGGGTACCTAAAGGCAGGGTGTTTTCTCAGCAGGAACAATGCAGTATGCAGTTCTGACACCTCTAGCACTGAATGTACAGTATTCATTGGCAAGGGGTGTTGGGGTATGCTGGAGGGTTTATTAATAATTTTTGCTGGAGGATCTATTGTTGCTCTTGGGGGGGATATTGTTGCTGGGGGAGGGGTTGTTCCTGGGGTTGTTTTTTCTGTTGTTTCTGTGGGGGGGTCTATTATTGCTGGGGAGAATCTATTGTTGCTGGATGAGGGTGTTTGTTGCTAAAGGGATTCTCTTGTTGCTGAGGGGGTTCTCTTGCTGCTGGGGAGGTCTATTTTTGCTGGGGGGGTCTATTGTTGCTGAGGGGTCTATTGTTGCTGAGGGGTCTATTGTTGCTGGGGGGTCTATTGTTGCTGGAGGAGGGTATATTGTTGCTGGGGAAATATATTTTTTCTGGCTGTAGGGGATTGATTTTACTGTCTTTCTTCTTATTAACAAATTTCACACCAATTATGTAATACCACAAAATGATACTTGGTTCTGTATTCTCTAAAAGGGGAGGGACTGGGAGGTAGATAGTGGTGGAGACAAGTCACAGTGCTTCATGGAGGGTAGAGAGTGGAGACAAGCGGAGACTCAGGGGAAGGGGAGTAACTACCAAAATTGTGACAGTTAGGGAAAGGATATGAGTACAGGATGTACCTGAACATAGATGACGTCAAACGTCTGCAGAGAGAGAGGAAGGTAAAAGCATTGTCAGGGGAAGTACTTTGAACTTTATGTAAGCTAATTAAAGCCTGAAAATGTGATACTCATTACTTGCATGCATATAACAGGTAAAAATATATCCACTTTAAGAACTCATTTATATTTTCCAGTGATCAGACCATACTTTGTAACTTTGTAGCAAGTCTCAAGAGTAGAGGCTACAGCAGAGGCTGATCTGTGTTGGACATTTGTGAACACAGCCAAGGACTAGGACTGCACAGGTGCCAGGAGTTACATAATTGTGTCATCTCTGAGCCAGCGTACCAGTTGAAGAAATGGCGGCTCTGTCCTGGATAGAAAAACAAATTAGGGTATTCACCCTATATAAATCTGCTGTCTTAACATACAATTCCTCCCTCCATGCTGCCAAACAAGCCTACTTTGTCAGTCTTATTAATACCTTGCCATCCAGTCCACGTCATTTCTTCTCTACTTTTAACTCTGTACTTTCTCCACCTCCACCTCCAGCCAGTAACTCACTGCTTACGAGATTGCAAATCATTTTAAAAACAAGATTGATGCAATTCGTAGGGGCATCTCCGCTACACTGACATCTTTCCCACTTAACATACCTTGTACTAAACCTCCTTCAACACTTTCCTCTTTTGACCTTGCTACTACTGAAGAGGTCACTAAAGTTTTCTCAGAAGCCCATCTCACCACGTGCCCCCTGGATTCTGTCCCCTCTCAACTACTACGGTCACCCTCTTATGTCCTATGCTCCCTCACTCACATCTTCAATCTCTCCCTCTCTAATGGTGCCTTCCCCACCTCCACTCTAAAGCATGCACAGATCACTCCCATACTTAAAAAAACCCTCCCTGGACCCCACCAACCTGAACAACTTAAGACCCATCTCCCTGCTCCCGTTTACCTCTAAACTCTTAGAACTCTTAGTCTACAATCGCCTCAGCTCCTACCTCACTGACAACAACCTTCTTGACCCTTTACAGTCTGACTTTCGCTCACTCCACTCCACTGAAACTGCCCTACTAAACTCACTAATGATTTACTAACTGCTAAAACCAATGGCCACTACTCCGTACTCTCACTACTTGACCTATCCACAGCTTTTGATACTGTTGACCATCCCCTCCTCCTCAAAAAACTCCAATTTCTTGGCCTCTGAGACTCTGCTCTCTCCTGGTTCTCCTCCTACCTATTGCAACACTCCTTCAGCGTTACATATAACTCTGTCTTCCTCTTTCTGTAGGGGTCCTTCAAGGTTCTGTCCATGGACCCCTTCTCTTCTCCATGTACACCCCCTCCCTTGGTCACTTGATAAACTCCCATGGCTTTAAATACATCTCTATGCTGATGACACACAAATCTATCTTTCTACTCCTCACCTCACCCCTTCAGTCTCCTCTCGCATTACTAACCTACTAAGCGACATATGGATGTCACTCCACTTCCTCAAACTAAATCTTTCCAAAATAGAGCTCATACTATTCCCTCCAGCCCATGCCTCCTCCCCTGACTTCTCCATCAAGATCAATAATACAACCATCAGTCCCTCCCCTCATGCCAGGGTACTAGGTATAATCCTGGACTCCCATCTCTCCTTTCAGCCCCAAGTCCAATCACTGTCCAAATCTTGTAGACTTCACCTCCGCAACATCTCCAAGATACTGCCGCTCTTAAGCTCTGAAACCACTAAGCAATTTATTCACTCCCTTGTTATATCTTGCCTTGACTATTGTAACTCCCTCCTCATTGGCCTACCTAATCGCAGGCTATCCCTTCTTCAGTCTATCATGAATGCTGCTGCCAGACTCATCCAACTTACTAACCATTCCATATCTGCCATCCCTCTCTGCCAATCCCTCAACTGGCTTTCCATTGCCCAACGAATAAATTTCAAAACATTAATAACATATCAAGCCATTTATAACTCCGCCCCAAAATACATCACCAAACGTGTCTCCAAATATCACCCAAACCAATACACACCAAACTGAGCATATGCAGCTTGCCCCCCTAAGTTCTGTTCTATCAGCAGATGGATTAGGAACAATAGAAGAAGGGGAGGATTAGAGAAAACAGAATCAAACATCCTATTTAAACAATGCAAATGACTAACCAATTAGGTTCCACAGTGAGTATAACAAGCATGTTTTACTGACTATACTGTACTGACTGGTTTTACTGTTTTGGGTTTAGTAACACTTTAAGGAGACCCTGGCCAGAATGTTTTGAGTGTTTGAAGATACACCATTTAAAGTAGAGCTATAGGCAAGGGAGGGTTACAACTTTTGTAAGGTTTATTTTTGCCATCTTTGTCCCATTGGGGAGATTTATTTTCACTTCCTGTCCCATAGCCAAACAGGAAGTGAAAGGACATCTCTGCAAATTGAGGGAATTTCTTTTTTTGGGAACAACCCAAAATATGGCATTTTCTTTTACTTTCACTTTCAATGATAATGGTATACAGCAGTGGGCCAGATGCGGCCCTTTGCTTGATTTTATCCTGCCCTTGGGACACTATTTTATCCACTAATACCAACAATTGGGCATAATTTCCTCCACTGACACCAATAAAGGGGACAATTCCTCCCAATGTCACTAACGATGTGGAACAGTCTCTCCCAATGACACCAACAATGGGGTCCAGTGACACCAAAGATGGGGAACAATTCCTCACAATGACGCCAGAGATGGGGCACAATTCCTCCCTCTGACACCAAAGATAGGGCATTGCTTTTTTCCACTGACATTGGGACTTTTTCTAATTCCAGTGGCCACAGTACGGCCCTCCTAAAGTTTACAGGACAGTAAACTGGCCCTTTGTTTAGAAAGTTTGGAAACCTTTGGTATACAGGGTAAATAGAGAGGGTGAATCTCCCTAATAGGCCACAGACAGCAATAAAACCTGACAGGGGTTCTAATCCCCCTCCACTCTATCCAAGGCTAAAAAAAACCTGCCTTTAGTTCTACTTTAAGACTGCAATCCTCGAGCATACAGCTGCATATAAGTCTGCCTGTTGTAAGTGTGACCTGCCTTGTTGTCAATATGGATACTGTGGGATTATCACTGCATCCTTGTACTGTTTATTTTTCATTACATAAACCAGACAATTCCTAGAATTTTGCTTGATCCCTTTAAACTACTGCTGCCCACTTAACTCCACTCACATGCCCACTATGTATTAAATGCTTTATAAATGATGGTGTGAACTACGACCTGTTTCATTGAATGTGCCTTCCTGTGCATGGTTTCGCACTCTTCAGTTTTATAGGCATGGTCCCAGTTGTAAAACTGAGACCTAGTTTAAATTTGTGGCTGGGGGGGGGACGTAAACACAGGCAGATGAGCCATGATTTTACTACCCTTAGACTACTCCTCCTAAAGTAAAATTCCAACTTAAGCCTAGCTAGTCTTAATAATGGCTCCTCCCCTTCCTAGCACCTATGCTGACTAACCTGTGTATACTTACCCATTTGCAGCCCATTCTGGTCTGGTCACATGATTCCCATATCAGCCAGCAGCAGCTACAAAGGAGAGGGAGCACCGATAACAGATGGGCCTGTGGGTGATGCCATGGCGAACAGATTTCCCAACCCTTGTCGAGCGCTCTCTCCTGTCACCTACAGCCGTTGCTGGCTAACAACAGTGATCAATTGACCAGACCAGAGTAGCAGGAAAAACCTGGTCCCTCAGAGGTCTGTCAACTACCCATCTTTAAGGCACCTGGGCTACTGGATGCATAGTGCAGACAGGGGAATCATCTCTGCCAATAAGGTGGCCAACTCAACTCACCAGGGCACTACCACCTCTCACTTATCGAATTTCCACACAAGGTCCCCCAGATATAGGCCACGCACCCTAATAGGCAAGGAAGAAACTGACTCCATATTCTTTTTCTTGCTTTACTAAACAGGGGTTTGTAGAGTACAGCTTAACTAATCACACAGGGAACTCTTCATAGATACAGTACATGGAGAGCACAGCATAACTTAGTTGCACCTTTGCATTAGTTGCATGAAGCTCCATCCTCTGTCTACAACATTTCTGAACAGTTAACTGTTCAGTTACCCTGGTTTGGCCCACTGGGTTTAGGGAGATTTCAGGCGTTTCCCTGGCAGAAAAGCCATACTACATGGTCTCTGCTGATGAGGCCCATGGCTTTCCATGGGAGTCTAAATCAGCAACGCCAATATCCTCTCTGCCTACTTTCTTGACCTCTCTGTCTACTCCTCTGCTCCACCATCAACAACGCTCACCAAATTCTCCCAACTCCCCTATTGATATACTACTTATCTGAACAGGCAGAACTCTAGTAGACACTAGCCCAATAAGGGAAGCTACATACAGTAAGAGTTAAAAGAACGTGGGCTCAAATGTGGGGAGCTCCCATCTGTAAACCATGAATCCTTGAATTATGCTGATCCTTAGAATTCTATTGTGTTGTTCTCTTTTGCATACACTGTGACTATATCCATATTTTTTGCATCGGTTAGTCAACATAGATGTTAGGAGGGGGGAGGGAGCATTTTTAAGACTAGTTAGTTTTAGGATGGAATTCTACTGTGATCTAACATGGTGGCTGGACAGGGTTGTACACACAGTGCAGCAAAAATTATACCCCCTGTTGTATTCGTTGGGCAGCACCTTCACCAAACACAACTGTCAACATAGGTGTTAGGAGTGGGGAGTGGAGCATTTTTAAGTCTAGTTCGTTTTAGGCTGGAATTCTACTGTGATCTAACAGGGTGGCTGGACAGGGTTGTACACACAGTGCAGTAAAAATGATACCTCCTGTTGCATTCGTTGGGCAGCACCTTCGCCAAACACAACCCATTCAAGTGAAAGGGACCATGCCGCAATTACATGCACTGCACACGGTTGCAGCGCAGAGGTCTGGGCCGTACAGCGTAAAAACAGGAGATTAGGAGGTGACATATTGCCTTCCAGCTGCCTATAAAAAACAACCCAAGTGTAAACAATCCCTTATATTGCCCCTTTAACCATACTGTCTTAGACATGGGCTCAAGAGGGACTTAAATGTCTGAAAGGAAAATCTATTACAGTAAACCTTTTTTTATAATTTTTATTTTAGTACTTGAAAAGTTGTTGGTGATATAAACACTTTAATTTTCATACAAAAGGTTTATTGGTGTACTCTGTTATAAGCATTTATACGTGGAATATCATACGTGCCATAATTACCAAACATTCCAATTTCGCTTTCCTTTAGACTCCGATATTAACAATCCAACGATTGGTGATCTTGTCAAAGTAGTTTTAGCCAAGTCAAGTCCCACAGGAACTATCTTCTAAAAGAGTTCTGCATTTGTTTGCTGTGAAGGATTCTTTTACTCCAGACACGAAATGTTCTTTATAAGAACATATAAAAATCAATACTCCACCACTTTCCAAGTTAACCTGCCTGTGCCCCTTAAAACAGGGCTCAAGTGTGCAACTCAACTCTGACGTACGCCTCTCTTGCTGCAACATTACAAAATACTGCTGCAGTGATGTCTGTTTTGAAACAAATATATATGGGATATATATTTTATTGGTCAGGTTATAAAATCATAGTAAATACACAATTCCCATATTTATTTTCTTACTGGATGCTTAGATAGAAACTGTAGTTTATCTTATTGAGTACACTTTGGGAGTTACACTGGGATCTTACAGTTTACTTTCTTGTTCCACAGTTCAACCGCATAAGGACCGCCCACAGTACATTTACTGCTGCAGGGCGGCCCCTGTGTGTAAAATCACGTATTTATACACGTGATTCGCGCTCCCGCGGTTTTCGGTGCCCCTATTTGATCCCCGAGGGATCAGTCATCCGATTTAGGTCAGTGATATCCGGCCCAAGTCAGATGATCAATCCCTGTCCTATCATGTCCTGTGTTGACAGTTACACAGGACAGGAAGTGATGACATCTTCTCTCTTTAGGCACATTCCATCCCAGAGAGAGAAGAATCAACATAAAGTGTGAGTAAAAGCACTACACAATTACAGTTAGAACACTGTAAGACACATTTAACCCCTTGATCGCCCCCCCCCCCCCAGTTAACCCCTTCACTGCCCTGTCACCATTGTCATTAGTACAATCTACAGATTTTGTGCTGATCACTAGTTAGTGTTGCTGACGACTTCAGATAGCGCTAGCGTCAGTTGGCGCTCCTCCCAGATAGCGTCAGATTGCCCGTCAGTACACCAGTAATCAAATTTAACCCATTGATTGCCAGGAACATGCTCCCATACACAATAAACCTCCATTGCTAGTATAGTGTCTGAACAGATTAATATCTTTGATCAGATCAGCACTATACCAGCGTTCACATTAGTATAGCGTCCCCAAAACTGCGGCGTTAGCGGGATCAGACCCAGCACCTGCCAGCACCTGCATTTAGCTTACCCCCCCCCCTTCTCCCCCAGCAAGTGTAGTGTCAGTAGGTTACTGTCACTTGATATATTACACACAAAACCGCAGTGTTCACAGAATCAGGCTTGATCTCTGTTAGCAGTTGCCGTTAAATGTTTTGTAGCGGTTCAAGCAGTCCCTGACAGCCAGGTGTTCTTTTTCCCGTGAGTTGCACTAGGTACCTTTAAATTTAGTGGCCAAAATGTCCAACGAAAGATACACTAGTGAAGAGGCCTACAGGATTCTGAGCATGTCAGGTGAGAGCGAAGGGGAAGACTCACTGACAGAATCCAGCTCACAATGCGAACCTGTAGACAGCAGCGGCACCCTGACAGATAGCTCAGACGACGGAGAAGAGGTCTCTGCTAAGATCAGGCATATCCGACCCCGATCCCAGGTTGCTGAGATGTTACAATCACATGATGACTCTGATATGCATCAGAGTGCCAGTACTAGTGCCGCTCTACCTTTTGGTGAACTGGCGAGCACCAGCGGCCTAATACATCCTGGTCTTTCACATACCAGCACTGCAGTATCACTTGGTGACATGGCGAGTACCATAAGTGCAGTACAAGCTGGTGCGGTGGCATAGTGTCCTTCTGGATGTGCTTGCAAATCCCGATTGGCAGCCCACAGATTCTGCAGCACCTGTACTTCCCTCATTCACTGCCCAACCCGGAATTCAGGTGGAAACCACAAATTTAAATACTACCCTTCATTTTTTGGAGCTGTTTTTCATGGAAGATCTGTATGCATTAATTGAGGATCAAAGCAATTTATAATGCACAACAGTTTATCGCTGCCAGCCCGGATTCAAACCTTGCCAGACCATTCGCATGGAAACCCATTATGGTTTCCGAATTTAAAGTGTTTTTGGGCCTAACCCTCAATATGGGCATTAATAAAAATAAAGTCAATTGCGATTGTATTGGTCCACAGACCCGATTCATCATATCCCGTGTTCTCTGCTGCCATGGTCAGGCATAGATATGAGAGTATAATGTGTTTTATGCATTTCAATGACAACACACTCTGTTGTCATCAGGGTGACCCTGAATTTGACCTGCTCCACAAAATTCGGCCCCTCGTAAATCACCTTAACCAAAAATTTGCAGATGTCTATACTCCCCAGCAAAACATCTACGTTGATGAGTCCCTTATTAAATTTTCTGGCCGCCTTGCATTCAAACAATTTATCCCCAGCAAGAGTGCCAGATATGGGGTCCAGTGGTATAAGACCTGTGAGAGGGCAACAGGCTATACATATAGGTTTGGATTTATGAGGGAAAGATGTGGAGCCCCCCGGATGCCCAGACTACATGGGGAGCAGTGGAAAGATACTTTGGGACTTGATGTCATCCTTTTTCAATATAGGGTACCACTTATACATGGACAATTTAAAAAAAAATAAAATAAATAAAAATAAAAAGTACATATCTCCCAAAAAATAAAAAAATGTAAAAACCTAAAATAGTTATAATTTTTTTTTTGTTGTTGTTACTGTTCTACTGTTACACTTTTACTGTTTTGTTACTGTTCTATTGTTAACCATTGCTGTTTTCTTTTCAGGAATGCTTTCAGCTGTAGCACCGACCTGTTTATTCTGACAGCAACAGGAACTTGCTCTCAGAATATACATGTCAGTGTGGGCAGCGCTGTTGGATGAGATTTTTCATCCGCAGTTAAAAAAAGCATATATGCCGAAGCATGGGGGCCTGGGGTGGCCAGTGGGTGGATGGCCCATGTGCTTTGGCATATATATTTTATAATATTTGTTTGCACATTTCATGTGTGCCCACCATTAGAAGTGGGTGGATACAGGGAGGTATATTCTAATGGTGGGCATACCACACATTTCTTCTGGCAGAGATTTCTTCTCTTTTTTCATTCAGCCCACAGGCTACATAAAAAAAAAGAACATAGCATATACACCCAACAAGGACCTGCGACATACTGGTACATCACTAGACTTTGACTGGTTATACCAGGATGATGCCTGCAGCTGCATGCATCATCCTGGTATCCTTTTTTTCAGCCAGCGATGGGCTTTCATGTAAAAGCAATCCTAGTGGCTAATTAGCTGCAGGATTCCTTTTACAAGCAGTGATAGAAGATGCCCATTTAATTTCAGGCTCCTGTATGTGGCTAGGCTCCCAAAAAGTCTCACACATGTGGTATCCCCATACTTGGTAGAAGTATGCAGAATGTATTTTGGGGTGTAATTCCACATATACCCATGGCTTTTGTAAGCAATATATCATTTAAGTGACAACTTTGTGTAAACAAAAGTTTAAATATGTTTTTGTCATTTTCCAGAAATTTGTGGAAAAAAAATAAATCTTCCATGGACTCAATATGTCTATCAGCAGATAGTTTAGGGTGTCTACTTTCTGAAAAGGGGTAATTTGGGGGTGTTTGTACTGTCCTGGTATTTTCGCACCACAAGAAATGTGATAGGCAGTCAGAAAGTAAAAGTTGTGTAAATTCCATTACCTATACCATAGTTTGTAGACACTATAACTTTCACACAAAGCAATAAAAATACACTTATTGGGATTTTTTAACCAAAAATATGTCGCAGAATACATTTTTGTCTGAATTTATGACGAAATTTGAGTTTTTTGGATATTTTTTATGACAGAAATGAAAGATTTTTTTTCAAAATTTTCACTCTTTCTTTGTTTATAGTGCAAAAAATAAAAAGCGCACAGGTGATCAAATACCACAGAAAGAAAGCTCTATTTGTGTGAAAGGATATAAATTTTGTTTGAGTACAGCTTTGCATGGCCACGCAATTGTCACTTAAATTAGTGCTGCGCTGTATAGCAAAAAATGGCATAAATTGCAGTATCTATACCATAGTTTGTAGACGCTATAACTTTCACACAAAGTAATCAAAATACACTTTTTGGGATTTATTTTTACTAAAACATGTAGCAGAATACATTTTGGCCTAAATGTATGACTAACTTAGAGTTTACTATATATTTTTTATAGCCAAAAGTAAAAAATATTGTTTTTTTTTTCATTTTCGGTCTTTTTTTGTTTATAGCACAAAAAATAAAAAGCGCACAGGTGATCAAATACCACCAAAAGAAAGCTCTATATGTGTGAAAAAAAGGACATAAATTTAGTTTGTACAGCATTGCATGACCGCGTAATTACCAGTTTAAATAGTGCAGCGCCGAATAACAAAAAAAGGTCATTAAGGGGGGTAAATCCTCAAGATGGCAAGTGGTTAAAGAGATTATTATGTGTAAACACTTCTATTTGTGGTATCTGTGTAAAGCTGACCATAGATGGATTAAATCTTGGCCAGTTCATCAGGGACCAGCTGAGGTTTGATCTATCAATGGGCAGGCATATTGAACCCAAGTTGATCCAGCGATCCACTTGGATACAACCAGCCTGTTGGATTTTTAGAATGCGATTACTGCCTGCGGCTATTGCAGCTAGCAGCAAGCATTGCTGGCAGAACAGAATAGCTCTGTGGGTGGCATATTCCCCCATCAACATTGACCCATGGTGAAAGGAAAGAAAATCGATTAATCTATGGCTTGTCTAAGACATATTTGGTTAACACCTTTGCTAAACAACTGGTAAGACAAAAAGTGTAAGACACCTAGTGATTGCATTTGTTCTTAATTGGTTAGAGGAGCCTGATAAACGTAAGCTGACCATATATGGATAGCATTTTGCAGCAGAATTCTTGGGGAAAGAATGTTCTTTATAAAAAAAACTATATTATTTTGGCAAAGCTTTTTAAGTACACACAGTCAATTCATTATCATAAGTATATCAAAATGGCAAATGCTACAGTCATCACATCATATACAAGTTTCATATATAAAAGACATAAAAAAGGCTAGGCTAGCGGTACACAATAACTGCAGCCTCTATATCACTTAACATAAATTGTAATAACTGTAACCAGAGAGAGGGGCCATAAAGCAGGGTAAGCACAAAAACAACCATTCTGATAGAATAACACATAGGTAACGTTAGTCAGTTTCCAAGTGCCTACATATGGTACGATACTTCAGAGGAGGAACCTCCTCACAAATTTAAAGCTGGAATCAGGTGAGGGAAAAAAAGAAGAGGAAAGAGAGAAATCCCCAATACCCAAAGTTCTGGTATTGATTGGCTATGGAAGCTTTATGGACCGACAAGTACATTTTGTCTACCTGTGCAGCTATTAAGCGAAGATCTAAATCAGCCTCCCAGTGGCGGACAAAGGAGAGCTTCGGGAAAGAATGTTCTAAAAAGTTTCATTCCTTTTCTAATCATTAGTGGGTCACACTGACATATATTTTTGACTGAATTGACAAGAACATTTGAGCAGGAGCAGGATTGAAAATTTTTCTTGAACAAACAAACTTTTAGACGTGTATGTGGTTTTCATTTGGTAACATCCATTCATTCCAAAATAAAATGTTAAAAGAAAACAAAATCTTTTGAAAAGGACATTCGAATGTTCAGAGGATTTTCATATGAATTTTTCAGAAATGTTTTCAAAGAATTTTTGTTTGAAATTCTATCCATCTATGGCCAGCTCTACACTGAGAGAGAAAAACAGGTACAGGAACCAGTACAATTATTGTGCTGTATCCTATAGCTAGCCATATACTGTTCGATTTCTCCCCTTCAGCCTGCAAGAGAAAATCAGTACATTCCACTATCCATGCTAAACAGCGTGTATGGAGGAGTCTCCACTGTGAGCTAATGTATTTAGGCAGCAACAGCACCTGCAGCTGCATGAATACCCAAACAGTGACTGCATCTGGTAGGCTGCAGCCATAGTTCCTCTTACAGCTTGAATTTCATCTGATTGAACAAGTTTAGTATCGCAAATGGGACTTGCTAAAACAAAAAAAGTTTGGGCCTGGTATGAATTTTAATGGGGGAAACCCACACAAAAGTCTACACCTAACCTGATCAGGCCACATGCCCTAGAGGGGAATAGCTTGCAAAGGAGGTTCACTTCGCTCTTTGGGAGCAAAACCCGCTACTTTATATGAAGTTTGGCTCCCAATGAACGAGCTAAGATTTCAGCGACAAATGTCCGAGCAAGCAAAATTCTAAGAGTTCTTCCCTAGTTTTACAACCACTTTAAGCTGTACTTTAAAGCAGAACTCTGGGCAAAAACCTATTTACATGTCCTTGTTGCTGATTTGCTACCTTCACTGAATATGTCATCTATCTTCTGGTTCACTTAGTAGTTGCTCTGAAACAGCCAGGGGCGGACTGACAACACATGGGGCCCCCCGGGCAATAGGGGATCATGGGGCCCCTGTGTCCTTGCCCAAACTCAAAAAAGCCTATGAAAAAAGTACCAGGGGCATCTCATGGGGCCCCCTACTGACCCCGGTTTCCAAATGGTCAGTCTGCCCCTGGAAACAGCCTACTCATTTTCGAATCAAACTGTGAATTCTCTTTGGTTTCCTGTTTGTAAGACCAGTGACTGCTATGTCTCCTATTCCCCCAGCCACTGGTCTTGATACATTCCTTCTGTAGTTCCTTCTGTAGTTCTCCAGAAAGCAGTGATGTAATTCAGCCTCACTTGTAGAGGTGGGCAGACTCATTCAACATGTACAGGCCTAGTGTACCCGTCTACATTCACTACAATTCCCTGTGGTTGATGGGAACTGTAGTTTCCTGCAGAGAGAGAGGAGAGGATATGATGTAATCCCTGCTGTTACACCTCCTGCTTGGCAGAGCAGATGCTGTTATCTTTTGAATTAAAGAGATGAGGTCATGAAAATTCAATTAGACTTTTCTCCTGAATGGTAAGGATTTTCAAAAAGTTATTAACTGTTTAGTGCTTTGTGTAGGGGATGTACTAAAAGATGATGTTTCTTTGTCTATCCCAGAGTTTTCTTTAAGAACTCTCTGTACTGCGCCAGAGCAATGAATCACATTCTTAGTTTCATTCTACCACTGTCCTGTTCCCCAAGTAGGTTTCCAGCTGACTATTGGGAACTTACCAGCTATTTTAATATGAGGTATATTTTTAAATACAGCCTATTCTTTTTAGAGCTGACAGTAGAGCCACATTAACATTTAAATTATTTTGTACACACTGGGGAATGTACATATGAATATCTGTGTAGGTAGAAGAATTTAAATAAATCTGTCTGTACCTTGACTAAGTGACCATGCTATTACTATTAGGAAAAATAAAAACAGGACTAGTTAATTTGAATATAAATGCAAATACTCTGAATTTTCAAGGTAAAAAGTGCATGCATGCATACTTGTAAAACCTATGGGGTCTATTTATAAAAAAAAAATGCATAGCCCAGTGTGCCCAGTGAATCTGCATATACATTTCTCCTGTGAGAATTAGATAAAAACAAATGTTGTTTAGGCTATATTCTTTTCTGAACAAACAAATGTAGAATAAAGAATATGGGCACTGGCTGGAGCAAAGGAGCACAGGAAATACATACACTCACCGGCCACTTTATTAGGTACATCTTGCTAGTGTCAAGAAAATATCCCCCACACCATTACACCACCACCACCCCCACCAGCATGGACTGTTAATACAAGGCAGGATGGATCCATGTTTTCATGTTGTTTATGCCAAATTCTGACCCTACCATCTGAATGTCGCAACTGAACCAGTCTGCCCATTCTCCTCTGACCTCTGACATCAACAAAGAATTTTCCTTCACACAACTGCCGCTCACTGGATAATTTCTCTTTTTCGGACCATGCTCTGTAAACCCTAGAGATGGTTGTGCGTGAAAATCCCAGTAGATCAGCAGTTTTTTAAATAGCTCATCTGGCAGCAACAACCATGCCACGTTCGAGGTCACTTAAATCCCCTTTGCTCCTCATTCTGATGCTCGGATTGAACTTCATCAAGTTGTCTGCACCACTTTTTGATGTCTAAATTAGCAGTTTTTTAAATAGCTCATCTGGCACCAACAACCATACCATGTTCAAAGTCACCTAAATCCCCTTTACTCCTCATTCCAATGCTCGGATTGAACTTCATCAAGTCGTCTGCACCACTTTTTGATGTCTAAATGCATTGAGTTGCTGCCATAGGATTGGCTTATTAGCAATTTGTGTTTCCAAGCAACTGAACAAGTGTTCATAAGGTGTACCATCCAATTTAGCCAAAAATAAAAACACCAAAAAGAATACCCCTGGACTGTTCATTGAGTCAAAAAGAGTGACTGTAACCATGTGCCTTGCTGCGGGGCAACTGTTGGGACAAAAAAACACTGGGCATCTTGAAGCGGCTCCTACGGGGGTAGCACTAAATATACTGTACTGTATAAATATAAACATTATCTCTTGATACAAAGGCCTATGTATTTTCTATACTCCTCAGCTCCATCTAGTGGCCATAATACAAGATCATTCATTCAGAAGCGAAAATAGCTTAACCACTTCCTGTCCGGACACTTTTACCCCCTTCCTGTCCAGGGCAATTTTCAGCTTTCAGCGCTATCACACTTTGAATGACAATTGCACGGTCATGCAAAACTGTACCCATATGAATTTTTTACCATTTTTTTGAGACTAAAAAATGAGATAAAGCTTTATTTTGGTGGTATTTATTCACCGCTGGGATTTTTATTTTTTTTGCTATGTAAATGAAAAAGTCCAACAATTTTGAAAAAAAGTGTTTTTCTTATAAAATTTTGCAAATAAATAATCTTTCATCATAAATCTTGGCCAAAATGTATTCCGTTATCTTTTTAGTAAAAAAAAAAAAAAGGCAAATTATTTTATAACCAAAAATTATAATTTTTAAACAATTTTCTTACATTTTTATTTATTTTTTTTTATATTATTATTTGTTTTTTTTTAACATACTGTCACCCTAGCAGTACAGTGTCACCATGGTAACACTGTACTACTAGTGGGGGGTGATGAAGATTTTTTTTTTTTTTTTTACAGTGATTGCTTTTACACCCATATAGGATGTAAAAGCAATCATTTCTCTTTATCTCTGTCTGCATTCTTGCAGCCACTGAGAACTACTGAGTGAGCTGTGATTGGTCACAGCTTGCCACATGGTACAAGGCTGTTGTGAATAGCTTTGTACCATGTGATCTCTGTGATCATTCACAGATTTCACACGTAGTAAGCAATGATGTCACAAGTGACATCTTGCTTACTACTTTGCATGTGATCACTGATTGGCCAGTCCGTCGATCGGTGTTTCACTGTGTCCGGAGGACAAAGCGGGCATTGGATCGCAGTGCTGCACACTCCCAGGGAGCGTGCACAGCTAGAAATGGCGAGTGCCGTTTATGAGCGGCAACCCGCCCCTGGAGTGCCACCGTCCTGAAGTTTATAAACAGCAGGCGGACGGCAAGTGGTTAAAGAAAATTTGTGTTTGCCCAATTTGCACACAGTAAATTTACATGCAGATTCACTGGATGAATGGCTTTGCCTTTTTTTTTTCTTTTATAAATATACCATTTAAAGTTTCATGGTTTTCCTAATATGTTTCCCATCTGCTGTGCAGGCATAGCAGCAGGATCCTGGATTCTTTATGACCTGTTGGCTTTAGCTCTGCTTGTTGTACAGCTTAGATGTCATAGGCTTATCACACACCCCTCTATGTATGTCATTATGCTGATACAGTTGCATTAGCTGCAGAGACCACCATTGAATAATGTGGGTCCCATTTTTGCCTTGTGTTTTGCTTTCTCATTTGATTGACAGCTGTATTTAGTATAACAAGTTGCAGATATAAAAGCAGCAGAGGGAGGAGGGTGGGGATTGAACTGCCCTATTACATACCTAATAAAGAATTACCTTCAGGGAACTTCCCCTTTGTGACATCACTTTCCTTAGAAAGTAACATCGGCTTTATCATCTTCAACTACTAAATGGGATAAAGTCTGCAAAATGGCATATGGATAACATAAAACAGTGTTTCTCAAACAGGGTTCCTCCTAATCTTGCTAGGGATTCCACGAGCAGTGAGCAACAGCAATGGCAAGGGGACATCCAAGCAAGGGGTCCACTACTGTTTGTTAGAGGACACTAACCAATCTCATGGGCACTATGACTGTTTGCTGTATTGTTTGTAATAAAATTATCAGATATGATTGTCAGCACCCTGTAGTGGCCATACTGTTGTCTTTTTCCTGGTTTTCCTTGCTAAAAAAATACCACATTTATGGCCACTAAATGGAGCTGATGATCATAAGAGATAATTCATTACTAACAATACGGCAAACATTCTTGGTGCCTGTGTGAATGGTTAAGACATTTGCAGAGTGAATGTTTTATATGTAAACCCCTAAGTTACAGGACACCACAATTTCTAAAGTCTGCCTTTCTTTTCTGTTGTTGTTATTCTTGTCCTTTTAAAAACACTACTTAAAATTATTCATAGAGGGGTGGTAAAAATTATCTGCCTTGGGTGTCAAATATGTTAGGACTGCCACATTACTTATTTTGTTATTTAAAACTTTGTTTAACTTATTGATTACAATAATGTACCATACGCTGTAGGGTGAACCATCTTTATCAGGGCTTCCTCAAGACCTAAACATTATTTAAATAGTATTTAAGGGGTAAAAATATTGAGAAAGGCTGGTGTAAAATATTGATAAAACAAAAAGGTAACATAGATATGAAAATATGCATGCATTATTATTAATTTGCAATTTTAAAGTGTTTGCATTAAAAAACAGATATTTTAATTTAATGATTATGTCACAATGAAATGGGAGGGCCAGCACATGCTGACAGGAATGAAGAAGAGGTATCATCTCATTAGTATGTTCCAGGTAGGCCCAGAGCAAAAAAAAAAATAAGCGCAGGGTCGACATGACTAGGGGGAATAGAGGGACAATAGAGGGTTAAATTATGAGAAGGAAGTTTTGGGGATTAAGGCTTACATTATTGGATGGGGGATGTTGGGGAGGGTCTCCCAGGGAGGAAAGGAGGGTCTATCCTCAAGAAGTCCAGTGGGGGAAGCTAGGAAGAAGAAGAAGCTTCCCACCCTCCCTCCCTTTCGTGCTTTGGTTTGGATTGTCACGGCAGCCTTGGAAGTGGTTGGTCTTTGGAGGAGGAAAGAATTCTGTATGGAGACAGATTTGGGACCCATCAGTGGTTTGGGGACCTCGGTAAATTCCATTAAACAAGAGGTTAACTCGGAATAGGTAAAATGGTGAACACTGTGGATAAGTAGGGTTATCCCCAAGCTGGTGTGTTGCAACTGGGGATAAGTAGGATTGTCCCTGAGCCGGTGGGTTGTGGCTGGGGGCCTAACTTGAAGGAATGTTTTCTGAAAAAGTGAAGTTGGGTTTATGGCCCTCAAAAGACCACCACATTTTCATCTGTTGATAATTTGGAATGTTATGTTATCTATGTTAAAATAATTTATTGGTTAATAAAAGGCTGCTATGGCTATTTTGACTCCAGAAACTTGTTTGTGGATTTTGTATAGCTGGGATGGTGGAGGGTTGGCCTAGCAGGCTTGGTTAGGTTGGAAGGCGTATATTCTACCCTTGTCATGGACTTGTCCAATCAGTGAGCTGGCATTGTATTCTGGATCAAGCCATTCTGCTGCAGTTGAGATCCATGGCCTGGTTGCAATGCCTTGCAGGGATGTATGGATCATTTATTCTTAGAATGTGCTCTTTGGTTAGTAAAAGGTAGAATTTTAATGTGCTTGTGTATAATTTTCTATTTCATGAATATACAGATGCACACAGACTCATCTTGGAGTTTATTTCCACATACATTTGCTGATACAGTTGATAATATGTTAGATTAACCTGTAGATAAAGAAGACCTTGTATGAAAACATAATATGATTGCAGCCAAATCCACATTTCCTATTTAGGTTCAATAAATAATTGAAATGCAAGGTTGAATAGTTGAAATGCAAGGTAACAGATTTAAAAGTATGCATGCACTATTATTAATTTTTTGTTTTAAAGTGTTTGCATTTAAAAACAGATACTTTAGTTTTAATTTAATGATTATGTCACAGTAAAATGGGAGGGCCAGAAATCTAAGCTATTTAGGCTCTATATCAGTGTCAGGAACATGCTGACAAGAGGGGAGCAGAGGTATGATCTCATCAGTATGCAATCAGTGGGCTGGGGTTGTGTTCTGGATCAAGCCGTTCTGCTGCAGTGGAGATCCATGGCCTGGCTGCAATGCCTTGCAGGGATGTCTGGATCACAAAACTGACTGAACAGATTTACAACTGTGGCAGGAAACATGCTTCATATATATACATTTACAGTTGCAAGAAAAAGTATGTGAACCCCTTAGGATTACGTGGAGTTTTGCATGAATTGGGCATAAAATGTGCTCTGAACGTCATCTAAGTCACAACAATAGAAGAACACAGTCTGCTGAACATAATACTACACAAACATTAGATGTTGCCATGGTTTAATTGCACATAACATGTAAACATTCACAGTGCAGGGAGGAAAAAGTATGTGAGGCCCTAGCTTAATGACTTCTCCCAGAGCTAATTGGAGCCAGGAGTGAGCCAACCTTGACTCCAATCAGTGTGATGATATTGGATGTGTTGCTGACAGCTGTCCTGCCCTTAAAAAACACACACCTGTTTTGGGCTTACTGATTTCAAGAAGCACTGTCTGATGTGAACCATGCCTCGCAGAAAAGAGCTCTTAGAAGACCTACCATCAAGAATTGTTGACTTGCATGAAGCTGGAAAGGGTTACAAAAGTATTTCCAAAAGCCTTGATGTTCATGTGTCCACGGTAAGACAGACTGTCTACAAATGGAGAAAGTTTAGCACTGTTGCTACTCTCCCTAGGCGTGGTCGTCCTGTAAAAATGACTGCAAGAGCACAGCGCAGAATGCTGCATCAGGTAAAGAAGAATCCCAAAGTGTCAGCTAAAGACCTACAGAAATCTCTGGCACATGCTAACATTTTTGTTGACACATCTACAATAAGGAAAACATTAAACAAGAATGGAGTACATGGGAGGACACCACGGAGGAAGCCATTGCTGTCCAAAAAGAATATTGCAGCACGTTTGAAGTTTGCAAAAGAGCACCTGGATGTTCCACAGCACTACTGGCAAAATATACTGTGGACAGATGAAACCAAGATTGAGTTGTTTGGGAAGAACACACAACACTATGTGTGGAGAAAAAAAGGCACAGCGCACCAACATCAAAACCTCATCCCCACTGTAAAACATGGCGGAGGGAGCATCACGGTTTGGGGCTGCTTTGCTGCCTCAGGGCCTGGATGGATTGTTGTCATTGATGGGAAAATGAATTCCAGAGTTTATCAAGACATTTTGCAGGAAAACGTACGACCATCTGTCCGCCAACTGAAGCTCCGCAGAGGATGGGTGATGCAACAGGACAATGACCCAAAGCATACAAGTAATTCAACAAAACAATGGCTGCAACAGCACAGAATATGCCTTCTGGAGTGGCCCAGTCAGAGTCCTGATCTCAACCCGATTGAAATGCTGTGGCATGACCTTAAGAGAGCGATTCACACCAGACATCCCAAGAATATTACTACACTGAAACAGTTTTGTGAAGAGGAGTAGTCCAAAATTACTCCAGATCGTTGTGCAGGTCTGATCTGCAACTACAGGAAACGTTTGGTTGAGGTTATTGCTGCCAAAGGAGGGTCAACCAGTTATTAAGTCCAAAGGTTCACATACTTTTTCCTCCCTGCACTGTGAATGTTTACATGTTATGTGCAATTAAACCATGGCAACATCTAATGTTTGTGTAGTATTATGTTCAGCAGACTGTGTTCTTCTATTGTTGTGACTTAGATGACGTTCAGAGCACATTTTATGCCCAATTCATGCAAAACTCCATGTAATCCCAAGGGGTTCACATACTTTTTCTTGCAACTGTATACTGTGTATTTTGCTGCTTGCCCGGAGTTCAGCATTAAAGCAAGCTATATGTTGCATACCTCTTGGTGAGGTCATTTACATAGCATAGAACATTTTTTCGACTCATGTTAAAATGACTCGCCCTTTAAAACGTCACGACTCTGTAATTAAAATTAATGTTTTTTTTTCCTTTTTTTCCACTAGGAGACATAAAGGCAATATTACCGGTGGGTTTACCAATCCAAATTATGCAGGAGGCAGCATGACTTCAGAGAACGAGGTACATAAAATCTTTATCAGCCATTACAGTGCACTTGCTTTGAGCCATGCCAAAGCAAAACAGCAAAGCTCCCACTCTTATTTATTCCTGGAATGTGCTCTTTGGTTAGTAAAAGGTAGAATTTCAATGTGCTTGTGTATAATTGTCTATTCCATGAACATAGAGATGAACACAAACTCATACTGGAGTTTGTAGGATGCTATGGGGCCTGTGGACATGGGGAGCCCATTGAAGTGCCCATTATTTAGGTCTGCAACCATAAGGTGTCTTGGCCCCTCTGTCCTTTTGCTATAAAAAGCTTCATTAAACCAACTGTGTTTTTTCTTCTCTTGTCTTCCATAAAATTAAAACCCTTATCTTCACTGCCCTTACATGTGCATGACCTTACACTTTAGGATGGCTGATTCCATGGGATCTACACAGGGGACAAGCCTATGTTTAGCCTATGTTTAAAGTGTTACTAAACCCAAGACCCTGCATTCACTCTATCTCGTCTCCCACAGTACACAGAACATGGAAGTGCAATTATTTTAGTAAATATAAACTGCTAAATACCTTTTTTCATCAGCAGTTAGAGCAGTCTTGTGACTTCTATCTGTGTCCAACCAATTAACATTTTGCTATGGAGCCCCATGATTCGAAATGAGACATTTGATAATATGTTTTATGTTTTTGGTGTAATGAGCTTGTCCCTTTGCACTCTATAATACTCTTTCCATTTAGTATTCAAAGGATGCCATGCTGCTAAAAGCCTGTGTTGATGGGCTTTTGTTTGCATCAAAACTGAGGCTTGAACCAAGTTAATACAGCTTAGAAGGAGGTCACCTGTCAGTGAAGCTGCATGCGCCCATCAACACAACCCAAAAGCTCATCAACACAGGCCCTAAGGCAGACCAGTTCCCTTGCCTAATGGTTACAGATCATGTGATCATCTTTCTCTCTTCTCCACCAACCCAAAAGCTGCATCACAGGTCTCTGTCAGTCTAAGGTAAATTGGCCTTTTCCCAAACTGGCCATGCTGTGTGTACAGGTAGAGTCCAGTAAGTCCAGTGTATCACTTTTCCTGCTGTGTGCCCATACGTGTAAATTAAAACAAGCTGCTTGTTATGAGGGCACTTGTGTGTGCTCATTCCTGAGCCCCACTCTGTGTCCATAAGACACACAGAGCAGAGCACCCCATTGCTCCCTCCTCACTGGTTTTGATTGACAGCAGCAGGAACCAATGGATCCCTCTACTGTGACTGAGCCAAAGAGGAGAGAGAGGGGCAGCAGAGCCTCTACTCTTGTGCACATCGCTGGATTCAGATCAGGCTCAGGTAAGTATTGGAGGGGGAAGCTGCACAGTGAAGGTATTTTACCTTCATGCATGAAGCAAAAACCCTCAGCCAGGGGTGGACTGACAACTCATGGGGCCCCCGGGCAATAGGGGATCATGGGGCCCCTGTGTCCTCGCCCACACTCAAAAAAGCCTATGAAAAAGGTGCCAGGGGCATCTCATGGGGCCCCCTACTGACCCCTGGGCCCTCAGGCAGTGCCCAAGTTTCCAAATGGTCAGTCCGCCCCTGCCCTCAGCCTTCAGAACCATTTTGATCTTGGTGTGTTACAGTTTTCTGTCTCCCAAGCTCTTCCCATGCTGGGAGCTCTTAGACAAGTTTCTGTCCTTATTTCACCTAGAGTTCTGCTATACAACAACCAAAGTACCCCAAGACGGTTGTTCTAGACCGCCATTGGGACCTGATCCGAGGTCTTTTCTGCAAGGAGCTCTCCTTTCTCCTATCAGGCAGTCCCAGACAGCTCTACAAATGAAATATTTACATGTTTTAGGATATGTATGCCTTTTTTCTTGCATTTAAATTAACTATTTTCAGTAATGTGATGTAATTGGTTTTACTGAATACATATATTATATGATTTTCTTCATAGTTTTTTGAAACTGAGCACCCCAATGTTCACATCAGTGTTTTTCCATGGTCATCTACCCACAAGGTAGGTTTCTCAAATTTTTCTCTATCTATCTATCTATCTATCTATCTATCTATCTATCTATCTATCTATCTATCATCTTAAAACAGAGAATTTAGGTAATCGTTTCTTCTATTTTTTTTACGCCTTTGCTCATGTAAAGTGAAACATAAATAGATAGTCTTGCCAAAACAAGCATTTCAGTTTCTGGTGAATGCTGGAGGGATAAGTGATCAATTTCTTACATCTTTTGAGGACTCCAGTGACAATACCTGATGCAACCGCATTGAAGGACTCCTACTTTTCCTGTTTAATTTTATTACTTATAGTATCCCTAATTTCAAAGAAGTGGGAACACCCAAAGGGGTATATGAGCAATCTGTACCCCAAGGAGTATGTTATAACTATGGCAGGGTGATCGTGTTACCAGAACCTACAAGAAAAAAAAATTGTAGAGGGTAATCATTCCACCAAGCTTCACCTACAATTTATTTATTTCAGGTACTTATATAGCGCCGTCAATTTACGCAGCACTTTACATATATATTGTACATTCACATCAGTCCCTGACCCTCAAGGGGTGTACAATCTAAGGTCCCTAACTTACATTCATACATACACATACTAGGGCCAATTTAGACAGGATCCAATTGGACCTACCAGTATGTCTTTGGAGTGTGGGAGGAAACCGGAGTACCCTGAGGAAACCCACGCAGGCACAGGGAGAACATGCAAACTCCAGGCAGGTGGTGCCATGGCTGGGATGAAAATATCACTTGTGGGTGGACTGACTCTTTAAAGTGGGAGTAAACTCCCATTGGACATTTGTAACTACAGGTAAGCTTATAATAAAGCTTACCTATAGGTACAAGAAATATCTCCTAAACATGCACCGTTTAGGAGATATTCAGTGTTCCTGCAGTTGGTGATGTCACCGGCGCATGCACTCTGAAGGAACAGCATATCCATATGCCATTCCTTCAGAGATCTGTGCCACAGCCAACATTCCCCCGCGCATGCAGACAGAAGACTGGGTGAAAATGGAAGCCCAAGGCTAAGTCCTGCCAACTGCCATTCTTCTGTCCAGTGAGACTGTCTCAGGGACTAGTAAGGGCATTCTTTTTGGACTGGGGAGGGTGGCAGTAACTGGAACCAGGGGAATGGGCATTTGACCCAACTGGCCCTCTTGTGTACATCTCTTGTGTACAAATATAAGGACAAGAGATTGTAAGCTTTTTTGAGGCAGGGAATGGTGTGAATGTCTATGTATCCTGTAAAAAATAATTATGCAAAATAAATACAAACCATCTGAAGACTGTAAGAAAAATAACCCTCCTCGCTGTTACTTTGTTTCAATCTGGTCGTGCTTGTCTGTTGACAGACCTGTTTAATAACAACAATCTATGAATGTTTGCAAAATGCACTAACCTATAGCCATATTCACTGGCACATTTAAAGAACGTGAAAGAGGCCAAACATGGCAAGATTCCAAGGTGCAGACAATATAATGAGTAATATACCGATGCTGATAGTAATAACAGGTTTCTAGGCACACTTTTTCCTACTTCAGTGCCGTACAAGTGTTCTTAGCTAAAACTGGAGATTTCCTTCAATCAGCCGCTCTTTGACAGGCCATTCCTCTGGAATACAAATAAAAGAACTGAGAGGGTGTACTTGCCATTGTCAGCACAGTACCACAGAGACATGAAACTACGTACGATACAAGATCTGCATTACATGTTTCTACCTGGCTCGTCTCTGATGTTCTCCTTCTCTCGCCTGTTTGCATGAATGTTAGACTGTGAATTGTAATTGAAAAGGCAACTGGGGAATTGCTTCCAGCACACAGATTAGAAACAAGAACTTGAAGGCTTGAGCAAGAAGAGGGAGAGATTTTTATCTGAAGAGGGACAGGCGTGATACCTATGGTCACTTAGCCAGCAAATTATGCTGTACTGTAAAATAATAAACCACTTGTGGAAAGAAGCCATACAGAATAACAAATCTGAAAAAATCAAGGGAGCAGCAGCTTAGCGGGCCAATGTATACTTCCTTGCCATGGAAAAAGGAATGCCAAATTAGAGAACTATAACTAGAAATGCCAAATTATAGAAGAGTACCTGTTTGTCCATCCTGTACATTAAAATAATTCCCATCACTGAGATGTGAGCCATTCCAAAAGAAAAAGAAAATATTAAGATGTACTTATATAGAACTCCAGACAAACAGCAAAACTCACATCAAATACAAAAAAAAATCCTATCTATCTATCTATCTATCTATCTATCTATCTATCTATCTATCTATCTATCTATCTTTCCCTCCAAACAGTATCAAAATTTGATTGATTATAAAATCAGTATTCATTAATTCCTGGTTCAGTTGACCGTCACAATTGCACCTCCTGGGCACTTCGGAATCCGCACATTATGGAGGAACATCATGTTTAATTTACCAGGAGCGATGGTGGGGTGTGGCTTGCTGTTTGCTTGAACATGCCACATATTCAAGAAGATTTTGGAGATGAGGATTTTTATTTCCAACAAGATGGGGCGCCTCCACACTATTTTTGTGATGTAAGGACCTATCTTGATGAGAATCTACCTGTCACGGTGTGCCGTCACCCTCCCCCCCCCTCCCCCCTTGCCGCATCCTCATCCTACACAGCCTCGGAAGCCAGGCTGTGCAGGATGGGACCCCCCACCAGGAGACCCCAGTGACAGGCCGCCAGGGTGTCTCCGCGCGCCCCAGCGGGCACGGCGAGGGCACAAGGCATTCCTGCGCTCTGTGTTCACCAGAGACAAAGGCCGCGCTCCTTCAGTGCAGCCCGAGTCGAGGGGACGTGCCTTGTTGCCCCGGCAATGTGGCGCTGGGCCGGCCATTGCCGGGACAACCCAGAAGCGTCCAGGGAGCTTTAAAAGGCCGGTGTGAGAGAGTGTGAGCCGGCCACTCTCTTCCTCCCGCTGCTGTCCCTGGGGCCACCGCTGTCGTGGGAGGTCCGGGTGGGGACCGGGCCTCCGCAGGCATCCCTGCAGCGTGCTCTGCATGAGCCCCCTCACCCAAGGTCAGACCCCACGGTCATGACCCCCGCTGCTGTCCCTTGCCGCTGGGCAGTCACGAAGGGAGCCCAGCTGAGGCGGGACCCTCGTGACCAGGCTCTGCTTGGGACCCCCCAAGCCTAGGGGGAGATCACCTGCCTGCTGCCTGAGACCCCAGTTCAGGGGTAGATTGCCTGCCTGTTGCCCGAGGCCCCAGTCCAGGGGTAGGTTACCTGCCTGTTGCCCGAGACCCCAGTCTAGGGGTAGATTGCCTGCCTGTTGCCTGAGACCCTAGTCCGGGGGTAGATCATCTGCCTGTTGCCCGAGACCCCAGTCCAGGGGTGGATTGCCTGCCTGTCGCCGGAGACCCCAGCCTAGGAGGGAGATTGTTCGGCTGCTGCCGAAGACCCCAGTCCAAAGGGGGGAGACTGCACAAGCCAGCCTGCCTGAGACCCCTCGCTTGTCCATGACCTCCAACAGGTATCTGTGTCTTACTTGCTTATGCCTGGGGGACCAGACACCCTGTTGGATCCATGGGCACATGCTTTCCCATTTTACCTGAACTGCTTCTGTGATGATGATCCCGTTTTACCCGAACTGTTCCTGTGATGACCCCCTGCCCCCCTATGGGATTACAATCTGCCACAGAGACTCTTCCTTTGCCCTTGGTGCTGGACTACAAGTATTTTAGCCCCCTCCTCGCTGTCACCCCCCCGATTGGGGAGACCACCCGTGCCAGGAACCGTCCCTAGTGTGTGCACAGATCACCCTTCCTGCCATTTCCCCATTGAGTGACTGTCATTTTGTTGTCTCAATAAAGCTTTGTGCGTTTCCCATCTTCTTTGTGTTTTCTGTCCTGCCTATGCTTCCGTCACACTACCAAACAGAGGGTTTGGGTGATGAGGTTCAGTAGAATACCCTCTGCATTCACCAGATTTCACGCCACTGGACTTTTTTTTATGGGGATTCCTAAAAGATAAACTTTATGCTACAAAACCGGCGACAGTTGATGAATTAAGAGTAGACATTGAAAGAGAATGCAGCCAAACAGCAAACAAAATGATTCTCAATGTTTGTGATTCTATTGCTTTGTGTTATCAGCAATGCCTAGACCGGAATAGTCATCAGTTTGAGAGCAGGTGCTAAGAATAAATAAAAAGCACATTTACAGTAGGTATTTTATTTTAAAACTTGAAAGTGAACTGTATGGTAATAAATACTGACATTATGATCATTTGTGTATACATTTTTGGGGCACCCTACAGTATATATACTATATATATATATATATATATATACACTGCTCAAAAAAATTAAAGGAACACTTTGAAAATACATCAGATCTCAATCGAGAAAAATATCATCCTGGATATCTATACTGATATGGACTGGGTAATATGTTAGGAACATAAGGATGCCCCATCGTTTGATAGAAAAATTAAAATTATCAACCTACAGAAGACTGAATTCAAAGACTGAAAATCAAAGTGAAAAAATGATGCAGCAGGCTAGTCCATTTTGCTGTAATTTCATTGCAGCAACTTACAATGGTACTCAGTAGTTTGTATGGCCCCCACGTGCTTGTATGCACACCTGACAACATCAGGCATGCTTCAAATGAGACGATGGATGGTGTCCTGAGGTATTTAGTCCCACATCTTGACCAGGGCATCACTGAACTCCAGGACAGTCTGAGGTGCAACCAGGCAGCGTCGGATGGACTGAAACAGGATATCTGTGTTCTATTGGATTTAGGTCAGGTGAGCATGGGGGCCATTCAATGGTATCAATTCCTTCATCCTCCAGGAACTGCCTGCATACTCTCACCACATGAGGCCAGGCATTGTCATGCACCAGAAGGAACCCAGGACCCACTGCACCAGCGTAGGGTCTGACAATGGGTTCAAGGATTTCATATCAATACCTAATGACAGGGTGCCATTGTCTAGCTTGTAGAAGTCTGTGCATCCCTTCATGGATATGCCTCCCCAGACCATCACTGACTCACCACAAAACAGTCATGCCGATCAATGTTACAGGCAGCGTAATGTTCTCCACGGCTTCTCCAGACACTTTCATGTCTGTCACATGTGCTCAGGGTGAGCCTGCTCATATCTGTGAAAATCACAGGGTTCCAATGGAGGACCTGACAATTCTGATGTTCAATGGCAAATGCCAATCTAGCTCTGTGGTGCAGGACAGTGAGCACAGGGACCACTAGTGGCCCTCAGGCCACCCTCATGAAGTCTGTTTTTGATTGGTCAGAGGCATACACACCAGTGGTCTGCTGGAGGTCATTTTGTAGGGCTCTGGCAGTGCTCATCCTGGTCCTCCTTGCACAAAAGATCAGATACCAGTCCTGCTGATGGGTTAAGGACCTTCTACAACCCTGTCCAGCTCACCTAGAATAACTGCCTGTCTTCTGGAATCTCCTCCATGCTCTTGAGACTGTGCTGGGAGACACAGCAAACCTTCTGACAATGGCATGTATTGATATGCCATCCTGGAGGAGTTGGACTGCCTGTGCAACCTCTGTAGGGTCCAGGTATTGCCTCATGCTACCAGTACTGACACTGACCCTGGGCAAATGCAGAAATGATAAGTAGGGAATAAAATGCCAATGGCCTCCACCTGCAAACCCAATCTTGTTTTGGGGGGGTCGTCTCATTGTTGCCCATCTAGTGCACCTGTTGTTAATTTCAGAAACACCAAAGCTGATTAACAACCCCCTCTGCTACTTAACTGACCAGATCAGTATACCAGGAGTTTAACTGACTTGATGCTATACTCTGATTAAAGAGTGTCCCTTAAATTTTTTTGAGCAGTGTATATATATATATATATATATATATATATATATATATGCTGATCTGAGATAAAGGATGGGGATGAAGTTGTACTATATTATAGGTCGTTGCTTTTTTCGTGCAGCAAACCTGTAAAGTTTAAACCAAGAGTTTGTGATTTGTTAACTTTGCAAATCCTGGGCATCATGAACCCATGATAGCAGTGAAACTAAACCTCATCCCTAGTCATGAGTAAAAATCATAATGGGTCAAAGTGTGTTCTCTAATGACAAGAAAAACTCTTGTTTAAATTTACTTGAGATCTATATTTTGAGTTTGTTGTAATAAGAACATTTTTTGGCAATCACACAAGTTTAAACTACAGTCTGTCATATTGGAGGACAGTAGGACACTCACACCAGCTCAACAAGTTTTGAACAAATTCCTTCCTACTTTTAACTACACACAAAATGGCAACCGTCCCATATAACCAGCCTTAGCAGTAAGGTGAACATGGAAGGGCAATGCACATCACAAACAAACCCTGTCTAACAGTTTGCATTAAAAGCAGAGGGTTCCTTCCTACTTTTAAACCAGAGCTGAACACAAATAATCCAAGCTCCTCATCACTGGGTTATGGTTGGACTAACTAGATCCATCTATGTATTTGATTATCAGAATATGGAAATGTTTTATGACATTGAAAAGTTAAATTTGCTTTTCTGTTCCTTTTTTTATCTTCTAGACTTCGAAGAAACCTTGGAATGCCTTTTCATTCTCCAACCCCCTGTACGGGAAGAACGAGGACGATGCCTAATATCGATGCTGCCGTAATCTTATGTGCTGAATTGGTCCAGGGCAAAAATTATAATATAATTCACAGCCTCTGTGACTGTGGGTATAACTTGTTATTAAAGAGACTGAATAGAAGGTAATAAATGCATTTGGAGATAGGTAAAATAATACACGTCACTCACCTATAGCTAAAAACTGTCCTATCAGAGCCTGGACAAGAAATTGCAGAGTGGTTCATCTTTGCAGCATATTACCCTTCTTTCTAGGTTCTTATAAAGCTGAAGAAGAAAATGTATAACATGGCATATGCATGTTGAATGGAATTGGCATAGTTTTAAAGGGTAGCTGTACAATTTGTTCATCACACAGGAAAGTTCTGTTTTTTTTTTTCCAATGTTATACAATGGTTGTGCTTTACTGTTCCTTCTCACAAGGCAAGTCTATCAGTCCACCAACTCACTGAAAACAAAACAATCCCTGTTTAGCTGATATCTTATCTCAACTCTTGTTAAAAGAGAGCATTATTACACTTAGCCTGTGAGAGCGCCATCTACTGACTAATCTACAAATCTCTGTATTTAATACCATTTGAAAAGTATGGAAACAAGTTTGTAAAATTTTAAAAGTCACATTAAAAGTTAAATTAAAGCAAACACTACAGTAATTGCTAAAAAATGTGCTCATTGAAATACACTTCCTTTTGAAAGTATAAAATTGTATCTTAATTTAAGCCTTGCTTTTTTATGAAGTCACACAGCATGAAAAGCAAAGAATACGGCACCTATTTTTTTTAAGTGTATGAGCTTATAGAAAAGCTGTGCTGTGCCACACAGCATTGTGTTTCTGGTGTCCAGCACCCAACAGTCCCCCTGCGCTGTGTTCCAGTCAACAATGCTTATGCTTCCTGAGCAGTGCTGTTGAGTGGAATACTGTACAGAGGGTGGGTCAGGCCTATGGAAATCCAGATCTCTGTGTGGGATCAACAGTTCAGCTCTCCAGCGTGCTGCCTGTGTCTGCATAGGCTTACATTTTATGCAGCCAGACTACCCTTGAGGTTTCAGTTGGGCTTTAACAGCAGCATAGCATCCTGCTGAACTATCTTTGCAAACTTTAATTTAACTTTTTTTTTTACACCTGAGTGGTGGGGTTTTAGGATGGTGGGGGTAGGTGGAAAGACATAGTTTAGTTTACTAAATTTACTAAAATTACCAAATCGGTAAAACCAGAGGAATAGCAAAAAAAAAGTGTGTGTGTGTGTATACAGTGGGGATCGAAAGTTTGGGCACCCCAGCTAAAAATTTGTATTAATGTGCATAAAGAAGCCAAGGAAAGATGGAAAAATCTCCAAAAGGCATCAAATTACAGATTAGACATTCTTATAATATGTCAACAAAAGTTAGATTTTATTTCCATCATTATTTTCATCATCAGACAGCCCAGAAATCTCAAAGAACTGGAAGACTTTTGTAAGGAAGAATGGGCAAAGATACCTCAAACAAGAATTGAAAGACTCTTGGCTGGCTACAAAAAGCATTTACAAGCTGTGATACTTGCCAAAGGGGGCAGTACAAGATATTAACTCTGCAGGGTGCCCAAACTTTTGCAGACGCCATTTTTTTGTTTTCTGTTATTTTGAAAGTGTAAATGATGGAAATAAAATCTAACTTTTGTTGACATATTATAAGAATGTCTAATCTGTAATTTGATGCCTTTTGGAGATTTTTCCATCTTTCCTTGGCTTCTTTATGCACATTAATACAAATTTTTAGCTGGGGTGCCCAAACTTTCGATCCCCACTGTATATATATATATACACACAGCCTCAGCAACTGATTCTCCTTTCTTGTATTGCTTTGATGACATAAATATCTTATATGATGAAAAAAATAAAAAATATCAAAACAATCCTGCCATTTATTAAAGTGCAGCAATCTATAATCATTTACAATGTCTAAAGTGAACTAAATAAAATGTGCACCACACCTTGCCATACATAAACTGCAAAACAAAATAGTTATGCTTAAAAATACTAATGATGAATCAACAAGCAGAGTGTCTGTATGAATGTCCAAAAGAAATTCTTCCAACCGTGAGTTAATAACCACACATTTTATTTAGTGCTCAGATTGTGATATTTGACAACCTACACCTTCACTTCCACACTGTGTTCAAATGCTACACTCACCCAAACTGAGACCGCTAAGTTATAGGAGGTCATATAAGCTCATATCCACTCACACGCCATATACTGGCTGATAAAGATCTTTTGCTCCTCCAACACGCCTGAATAAATTATACTCGGTGCCTGAGATTTCTCCCAGGGTAAAAATCCTTTTCCCTCAATATAACAGAGAAACAGACCCAGTCTTATGCTCTCCGTATAGCTCTATTGAAAAGAAGCACTTAAAAAAATACTCACAAATGATAAGTGATTATGTACTATATATGCAAGAGTACCACTGTAGATAGGGCTGTGGTGCTCAGTCAATGCGTGATGACATCCTTAAAGGGGCAGACCCACATAAGATGAGTCGTAATCTTGGGCATATCTCTTCAGAGATATGCTAGCTGGTTCTGTATTTAGGTAGGGGATCACTGCATGGAGACATATTTCAATTATACTGAATTCTGTCATTTAGCTTTTTTAATACTCTATGGAGTGAAAAAAAACTGGTGGTAGTAAAACGCTGTTTAGTTAATTAATAAATAAGGAGCCCTGAAGACAGTGGGCTGAAAGTGGGAGAAACACTGGCTGGAGCTGCTCTCTGTAGCTGCTGCCCTGTGGTGCTGAACTAGTTAACAGCTATATCAGCAAGAGGAGGGAGCTGATGAGTCAGGCAGCGCTGCACTGTGGGAATTGTAGTCCAAAGGAAAGATGTAATCAAGAGCTTTTGAACTGCATTTCACAGAGAGAAATAACCAGGAGGAGGGGAAAGAGGTGCATTTTTTCAGGCTGTACAGGACACAGCTTCCTCTTGCCATGAGGGAGACACGAGTGTGCATATCACTGTCCTGTGTACACCATCACAGCTGAATATCAGCGGCCTGAGTGGGATCTGGAGAACTGAGTTCAGGGGTGCAAACAGACAGAGTCACCTGGGTGCAGAGTAGAGAAGGGTCTAATCACTGTGTGTGACTGGATGGTGAGCTGTAATATCACTGGGACTGGTGAGCTGCTGCTGTAGGAATTTATTATCTGTTGCTAGAGAGACTGAGCCCTTTAGGAACTGACCATACAGCCATCTAGTAGCCTTATTGCTGCCTGAAGGCTTGACTGGGACTATTCTCACCAACAGTTTGATAGGGCCCTAACACTAGCCAGCTGAAGAGTTATGACCAAAGATAGCCCCTTTACAGCTGCTACACAAAGACCTTTAGTTATTGTCTATGCTAAGAAGCACCTCTCAGGGGACATTCCACTATATCCTAGCCATCCTTCTAAAGTGCAATCCAGACTAGTTATAGTATTATTGTTCACATTGCAGTTAATGATTATATGTACCATTTATTGCTGACTTTCCTGGTTTATGTGTTGATTCCAGTCTAGTGGTACAGAACTCTTTTCTAAGTTCCTTTGGCATAATAATTATACTGGTTAGTGGACCGTGTCTGAACTTATGTTCTGCGTGTTTATTTATGCTCAATACACCATTGATTCTAACCTGTGCCAATACATTGAATTAATTTACCACTAAATGGTCTTGTGTCTATTTTCTGATGCTAATTCACAGTCGAGTTAATGGTATCCACATTTGTATTCCTATAAGTGCGTGCCGTAACTTTCACTCAGCCAGGTCAGAGGAGCCGAGGTTGTTCTTGGAGTGAACTCGCAAAACAGAGAACCTAAGTAGGTCCTTCAGGGGTAGCACTACACATGCAGAAATAAAATCACTGAAACACTGAAGAGATGTAACAACTAGGTGGTGTAAAGCGGAGCTCGTCTCCTCTGAAAAACATAAAAGTCAGCAGCTACAAAAACTCTAGCTGCTGACTTTTAAAAACAACCACTCATCTATTTCACAATCCAACAGTGTACTCAACCCAGCCAGGTTCACTAGCCATCCTCTCTCCCCGGCATCTTAAGTGTGGGCACCCGGCTGTGACAGCTTGCGGTTTCACAGCCGGGTGCCCACTGAGCATGCATGAATAGTGCTTTGTACTGTGAATGGAATGGTCAAGTAGTCTTCTGGGACCTATCACATCAGAAAACTGTGGGGGGAGGGAGGAGAACTTCCGATTGCCTAGGCTCGTAACCCGCTCATTAGCCACATAGCACCCATTGATTGGCTTCTGCTGTGACCTGCGACCTGGAACTGCAGAATCATGTTTATATACATGATTCTGCACATTGCGACCGCCCTGTCGCAGTATATTTGCTATGGAGCAGTTGTCAAATGCTTAAAATAATAAATATTAATTTTAAGCTCCTGCTAATACCTCAATGTGTTCCCACATCAATTGAATCAAGTGAAGAGTGATGGTTCTGCGCTGCTAAAAATAAATTCAAACAGTGCTCAACAAACAATAATACATCTTAAAATATGAAATCCAGTAAGGGAAACTGGAAGTGAAGTCTTGCAGCTTCACGGCCGTTTTCCCACTGTTTTGTGAAAGGTCCCTCAGTCTGCGGGGAAGGACGGGGGCCTAAATTCCAGCTCAGATCACTGCAGTGTATCTGACCCAGAAATGGGAACGGGAACCTGTCAAAACCAGGTAACTGCTGCTCCCTCCCCCAAAAAAGTGCCAAATATGGCAAGGGGGGGGAGGAAAACAAGCGTAACTTCCCCTTTTGGGTGAAGTTCCAGTTTAACTAGTAAAGAAAAGCAAAAAATAATATACAGCTTTTTGTGATAAATAGGAGTTCCAGTAAATATTTAGATCTTCATTGTAGATTTTATTAAACATTCCCACTTCACTCCTGCAAAAAAACATCAAAGTGTTCCTCCACCTTCAGGCTTGCACACTTACCTTATTGACTGACCTAAATGATATACAGGTCAGTATGCGCTCAGTCAAAACAACATCCAAAGTCCCAGGTTCAGCATGTCCCGACAGGTAAAGGGTGTATGGCCCCTTCTTAATCTCACTTCATTAGGTTCATACTTCAAACATAAGAAACAAAGAAGGCTTGTCAATGTTCCCATAGTGCAGGAAATGATTTATTAAAATTACCTATAAACTAATATTTTTAAACAAAATGATATAATTTTTGCTGCCCCAAAACTGAAATTCTATTACTTCATAACTGCTTCTGTACTCGTTCCGGAGCTAGATGTATAATTCTGATTAATACTATAACGTGGCTCAATAGGAAAAAGCTGTAAGGCGCGCTACGTTACTGCTCATCACTACAAAGAATTCGGCTACAATGCAGTTAAACCCCCACAAGACATACGACAAAGAAAAACATGCCGTGGATGCTGGACTGGCATAACAAATGAAGTATCGGGAAATCTAAACAGGACACACACAGACACAATGGTGCTTGGAAGCTCCCTACATCAAGGGAACAATCCCATTGAAGCACTGCAGCTTCAAGTGTGGCATTGTATGCTGGTACAATCCTGTTCAGTTGTATCTTCTATATCTCCCCGAGCGATAGAGCAGCAGAAAGTGATGTAGATCTTCTCCCGAACTAATAAAAAATCCCTAGGAGATGAATTTTTTAGCTTTGAAAAATATTTAAAGGGAATCTGTGAGTATACATCTCCATGTAGATGATTCACATGGGGCCTAGCAACGAGTGTAATGGATGGATCATGGAGGGTTTTTTACCCTACATAAAATCTTTTAGCAGCAAAGGCTCTCCCCCAATCCTCCTGTAAAAAAGGTCAGATAGGCACTTTTTTCACACTACAAGCCTGTCCTCCACTGTCTCCTTCCTCTAGAACTGCTCTGAATTGAATGACACCCAGTGTCATTCAACTCATTTCTGAAAGCCCAGGGTGTCAAGGACACACCCATTAGGGGCAGGTCATAAAGCCATCCTGGGCTTACATGCTGAAGACAACAGAGCTCATACTTTTATGTGAACCTATTCTCTGCAGCATTTATAACCACCAGATGCTAGACAAAGAAGGGGACCCATAAAAACACAGAGCCGAATGAAGACTCATACAAAAAAAGGTATGTATGCAAAACAATTAAAAAAATGATAGGCAACTGGTGGGGAAGCAACTACATTCTCTCAATCAAGAGTAACTATTTTTAATCCTTTTGCTGCTAGCATTAGTAAATAGGTGCAAAGGTATATTATATCTACTAGTTAACTTTTTTTTTTTACATTTTTTCAATTGCTTCCTGGTTTCTAGCCTAGGTCAAAATGATCTCATACATCCCAGGAGTCTTCATGGGCATTTTTTTTCTTTCATCGGGAGGAGGGGAGGAGGTATTTCTCAGCCAAGCACACCCTCCTACCTGCATGCCTGAGATAAGGGCAGATGCATTCCAGGAGGTAAATGCTACATGAATATCTTCCCTTACACAAGATGGCTGTGGCTAGAAATGTTGGGTTGGGGGTGGGTGGGGTTTAAAGTGTTTTCTCAATAAAATAAAGCATGGAGACATGGATGGATGGGGGAGTTTGCTTTGAATGTTAAAAATGAATTCAATAGCATTTTCAATTTGTTGTGTTCAGATACAGTTTAGTTCTGCTTTAAAAGATGATATTCCACCAAAAAGTGGTATCCCAAGGTTAGGATGAATTAGAGGGTAACGTCATTTGTTGGCTTCTTATAATTCCTAAAGACTCTTATCATGAGATTTGCATCAGTATTTTGTGTCTCTGCCCCCTCCACCAAGTCAGTGATGATGGTGTCATTGCCTCAGAGGAAGTTCATATTTACTGTACATCATAGACAATCAATGTCTGGAGCATGATGTCATCAATGGGTTTTGTAATGGCCATGGCAGTTGGGGGTAACAGGGTATTAGGATCACTATTGCAGACTACATATGCAATGCGCTGTTGAAGATAAATGATAGAATAGATTGAAAAATGACTTAAGGTGGCCATACATGTTGCAATCTGACTGTACAGTATCTATACAATCTCCTACAGATTTACTAAAACTGTGTAATATGAAGACCTATCTATGCAATCCATACAATTCACATACAAGTAGACAGGCCCTTGTACTATATAACTAATGGTAGCTCTAAAGCAGATTGTCCATTTGGATTTAAACATGTATGGCTAGCTTTACCTACATTTGGATTGATTGTTTAAATATTAGCCAAGAGTGCTTATAATTAATTTTTTTTTAATAATTCATTGGGATGTCAACTGAAATCAATCAATTTAGTGAATAAAGTGCTAGAAGGATCTCTTGTACAATCAAAAGTGGATTTACTTTTTCTAATTATTTGGGCATACCTCATACGACCAGGACATCCTCCACCCATGTCTTACAATGCCGAATTACCGGGACCAGGCCCTGCTGTAGGCTTCAGGAGCTCAGACAACATCTCCTGTGATAATAAAGCCTTCAAACAGTGTTTTGGCTGACCTCTCATTTTGCCTTTAGCCTGGCTGTCTCACTGACTCCACTTGCCAGGGGCGGACTGACCATTTGGAAACTCGGGCACTGCCTGAGGGCCCGGGGTCAGTAGGGGGCCCCATGAGATGCCCCTGGTACCTTTTTCATAGGCTTTTTTGAGTTTGGGCAAGGACACAGGGGCCCCATGATCCCCTATTGCCCGGGGGCCCCATGAGTTGTCAGTCCGCCCCTGCCCCCTGCTTCAGTACTTTAAGAGGTATAATGACTTCTTTCCTCGTTCCAACTTTCCTTGTGCACATTGACTTTAAATAAGGATGCTTTGGTCATTGACTCTAAATATGAATGTCAAATGGTCTAATAACGACTAGACAACTGGCATTCCCAGAAGGAAGTCCATTTCAGCCTTTATAGTCTTTCATGATAGGTTTACTGTAAAGTAGAACTGAAAACAAAACTTTTTTTATAGCGCTCTGTCTATTTTATGGACACAGAGCCAGCTCAGGAGTGAGCACGCACAAGTGACCCCATAGAAAGTGGCTTGCTATGGGGGCAGCAGGGGACCCAAAAAGAGGTCCAGGGCTGCTCTGTTCAAAACCATTGCACACAGCAGGTAAGTATGACATATTTGTTATTTAAAAAAACAGATTACCTTTACAATCGCTTTAAAGCCCAACTTTACATTTTATTATTTTTCTAAAGTTAAACCCAGAAAATATAGTAATAAAAAAACAGCTCTGGCTGCAATACTCAGCTTTAATGAAGAGCTGTTCCTGGGAGTACCTCCTCTCTGCCACTAGATGTCAACAGTCTTCTAGGTTGAGTGACATCCAGCCTACTTCTTGTGAGTGCAAGCTGTCATAAGCACACCTCCTGGAGGTGCATCATCATGCTTGCCTGGGATCACAGTGCTCCACTCATATGCAATTATCTAAGCTCTGCATTGTCCAGGAGTAAGCACTTCCTCCTGCCAAGGAAGAAGAAGAAGAAGGATCCATGATGTCACCAGACAGATCAGAAAACTGCAAGTACAAAGGTAAGTATAATGAGATTTTTTTTTTAAATGTTGAGGTAGGGGCTTCAGGGCAGAAGGGAAGACAGAGGTCATGGGGGAAGTGGAGTTGGGCTTTCAGTCAATCCATTCAGTCATATTTGAAGAAATATCCCTCCTCTTATAGTTGAAAAGTCAAGCCCGATAAGCAGTTTTCAATGACAACAGCGATAGAGAAGTCCGACCTTGCCCTGATATCATTAAGCATCGGCTGTATTCATTTGTATTGCTGGGACTGCTCTCCGTCTGAACAAATACTGCTCATATTTTCTCCTCTTGTGCCCACAAATGGTTCAGGGGCTCCTCTGCGGACTGGAATAAATCCAAAATTCACTCTTGTCTGCTGCAGAAGTCCAAAAATGATTTTTTTATTTTATTGAATTAGAAAGTGACACAGTGTATTGTGTACAGAAAATATGATTTGTACAAAATAAAAATTCATTTAATTTACTTTTTTGCAAAAATGTCCTTGTCTTAGACAGTTAGTTATTTAGTTAATGCGTATTGATGTTTCATGATTCATATAAAGCATGGCTTGAAGGCAGATTCTTGTTTCAGAAATAGATGTTACATACACTTGGAGGTAGCAACAAATAGAAATCTTACCCACAGCAAACTGATGATTATGGTAAGTATTCTTGGGGGGCCTTGTCAGACGCATGGAGGGGGTACTCAGGGCTTTTGTCTAGTTCTGCTTCTATAACTAACCTGCATACTTTCAGTGACCTTAAGGTGTTTGTAAAGTATAACTTAACTGTTCTTAAAAACGCTCCCTATCTATCCTGCATATCCTGTATAAAAAAATTATCTTTAATGCGATCAGATCACGTGACCCAGCAACTCCAGAGCCCCTATATAAGTTGGCACTCAAAAACAGCTGTGAATTCCCTGAGCCATGAAGTCACCCATAGGCTCTCATAGTCCATTGGTTCTCAGTGTTCCTTCCTCTCCCCTGCAGTTGTCACTTACTGACAGAGGGGACCTGGAGCTGCTGGATCACAGAGACTGGACTTGTCCCCGAAACATTGCACTGTGATGTGGTCACTTTCTTTCATGACAGGTTTACTTCAAAGTAGAACTGAAAACAAAACTTTTTTTATAACGCTTTGTGTGTTTTATGGACACAGAGCTGGCTCAGGAGCGAGCATGGGCGAGTGGCCCCATAGCAAGAGGCTTGCTATGGGGGCACTCAGAAGGGGGAGGGGCAAGGAACATCAGCAGGGGACCCAAAAAGAGGATCAGGGCTTCTCTGTGCAAAACCATTGCACAGAGCAGGTAAGTATAACATGTTTGTTATTTAAAAAAACAAATTACCTTTATAATCGTTTCAGAGCCCAACTTTACATTTTTGGGGGTTTTTTTTATGTGAAACCCAGAAAGTATAACGATAAAAAAGCAGCTTTGTTTGCAATACTCCACTTTACTCAAGAGCTGTTCCTGGCAGTACCCTGTCTCTGCCACTAGGTGTCAACAGCTTTCTAGGTTGAGTGACATCCAACCTACATCCTGTGAGTGCAAGGTGTCATAAGCACGCCTCCTAGAGGTGCATCCTCATGCTTGCCTGGGATCACAGTACTCCACTCACATGCAATCATGTGACTCAGCAACTCCAGCACCCCTATATAAGTAGGCACTCAATAACAGTGAATTCCCAGAGCCGTGAAGCCACCCATAGTCTCTCATAGCCCATTTATTCTCAGTGTTCCCTCCCCTGCAGTGTGCAGTAGGAACTTGCTGACACAGCAGAGCTGGAGCTGCTGGATCCCAATGACTGGACTCGGCCCCGAAACATTGCAGTTTTCCACTGTGATGTCATCACTTTAGAATAAAGTCTTTGGATATTATTTATAGAAACTTTGTGTGCTGGCAAATATGTACATTAACTCATTTTCTTACTTTTTTCCCACTATACTTTATTTTTTATCACATGAGGACAAAAAAAACCCCTATGTGGTGATTTTCTTGGTGACAGGTTCTCTTTAATGAGACATCAGGGGACTGAAAGACCCGTTTTCTCACCTGGCAGATTGTGTTTCATTAGCTTCTTCCCTGACTACACCATCTGGGAAAAGTGATACCGGGACCCATAAGTGACATTTTGCACATTGCTTCTGGATCATTAGCAGGCAGGGGAGATCAGTGAACAGATGTTCTCTGTTCTCTCCCCCTTCTACCTGGTGGCATCCACAATGCTAGTCCTGGATCTACCAATGGGAATGTGGAGCCCGGGAAACATGGTGGGGGAAACCACAGGTGGGTGGATTGGCACTTACACGGGTGTGTGTAAACAATTGGGTGGCTGCACAGATCACTTACATCTGACAGCCGATAGTCAGCTTGTCAGATTTAATATATAGAAAGGGGCAGCACTAAAAGTGACAATAATGAGAGATCAATAAAATTAATATATGATAATATAATGATATAAATAGTTCCAATAAATAGGATAAGATAAATAAAAGTGACTCTTGTGCTCTGGTAACTCTGGATCCGGTATAGGTGCAATAATGGTGATAGTAATGCGCACTCACCGGACGCACATGTTAAATGCGCCTTATATAATTATTCCAGATGTCATCAGCACGGGGAGTGGTCAAGAACTTATGAGGTCTTCCCTCTAGAGGTTGGTAGGTCATCAGACAGGATCCTTTTAAGAAATTACAGATGATCCTCGTCCTACAGGATTCCCCTTTAAGGTGCCTGGTAGTGCTCCCTGGATATGTAGGCATCCACTGCAGATATGAAGATTCCTCCTGGAGTGGTGTATTTAAAAATTCAGAGGGCTCCCCCAGAGGATAAGGACAAGGATACTCCCATAGTGTAGTAATTGTGAACAAAAATGTATTTGAAGTTTTAAAAGAATCGATGCATCAATGTAAAATCAATGTAAAATACAATGTAAAGATAGTTGCTCCGGCGGCGTGACGTCACGGCGTGACGTCACAGTGTGATGTGGCTCCTCCTGACGCATATCGTGTACAAACACGTCCTCAGAGGGGGGTGGCCAAACTTTACACACTATGAGAGAGCCTGACTGCCTGCCCTTTCAACATGAATGTAGAACAAGATAGGCCATACTACAGCTTCTATGAATGAAACAGAATCTATGAATGGAGAACAGATGGATAATTGATAGCTCTGCCCCCTCAATTCAGAGATCCGGTTTTATTCATAGAAGCTGTAATATGGCTTCTCTGAATGGAGGAGCTGGGCAGGCAGAGTTGGGCTTTCTTGACATCCCTTAGGTTGTATTAACCCCTGGCACAGCTGAAGATTATGGCAGGTAGAGGAGGCAGGACAGAGGAGCATTGCCACTAACAGAAGTGGAATCAGCACAAGTAACACATTCTACTGACTGTAAGGTATGTCCCTTTTGCTGATTTTTTTCTTTGTGATTTGACTGTACTTAGGCTTTAAATGACATTGAATAAATATATAATAAATCTGTCACATCACCTTGCATGTTGCAAACAGAAAAAAAAGTACGTCTGGCTTTGTTTGTTCGTTGTAACTATTTTTTTTTTTCATTATTATTACATAATAGAGAAACACCTCATTAGCCAACCAGATTTAGTACAAAAACATTTTATTGAAATAAAACTTCTTAACGAAAAGCAGAAACACTGGCAATTATACAAGCATGACCTCACAGTGACTGGAATCAATACACATCTACCAGGACTTGTTATTTCTCCTCAGTAGTGTTCCACCCGGTGAACCCTGCCGAAGGGTTTGGAACTAGTTTGGGAATATCATCCTGTCCTATTCTCTACATTCATGTTGATGCACAATGAGTATAAAAACTTACTTGCTTTGTGATAGGTTGACTCCAATCTACCATGAAGTGAGTTACATTCTGCGACTGGCAACATAGTCGCCAAATAATCACAGGTTTTGGTGCTATGCCTCTAAAAATGTTTGACTTTAATTTCAAATGTTGATAAAGTCTAAAATTGAAAAATTCTAGACAGGCTCTTTATTGTAGACGAGACATGAAATAAGTCTACATGCCTGCTCATAGTCTTCTGTAGAATGCACACGCACAGCTTTGAATGCCTTGAATGTAACTGGTTTGGGAAACAGTTCAGCCACTGGATTTATTTCCACTTTAACCTCCTCGGCGGTATGATTCTTTCCGATTTTTTGTGCTGAAAGCGGTACCATTTTTTTGTATGGAAATATGTAGTTTTTTATTGTAGGCTGTAATTTTTAGGAATAACTCACTGAAATCTATCCGGACAAGAGTCTATTAAACATTCCGGATATGATAAAATTTGAAACACGAAATCATAAATTATAATTTAATAAATAATCATAAAAAATAATAATATAATAATTAGAGATGAGCGAAGTATTCAAAAATTCGATTCGACTGATTCGGCGAATTCGTGGACAATATTCGATTCGAGTCGAATATATTCGCTGTGAATTTAACTTAAAAAAGGGTGTTTCTAGGCTTCAGAGAGACTTAATATTAGTGCAGAACACTGTACCTTTAATTTAAATGCCCTTGGAGTCTGCTGGGGAAGAGAAATAATACTGTCAGTCAGTATGACATGCAGATGAGTGCCGTCGATCTTAGAATCACCGCACACTTCACTCATTTGGCCAGTCACGGGGCCAAAACCAGTGTTTGGAGCCACAGTGTGGCGGTGGAGGCAGCAGCAATGGGAGGCCATACAGCAACCTATGACAAAATGGAAACCAGCAGGAGTGTGAGGAGACCTCAAAGTGGCACATGGCAGAGTGGGAGCAATGGGAGGCGGTACAGGGACCCATGTCACACTGTGGACCCAGCAGCAGCATGACGAGGCGGTACGGGGGCCCATGGCAGATTTGGGGCCTGGCAGCACCTATGGGAGGCCTGTAATCTGCCAGCAACCTATGACAAAATGGAAAACAGCAGGAGTGTGAGGAGACCTCAAAGTGGCACATGGCAGAGTGGGAGCAATGGGAGGTGGTACAGGGACCCATGTCACACTGTGGACCAGGCGGTACGGGGGCCCATGGCAGATTACAGGCCTGGCAGCAGCAATGGGAGGCCCGTAATCTGCCAGCACCCTATGTCAAAAAATTCAACACACCAGCAGTGTGTGAGGAGACCTGAAAGTGGCACATGGCAGAGTGTGGCGATGGAGACAGCAGCAATGGGAGGCCGTACAGGGACCCATGAGAGACTCTGGACCTGGCAGCAGCATGAGGAGGCGGTATAGGGGCCCATGGCAGATTAGGGGCCTGGCAGCAGCTATAGGAGGCCCGTAATCTGCCAGCACCCTATGTCAAAAAATTCAACACACCAGCAGTGTGAGGAGACCTGAAACTGGCACATGGCATGAGACACTGTGGACCTGGCAGCAGCATGAGGAGGCGGTATAGGGGCCCATGGCAGATCAGGGGCCTGGCAGCAGCTATGGGAGGCCCGTAATCTGCCAGCACCCTATGTCAAAAAATTCAACACACCAGCAGTGTGAGGAGACCTGAAAGTGGCACATGGCAGAGTGTGGCGATGGAGACAGCAGCAATGGGAGGCCGTACAGGGACCCATGAGAGACTCTGGACCTGGCAGCATCATGAGGAGGCGGTATATAGGGGCCCATGGCAGATTAGGGGCCTGGCAGCAGCTATGGGAGGCCCGTAATCTGCCAGCACCCTATGTCAAAAAATTCAACACACCAGCAGTGTGAGGAGACCTGAAAGTGGCACATGGCAGAGTGTGGCGATGGAGAGAGCAGCAATGGGAGGCCGTACAGGCACCCATGACAGACTCTGGACTTGGCAGCAGCATGAGGAGGCAGTATAGGGGCCCATGGCAGATTAGGGGCCTGGCAGCAGCTATGGGAGGCCCGTAATCTGCCAGCACCCTATGTCAAAAATTCAACACACCAGCAGTGTGAGGAGACCTGAAAGTGGCACATGGCAGAGTGTGGCGATGGAGACAGCAGCAATGGGAGGCCGTACAGGGACCCATGAGAGACTCTGGACCTGGCAGCAGCATGAGGAGGCGGTATATAGGGGCCTATGGCAGATTAGGGGCCTGGCAGCAGCTATAGGAGGCCCGTAATCTGCCAGCACCCTATGTCAAAAAATTCAACACACCAGCAGTGTGAGGAGACCTGAAAGTGGCACATGGCATAAGAGACTGTGGACCTGGCAGCAGCATGAGGAGGCGGTATAGGGGCCCATGGCAGATTAGGGGCCTGGCAGCAGCTATGGGAGGCCCGTAATCTGCCAGCACCCTATGACAAAAAATGGAACACACCAGCAGTGTGTGAGGAGACCTGAAAGTGGCACATGTTTGAGGCATGATTCATGGCGGATTTAGTCAGTTGTGTCAGGAACTGGTGGTTTGAAATCCAGACTAATCCACGCCTGATTCATTTTCACAAACGTGAGTCTCTCCACACTTTGGGTGGACAGTCGTGTCCTCCGCGGAGTTACAATACCTCCTGCCGCACTAAACACGCGCTCCGATGCCACGCTACTGGCCGGGCATGACAGCCTTTCAAGGGCAAATTCAGCTAGTTGGGGCCAAAGGTCAAGTTTCGTTGCCCAGTAGTCAAGGGGATTGTCTACCTCGGTTGGCAGGGTGCTGTCCAAGTAGGCCCAAGCCTGTTGTTTGTTTCCAGGTCCACCTGATGCTACTGCTGCTGCTGCTGCGGCTGGTTAGTAGTTTCCTCACTGCGCTGGTGAAGAAAGCTACTCATCATCGACTGCAGACTGAGGCAGCCGCTGCTGGTGGAGCTGCCACTGCTCCTACCACCCCACCCCTCCCCTGCTGTCATGGCAGCGGAACGCAAGCGCACAGGGCCCACAGTGTCTGAGGATGGACGTTGGCGCACAAAGGCAGAGACCAACTGACTACATAGGTGGTTTTTATAGTACGTTATTTTGGCCTCCCTCTCAGCAGGTGTGAAAAAGGCCACCATTTTTGAACAGTAGCGAGGGTCCAACAAGGTGGACAGCCAAAAGTCATCCCTCTGTCTGATGGTTATTATTCGGCTGTCGCTACGCAAGCAACCGAGCATGCTATGGGCCATTTGTGCCAAGGAATGCGAGGGACTCCCTGCCTCCATCTCCACAGCATACTGCCACGGTGCGTCTGGGTCCTCTGTCTCCTCTTCCTCCTCCTCTACCAGATGCTCCTGCTCCTCCACTCCTGTCCGGTGAGTGGAAAAACCACCCATTTCACTCAATAATTCCTGAGCACAAATGTCCTCCTCTACCTCCTCCTCTTCTTCCTGTCCTGCCCCCACAGGGGTCATGTGGCGTTGAGATCTGTGCGCCACGTCTACCGCACCCTGACCAGCCATTGTTAACAGCATTTGTTCAAGGACGTGCAACAGAGGAATGACGTCGTTCATCCCATAGTCCTGCCGACTCACGAATAGCGTGGCCTCCTCAAAGGGCCTGAGCAAGCGGCAGGTGTCACGCATGAGCTGCCAATGGCTGACATCGAAGTTACACAGGGGAGTACCTTTATCCGCTTGTAACATCAGGAAATCGGTGATGGCCTTTCGCTGCTCGTAAAGGCGGTCTAACATGTGTAGGGTTGAATTCCACCTTGTTGCAACGTCGCAGATCAGGCGATGATGTGGAATTCCGTTCTACCGCTGCAGCTCAATGAGGGTGTGCTTTGCGGTGTAGGAATGGCTGAAATGCATGCAAAGTTTACGTGACATTTTAAGGATGTCTTGCAGTGGGATGGTGGATTTTAGGAACCGCTTGACAACCAGATTGAACACGTGAGCCATGCATGGCGCATGGCACAACCTTCCTTGACGCAGAGCAGACACCATGTTCTTTCCGTTGTCGGTCAACATGGTTCCGATTTTCAGTTTGCGCGGAGACAGCCATCTGTCGATTTCTCTGTTCATTACACTGAGAAGTTCCTCCCCTGTGTGACCAAGTTCGCCAAGGCATACCAGGTGCAGAACAGCGTGACACCGTTGCGCCCTGCACATGTGATATGCCGGTCAGGTAATGGTACTTGGCACGGGGGTGGCGGCTGAGGACACGGCGGAAGAAGAGGTGGTAGAGGCGGACATCTTTTGTGGACCAAGGACGTGCAAACGTGGAGGCAAGAGCGGCGTGACCTGTCCAAGTTGCTGGTGCGGCTGTGATGGCACCACGTTCACCCAGTGGGCCGTAAATGACATGTACTGTCCCTGACCGTAGTTACAGCTCCACACGTCGGCGCTGCTGTGCACTTTGGCAGAGACCGACATGCTCAAAGACTGGCCCACCATGTCTTCTACATGTGAATGCAGGGCTGGCACTGCCTTTTTGGCGAAGAAATGACGGCTTGGCACTCTCCACCGCGGCGCGGCACAAGCCATCATTTCTCGGAAAGGTGCTGAGTCCACCACTTGGAAAGGGAGGGACTGCAGCACCAGCAACTTGGACAGGAGGACGTTCAGCTTTTGCACCGTCGGGTGCGTGCTCGCAAACTGTTGTCTCTTGGAAACGGATTCCAAGAAAGACTGCTGACGGAATCCGTGAAGAGGAGTAGCAGGAGAAGGAGCATCTGAACGAGCGGAAGATGCCAACGAGCGACAACTCCCCTCAGCAGAGGTGTTGGAGCCTTGACTGGCTGATGGAGGGCGATTGACGTCGGGTGACGGAGCAAGTAACAGAGCGGGTGATGGAGCGGGGGCTGGGGCGGGCAGAACCGCCGTATCTTTATCACGGTTTTCCCAGGCCACCAAATGGCGACGCTGCATATGCTGCCGCAACGCTGTAGTCCCAACATGGGCCCCCTGGCCACGCTTGACTTTCTGGCCACATAGTCGACATACGGCTACGTTTACTTCCTCGGGCGGCTTGACGAAAAATTGCCACACCGCCGAGTAGGAAACTTTGCCCCCGATACTCCTCACTGGCTGACTGCTGCTTCCTCCGTGCACACCGGCACCACTACTGGCCGTGGTGGTAGGCTGCAGTGGAGCTGGTGCTCTACTCCGTGGCCGTTTGGCTCCACTGACACTGCTGCGACCCTGCTGCTGTCTCCTGGGCAACCCACCGACTGTTTCGCTCGCTGCCAAGCTGCCACCCTCTTCTCCTGATGATGCGGAAGAAATTGCCTGATGACGACGAGGCTGCCAAGTGCGATCAACCTCCTCATCATCAAGTAGGGTCTCCGCCTCACTACTAGCCCCCTCGGCTGCGTCTGGGTCAGGAGACAGACCTGTCTCTAGACCGGCTACCGAGCCACTCTCCTCGCCACTACTTCTTCGCCTGGCTGCTGAAAAGGCGGATGTCTCCCCCCGTTCCTGACCGCCCTCTGTTAGCTCTTCCTCACTGTACAGTGGGGCTGAGCCCACAGCATGCGATACTTCGCTTGGTGAGGGAACACCAAAGGACAGGGGCAGGTAGAGGACACGTGATTTCAGTGGGCTTGCTCCCGGGCCATGCCAACTAACGGTTGTGTCTGACGTACCCACCGACCGTTGGCTGTAGGTGTCAGAGGTGACCTGGGAAGAGGAAGACGACCGAGCCAACCAATCGATGACGGCAGGGTTGTTGGTGGAGACACGACTGCTGGATGACACCGGGAGCACTGGCCTCTGGCTGCGAATAGTGCTGCCTCGACCCCTTCCTCTGCTGCCATGTCTGCTCGCTCCTAAAACATTGCCTCCTCTGCCACTCCTCTGCATGTTGTCTGACATACTCTTTAATTCAACGATTCTGTGTCCCTGAGTAACAATTCTGTGTCCCTGAGTAACAATTCTGTGTCTGTCCCTGAGTAACAATTCTGTGGCCCTAAGTAACGGTTCTGTGGCCCTCAGTAACAATTCTGTGTCCCTCAGTAACAATTCTGTGTCTGTCCCTGAGTAACAATTCTGTGGCCCTAAGTAACGGTTCTGTGGCCCTCAGTAACAATTCTGTGTCCCTGATTAACGTTTATGTGGCCCTAAGTAACGGTTCTGTGGCCCTCAGTAACAATTCTGTGTCCCTGAGTAACAATTCTGTGTCTGTCCGAGTAACAATTCTGTGGCCCTAAGTAACAGTTCTGTGGCCCTCAGTAACAATTCTGTGTCCCTGAGTAACAATTCTGTGGCCCTAAGTAACGGTTCTGTGGCCCTCAGTAACAATTCTGTGTCCCTGAGTAACAATTCTGTGGCCCTAAGTAACGGTTCTGTGGCCCTCAGTAACAATTCTGTGTCCCTGAGTAACAATTCTGTGTCTGTCCGAGTAACAATTCTGTGGCCCTAAGTAACAGTTCTGTGGCCCTCAGTAACAATTCTGTGTCCCTGAGTAACAATTCTGTGGCCCTAAGTAACGGTTCTGTGGCCCTCAGTAACAATTCTGTGGCCCTCAGTAACAATTCTGTGTCTGTCCCTGAGTAACAATTATGTGGCCCTAAGTAACGGTTCTGTGGCCCTCAGTAACAATTCTGTGTCCCTCAGTAACAATTCTGTCTGTCCCTGATTAACGTTTACGTGGCCCTAAGTAACGGTTCTGTGGCCCTCAGTAACAATTCTGTGTCCCTGATTAACGTTTCTGTGGCCCTAAGTAACGGTTCTGTGGCCCTCAGTAACAATTCTGTGTCCCTGATTAACGTTTCTGTGGCCCTAAGTAACGGTTCTGTGGCCCTCAGTAACAATTCTGTGTCCCTCAAGAAACAATTCTGTGTCTGTCCGTGAGTAACAATTCTGTGGCCCTAAGTAACGGTTCTGTGGCCCTCAGTAACAATTCTGTGTCCCTGATTAACGTTTATGTGGCCCTAAGTAACGGTTCTGTGGCCCTCAGTAACAATTCTGTGTCCCTGAGTAACAATTCTGTGTCTGTCCGAGTAACAATTCTGTGGCCCTAAGTAACAGTTCTGTGGCCCTCAGTAACAATTCTGTGTCCCTGAGTAACAGTTCTGTGGCCCTAAGTAACGGTTCTGTGGCCCTCAGTAACAATTCTGTGTCTGTCCCTGATTAACGTTTACGTGGCCCTAAGTAACGGTTCTTTGGCCCTCAGTAACAATTCTGTGTCCCTGATTAACGTTTCTGTGGCCCTAAGTAACGGTTCTGTGGCCTTCAGTAACAATTCTGTGTCCCTCAAGAAACAATTCTGTGTCTGTCCCTGAGTAACAATTCTGTGGCCCTAAGTAACGGTTCTGTGGCCCTCAGTAACAATTCTGTGTCCCTGATTAACTTTTATGTGGCCCTAAGTAACGGTTCTGTGGCCCTCAGTAACAATTCTGTGTCCCTGATTAACGTTTCTGTGGCCCTAAGTAACGGTTCTGTGGCCCTCAGTAACAATTCTGTGTCCCTGAGTAACAATTCTGTGTCTGTCCCTGAGTAACAATTCTGTGGCCCTAAGTAACGGTTCTGTGGCCCTCAGTAACAATTCTGTGTCCCTCAGTAACAATTCTGTGTCTGTCCCTGAGTAACAATTCTGTGGCCCTAAGTAACGGTTCTGTGGCCCTCAGTAACAATTCTGTGTCCCTGATTAACGTTTATGTGGCCCTAAGTAACGGTTCTGTGGCCCTCAGTAACAATTCTGTGTCCCTGAGTAACAATTCTGTGTCTGTCCGAGTAACAATTCTGTGGCCCTAAGTAACAGTTCTGTGGCCCTCAGTAACAATTCTGTGTCCCTGAGTAACAATTCTGTGGCCCTAAGTAACGGTTCTGTGGCCCTCAGTAACAATTCTGTGTCCCTGAGTAACAATTCTGTGGCCCTAAGTAACGGTTCTGTGGCCCTCAGTAACAATTCTGTGTCCCTGAGTAACAATTCTGTGTCTGTCCGAGTAACAATTCTGTGGCCCTAAGTAACAGTTCTGTGGCCCTCAGTAACAATTCTGTGTCCCTGAGTAACAATTCTGTGGCCCTAAGTAACGGTTCTGTGGCCCTCAGTAACAATTCTGTGGCCCTCAGTAACAATTCTGTGTCTGTCCCTGAGTAACAATTATGTGGCCCTAAGTAACGGTTCTGTGGCCCTCAGTAACAATTCTGTGTCCCTCAGTAACAATTCTGTCTGTCCCTGATTAACGTTTACGTGGCCCTAAGTAACGGTTCTGTGGCCCTCAGTAACAATTCTGTGTCCCTGATTAACGTTTCTGTGGCCCTAAGTAACGGTTCTGTGGCCCTCAGTAACAATTCTGTGTCCCTGATTAACGTTTCTGTGGCCCTAAGTAACGGTTCTGTGGCCCTCAGTAACAATTCTGTGTCCCTCAAGAAACAATTCTGTGTCTGTCCGTGAGTAACAATTCTGTGGCCCTAAGTAACGGTTCTGTGGCCCTCAGTAACAATTCTGTGTCCCTGATTAACGTTTATGTGGCCCTAAGTAACGGTTCTGTGGCCCTCAGTAACAATTCTGTGTCCCTGAGTAACAATTCTGTGTCTGTCCGAGTAACAATTCTGTGGCCCTAAGTAACAGTTCTGTGGCCCTCAGTAACAATTCTGTGTCCCTGAGTAACAGTTCTGTGGCCCTAAGTAACGGTTCTGTGGCCCTCAGTAACAATTCTGTGTCTGTCCCTGATTAACGTTTACGTGGCCCTAAGTAACGGTTCTGTGGCCCTCAGTAACAATTCTGTGTCCCTGATTAACGTTTCTGTGGCCCTAAGTAACGGTTCTGTGGCCTTCAGTAACAATTCTGTGTCCCTCAAGAAACAATTCTGTGTCTGTCCCTGAGTAACAATTCTGTGGCCCTAAGTAACGGTTCTGTGGCCCTCAGTAACAATTCTGTGTCCCTGATTAACTTTTATGTGGCCCTAAGTAACGGTTCTGTGGCCCTCAGTAACAATTCTGTGTCCCTGATTAACGTTTCTGTGGCCCTAAGTAACGGTTCTGTGGCCCTCAGTAACAATTCTGTGTCCCTGAGTAACAATTCTGTGTCTGTCCCTGAGTAACAATTCTGTGGCCCTAAGTAACGGTTCTGTGGCCCTCAGTAACAATTCTGTGTCCCTGAGTAACAATTCTGTGGCCCTAAGTAACGGTTCTGTGGCCCTCAGTAACAATTCTGTGACCCTCAGTAACAATTCTGTGGCCCTCAGTAACAATTCTGTGTCCCTCAGTAACAATTCTGTGTCTGTCCCTGATTAACGTTTACGTGGCCCTAAGTAACGGTTCTGTGGCCCTCAGTAACAATTCTGTGTCCCTGATTAACGTTTCTGTGGCCCTAAGTAACGGTTCTGTGGCCCTCAGTAACAATTCTGTGTCCCTGATTAACGTTTCTGTGGCCCTAAGTAACGGTTCTGTGGCCCTCAGTAACAATTCTGTGTCCCTCAAGAAACAATTCTGTGTCTGTCCGTGAGTAACAATTCTGTCGCCCTAAGTAACGGTTCTGTGGCCCTCAGTAACAATTCTGTGTCCCTGATTAACGTTTATGTGGCCCTAAGTAACGGTTCTGTGGCCCTCAGTAACAATTCTGTGTCCCTGAGTAACAATTCTGTGTCTGTCCGAGTAACAATTCTGTGGCCCTAACTAACAGTTCTGTGGCCCTCAGTAACAATTCTGTGTCCCTGAGTAACAATTCTGTGGCCCTAAGTAACGGTTCTGTGGCCCTCAGTAACAATTCTGTGTCCCTGAGTAACAATTCTGTGGCCCTAAGTAACGGTTCTGTGGCCCTCAGTAACAATTCTGTGTCCCTGAGTAACAATTCTGTGTCTGTCCCTGATTAACGTTTACGTGGCCCTAAGTAACGGTTCTGTGGCCCTCAGTAACAATTCTGTGTCCCTGATTAACGTTTCTGTGGCCCTAAGTAACGGTTCTGTGGCCCTCAGTAACAATTCTGTGTCCCTCAAGAAACAATTCTGTGTCTGTCCCTGAGTAACAATTCTGTGGCCCTAAGTAACGGTTCTGTGTCCCTCAGTAACAATTCTGTGTCTGTCCCTGAGTAACAATTATGTGGCCCTAAGTAACGGTTATGTGGCCCTCAGTAACAATTCTGTGTCCCTGAGTAACGTTTCTGTGGCCCTAAGTAACGGTTCTGTGGCCCTCAGTAACAATTCTGTGTCCCTGAGTAACAATTCTGTGTCTGTCCGAGTAACAATTCTGTGGCCCTAAGTAACAGTTCTGTGGCCCTCAGTAACAATTCTGTGTCCCTGAGTAACAATTCTGTGGCCCTAAGTAACGATTCTGTGGCCCTCAGTAAAAATTCTGTGTCCCTGAGTAACAATTCTGTGGCCCTAAGTAACGGTTGTGGCCCTCAGTAACAATTCTGTGTCCCTCAGTAACAATTCTGTGTCTGTCCCTGAGTAACAATTATGTGGCCCTAAGTAACGGTTATGTGGCCCTCAGTAACAATTCTGTGTCCCTGAATAACGTTTCTGTGGCCCTAAGTAACAATTCTGTGGCCCTCAGTAACAATTCTGTGTCTGTCCCTGAGTAACAATTCTGTGGCCCTAACTAACATTTCTGTGGCCCTAAGTAACAGTTCTGTGGCCCTCAGTAACAATTCTGTGTCCCTGAGTAACGTTTCTGTGGCCCTAAGTAACAATTCTGTGGCCCTCAGTAACAATTCTGTGTCTGTCCCTGAGTAACAATTCTGTGTCTGTGCGAGTAACAATTCTGTGGCCCTAAGTAACAGTTCTGTGGCCCTCAGTAACAATTCTGTGTCTGTCCCTGAGTAACAATTCTGTGGCCCTAACTAACGTTTCTGTGGCCCTAAGTAACAATTCTCTGGCACTCAGTAACAATTCTGTCTGTCCCTGAGTAACAATTCTGTGGCCCTAACTAACGTTTCTGTGGCCCTAAGTAACAGTTCTGTGGCCCTCAGTAACAATTCTGTGTCCCTGAGTAACTTTTCTGTGGCCCTAAGTAACAATTCTGTGGCCCTCAGTAACAATTCTGTGTCTGTCCCTGAGTAACAATTCTGTGGCCCTAACTAACGTTTCTGTGGCCCTAAGTAACAGTTCTGTGGCCCTCAGTAACAATTCTGTGTCTGTCCCTGAGTAACAATTCTGTGGCCCTAACTAACGTTTCTGTGGCCCTAAGTAACAGTTCTGTGGCCCTCAGTAACAATTCTGTGTCTGTCCCTGAGTAACAATTCTGTGGCCCTAACTAACGTTTCTTTGGCCCTAAGTAACAATTCTGTGGCACTCAGTAACAATTCTGTCTGTCCCTGAGTAACAATTCTGTGGCCCTAACTAACGTTTCTGTGGCCCTAAGTAACAGTTCTGTGGCCCTCAGTAACAATTCTGTGTCTGTCCCTGAGTAACAATTCTGTGGCCCTAACTAACGTTTCTGTGGCCCTAAGTAACAATTCTCTGGCCCTCAGTAACAATTCTGTGTCTGTCCCTGAGTAACAATTCTGTTGCCCTAACTAACGTTTCTGTGGCCCTAAGTAACAATTCTGTGGCACTCAGTAACAATTCTGTCTGTCCCTGAGTAACAATTCTGTGGCCCTAATAACGTTTCTGTGGCCCTAAGTAACAGTTCTGTGGCCCTCAGTAACAATTCTGTGTCTGTCCCTGAGTAACAATTCTGTGGCCCTAACTAACGTTTCTGTGGCCCTAAGTAACAATTCTCTGGCACTCAGTAACAATTCTGTCTGTCCCTGAGTAACAATTCTGTGGCCCTAACTAACGTTTCTGTGGCCCTAAGTAACAGTTCTGTGGCCCTCAGTAACAATTCTGTGTCTGTCCCTGAGTAACAATTCTGTGGCCCTAACTAACGTTTCTGTGGCCCTAAGTAACAATTCTCTGGCACTCAGTAACAATTCTGTCTGTCCCTGAGTAACAATTCTGTGGCCCTAATAACGTTTCTGTGGCCCTAAGTAACAGTTCTGTGGCCCTCAGTAACAATTCTGTGTCTGTCCCTGAGTAACAATTCTGTGGCCCTAACTAACGTTTCTGTGGCCCTAAGTAACAATTCTCTGGCACTCAGTAACAATTCTGTCTGTCCCTGAGTAACAATTCTGTGGCCCTAACTAGCGTTTCTTTGGCCCTAAGTAACGATTCTGTGGCCCTCATTAACAATTCTGTGTCCCTAAGTAACGTTTCTCTGTCCCCAAGTAACGTTTCTGTGGCGCTAACTCTGTCCCTAATACAGATCGGTCTGCCTCTCTTGAATGACTGGAGGCAAATGAAGAATTCTAAAATGGCCGCTATTTATAGCTCGACCATTACACAGTGCTGGCTGGCTGGCTGCTGATTGGCTAATGCGATCACATGTCATTAAGGAATGCATTATAGGTCAGCGCGCCTTGTCTGCGCGCCTTCCCAGACATCCCCGCTCCGTCGCCGCACATGTCCGCCGCCATTTTAGGAAAAATTTCGATTCGCGCGTCCGAAGTAGGCTATTTTTCGACTCGAATTCCACTTCGCCTACTTCGATTCGCTCATCTCTAATAATAATAATAAATTTAATTCAATAATATAATCAAACCAAAAACACTGAAATTTGAAATACAGAGGCAAATTCGCACATCGCTGAGCAAAGTCGCAAAATCTTTTTCATGTCTGATGACGAATTTCCCCACGAATCATTATCACTCAATTCTGCAAGTGGTTCTGATTTACTATCGCTGTTCTCTAGCTGTTCTAAAACCGCTTTTGACGTAAAGGGACGCTTTTTGGACGCCATGGACTTTTCTCAGTTTCCAGGCAGAAAGAACATTCAAAATGCAGGCAGGGCACAGGACAAAGCACTCGGGACAAAATGTATCTGAAATGCATTGAAATAGCAATGACAGCAAAAATGAACGGCGCCCGTACGTCCCAACGTCACAGGGACCGGAACACAGAAGCCAGATGCCGGCATCGACCGGAGGAGATGGCCGGGGACGCTACAGGGGACACATCACGGGGAGCGAAGGACAAGGTAAGTGCTGCAGGGACCCCCAGAGCAGCGCCGCATGGCAAGCCCGAGTGTAGCTCGGGGTTACCGCTTTTGGTATAGAAATTTTACCCCGAGCTACACTCGGGAACACCGCAAAGGAGGTTAAAGCGTAACTAAACCTATTGATTTAATGGTTTCAGAAAACAGTTAAGTTCCCGCCATGCTGGGAATGCGAACTGTCACATTTGCTTTTGCTCTCAACCTCAAGAGAAGCCAAGATGGCAGTTTCCTTGGCTGAAAAGGATAGGAGGGTTTAGTTCCACCTTAAGCTGGCCAGTCCCATGAGCTGACTGAGAGAAATCTATCCACGCTTAACGAAATGGATGACGAATCTGCACTGCCAGCTATTGTATTCTGACAGCCTACACCTGTGGTGTCAGAATGCTTGAAAAGTGGCTGCTTCTGATTGGATGCAACAGCTATTTGACCAGAATCCATCCAGCTCCTTTGATTTTCAGAATGAAGGATATTGGGTGAGAGGGTTCCAACAGGGCCACCTATGGCTCCAATTTTGGCTGGTTCATAAGCAACCAGACAGAATTTGCTCCGTGTATGACCAGCTTTAGCATAGGTGGGCAGCGCAGTGGCTAAGTGGTTAGCATTTCTGCCTAGCAGCACTAGGGTCATTGGTTCGAGTTCCAGCCACAGCACTACCTGCCTGGAGTTTGCATGTTCTCCATGTGCCTGAGTGGGTTTAGGTTCATATTCCCCCTCCCCCGAATATTCTGGTTTCCTTCACACTTCAAAGTCATGTTAGTAGGTTATTTGGATCCTATTTAAATTGTCCCTAGAATGTGAGTTAGGGACCTTAGATTAAAAGCTCCTCGAGGGCAAGGACAAATGTGAATGTACAATATGGATGTAATGCGCTGCAGAAAATTTACGGCACTATATAAGTACCTGTAATAAACCCAGGCAGTTGCATAGTTAGCAATGGCCTTGCTTAGGTGTATTAATAAGAAGAAAGACAATATCCTATGAGAGAAATACTTATACAGATAGATGTATAGCTAATGTTCATATTTTAGTAATGTATGTTTTTTTTAGGTACTGTATGTCCCACTGTACACCGCCATGTTGTCACACCATTTGGTTCGGTCTTAGCTTCCTCCCACACCCCCCCCCCCACACCATATTATTTATTTATTGATGTTTTCAGACAGCCAGGGAAGTGTGGGACAGCCCCTTGTGTGCCTACATGCTGGGTAAATGCTGGATTACTGTGGATTCTTTTTTTAGCACATGGTGGGTTATACTGCCTGTGAATATTCAGTCAGTGCTAACATATTAGAGATAATATATAAACAGCGCAAAGCAAAAAACCTCCTCACCAAATATATAACATCAATCAACAAAAACAATATATCAATCAATATAAATATTGTTAAAAAATATATAATAAATAATTTATAATTTATAAAGTGTCCAAAAAGATATTAAATGTGTACAAAAAGAAAATAAAAAATAAAAATTAAAAGCCCTTCTTCCCAAAAAATCAACTGCACTCACCAGATATTGGTGAGTTTTGCGCCTTTTAGAATTTAAGGGATCCTAAACCCCCTCTATATCCTCCAGGGCTCCTTATCCGCCTTATAAGGGTTGGTGTTCTTCTTCCACTCACTCCTAATATGAACTCCACAGCGGTGCAAGAGAGAAAAATACCATAGTGTGATATTGCTACTAACATGCGCAATATTAAAAATAATACCAGGCCACTCACATGTTCAAAGATGATTAAAAGCATTGATTTATTGCCTCCATTGGCTAACACAGAATCCACATTTCCACACTCCAATCCAGAGACCTCACAGCCTGTTGGTTTGCAGAGGATAACAGAACACAGCTCCAGCAACAAAGAAGATGGCCACTTGGAACCAACCGCTCAGCGTGCGTTCCACTCACTAGAAGTGACGCAAAACATATGGACAGCAGACTGGAAGTGCATCTACGATTTTGCCCCTCCCACAGGGCGTTCTCAAGTGACAACATATTCTACATACATTGAACACAAATCCATCCCACACCTTTATCTTTCATGCCTTTAAAGAGGGTGCATGGCCAAAGGTGTTATATTGTAAATTCAACCAAGAAAACAACAACAACAAAATGGCTAACACATCAACTTGGTGATGGGCTGACTATTTTTTTTTTTACTTTAATAAATTCTTCATACAGACAGGACCTAAGAAGGTATGTCACATTAGAAACCCCTCTTTGAATCTCATATGTTTTTATTTTAAATATCATATAAAGGTGCAATGGATCTTTGTTTTGTAATGCTGCTCCTTCTCGTCTAATTTTACAATTTCTAACAGCTTGAGAAATCACCAAATCTTTTAGACTGCTTTTCAGAGGGAATAAATTATATATTTTTTACAGGGCTATTTATTTTCTATGTTGCAGCCTATAATTATTAGTATATAAATTACATCTTTCTTGCAAAGCCAACTTCAAATTTGCATGCATGTAAAAAAATTACTTTTTGGTACATCTTAGACGCCGCACTGACAAGCGAGTAGAATCCTTCATGATAGAGTCGCCAAGTTAATATGAATGCATGCGTTCCCCGTTAGAGAGAGCAAAGGCTTCTGGGCAGCAATCCATTTAGTCTTTTTCAAAGGAAAAAAAACTCAGGGCACATTTATTTGCTAGGAAAATACTGCCAGAATTCCACTGTGATTAAAAAGGATCTGTAAAAAATAAACTAGACAAGTATAAAGGAATGGAGATAAGTCTAGTAATATAGGAATTTGTGATTTCATTTACTGAGCATTTTTCAAGGAGATGCACTGCCGCCAAGGAGTCTGTGTTGTCAGTGAGGATTATTGGAATGCAAATGTTTTCGAGGCTAAGGAGTTTTTGCCTGATATTCAGCAGCACTGAAAACTATTCAAACATGGCTTCCAGCAGTTGAGTAACCACTTGAAGCCCAAGCATTTTCTTGCATGTTTTGTTTACAAGTCTAAAGTATTTTTTGCTAGAAAATTACTTATAACCCCCAAACATGATATATGTTTTTAGCAAAGACCCTAGAGCAGAGTTTCTCAACCAGGGTTCCTCCAAAGGTGGCTAGGGGTTCCTTGAGCAGTGAGCAATTTCTGTCTCTCAGATAAGTTTCCAGTGACACCACTGACCTTTGTGGGTATCTGTAAGAGGGCAATTCTTCCCAATGACTACAAATATAAGGAGCATTCTTCCTATTGACCTTCACACTAATCTATCATGGGTTGTAGCTATAGTAATTTTTAGCAGGAGTTTTCTGAGACCTGAAAGTTATTTCAAGGGTTCCTCCATGTTGAAAAGGTTGATAAAGGCTGCCCTAGAGACTGAAATGGCAATCGTTGCAATTTTTTATGTCACAGGATATTTCCACAGCGGTATTTCAAACACAATTTGTTTTGAAAAAAATAGACTTTAGTAAATTTAAAAAAAAACATAATATATACCCCAATTTTTTTGTAAAATGAAAGAGGATGTTACGAGGAGTAAATTGATACCTAACATGTCACCCTTTAAAATTGAGCACGCTTGTGGAATGGTGACAAACTTCAGTACTTAAAACCTCCATAGGCGACGCTTTAACATTTTTTACAGTTACCAGTGTAGGGTTACAGAGGATGTCTAGCACTAGAATTATTATTACTATCACTCTAACATTTGTGGCGGTACCTCATATGTGTGCTGCGGACACCGCTTACATATACGTGCACCATATACATATGCTTTCACTTCTGCACTTGAGCATGGAGGGATGGGGGTGCTTTAAAAAAAATGTATTATTTTTTTTTATTTTTACATTGTCCCTTTTTTTAATCACTTTTATTCTTATTACAAGGAATGTAAACATGCCTTGTAATAGAAATATGCATTACAGGTCCTCTTTAAGGAGAGATCTGGGGTAAAAAAGACCCCAAATCTCTTTTACTTTTAAAAGTAAAGGATCCCCCCCAAAAATTTTTTTTTCAGCTTTTGCTTTAAAAAGTTTTTTTTTATAATACATCATAGGACACAAAGCAGCTCTAATATTCCTCATTGACAGGGATGTCCTAAGGCAATACCCATGATGGGAAGGAGACACAGTAACTCACAAGAAGCCAAAACTAACTGTACACCAGCCTGTAACCATAAGCAGCACTGTCAGCGACTCTCACATCTACCTGGTAAAATGTTCAGAAGCGTGAACTGAAGACAAAGTTGTGTCTTTTCACACCTAAGCCTCCAGAGATTGATGATGGGTAGTCCAGAAGGCATCTACACTCAATTGTTAGCTAAAAAGGTAGAGTCTTTCCTTTACAAAATAGGCTTGAGAGATGAGCTGACAAATAGATTGGGAAATAGTGAACTTGGAAGCTTCTGTGACCCTTCTGGAAATACAAAGAGAGTGTCTGACCCTCTGACTTTAGTTCTTCTTAAGGCCCCTTTTACACGAGGGGTCTGATCAGTTTTTTAGGTGGACCTGATTGGATGGTCCCTTCACCCTTATGGACCAGCGAGTGTAAATGTCTGTTTACACCCACCTTCAGCCAATCCAGTCAGCTGAAAAAAAAATGGAAGGGGATCCATTCCCCTCAATCTAGGCACATCAGATCAGAGGGTAATTGTCAGAAAGCAAAGTCCGATTACTCCTGCCAGTCCATAGAGCAGAGTGGGCTCTGTCCGTGTTCACTCTGCATAAAGTGGACAAGGACCTGTCATACGCCTGCTCTGCTCCAATCTGCGCCCTATGTGAAAGGAACCTTAAAGTGATATTTTAGTTATGTTCGGAGCTGGGTAAGTTGGGCCAACCCTTGCCATCTTAAATTTTATAGAAATTCTCTCTATGAGCTCTTGCTACCATAATTATTCGCCCTCTGGGTGTCAGCTAGGGTGGTCTGTATGCAAGTACATTCTGCTGAGGAACGCCCACTCCTCCAGACTAACATCCACCTATCAAGGCATTGTGATATTTGCATAACTCCTTCCCAGACCCATTCACTGTTTGCATCAGGGCTGGGAGCTTTTTAGAGGAGTAGTACGGAGGCAGGGTGCTGCGATGTTTTCAGGAAGCTGTACAGTACCCTCCCACCAGCCATTATCTGCCTGCATTGTATAAAGAAGCACAAAGACCCAGTAAAGACATAAGGTATGTGCAAAATATCAAAATATTTACACCACCACACAAAAATCCTATTATAATTATTCATCATATGTGCAACATACAGTATCTACTTAGGGTCTGCCTTCTGATTTACTGTGGCAGAGCAGCCCTGGTGCACTGGATCATGCACATGTATTCAATCTGGTAAATCCGGGTAGGGGACACGGGTGCCCAACGCCCTGACTGTGCTTTCATTCGCTATAGCCAAGCTGATCAATGATTTATGGCTGGGGCCTGCTGATTGGCTGATTGAATTACAGAATAAGGCCGTGTGTTGGCAAACAACACAGGGCTCTCTACAGAGTGCAGCAATGAGGCTGTTTTTTTGCAAAGCAGGGAGATAGAACAGTCACATTGCTTAGTAAAAGAAGCACACATTACACATGTTAGGCACACAGTTAACCCATTGATTGTCCCTAGATGGTAACCCCTTCCCAACTAGTGTCATTAATACAGTGACAGCGTATAATATTAGCACTGATCATTGTATTAGTGTCACTGGGGAGTCATTTAGTCAGGTCCCACCCAGTGTCAGTGTCAGATTGCCCGCCGCAATATCACAGTCCCACTATAAGTCGCTATTACTAGTATAAAAATAAATAAATACAAATTCCAGTATATATACCAAAAAACATTGTGGCAGCACCCAAATATTGCAGAGTTCTCTTTTAAACTTTAACATTTCAAACTGCCTCTGTTCACAAGGTCACCAGCTCATTTCCCCCCTCCCTTATTTCCTGTGAAGTAATGTGTTCCAGCCTGTAGCTGGTATCCTTATCTGTAGCTGGTATTCAAGGCTATATTTTGCACAGTTTAGAAAGCTTTTTGAATGTACAGAAAGTGAGAGGAAAAATATGCATTGTGACCTAATTGTTAATATGTATATCCGTGAGATGTTTTTCAAGCCACTTTGCTTTGCAGACATGAGTCTAGCTAAGTCTCAACCAGCGCTGGTAAATAAAAGGTTTGTTTTCCTCAAGTACATGTCTGGAGTTTACCTGGTATTCCCAAAGTTGCCGCTACAACATAACCCATCACTCAGGGGATGAACGCATAGTGCTACATCCCGAACTACAACGCTGAATCCAAAAAGGAGTAACCTCCAAAAATAGGGACTTTTAAGGCGCTGTGCTAAAAAACAAAACATGAATTGGATATAAAATTACATTTATTAAAGTTCATGGTGGACCATCTACTGTATTCCACCAATTAATAAGTAGATTTATAAAACATAATCAACAAATCACATAGTAAAATTTGACTATTCCATATCCAGCTGTTAACGCCAACACTTTTCGCAGGCCACCTCTGCTTCTTCAAAGGCTTTGTGGGGGTCGTCTACAAAGACATGTACATAACTTAACAGTAATGGATATATGTATGTACAGGGGCGGACTGACAACTCATGGGGCCCCCGGGCAATAGGAAATCATGGGGCCCCTGTGTTCTTGCCCACACTCAAACCACACCCAAAAAAGCCTATGAAAGGTACCAAGGGTATCTCATCGGGCCCCCTACTGACCCCGGGCCCTCGGGCAGTGCCCGAGTGCCTAAATGGTCAGTCCGCCCCTGTGTATGTATACATGAGGATATTACAACCATTAATACACATTTCATAAATATTTTGTTGAAACTCTTATCACAATGTTCACTTAAATAACAAGATTGCTATTGGTTCAAAGAGATAATATACACCGATGTCTGCTGCCAGGGATAGATGTCACATCACATGCCCTTACCTCCACCCCAGTGGTATATATACCATCATTTTTATACGCTATAACTTTCATGCAAACCAATTAATATACACTTATTGGGATTTCTTTTTTACCAAAGACACATAGCAATATACTTTAATAAAGGAATGCGCTAAAACCACAAACTATTCCTAATTTAGTGTAGAAACATTAGTGCAAAAGATATATATATCTATTCTCAATTAATATAAAAAAATATCAAAATTATGTGCAAAACAATTTTTTAGTGCATAAGTAATTTAAATAATTAAATTTGTGAATATAAAAATAGTCCAATTTTGAATTTCTTCAAATGTCCAAACAAATCCTTTTCAAATTCAAGTGCTCTCAAAGAAATTGTGCCAAAATCCACCACCAAAGTAAAGTTGGGTAACTCACCAGAGCTCCATGCTGATCAATCTCTAGATCAGCAAAAAATGCTTTTGCTCTGGGAGCAGATGCAATAAATCAACTTCTCAGGTGTGATGATCAATAGCTACACAATCATCCATAAGGTAGGTATCCACCACTCAATATAACGGTTCCAGGAGCATTATATCGCTCTATCTTTTTATATCTCTCCACCGAGGTCATGTTTGGGAATGAAAGAAAAAATCATGGTGCAGCCAGTTTTTTTATAAAAGTATCCAACAATTTAATAAAGATTTACACTCACAAAAAGGGTCTTCACCGACACCAGTATAACAGCATAAAACAGCAAATGGTATAACAGTCTCCTGCTCCCTGCACACTCACTACAGCGCTCGTGACTCAATCTTCTCCACAGACATCCAGCATCCAGCAAGCCAAGCCCTACTAGTTTCGTCATGAATGACGTCTTCAAGGGGCGGATAGCAATATACATTTTGGCTTAATTTTATGAAGAAATTAGATTTTTTAAATTCTTTATTGGATATGTTTTATAGAAGAATGTAAAAAATATTTTTTTTCTAAATTTTTGGTCTTTTTTTTATTTATATAATAAAAAATAAAATACTCAATTCGTGATCAAATGCCACCAAAATAAAGCTCAATAAAAAATAATAAACAGAAAGAATGTATTTAAAATTTAATTTGCAAGTAACTAGGGGGAGAAAGGAATCAGGGAAGACCAAATATAAGCAGATTAAACTTCAGCTTCACTAGCTGTCTCCCACTTCTCCCACTTTATCTGAAAAGGGCAGAACAGAGGATTATTGCCGTTCTAGCTGTTTTATTCACATTTGTAAACACACCAGCATCATCCGGCATAATGGCAAATAAAGACTGACAGTTCCATAGACTATAATTGCCTGACTCTGTAGATGTATCCCCTCCTGGGATAGGTGGTTGTAGGAAGGAGAGGGTGTACTGAACGCTCTTTATGACTTCCTCCCACCATGTAATGGAAGTTTATATTGTAACCGATATCGTTTTTTTGCTGATGATTCATTTAAAAAAAAATCAAAAGATGAACCCCAAGAACCATAAGCCAAGCAATGTACGTGAGTACTGTGTATGTGATTTAACACATTCCCATAGTTTATGGCTATTCTGCCAATACATTTGCAACTTGGGAACTAATTATTGCAATTATAAATGTGATTATTTCACTGTCGTTGACAATATTCACACAAGCAAACCTTCATTTTTATTACACAGAATTTATTTTATTTATAGCGTTACACTAACAAAAAAAAATCTAATTTTTTACTAGGAAAAAGTGTTGAAGGGTTAGAAACTCTTTCTGGTTTTAAGGATGAACTCCATGCACAAAAACTTTCATATAAATATATTCCTCAATAGTCACAAAGAATCAAAATCAAGTTTGTGTGCACCGAATGACTTTACAAGTCCAGATATTACCTTGTAAAAGCACAGTAAGGTTTAACCACTTGCCTACTGGGCACTTCTACCCCCTTCCTGCCCAGGTCAAATTTCAGCTTTCAGCACTGTTGCACTTTGAATGACAATTGCACGGTCATGCAACACTGTACCCACATGAAAGTTTTATCATTTTTTTCACACAAATAGAGATTTCTTTTGCTGATATTTATTCGCCACGGGGGGTTTTATTTTTTGCACTATAAATGAAAAAAGAGCAAACAATTTGAGAAAATAAAAAGTTTTCCTTTGTCTCTATTATAACATTTTGCAAACAGGTAATTTTTCTCCTTCACTGATGTGCATTGATGAGGCTGCACTGATAGTCAGCACCGATGGGCACTGATAGGCAGCACTGATGGGCACTGATAAGGTGACACTGATAGGTAGCACTGATGAGAAGACGCTGATGAGGCGGCATTGGTGGGCATTAATGAGGAGGTACTGATGATGCACTGATATGCAGCACTGATGGGCACTGATATGCAACAATGATGGGCACTGATAGGAGGCACTGATGGGCACTGATAGGTGGCACTGATGAGTGGCACTGACTGATAGCACCGACTGGAGGCAGTCACAGACGGTACTGATGGGCGGCACTGCTGGGCACTGACGGGCGGCACTGCTGGGTAGCACTGATGGACAACACTGCTGAGCAGCACTGATGGATGACACTGCTGGGCACTGCCAAGCGGCACTGTCAGGGGCGGACTGACAACTCATGGGGCCCCCGGGCAACAGGGGATCATGGGACCCCTGTGTCCTTGCCCAAACTCAAAAAAGCCTGTGAAAAAGGTTCCAGGGGCATCTCATGGGGCACCATACTGACCCCGGGCCCTCGGGCAGTGCCTAAGTTTCCAAATGGTCAGTCCGCCCCTGGGCACTGCTGAGCAGCACTGATGGGCGACACTGATGGGCGACACTGCTGGGCACTGATAGGCGACACTGCTGGGCACTGATGGGTGGCATTGCTGGGCACTGATGGGCGGTACTCATAATCAGGGCACTGATAATCAGTGCCCTGATTATCAGTGCAGATCTCCCCTGTCACATCTGCTGTGACAGCCGATAATCGGTAACTGTATTTACATTGTGATCTGCTGTGTCATTGGACACAGCTGATCACATGGTAAAAGGCTGCTGTAATTGACCTTTTACCGTATTACATGATCAGCTGTGTCTGTAGGACACAGCAATCACTGACGGCTCTAGGTGCGCGCCACTGGGGGCTCACAGGGGGTGGGTTCTGGGAGGATGTCCATGGATACCCTCCCAGAACTAGACAACTGCTCTGTAGCCGACTTTCGGCTATAGCATGGTTGGGAAGTGGTTAAACCATAGTTCCAGCTGTTTTTGTGTTTATTAAAAGTCAGCAGCTACAAAAACTGTATCTGCTGACTTTTAACAAACACACACCTGTCCCAGGGTCCAGCGATGTGCTCATCCGCACCGTCCCTTCTCTCCTTCTTCTCTCCCTGGCCCCGACATCTCAAGTGTGGGCACCAGACTGTGACAGCTTGCTGCTTCACAGCTGGGTGCCCACTGCGCATGTGCGAGTCTCGCTGCGCATCCTGATTGGTCCAGCAGTCTTCTAGAACCTGTGAAAGTTCTCAGGAGACTGTGGGAATTAGGAGGGGGCCAAACTTTTTGGCCCACTTTGCTGAGACGGAAGTGTGAAAAACAGGTACTCGCTCCACCCCCAAAAGGTGCCAAAATATGGCAGTGGAGGGGGGGGGGAGGCAAACAAGCGGAGCTTCCACTTTTGGGTGGAACTCCGCTTTAAGTAAGAATTCATATGACTCTAGTATTTAGACAATGTGTGCTTTTCTAGGAGTTCAGCTTTAAGATAGAACAATAGGCAAAACTTTTTTTTCATTTTGGATAGAGTAAGGGGGTTATAACCTCTGTCGGTGTTTGTTTTGTCCTGTGTCCCGTACAGGAGATTTCCCTTCATTTCCTGTCCTATAGCTATCTAAGTTAGGGAATCCCTGGTTGTCACCAGAACTAGTGTTCCCATTGAAAGATCTTCCCTCTATTACTGTTCTGTTTTCATATATAATAATGAAGTGTTCAGAAGGAGGCCTGTGACACTACTGCCATTTGCTCCCAGTGAATTCTCCAACTGAAAATAGGGGCAATGCACACCAGAGATTGGGAAAACGGGAATTTTACTCATGGTATGCCAGTGGTATAGGAAACGAAAGGAAATCTCTCAAATGGTGGTCATACACATTTTACTTTTTTTTTTAATCTAATTGCTGTGCAATAACATCAAAATGATCGAATCTGCAAACAGCTGAATAGCTGTAACTTCCCTTCTGATCAATTTAGACTCCATTTTAATCAGATTTCATCAAACTGAGTCGATCAGTCAGCGTGGAATATTATTGATCATTTTGCATCAATCAGCAGCACTGTAGAGATGCAGAGATGTAGAGATATGAGTGACAAAAATGTGTTTTGTTTCGGATGCATTCGTTAAGTAAATAATAAAATTTTATCATATTTGTTATGTTAGTATGATTTGTTTCCATAAATCGTTTCATATATTTGGATTAATTTCATATACTCGTTGTTCCGAATCGTATTTTCTAAAGATATTTAGGAAGATTGCCTATATTCGTTTTAATGTGTTAATTTGTTATTTCAGGAGATTACTTATGCACTCTAAGCCATCCCTGCTAGTTCAACCCACAAAGAGAAATGGAATGATCTGATTGGATGATATAGACAGGAGTAGTGAAAGTAACAAATGAACAAAATGAATTTCGTATTCATTCATTGTGTTATGATTTGGAGATTCTGATGGATCCACTTCCATCCAACCCAACCACAATAAGTAGGTATCATCTTATTTCACGTTATACCCCACTGTATTTATTGCAATATTTTCCATTTCATGTGTAGTGCATTTTTATAATAATGAAAAATGTTAATGCAAAAAGATTTGGGTGATTATCCAAGAGACAAAGACTACTGCGCCACTCTCATCCAAATTAAACAAAAGGATCTGAATCAATTTGGATCATTTGTTATGTCTTTACCAGGGGCGGACTAACAACTCATGGGGCCCCCGGGCAATAGGGGATCATGGGGCCCCTGTGTCCTTGCCCAAACTCAAAAAAGCTTATGAAAAAGGTACCAGTGGCATCTCATGGGGCCCCCTACTGACCCCGGGGCCTCGGGCAGTGCCGAGTTTCCAAATGATCAATCCGCCCCTGGTCTTTACGTTATTTTGATGCTTCGAACATCAACAAAAGGCCTAAACTATCACATTCTGTCATCCAAATGAAACAAATGAATACAAATGAATTTGTTCTTCTTATAATTTATTTTTTAAATTCATTACTATTTGGAGATTCTGATACATCAGAAATTCCAAATAATTGAAATTTTGTCCAAATTTCCATTCATAACAAAACAAATCGCACGTGTCTACTGAGATGCTTTGTTCATGAATCCAATCGTATTTTTATTGATCAGATTATGAGATTACATGGTAAAAACAGAGATGTGATTGTTATTATTATTATTCTTATTATATATTGTTAACTTGCGGTTGTTAGTTACAATCGTATCTGCCAACGTTTGACCGTGTGTCCATGTGTGGAACATCCCTCAAATGGGTTGTTGACTATAAATCTCTTATTCCTATCAGGAAAAAAAAAGATTATTTATCGAAGTGTGTATGGCCACCAAAACAGGCTTGCTTTGTAAAATAAATTTTTAATACATGGTTATAAGGTCTATGTAATGCCAAAACTTTTTTTTCATTTTGGATAGAGTAGGGAAGGGTCATAACCCCTATCAGGTGTCCTGTTGGAGAGATTTTCCTTCACTGTCTGTCTTGTAGAAACAACAGGAAGTGAGAAATTATCTCTCAAAATGAACGCAATTCCTATCTGAGAGTTATTGTGTGTCTCCATTGGACCATTTTCCCTCACCTCTACCTCTGGTTACAACTCAATTTTTTAAAATTCTCCTTTACTTTCTCTCTGGTCACCAGGACTAACAGAGGGGTGAATCTCCCCGGTGTGGACACAGACAGTAATAAAAATTTGACCAAGGGTCTAACACTTCCCCGCTCTAAACATAAAAAAAAAAAATTGCCTTTACACTCACTTCAAGGATTCCCAGAATGCCATGTGTTAGCTAAAGACATAGCAATAATTTTCTGACTTTTGTCTCACTTCGATACTTTTGACCCAGCCGTCCAGTAAGAGAGAAGTAACAAGTCATTTATGTGTGTGTAAATTTCAGCTTTAGCTACTGAGTTCCGTTAAGCTGGCCATACATGGGTTGAAATTTGGCCGGTTCAGCAAGGACTGGCTGACTTTTGATCCATGTATGGGCAGGCTGGTTATACAGAAGTCCATCTACTGTTTCTACTTTTTCTGCACGGTCTGCCGAAGCAATCAGCTGGCCATGCACTAGATTTTGGAATGAACATTTGTAAGAATATTTGTGTGAACGTTTATACGACATTTCCTAGTATATTCAGTGACTTGACACGTCATTTTAAAGTACTACAAAATTTTGTTTGCTTTTAACATTCTGTTTCAGAAGGAATGGACTTTCCAAAATGAAACCACATACATTGTTAGAAAATTGTAGGTTTGAAAAATATTTTCCATCCTTCTTCAAATTTTATTGTCACTGCAGTGAAAAATGAATGTCAATTTCACCCCACTAAGAATTAGAAAATCAAATGAATGTTCTTGAAATAAAAAGTATTGTAAGAAAATCTATCAGTGCGCAGCCAACTTTACTCGACAGTAAAAAGATAATAGCATTAGTATTTTAACTTTCTGAAAAAGAAAATAAACTTTACAAATAGAAATGAGCTTTTTCCTAAAATGCTGAACAAAGTGGATGAAATGCTGTCACAGATAGCGATGTGATAAACACGACTGTGAGCGGAGATATGTGATGGTTGAAGGAAACGTGAAGAGATCAGGAAACAGATGCAGCAAGTAAAACCAGAATCCTGAATTTTATTAGAAAGCAAATTTACTCATGAACTAATTAAAATGGAATGGCAGCTAAATTATTTTGTGCAAAACATCCCCGGTGGGGACACAGATAGTTACAATCTGACAGAAGTCCTAACTATTCTCTCAGTCTAAAAAAATGGACTTTTATTGCTGTTTCCCATGACTCTCTTTTTACGTAAAGTTTAACTCCAGGCAAACAGCTAAATGCACATATAACATACATACAGGGCAGTTGTATTACCTTCCAAAGGATTTGTATGTGTCAAACCAGTCCTGAGATTTACACAGCTCTGCCATACAACATAGGAAATGGACAGCTCACCTTTCCCTGCAGATTTACTTGCAGGTCTCCTTCACGCCTAGCCTGTGACTGGACAGTGAAAGGAGAAGCAGCATGCTGATGAGTTCTTCTTTTAGGTTAACACTGTTTTTATATGGCAAACCTAGAGGTGAATGTCCCACTCATTAATAACATGAACATTGTTGTTTAAGAACTGGATAATTGAAGTTTGGATTACACACATGGCTGGCCAGTGGGTCATGGAAATGTTGAGCTATCATATCTTTCTATGTCCCCTGCGAAGGCTTCCTGTGAGCCCTGGCAGGGTGGTTTATCACAGTGACAGATAAGCTCCTATGTTAGTTTATTAAAACACAACTCTGGTGAATTTTTATTTTCCCATGCATGGGACTGTACCCGCACTGCATGAGTTAAGTGCTCATTTTGTCTAGGGGCTGAAGGATAAGCTGTACTCGCCCTGTTCTCCGATCCTCCAGAAAACCGTGCTCCCCCACATCTAGTGGAGGACTGTTCCTGGAGTCCTCACGTCCAGAGTCAGTCTATGGGCATGATGGCGTCAGGAGTAACCCATTCACAAGATTGCTAGCATGCGGGAGGGCAGGAGCGACAAGGACCGGTCTTGAGCTTGGAGGATCGGCGGATTAGATAAGTGTATCATTACTTTCAGAGCCCCTAGACAAAAATGAGCATTTAATCCATGCAGTGCAGGTTCAGCCCCACTGCATGGGAAATAATTTTTTCCACAGAATTCTTCTTTAATTTTTGAAGTTGATACTATGATATGCTATTTTGCTGGTTACATTTGTCACTAATATATATTGATATCACTCCCTTCCTGTTTTGTACTGCAGCATACCATTGTAGCAATGACCCCAAAGGGGCAGCTGGAGATGAATCAGGTTCTCTTACCTGTTTAGAGGCTGTTTCTGGTTTACAAGCAAACTCAGGCTCCAGTCTGGAAGTCTTTTTAGAAATTTAATTCAGGTTTCAGCCAAAACTTCAGGGAGGAGAGTTTAGGGTGCAGGGTACCTAAAGAGCATGAAGACAACTTGGATGACAGCTTGGTAGCAGCCTTAAAAATATACTGATGGAGAGACAGCCAGGTAACCTGTGACTGTGACAGTCCTTCAGTAACATTTCATGGTGCCTGCTCCTCGATGGGTAGTTAAATACTTGGAGCTGTAGGTGAAAGGTCCTACTGACAATCTTCAGATGCAGCTTCTGCCCAGCTTCCCTGCAACACTTTTCAGTGGAGTTTTCCCTCTCCAGCCCAACTTCCAACTTTTCCTCAGGCCCCCAGCACTTGGCACCTGCTAGGGCCTAGTAGTAGTTTCTCTGGAACACACATGTCCCCTCCCAGGAGAAAGCCCCAGGGTAGAGAGAGATTCTGATTAGCTCCCCCCACATATTTATCTTCTACTTCTGGGTCAGCCTCCTAGAGATTGGCTAAAATACTAATAAACAGCAGGGTGTAGCGCTAAAATATCCAGATATAATAATATAATAAAATGGGTGAGACCCAAAATATCAAAATCCAATGAATAAGTATAAGCAACTTAAAAATGGCATAAGAAATATATCATTATTGCATGTAAACACCTCAGATAAAACCAGCTAAGAGATGAATAGACATGATATGATATTGGCACATCAATAAATAAAGTAATGAACAGTGATCTAACATCTATACAGTGACTGATAATGTGCAAAGTACAAAATCAAAGTCCAATATTAAGGTACGTGGGAGATCATGACGATCTTCAGAATCCAGTAAGCTGATCCAAATAGGTTGGTGATAAATCTCAAAGTGTAAAGATTGCGCACTCACCAGATACGCAATCAATCTGCGCATTTAGAGATATCGATCTCAGAGAACTGGAAATCCCTTTAAGGTCTAGTCAGGCCTGGTATCCCTCACTGGGTTGTCCGATGCCACGATATTCCGGAGATGTTGCATATCCCTCACTCACAGAGCTAAAATACTAACCTCAGCATACAAAGCCATCCCCAACACTGCTCCCAGCTACATCACCAACCTAATCTCGAGATATTACCCATAGTCCGCTTCCCTCCTCCCAAGAAATCTTGCTCTCTAGCTCCCTTGTTACCTCCTCCCATGCTTGCTTGCAGGACTTCTGCAGAACTTCTGCCATCCTCTGGAACTCCCCACCCTAGTATGTCCGGTCAGCCCTGTCTGTCTTCAGGCGAAAACTGTACTTGGGCCACCTCCATCAGATCATCCCCTGAAGCCCTCCTATTCCTTCTGTATTGAAATGTTTTGAAATTGTACTGTCCCCCTCTTTATTGCACTGTACAAACTGTTGGTGCTATATAAATCCTGTATAATAAATATAATATTAATAATAGAGTCAGATAAACATTCTTAACTCCAGTGGCTGGCCTTCCCACATGGGGTTTACGGAGAACATTAAGAGCCCTAAAGACTACATTGAGATCAGCTGACTACAGCTCAGCCATAACACTAAATTTAGCCAGCCCAGTGTAGGGGCGCTACACAGTATGATAGTTATTGAAGATAGAGAGAAGGTAACCCCATGCTGTTATCAGAATCAGGCTGAAGTTGGGGAGATGACAATGCTGTATTCCATAAAGTGATACTTATTACAACATTTTTTAAATAAAAAAGAGGTTTCATCTACCTGCTCTTTGCAACAATGTTGCAGAACAGTCTTCCTCCTTCGAGTGTCTCCTATAGCAAGACAGGTGCTAAAGAGACTCCAAAAATTCTTGCTCTCATTGGGTCCAGAGCCGGGCTGTGTGTGTCCATAGACACACGCATTGCTAGGTAAACCATGCCCCCTTCCTTCTCACAGGAGTTTGACTGAATAGGCGCCTATGGGTCTGCTACACTCAGTGTTTCCTGTGAAAGCAGGAAGTGGGGGGAGAACCCACATAGAAGAAAAATATATTTGAAATATAATCATATAAGTGGTGAAGCGCTCAACTTATAATTACCTAGTGAATACACAAATCATATAAATACAAATAATTATAAATAATTATAAACTAGTGCAATATCTTCATACACATAACGAATATATATCCCTGGTGATATAGTGAAAACTTATATCTTTTAAACTGTGCAGAAAGTGAAAAAATACAATAATTAAATAAATAGTGATGCCACACTGTGAAATTAATGGCAAAAGTGTTCAAAATAATGTCACTCCATGCTGCAAATAGTGCTTTTCGTGTAAATCTTGACGTGACTCCCCTCAATAGCAGAAATGCCCCCTCACCTTCCACATTCGACCCTTGCGGGTCACAGAGCCTTTTTATATATATCTTTCTGTTTGATGTTCTCCACTGCCTCCACCGACCTTAATCCACCTCCAGGCAGTAAGTACCTCTCCAATTACTCCCCTCATGCACCGAACTTTGCCAGGTAAACCTCTCCTCCACTGCCACCTCCGACCAAGTTCCTCCTCTGGGCAGTAAATATCATCCAATACCCCTCACACAATGGACTCAGGCTCAGAGTGATTCCTATAGATGCAGTGGCCCCTGGTGACCCCTCACTGAGCAGATGCAGTGGCCCCTGGTGCTCTCTTACTGAGCAGATGCAGCTGGATTTCCCAGCCTGTGGCCAGCCCAAGGGGTCTACAGTGTTCCTCAGCCTCCTGCAGGAATTTCACACTTAGGAGAGGGCTCTCCTAAGTGTGAAATTCCTGCAGGAGGCTGAGGAACACTGTAGACCCCTTGGGCTGGCCACAGGCTGGGAAATCCAGCTGCATCTGCTCAGTAAGAGAGCACCAGGGGCCACTGCATCTGCTCAGTGAGGGGTCACCAGGGGCCACTGCATCTATAGGAATCACTCTGAGCCTGAGTCCATTGTGTGAGGGGTATTGGATGATATTTACTGCCCAGAGGAGGAACTTGGTCGGAGGTGGCAGTGGAGGAGAGGTTTACCTGGCAAAGTTCGGTGCATGAGGGGAGTAATTGGAGAGGTACTTACTGCCTGGAGGTGGATTAAGGTCGGTGGAGGCAGTGGAGAACATCAAACAGAAAGATATATATAAAAAGGCTCTGTGACCCGCAAGGGTCGAATGTGGAAGGTGAGGGGGCATTTCTGCTATTGAGGGGAGTCACGTCAAGATTTACACGAAAAGCACTATTTGCAGCATGGAGTGACATTATTTTGAACACTTTTGCCATTAATTTCACAGTGTGGCATCACTATTTATTTAATTATTGTATTTTTTCACTTTCTGCACAGTTTAAAAGATATAAGTTTTCACTATATCACCAGGGATATATATTCGTTATGTGTATGAAGATATTGCACTAGTTTATAATTATTTATAATTATTTGTATTTATATGATTTGTGTATTCACTAGGTAATTATAAGTTGAGCGCTTCACCACTTATATGATTTGATTTCACACATCTTGCGGTATAAAGAACAGGTGATAGCAGCTTACTCACTAGGTTCTGTGGAGCGCAGGGGGATTTTTGTATTTTATATTTGAAATATATTTTAAAAATATTCTTCCCAAATATATTGACGTATATTTGAAATACTACAAATTTGACCATATTCAATATATTTAAAAAAAAATAAAAATAAAATAAATATATATATATATATATATATATATATATATACTGCAGCACTGCACTGTGGGAACTGTAGTCCAGAGGAGAGAGACTCCACTGAAAGTAATCAAAAGCTCCTCTTTCTAATGAGAGTGCACATCTCTTTCCGATCTGCACCACCACTGCTGCATATTGGCGGCCTGAACAGAATCCAGTGATATTCCAGATCACTGAGTCCAGGTGCATCAACAGCCAGAGTCACCTAGGAGCAGATCAAAGAGTAGATTAATCGCTGTGTGTGACCAGATGGTGAGCACCAATATCTCTGGGGCTTGGGAGTTGCTGCTGTGGGGATTTACTATCTCCTGCTAGAGAGATCAAGCCCTTTAGGAAATGACCATACAGCCATCTAGTACCCTTATTGCTGCCTGCAGGCCTGACTGGGACAAAATTCCATGTGCGCCAATGGTAAACCTGGACCCCAATGCTAGCCAGCTGAAGAGTTAGAGCTAAAGACTGCCCCTTTACAGTGCCTACACAGAGACCTTCATCTATTGCTTATGCTAAGAGCTACCTCTCAGGGGACATTGCTCCATATCGTAGCCATTCTTCTAGAGTGCTTTCTAGACTAGTTGTAGCATTATTATTCACATTGCAGTTGATGCTTATATGCACTGCTTATTGCTGATCTTGCTGAATTATGTGTTGATGTCAGTCTAGTAGTACAGAACTCTATTCAAAGTCACTTTAACCTAGAGATCACATTGTTTAGCAGACTGACTCCTTCCTCTGTGAATTTATTTATGTTCAAACCACCATTTACTCAAACTCTAATAATGTACCAATACAGTGAGTTAATTTACCACTAAATGGTCTTGTGTCTTTTTCCTGGTACCAACTCACAAGTTGTATCTATACTCGTGTTCCTATAAATGCTTGCAATACCTTACACTCAACCAGACGTGCTAGAGGGGCTGAGGTTGTTTTGGGACTCAAGGCACAGAACAAAGAACCTAAATTACCAAGCGGTTCCTACAGGGGTAGCGCTACACATATACTCCATCTCTTTAGCTCACTGTTTGCCTGGAGTTCAGCTTTAAGGGCAATTCCTTATAAAGCATATAAATATCCTGCTTTAATAAACTGAGCACAGCACATTGAACTAATTATCCTGTTTTGGTGTCACAGCCCTATCATCAAAACTTCTCATGAGAGAAACATGGGTGTTGCCATTGCAAAATGTTAGTTGTTATGCTGAGCGTCTAACCTTAGTGCTTTGTGAATCCCTGATGTTGGGCAAATATAGCAAAATTGCCTTAAAGTTGAACTTGGGGCACAAACACTTAACTGAAATATTGTATATTCCTTAATAGTCACAATGGATAGAAATCCACTCTGTATGCATGTTTGCAACCCTAGATATTACCTTGTAAAAACAACAGTGACACAATGGCTGTGCTGTACATAGACTATGCAGAGCAGAGAGCAGAGATGTGGGAGGGGCCCAATAGATGCACCCACTACAAAAAATATATAAGGGGTGGAGACAAGACCAGTCTCACACTGGATTACTGCACAGATCAGATCAGAAAGAGCACACCAAGATTCAAGGAAGAATACACAGGACTCTTGTATTTAGACAGCTTTAAGCTGGAGGGATCCCATAAAGTAATAGATGTTCAGAAGCTCAGGAAATGAGTGATTCAGCTTCTGAGCCCTGGGCTGGACCCTACCTATCAGGGAAAGCCAAAAGCTCCACCCTAAGGTCCCATGAGACTCTCCATGGCCACTAAATCCAGTCACCATTTATAACGGGACTTGGTCCTTAAATAGATAGACTTACTACTACTAATTTTAATTAATGAAGATCAAATTCTTTACAAAACTCTACGTATGCTATTAATACTCTTGGTATAAGCACTGTGCTCTGTTCCCGTTCAGGTCATTTATTGCAGACAGGTTTGGTTATTGCTCTTGTCACTGATATGGAGGGAAGATGTTTGAGACCCTAAGGAAAAACAGGACTTCAATCAGATGTGGAACATGGCTGATCACGGAGAATTAGCATGGATTTCATCTCACAAATACTTCTGTTCACTCTTTAAATGTAAAAAGTTTACAGATTACAAAGGCAACTTTCAGTTCCACCAATGAGCCGTTGCATCATCACAATCAGATTCAACTTGACGTAAATGTTGACGTGGATTGATAACATCATCACACTTAGTCTATAATTTCAATAATAACAAGAATATTGTTTTGTTTTACATTACTTGTGTTTGCTAGTTCTACTATAGGCATCCAGCTTACAGTGAAGGTAATTAGAATTCTCTATAAAAATACAAATAATATATGTCTAGATTGCAATCTCATGGTATTGATCACACAATTATTTCCCTTTCCTTTTCCACCCCTTCCTTTTTCCTTCCCTCCCCTTCCTTTTTTCCTTGCTTTTATTTTCCCTTCACTTCCCTTCATTTCTATCTTCCCTCCCCTTCCTTCCCTATCTCCCCCTTCTTTTCCTTCTTTCCTTCTTTCGTCTTCCTTCCTTTTTTTTCCTCTCTGTCCTTCCTTCCTTACCTCCCTCTCTTTCTTCTTTCCATAAAGCAGAACTTCACTCTCTCAATCAACATTGAATATTTGTAATCCTCATGCTGCTAGCATTAGTAAATGGATAGGAAAATATAATATATTTACTTGTTTTAAACTTTTTTTTTTACATTTCTTCAGTTACCTTCTGCCTAGGCAAATTATGTCATACATCTCTGGAATCCTCAGGAGGGGAGGTTGGGCTTTCTTAGCTAAGCACATTTTCCTGTCTGCATGCCTGATCTAAGGGCAGATGGATTCCAGGAAGTAAAAACTACATGAACAGGGGCAGACTGACAACTCATGGGGCCCCGGGCAATAAGAGATGACGGGGCCCCCTGTGTCTCCGCCTACACTTAAACTACACCCACACAACGCCCCACCTACATATTGCAGCTCAGCTGCATAGAAAAGGCATTAAAAATAATTAACAAATTAATAAAACAACGTTGTGGGGTCCCCCCTCGATTCATACCAAACCCTTCTGGTCTGATATGGGTTTTTAGGGGAACCCCCACGCCAAAATGTAAAAAACAATAGCGTAGGGGTCCCCCCCAAGATCAATACCAGACCCTTATCTAAGCATACAGCCAGGCATGTCAGGAAAGGGAGGGGACAAGCGAGGGGCCCCCCTCCTGAACCATACCAGGCCACATGCCCTGAACACGGGTGAGTGCTCTCTGGGGTTCCCCCCAAAGCACCTTGTCCACATGTTGATGGGGACAAGGTCCTCTTCCCCACAACCCTTGCCTGTAGTTGTGGGGGTTGCAGGCAGGTGGCTTAATGGAATCTGGAAGCCCCCTTTAGCAAGGGGGCCCCAGATCCCCCCTCTTAGATTGTAAGCTCCAAGGAGCAGGGCCCTTCTAACCCTCTTGTATTGAACTGTATTGTTGCTGTATTGTCTCCTGTTATATTGTAAAGTGCTGAGCAAACTGTTGGCACTATATAAATCCTGTATAATAATAACTGTATTCTTTGCTAACATTCAATAATGTTGTGGAATCCATATAATCTTATCCAGTTGAACTTCACTCAGTGTTTCTTCAATCTTAACCCAGCCTTTCCCCTGAGAATTATACACCCAATCCATTATTCGTGATAATGTAACTGCAAAATAATATCTTTTGATATCTGGCATATATAGACCCCTGTTTATTTTTTGCTTACATAATACCTCCTGCCTTATTCTTGGTTTGTTATTTACCCATATTTATCTCATCATTACTTTTTGTAGGGCCCTAATATATACCATCAGTAGATAAATTGGTAACATATGAAATTTATATAAGATTTTTGGCAAAATCACCATCTTAATCACATTTATTCGGCCAGTCCAGGACAGCATTCCTTTTGGGCTTTTCCTCAATTCCTCCTTAATCTAGTTAATTAGTGGGATATAATTTGCATGGTATATACCCTTCAATGACGGTGTTAACTTCACTCCTAAGTATTTTAATTCCTTATCTCTCCAAATAAAGGATAACTTTCCCTGTATTGCTTGTTTCTCTGCCTTAGATAAGTTTATATTCAAGATCTCTCACTTTGTAAGGTTGATTTTAAAATTTGACAGTTTCTTAGTATTCTCATTATGATTGGTAATGTTAGTCTAATATTTACCACATAAAATAGATTATCGGCATATGCCACCACTTTATGTTCTATATCTCCAACCCGTATCCCTTTTATATCTGCACTATTTCGTATTGTCACTAAGAGGGGCTCTAAAGATAGTATAAACAAGAGGGGTGAGAGTGGACATTCCTGTCTCGTTCCATTATACATTGTAAAAGGGTGAGACAATGTACCATTTATCTTTACTGCTGCAGAAGGGCATCTATAAGATTCTTATCCATTGCATCATTTTGTTCCCTAAACCTAATACCTCTAAGGTACCCAGCATAAATCCCCAGTCTACCCTGTTAAACACTTTTTTGGTGTCAATTGACAGGAGTATAACCAGGTTCTTCTCTTCCTTGTACTTCTGCTGCAGGACCAGTGATCTCAGACTGTCATCTCTTCCTTCTCTCCCTGGTACAAATCCTACCTGATAGGGATGGACCAGATCTGGCAACAGTTCTTTATCCTATTGGCAATTACCTTTGCATATAATTTTGTGTCAACGTTCAGCAATGATATTGGTCTATAACTTGCACATTGAGATACATCTTTTACCTCTATGACTGTAATATGTGCCAGAAGGGACTCCTTCCTCATTTCCACCCCTTCTCCCAATGCGTTCATATAATCACACATTCTAGAAACTAATTTTCTAAAATATCTTACTGTGTACCCATCTGGACTGGGCTCTTACCCATTATTGTACTCCTTAATGCTGCTTGTAATTCCTCCTGTGTTATTGGGTTATTGAACATTGTCACTCTTTCTTCTTCTATTCTGGGTAAGCCCACTGCATTAAGGAATGCCTGTATCTTAATTCTGTAATCTGTATCTTAATTCTTCTATCTCCCTTCGAGTCACTTTGGTCCCTGTGTTTAACTGCATACAGTAGACTGTAATATTCTTGGAATGCACTTGCAGTCTTTTTAGTTGGATACACTATTTCTCCTGATTTGTTCCTGATCTTCTCTATATAGTTTACTGATTTTTTATCCCTTAATATCTTTGCCAAGTTTTTTCTTGGTCCTCCATTGATATATTTCTTTTGCCACCCTGTTAAATACCCTTTTAGTCTCCTGTTCCAATAAGTCATTTAATTCTTCTCTTTTTAAGGTTATCTTATTATTTACCCCTCTCTCTACTCTTCTCTTATTTATTTGTTTTACTTCCTTATAATAGTTTCCTAACCCTTTCGGTCCGGGGTCTCTTTTTCTGCTCCTATTAAGATCAGGATACCCCTTATATAGGCCTTGTGGGCTTCCCATACCGTGGCCATTGTGACTTCCCTTGTGTTAATAAATTTAAAATATTGCTCAATTACTTTTTTTTATTCTTTCTTTGGTCTCTTGATCTTGTAAAAGTGACTCATTTAATTTCCATGTGTTTATCTTATCTTTAGCCTCTCCCATTTTCAACTTCATTGTGACTGGAGCATAGTCTGACAGTGTTGTGACTTCAATGCTGGATTTAACCAACAATTCCAGTAGTCTATGCTCAATCATAATATAATGCAATCTAGAGTATACTGCATGTACAGAGGAATAGAACATATAGTATTTTACCCCTGGGTGTTTGATTCTCCAAACATCTAGAAACTGACATTGATGCAACATCTTTTCTAAAGTTTTTAAACATTTACTTCTATCTCTCTGTACATGTGAAGAAGTATGGAACTGTGGGTCCATGCACATATTAAAATCTCCAGCCACAATTAGTTTTCCTTTCTTAAATTCTATCAGTTTCCTTAATGTCTCAATGAAGTAGCCTGTTGCATTCTTATTTGGACAGTAAAAATTTGCAAGTGTACATTCCACACCATATCGACAGCCCTTCAAAAACAGGAACCGACCCTCTGGGTCTACCAACCTATCTTCCAGGTTAAATCTTACATTCCTTACCATCCCAATTTCAACTCCTTTAGCTTGTTTTATTGGGGAATCTGCATAATACCAGGTCGGATATTGTCTTGATTGTAATGTAACCATTGTATCTAAAGATAAATGCGTCTCTTGCAGGAATACTATATTAACTGAACGTTGCCTCAGTTCCCTGGTAATTTTATGTCTTTTAACTGGGTTATTTAGACCTTTTACATTATAAGCCATAAAATTGAATACATTCTTATCACACATTTCTTAATGTTAAAACCTTTTTCCACTTGGTTCACCCAAAGAGAGTAATCTGTATAATAAATTTGAAACCAACAGAGAGATTCACAGTGCCCCTTTTTCACTACTCTACCCTCCCCCCCCACCATTTTCCCACCCCTCCTCCCCACTTCACCCCACTCCCCCCTCCCATTTGACCCTCACCCATACCTTGGATCTGTTAGTCTAACCCCAACCTCGATCCTTCTGCTTGGGGTTGGACTCTGACCATAAACACCTCCTCCCTCTCCAACTCCTCCCTTAGGATATGTATTCTAAACCATGTTGTGCCCTCATTTATTCCACCTTCAGTAAACCTTATCCCTTATAAACTCATAACCATTCCCCCTGCCCTCCCCAGGAATGGAGAAAAAAAAAAGGGGGGGAGGAGGCGGGGAGCAAGCAAAGAGCCAGAAGCAGCAATAACTCTCCCCAGACCATCTCCTCTTCTATCGCCCCTTTTAATGTCCTTTATTCTAAAGTCTTGCAAAAGCGGTTTTCTCTTCTTTCTTTCCACTTCTTCTCATTTATGTTGTCCTCTTCTTCTTGGGGTTACTTGTCACCTCTTTTGCCCTGTTCCCAGTTCCTCCCTTTTGCCATAGGTCCAGTTTGGGATTTCTGGAACTTGCAATTCCAATTTTTCACAGAATTCCTGGAGATCTTCCGGGAACCTTAATCTGGCTGAATGACCATTTTTCCATCCCACCAAGCAAGCAGGAAAACCCCAATTTAATGTTTCTTGTTCGCATTTGCTCTAAGAGAGGTCACAGAATCCTTCTCCTTGCTAATGTTTCTGGTGCTATATCTGCATAAATTTGCACGTCCATCCCCTCATATGTTATTGCGGGGATCCCTCTCATCTTCTCTCATCTTCTTGCTTTTTCCTCAAAGTAGTGAAATCTTACTAACATGTCTCTTTGGGTTCCTGGGGATACTCCAGAGGGTCTTCTTATCCTATGGACTCTATTAATTTTCAATTGCTGGGCTATGGGTCTATTTATTAGTGGATTTAAGATTTTATTCATTACGTCTCGTAGGTCTTCTCTTTGTGTACCTTCTGGTAGTTCTCGAATCCTTAAATTGTTCCTTCTATTTCTATTCTCCTGATCTTCTATTTTATATTGCATTCTTCTTTGTACATGTCGCATTTCCTCCAATTGGTTCTTAACCTCTGTAATTATCTGGGTATTTTTATCCAATTTGCTTTCCGTTTCTTCCACTCGGGACAATACTTGTCCCAAGTCCTTGTGAATTATTGCCATATCTTTTTTTAACAATTGTTCTAATTTTGCGAACATGTCAGCAATTTCTACTTTTGTCAGTAACTGTTCTACCACCTCTTCGTCTTCTACAATTCTTATATCCGATTTGCAGTCCATATTTAACATTTTCTTTACCTTGACTGAGATCTGTTGTTTCCACTGACAAGCTAGATTGATCTCCACTGTTATTTTCCCTTGTAAATTTACCATTAACCCCCCTTTGCCTCTCAGGGAGTCTGGTTCCCGGGACTTTGCTCCTGTGGGGGCATGTATTTTTTTATTGTGCTAGTATGTGTTTTATGTATTTTTACTCCACCCCCTTTTTCAGATTTACTCTTCATCTTATTCTCTCCAACTGTCCTTGTTGTCCCTTGGAATATATCTAATTTCACACCACTCTAGAGGGATTAGAGGTTATGGACCGGACGAGACAGTACTGATGCTTCAGTTCTATACTCCCCTGTGTAACCCCCTTACAGCTCTTTCTAGCAGCTTTCTGCCTTTGCATTTCCAGGTACATCTATTTGTTCTAGCCGCTTCATATACTCTGCATAAGTGCTATTTGTAATTAAGTACTCACCACTCCCTGGATCTGTGGGTTCACCACTCTATCCGCTTAGTCGGCTTTGCTGTCCTTCCACGACACTCTTGGTGGTGGGGGGGGGGGTTCTGGGTGTATCTGCTCGCAAGTATGGTCCACCTCTGCTCCCTCCCCTCTCTCCTCCTCTCACTACAGAGCTGCAATTCCCAGGGGGCCGCGTGGTCTTCGTCTCGCGGCTTTCCCTGTCACTCTCCGGCAGTCCTCCTCTTCCTGTGAGCTGCTCGCCCAGCACAACTCCCCATCCTCTGCCAGGCCACCAGAGCTGCTGGTGCCGCCTGAACCGCCATGCTGAGCTGAGGACAGGACTCCCGCCAGGCCTCAGGTAATTCCGCTACCACTCTGCTTCTTTCATTCAGGTTGGTGCATGGAGCTTCGAAGCTCCACATGTTCCTACTCAGCGCCATGGGCAGACAAAATTTTGGAAATTGTTGATATTGATTAAAATCTTACTTTTCAAAAGGGGTGTACTTATTTGTGCTGAGCATTGTATGTACAGTATATACCCTAAAATATGAAAAAAAAATATTTTTCGTCATTTTCCCTATTCTTTCCATGTTTTTTTCTTATTTTTCTTCATCTTTTTGTGTGTAATTTGGCAATTTGAGGCTCAAGCATTGCTCTGCTATTAAAGTGTCTGGTCTTATGTACATTAGAAAGTCAGTGCACAGAGCATTCACATACGATTGCAAAAAAATATATATGTATAGCAAAAATAAATACCCTAAAAATATAAAAATCATAAGAAAATGCTCTAAGGACATTTTAACCTAAGAGAGTATACCCTAAGAACATGTGATCGTATAAGAAAATACCCTAAGAACATTGAACCTAAGAGAAAATTTGTTTGGCAAATCTTGATTGTTTCAGCATTGTCAAATCAAATGTTATTAGAGTGTGTTATCTATTATATAATATTGCATAAATTCCTGGCAAATATAAGCAGCACTGGATGCAACAAATTCTAAGTTGTGATCTTAGATAAAAAAAACCACAAAGAACATTTGTTCCTAAAATAAAACTACCCTAAGTACATTTGATCCTAAAAGTAAATACCGAAAGAATTTTGATCCTAAGAGAAAATATTCAAAAAACAGGGCCAGATCTACGGGTGTGCTGGGGTGAGCTGTTCCCCTCTCCCCCAGATTCTAATTGCTCCCTGTAGGTCTAGCTGAGTGCACCCAATGATCCATGAGCCTGTCTAATGGGGCAATCGATATAAGGGAGCATTGATGAAGATAGTTGATGTAATCAGGCACTCTGACTGGGACAATCCATGTATGGGGGTACTGTGATAGAACTTACCTGATATAAGGAGGCACTCTGATGGGTACACCTGATGTAAGGGGGTATCCTGATGGGGACAACTAATGTAAGGGGAAACTCTGACAGGGACACCCAGTATAAGGTGGTACCAGGGGCGGACTGACAACTCATGGAGCCTCCGGGCAATAGGGGATTATGGGGCCCCTGTGTCCTCACCCACAATCAAACCACACCCAAAAAAGCCTATGAAAGGTACCAGGGGCATCTCAAGGGGCCGCCTACTGACCCTGGGCCCTCGGGCAATGCCCGAGCTCCCAAATGGTCAGTCCGCCTCTGGGTGGCACTCTGATGGGGACACCTGATGTTAGATGGAACTCTGAAGGAGAAACCTGATGTAAGGGGGCACTCTGATGGGGACACCAGATGAAAGGGGGGCTTTCTGATGGAGACACCTGATGTAAGAGGGCACTCTGATGGAGACACCTGATGTAGGGGGGCACTGTAATGGGTACACTTGATGTAAGGGGGCACTCTGATGGGGAAACCTGATGTAAGGGGCACACCTGATATAAGGGGGCACTCTGATAGAAACACCTGATGTTAGAGGGCACTCTGATGGGGGCACCTGATGTAAGGGGGACTCTGATGGAGATATTCGATGTAAAGGAACACCCTGATGGAGACAGCTGATGTAAGGGGGCACTCTGATGGGAACCATGATGTAAAGGGGGGACTCTGATGAATATTCGTGATGTAAAGAGAGAATCTGATAGGGACACCTGCGGCACAGGTTCTGTTTAATCACCTAGACTAATACATACTAGTGTTTCCTAGGTGATGACACTGTTGAATATATGTATTAAAGCTGGAGAGTGCAAAATCAGGCTCACTTCTGCTTGAAACCAATCAGCTTCCAGGTTTTATTGCCAAAGCGTAATAGAACAAGCTGAGGTTAGAAGCTGATTGGCTACCATGCATCAGTGCACCAAATTCTGAGTGAACCAGTTTTAGTAAATATCCCCCTGTATGAAAGACTGTCAGTGACCCACACACAGTGTTGACATTGTGTGACTTTTTTTTACTGTACCTTCAGGTCAGATAGGCTAGATCCACCTACATTCAAGGACATTCAATAATATAAAAGAAAATACCTTAAGAACGTTATTTCAGAAGACAAAAAACAAGAACATTTGGACAATAAAATTTGTTTTCAATTTGTGGATGGGCCAGTATTCACTTAGAAAAAAACACTTGAATTTGTACCATTTGCTCAACAGTATTGTTCACATGAGCCAAGCAACATTCAATGTTGTCAATTTTGTCCATTTTGCTCAACTGCTGTATACAATATGCATATAATCCCTAAAACTACACACATTTAGATAATTCACACAGGAAAAATGTACATGTTGGATGAATAGCTGTGCAATGTTTTATATGAATAGCAGTAAGTTATGATTTCTGTTGTACTAACATATCCTTCCACTTCCACATTATCAGTCATCTTCTTGCTGGTTACTTCTTTGTTTCATCCAGAGTGTTGCAGCTGAATTATATTCAGATTGTTGGGATATTAAGATATGTGGAAACCTGGAACACTGACAATAAATAGATCTTAGTGTGCCTATTGAAACACAGCTGGTTTGGCTCCTTGGTGAATTGTTCCGGACTTTGCAGATTGATGGGAAAGCATTGCTTAGGTTATTGTAGATTTTAACAAAAAAAATTTTCCTGTCTTGAAGAGTATGGATGGGTTAGAACCTCTCCCTGATTTTTGTGTGCTTTTTTTATTTTATTTTATTTCTGTGTCCCTTTTGAAAGATTTGTAGTAACTTTCAGCCTCAGGGATATAAATGTGGGTGGGAGGAAGTCTCCTCAAAGTGAGGTTAAATCCATCTTTGACATTTATCACCAACTTTTCATTCACCTTTTAGGCTAATGTCAGTCACCAGGACAGAAATTTAAAAAGAATCTTCCAAATAGGGACCAGGATTACCATAAAAACAGATGCAAAACTAGTAAAAATGTTTAGGTTGTTGTTCCTGTGTTGTACAATTTCCTTACGATCTGCCAACAACTATGTAGTACAAAGGCCTGTCTGATTGGTCACAGACCCAAGAAAACATTTACAGGGGTATCCCCATGTCCAACACCAGACTACACAACGCTCTCAGTTTCCAGTGCTCTATTCCATTGCTAGCAAGAAAGCAGAAAAGAGTAAAGTTAGACAGTGAGCCTTTCCATTGCCGGGGATGCCAGTGTATCTACACTGTGTGACCGCTGGGTTGGGTCACACCAGCAAGGCTCCCACTTTCCATTCATCACACATCTGCATCAGAGGCTGGTCATTAGCTCTGAGGAAAGGGATTCATCCCCGAAACGCGTCAGCCATTTGGCCGCACTGACAGTGAGAACACCTTGCCTGCCGTTGTGGCCATTGTCATTTTTCTATGCTTTTTAGATACATGCTTCGTCTGTGAGTATGTTTTTATTATGTTTTCACTCCTTACAATAAACCTTGGATAATGCACTAGGTGTGTGCACCACCTGTTTTCTCTTTATCCAGTGGCTGATTTCCCCGTCTGAGGAGGGCTGCACCCCTGAAGCATTTCCTTTGGTTGTCGCTGTCCTGGTACCCTTGGCTTCCCTTTTGGCTGTGCATATCCTGAGGCGCTGGAGAGTACATACGATATCAGACTCTTACATAGCTAATAATGAAATCTTCTACTCTTCCAACCAGTCCATCCCCCACAGTTACTATCTTTTGTACCACTAGCCCCTCCCTCCTAGATTGTAAGCTCCAAGGATCAGGCCCTCCTTTCCCTCTTGTATTGAACTGTATTGTTGCTGTATTGTCTCCCGTTATATTGTAAAGCGCTGAGCAAACTGTTGGCGCTATATAAATCCTGTATAATAATAATATCATAGCACTAAGAGTACATTGGAGTCGGTGAGTGGGACCACTGGCGGGGAGCACATTTTGTGAATCGGCACTTCAATAAGAAGAATAAGCATGGGCACAGATTAAGGCACTGCACAATTTGCACAGGTTTTATGGACTATTGATGGTGCCACTATATTGATTCACTTATGTTATGATTATGTTCTGGATATAATAAGGCAGGGCTTATCTACCTATATTTATTTAATCTTGAGGGTTCATTATATAACATGATTTTGAAAGTTGATTTTTTTTTTTAAGATTCAAAAGATTGTAACATGCTTTGTTACCCTAAAGACATTTATTTCTGTTTTCATAATAAAAGAATAAAAGAATAAATGTCAGATTATTTTTGTTATCTGTGTCCCTGCTGGGGGGAGTTACCCTCTCTGTGACTCTCTGGGACTGAAAGTGAAGGTAAATCTAACATATTGAGTTGCCACCAGAACCACAATAGAGAGGAAATCTTCCAATGGCACACTTGTTGTGGTGATAACTGTCTAACAGAGGATTCATTTAGAAAAATTTCCCCTCACTTTATGTGTCAAGGGGACAAAAATGAAGAAAAATCGAAAAATCACCACATAGACAAACATGGCCCCCACATACCCCCCCCCCCACACACACCCACCACCACCAACATTTTCCTTGTCCAGTAAAATCTTTATATATTTTAAGAGAGAGCTTTGTTATTATTGTAAAGTAAAGCTGTATGCTAACACATGTTTTAATGCATTATAGACTTCATTTTAACTTTTTTTTTCTGGCATGAGTAAGCACTTTCGACCATTACATCCAGAAGGTTTACACTTTTAATTTTTCTCCAAGGTGTTCTGCATAGGCTTGCAGCTGGTCCTTCTCTAACCCTTGACAATAGGATAGCAGAGATATTTAAAGGCCAACTCCAGGCTAAATTTCCTATGCAGTCAGGCTGTGCCCTCACTGCAGGGTTTAAGTGCTTGTTTTGTCTAGGAGTGAGGAGAAAGCTTATACTCAGTCGATCCTTCATTCCACTGAAAAACTTCCCTCCCATATGGTCCAGTGGTGGACTGTTCCTGGTCTATGGGGCATGCTTTGGGCTTGATGTCAGGAACAGTCCACAACTCAAGACTGCTGAAGCGCAGGGGTGTCAGCCAGTCTTGTGAGGGGAGGATTAGGTAAGTATATCTCATTTGTCTTCTCCCCTAGACAAAAACGAGCAGTTAACCTGTGCAGTGTGGACACAGCACCACTGCATGGGAAAAAGTTTTGTTATACATGGAGATGGGATTTAGGATGTATGTCAATCTAGCTGACAGTCCAGAAGAGGATAACTACACATGCTGGATGAGTAAGGAGCTTGGTGTAATGTGGTCACTCAGCCGCTCAGGCATTGGTTTTTGGATCCCAGTAACAGAGGTACTAATAAACATGTAAATCAGGAAAATAAGACCACAGCAGAGGTGGTCTTGGATCTCTGAATTGGAAGAGATGATGATTTTTGATGGCTTACAGCTTGATGATGTACTTTCAAAGGCATCACTTGACCTGAGCAAAATTGCAAATATTTACTTGGTCGAAGTAGATAAAGTGCCTGTCTACTGCCAGCACTTTGATATCAGTTATAACCAGAGGCAGACTGACAACTCATGGGGCCCCCGGGCAATAAGGGATCATGGGGCCCCTGTGTCCTTGCCCAAACTCAAAAAAGCCTATGAAAAAGGTACCAGGGGCATCTCATGGGGCCCCCTACTGAACCCGGGCCTCCGGGCAGTGCCCGAGTTTCCAAATGGTCAGTCCGCCCCTGGTTATAACCCATCTACTGTATTTTTCTTTAATGGACAACACATAAAAGTAGACTAAGGATCCCCAGACCATACAAGGTTTGTGGAAACAAAGATGAAGCAAGACTTTATTGACCTTGTTAAAGTGATATACAGGGGAGCAATGCATGGCAAGCTGACGCAATGCATGGCAATGCGTCAGCAAGCTGACGTGAGTACTATTGACCCCAAGAACATTCCAAAATACTGTCTTCTCTATCAAGGAGTTTAGACTGCACCCACACAGCCACGTCAGAGATCTGAGAATGAATAAAGCACAAGTCCCTTCTTCCATTGTGGCAGAAAGACTTATAGTTTTCAATGGAACACAAGTCCAGTGATTACCGCACTCATAGTCCATTGGCACTCCCTCTGCTCTCTAACTGAAAGTCTGTACGAAGACAGGCCTAGGAAGGTCTGCAGGAGTCTGTGCAGTGCAGTCACGAGTGCATTACTATCTACGAGGTGGTATCAAAAAGTTTTGAGATTAGTTTTTGTAACATGCCAACTGATGGCAGCACAACACTGCACGCACACTCACAGGGAGCACCACGTGTGTTGGCATGTCTGTCATTTCATAGACAGCAAGTTAGAACAAAGCGCAAACATGAAATTCTATGTGAAACTGGGCAAATCTGCCACTGAGACGTTTGACATGATGCGTCAAGTTTACGGCAATGCTGTCGATCAAGGTGTTTTGAGTGGCAAGCACACTTCAAGAGTGGAAGAACATCACTGGAAGACAATGAGAAATCAGGAAGACCTTCAACAAGCTCAACCCCTGAAACTATCGAAAATTTTTGGCAGCTTGTGCATAATGATTATCGGAGAACAATCATTACCAGTAATGAAACTTTGGTGTTCGGGTTTCACACACAATTTCACGTTTGCTCTTTGTTCTAACTTGCTGTCCATGATGAAATAACCAAAGTGGCAATGTACAAGGTCAGAATAGCACCAGTTGCACAGCTCCTGATGTACACAGGACGAGGTCTTTTGGCTCACTGACTTATGAAGATCGGTGCTCCCTGTGATCATGTGTGCAGCCTAGTGCTGCCATCTGTTGGCCTGTTAGAAACTAGTCTCAAAACTTTTTGATACCACCTTATATAGAAAGTGATTGAAAATCAAACAGTTTATAGTTGTCAGAAGAATAGGAGATGAGGGGAAATCATTCAATGTAGACACCTGTTTCTGTGACAACAGTCTAAAAGTGAATTGCTATTTATTTTGGAGTTATTTCTTCTCTCATTCTGTTGTGAGTTCATTAAAGAAAGTGAGGAGATATCCCCCTTGACAGGGGTTCTCACCATCCCTTACTCCATACAAACCTATAAAAAAAATTACTATAGGTAAACTTTGAAAAATGTTTTTGCTTGAGACACACCTTATCTTTCTTTTCATACTGTTGTCCCGATAGCCTTATTTTGAGGGCAACTCTGTTGTTCTCTACAGGAAAGGAAATCCCAAAAAATGAACAGATGTATCATGATGTTCCTTTCCGAGTACAAAACAAATAAAGATGTGACCAACATAATAAAAGCCGGTGAGATCTCTTTTTGGATTCTGCCCATACCATGAAGACATTGAGCAGATGTCAAAAAATGATGCAATTGTCATGAGGACATTAAATTTTTCTTTCCGCCCTGCAGGAAAATTCCAGTGTTCCCTGGAAAACTACTGACCAAAACACAAAATACACCCTTTACAGATACTAGGTTTCTAGAAATGATCTCACTCTGTCAGATGTAGTCTTTGTGAATAGTAGGGATCAGCAAAAAAGTGAGTTTTCAATACTCTGAAATTTTTTTGAATATTGAGAGATTTCAACAAAATGTCCCCACTTTTGGAAAATACATTGAAATCAATAGGTAAGTCTAAGTGAAAGTGGCTTTTAAAGTATATCCAAACCTAAGAACAACAACTGGAAAACTATCTGCTCACCTTTGTGTAAAATGATTGGTTGTAATCTGTGCCCTTAATCCCATATGACCAGCTACGTACTGAATTCAGGATTTGATGTGGTTTTGCTGCCTTAAAGATGCAACAGGAAAGGAAAAGTCCAGCAAGTATGTATACAATAGTTCTGGTTTTACTAAAGTGTCATGGCAGTTGATGGGCCAACCAAAGCTTTTAGATTGTTTAATAGAAATAATAGGAGTTAATGATGGGAAATGAGTGTTTTTTCATTTCTGACCAGCAACAAGATATTGTCCAAGTAATGGTGGGCTCTTAGACGTGGTTTCTTTCAGCATTGCTTTTAAAAGGAATAAAGCCTTTGTAAATGCTCTTTGACGACGCTGAAAGGCCGAATGGTGGACATCAGAACTGTGCGCCACCATCAGCCATTGGTACTTTTGGAAGCTCTGATGGATGGAAATATAAAGATATGCATTTCATAAGTTTACAGATAGCAACCAATTCCAAGATAGGTCATAGGAAGTTTTGAGTGGAGTGCTTCCATTTTAAATAATGGATATATTTGTTTAGCTTCTTTTAGTCAAGCACTCGTCTTAAGTTCCCTGTCTTCTTTCTTAAAAAAATAGTGTGGAGTAAAAATCTTCCACTATTTTGTCTTCTAACATTGGGGTAACTGCCCCTTCTATGCCTGTTCTAGAACATGTAGCACCCTCCCAGATAGCTAGGGGGAGCTAGATTAGGCTTTCAGCTAGAAAGGCTGAATAGCATCCTGGGCTGAGTTAGAAGGGGTTGTTTGAGGTCAGGGTTGAGAGGCTCCGCAGGTCAGTTCTTTGACACCTCCCCCTACTCTAGAATCTTGGAGAAGATTCTAGAAGCAGTGGGTGGGGGTGAGGAGAGATTGGCATGCACAATTAGAGGACCTTTGCTAATCCCCAAGCAGGAGGCTTGGCATGGGGCCAGGGCAGCATTTAAATGTGCTGGAGCCTGCTCAGCAGCAAGAAAGTCAGGTGGAAGATGAAGTGAGAGGCTGGAGAGCAGGAGCCTGGGAGGGGGTCCAGATGGGAAGGTGCTCGTCTACAGGCAGAGGAGCTTGAAAGGAGGAAAGTTCAGGACCTCATCGGTCCCCAGAGCGAGGATACCTATGCAGCAGGAAAGGAGAGGTCTAGCAGAAGGCCTGAGAGCAGCCACTAACCCATCAGCTCACAGATAGAGGACTAAGAGAGTATAACTACACCCCCTAGGCCTGTAAGGGGAAGGAGCACTCTAGTGGGAAACTGGATTAGCTGCTATCTGGGACTGTCTTCTATTTGAAGGGACGGGGCCTGGGATAGTACACCAGGACATGCTGGCTAGCTCTCCAAGAAGAGATTTTTTTGCTGTTAGAGAGACTTGTACATAGTTCCAGGAAGCTTGTCCCCAGTTCCCTTGGGCATCCTATACATCCCTTACTCCATCAAAGTTATTCATTCCCTAATATCCAAAAGCCAAGCTGAAGGACTGGTTACTGCCTCCTGGATGCAAGTATGTATAGAAAATGCTTGTCGCCTGGCTGTGCAGGACTATAGGGGGACCCAAAACTCAGCAACTCCTAAGGGGTAGTGCTACAAATATATTATATACTGTATCAGAATTATTTTGTCTTTCCAATTACAAAGGAATCTTCATCTCTAGAAAGTAATTTACAGGAGGTCTTTGTTTGAATTTCAATGATAACCTTTAGAAATGTTCAAACTCTCCCAGAAATCCTTTATCTTCTATGCTTAGACACTAGTAAAGAGTTTCAGTCTGTCTTCCACTGAAATTATCAAAGACCACCTTCAAAAAGGATGCAATGGAGGAGTAGTACTATTATTTTTTGGCAACTTCAGAAGACTTGACAGAGTATTCTTCCAGTTTCTCTTGTAGTCTCTTTCTAGTTTGTGCAACCTCACAACTTTACATTTTTCCACTGCTTGTCTTCTGTCAGTGGCTTGTCTTTGATGCCTGAAGGTCAGAATTGAACCTGAACTTTCCCTAGTTGATTTAGAGATGGCTGCATTCAGCTTGCTGCTGAACAAGTTGGTGTCATCATAGGGGATCTTGCACTAGATGTTCTTTGATGCTAGAAATTTCCAAAACTTCACCTTGTAAGTATACTCACTGCCACAGTATCTCTGATCTATATATTGAATCTGCAGTCTGTCAATAACTATAAACCTCATTAATATAGTGCAGCCTCTCTTAAATTTTATAACATGAAGGAGTCCTTGAAATAATTTCAGGTCTCAGGCCTGCCAATAATTGCTATAGCCACAGCTTACAGTACATTAGCATGGTGGTCACTGGGCAGAATACTTTATACATTGATGGTCACTGGGAAGAATTCCCCCCCTACAGATATAAAAAAAAAAAAATAGGTCAGTGGTTAGATATCTGAGAGGCAGACATTCCTCAAGGAACCCCAACAGTCTCTGGAGGAATCCTGGCTGCGAGAGGCTGATATAGTCCATGTACAGCACAACAGTGCTTCTCAGTTTAACTGGGATCTCCACTGTAATAATGGATCATTTTTTCTGCATTAACCCTGCTAATAGTGTATGGTATCGAGGTTACTCCTAATTTCAACCCCTTTTAGTCCTTATGCTCCTCCTGACCTATCTACCAATCTCTATGTAGCAGAGCGGTGTTGCTAGCAGCAGAGTAGAGCCATCCTGCAAGGCATTGATGGCTTCTTCAGCAGCCGGATCTGTGATTAATGATCCAACTACACATTGGAAACACAGTATCCAATGCCCTCCTACCTTCTGTACAGCCAGGGATTGTGTTTGAGGGGATGGGATGTAACCCCTGGCCAAGACAACCAGTGCAGATAGATTGCCTCACACTGTGATCACGGGACACAGCCCGGAATACAGTTGTCATGGGACAACTAACTAAAAAGCAGGACTGTCCAGGCAAATTCGGGACAGTAGATACGTGTGGGAATATCCCTTTAAGACCATGAAAACCTTATACATGCCCCACCACTCCCCACTTCCCCCCACAAAAAAAAAATTAGCTCATTAATTTGCTTCCTTTATTGTGCTTATCGCTCACTACATGATTGTAATGTTTATAGTAAAACAATAAAAGAGTTCCTAGTAGGAAAAAGCATCTGCAAATAAAATGTGACATTTAATTATGCATTAAAATCCCCCGTAGAATATTAAAGCAATTAAAACCATCTCGTGTGCAGCTCTAGCATGGACACTAATCAGTAAGTACACTTCTAAATGGCATTTATATGAACCACAGTATACTAATGCTTCACTAAATACAATCAATAACAAGTCAGAGCATTTCATTCAGAATGAGTTCAATGAAATATTGATTAATAATTCAGTATGTAGGAGATGAAATTGCTCATTGGGATATCACCAGTAAATAGTTATCTGATCTGCAAAACGCTTCTACTGGAAGACCCAAGGTAGCTGTCTACTTGGGGAATGGATCCAGGAATAAGGACACAGGTACAAACTGCCATTTAAAGTTTAAGTTCTGCATTGCACCCCAAAAAAGGAGACAATCATAAATGTCTAAACAATCCATTTATATCTATTTTTTTATATGTTTAAAGGAGAACTGCAGTCTAATGTTGGCCATACATGTAGCTATCTGTGATGATTTATGTAACAGTAATCACAAACAAGGGATTTATCATTGATTACAATATTGAACAATGCAACACACAAATTATTGTTCCACAATTGGTGACTGACTATAAACATCAATCGAAAACTTAATCTATCAGTTATAAATGTAAACAATCTATTAAAAATGATCATTTAACCACCTTCCGCCCGCCATATAGTACAATGACGGGCGCAAGGTGGTTCTCTCGTTCTGATAGGATGTCATATGACGTCCTTCCATTCTCACCGCGCATGCGCGGCTCAGGGAGCGCACAGCGCGGTGATCGCCGGTGCGCTGTGTCCCTCGGACACAGGGGATCATGGAAAGAGCCGAAGATGTCAGCTCAGTTATGTGATCAGCTGTGTCCAATCATAGCTGATCACATGTAAACACGGAAATGCCAGTTATCGGCATTTCTCTCCTCTCGAGCTGTCACGCTGACAGCTCAAGAGGTGAGGAGAGCCGGTAATTGGCTTTCCGTGGAGGGGACATGTACACTGATCATCAGGGCACTGATGATCAGTGTGCCCTGATGATCAGTGTGGCCCCAGAAGTGCCACCTGTCAGTGTCCATCAGTGCCAGCAGTCAGTGCTCATCAGTGCCACGTGCCAGTGCCCATCAGTGCCACATCAATGCCACATATCAGTGCATAGCAGTGCACATCAATGCCACATATCAGTGCCCATCTGAGCTGCCTTTCAATGTCACCCATCAGTGCCAGTCAGTGCCACTTATCAATGCCAATCAGTGCCACCTATCAGTGCTGTCAATCAGTGCCACCTATCAGTGCTGCCAATCAGTGCCACCTATCAGTGCCAGTCAGTGTTGCTTATCAGTGTGCATCAGTGCTGCCTATCAGTGCCAGTCAGTGCTGCCTATCAGTGCAATATATCAGTGTCATGTATCAGTGTCATGTATCAGTGCAGTCTTTCAGTGCCCATCAGTGATGCCTGTCAATGCCCCTCAGTGCAACCTACCAGTGCCTTCTCATCAGTGCCCATCAGTGCCACCTATCAGTGTCCATCAGTGCAGCCTATCAGTGCCCATCACTGCAGCCTCATTAGCGCACATCAGTGAAGGAGAAAAATCACTTATTTACAAAATTGTATAACAAAAACTAAGAAAAAACATTTTTTTTTCAAAATTTTCAGTGGTTTTTGGTTTGTTTAAGAAAAAATAAAAATCCCAGAGGTGATTAAATACCACCAAAAGAAATCTCTATCTGACTCAAAAAAATGCTAAAAATTTCATATGGGTACAGTGTTGCATGACCGTGCAATTGTCATTCAAAGTGTGACAGCGCTAAAAGCTGGAAATTGGCCTGGGCAGGAAGGGGGTATAAGTGCCCTGTAGGCTAGAGGTTAAAATGTATCTATAGTCAAAATGTAAAATCATATATTTATTTCCACATTGTATTTCATTTATTTCTAGCCTACTCCTATTAATCTAAATGATCCTGAAGTTTGTAAACATTTACTTCCTTGAATTCTGTGACACGTAGTCACTATGTCCTGTACCATGCATTGCACAGAACCTGTCTTGTGATTGACAGACATGCTGAGAGGAGGAGTTTCAGGAGGCAGAGTCAGTACAGGAATCATTGCTTGCAGACAGCAAGGTACTATGGGATATGTAGTCCTTAGCAGGGGCGGACTGACAACTCATGGGGCCCCCGGGCAATAGGGGATCATGGGACCCCTGTGTCCTTGCCCAAACTCAAAAAAGCCTATGAAAAAGGTACCAGGGGCATCTCATGGGGCCCCCTACTGACCCCGGGCCCTCGGGCAGTGCTCAAGTTTCCAAATGGTCAGTCCGCCCCTGGTCCTTAGAAATTGAAAGTAAATAGCCGAGGAAAGTATGCCGGGAATCAGGGAAGTTGTGGAAAGAGATGGCCTACAGACAGGAAGAATTCACAATATGAAAGGAGAACTTTCACGTATGGTTATATTGCAGGGGTCTCCAAACCTTCTAAACAAAGGGCCAGTTTACTATCCTTCAAACTTTAGGGGGGTAGAAAATGCTCTAGCATCTAAACGAGTGAACAATGCTCCATGATTAGTATTAGGAGGAAGAATAGTGGCCCATCGTTGGTGTCAATGGGAGGAATAGTGCCCCATTATTGGTGTCAATGGGAGGAATAGTGCCCCATTATTAGTGTCAATGGGAGGAATTGTGACCCATCATTGGTGTCAATGGGAGGAATAGTGACCCATCATTGGTGTCAATGGGAGGAATAGTGACCCATCCTGGGTGTCAATGGGAGTAATAGTGCCCCATCATTGGTGTCAATGGGAGGAATAGTGCCCCATTATTGGTGTCAATGGGAGGAATAGTGCCCCATTATTAGTGTCAATGGGAGGAATTGTGACCCATCATTGGTGTCAATGGGAGGAATAGTGCCCCATCCTTGGTGTCAATGGGAGGAATAGTGCACCATCATTGGTGTCAATAGGAGTGATATTGCTCCATCATTGGTGTCAGGGCGAGGAATAGTGCCCCATTGTTGGTTTCAGTAGCAGGAACTGTGCCCCACTGTTATATACTCTTAATAAAAACCACCAGACTTTGATTACTACCCCTCAAGTTCAACAGATTATATATGACACTTCAAAAAAGGTAACCTAAAATCTCATATTGATTGATATACATTAAAACTGGAGCATATAAAAAATCCTTGGCTGTAAATACTCCTTGGCCAAGGATTTTTTTTATATGCTTCGATTTTTTATATACTTTACTTTTTATATGCCTCAAGTGTTACTAAACCCATGACCCTGCATTCACTATATCTGCTCTCCAACAGTACAAAGAACATGGAAATGCAATTATTTTAGTAAATATAAAAATACCTTTTCTCATCAGCAGTTAGAGCAGTCTTGTGACTTCTATCTGTGTCTGTCCAAGCACTGGTTAAAACTTGTAGGAGGAGTTTTCATTCTGCTCTGAATGTCCTAAGAGGCTGCATAACCCCTGACCCTTTGTCTGGACAGTGTTGATTGGTCCTGTGCTGATCACATGCACCCTCCCCCCCCAAAAAAAAACTCTCTAGCAATACACACTAAACTGAGCATGGACAGAATGGCTCATAGAGCTCTGTACTATCAGCAGATGGATTGGGGACAGTAGAAGAAGGGGGGATCAGAGAAGACAGGATCAGACAGCCTTTTTACACAATGCGGAGGATGAAGCCCTTAGGTTCCACAGTGAGTATAACAAGAATGCTTTACTGCATATACAGACTGATTTTACTGTTGTGGGTTTAGTAACACTTTCAGTTTTAAAGTATATGAATAAATATGAGATTTTAGGTTACCTTATTTGACGTGTCATAGATAATTTGTTGAACTTGAGGGGTAGTAGTCAAAGTCTGTGTTTTTCTTGGTGTCTAGTTAAGGCTACTTTGCGTTATAAGCAAGAAAGGTTAGACCTCCATAATGTAATAATGTGCTTTTACTAAGCAAAAATGTTGTACATACAACCTACTGTAGTTATAGGAAACAATACAAGACTGACAGATATAACTATATCAAGCAAAATGCTACTAATTCCTAGCAAATAAGCAATCTGTAAAAACGCTAAAAGGTTTACTCTACAGCAGATGCAGGAGATCGGGGCAAAAAAGTCTTCTTCTGTCAGAGATCTTCCTTGGTCCTCCTTTTCAGCCTAACCTTTTTATTTGGAAAGTTTTGCCATCCCACATGGGTGTGGCTCCTTTCACAATACTGTGTTTCAATGGGAGAAACATTCTCTAATTCAACCTCTAGATGGCACTGTTGTATCATACATGGCATAGGTCATATATGTCAGAAGGTCAAGCTACTGTTAACCATTGATTAACTTGACTTGCTGATTTCAGTTACAATCAGCAAAAGAGCCCAACAAAAGAGCCCAACATACAACAATGGTATCTAAGTTCTCATTATTGTAGAAGATAGCTTGTGTAATTGTTACTAAGGCATTTGTTTGAGTCGTCCACTCTAACATTCAAAAGTAACCTGATTTCTGTTTCTAATACAAATGAACTAACCGACCCTTTCATGTAAGTCTAAGGAAAAAATCCTAAAACAGACATATATTTATATTAAATGCAGTCTGGTGGTTTTTATTAATAGTATATAATCCTTGTGTTGTACCGATGACTCCCCCTCCAATACCACTATTACCATCATCATTAAAATGTGGTCTTTTGTTTAATGATATTTGATTAACTTACCTATTAGTACCTGGTTGAGGAGAAAGTAATTTTACCCTAAGTTCACACCTAAATGTTTTCTGCAGAAACGCAGTACAGTCCATTTAACATGATTTCCTATGGGACATGTTCACATCTGCACGTTTTCACTCAGTGCATTTTTTGGAAAGTGTCAGGGACTTTTTTGAATGCAAAAAGTAGCATTTTTGGTTCTATATTATTATTATTATACAGTATTTATAAAGCGCCAATAGTTCGCTCAGCGCTGTACATTACAAAGGGGGACAGAACATGTGACAGAACAATACCAATACAATGCAAAACATGAGGGGATTGAGGGTCCTGCTCTTTTGAGCTTACAATCTAGGAGGGAGGGGATGGTGGCACAGGAGGAGATAGCTGTGGGGGATGGAGTGGTAGGAAGAGTGGAGGAGGTCGGCAAGTTAGCAGGGGGTGGGGTAGGCTTCCCTGAAGAGATGGGTTTTCAGGGTGCGCCTAAAGGAGAGGAGAGTAGGTGATAATCTGATGGGTTGGGGCAGGGAGTTCCAGAGGATGGGTGACACCCTGGAGAAGACTTCAATGGAAACACTGCACAAAAGCATGTATTGCGTTTCTGCTGCAGTTTTGCTGCATTTTTTATGTGGTTTGCGTTTTGCATTTTAAATCTGCCTAGTAACAAGAAAAAATACAAAAAAATGAAAAAAACCCCCCCCCACAAAACGCCGCAAAAATGTGTAAACAACGCAGGTGCAAAAACACAATGCAAAATGCAATGCAGAAATGGCTCAAATGCAACCTGCATAGGTGTGAACCTAGCCTAGTCTATCTTGTATGACTCACTGTTGCTGACAGTGGAGGGAATAATGCCCCAAGGGCCAGATAAAGGCAAGCAAAGGGCAGCATCCGGGCCACAGTTTGAAGACCATTGTATTGGATTGTCATAACTATTGTTTGCATTGGTTTTCTAAAATGCTGGTTTTATAAACTTAAAGTATCAAGAAGCAAATTAGAAGTAATTGGTAAATTCTGCCACAGTCAATCATACTGACAAAATCAATGGAGGACTCGATAAATCAATTGAATGGAGGAACTTTGGTTTGAAATTCTTATTCAAATTGACAGTTTTATGTGCATAGATTGATATATTGTATAATCGCATTGATACATGTGTAGCTACCCTTATAGTTATATACACTGCTTTCTATGGACCAAGCTGTATATATCTAGCCTACAAGCCTACCCCGACACATTCCTGCATCTGGAGAGAAGGAGGTTCAGCATCCAGTTTAACACAACATGTTTTTTTCCACTGTAAATCCTTGGCACAACATAACCTCCCATAACATTCAATTCGCTCTCCTGAGCTCTCTCATTTGGAAACTGCTCAGTTCTGACAAGGAATAAAAAGAGCAATCTGTAGCGACCTTCCTCTAATATCTCCTGAAAGACATAGGAGGCAAGGTGAGACGGGATGAGAAGGACGAGCTCTACGCGCTTTCCTGTGAACCAATATCACTTTATGACATAGAAAGGTTACACATGCTGCAAAATGAAAATGGATTGTGATGGAATCAGGACAAAATGTCCTGTTAGACAACATGACCCAGCAAAAGCAGAAACATGAGCGGAGAACAACGCATGGAAGAAAAAGTTTCATAGTGAAAGAACTGGTACTTAAAGCTGAACTGCAGGCAAACAGCTAAATACACAGAAGTACATACAGTAGGTGTGAATATACTTACTTGGCCAAACTAATTGTATGACCTCACTTTTCTCCTCTGACATTATGCAATGTAGAATGGTCACTGACACGCCCCAAGCCTGCTAATTGGACAACAAGGGAGTATCAACATAATGCTGAGGTCATTGGTCTGCTCGTTGTAGTCTCTTCATGTCGGCAAGCTCCCAGTGTTAGGTTGACAGGACTCACAGTGCTGTAGAGGGGGGGTCTCCAAATTTTCTAAACAAAGAACCAGTTTGCTGTCCTTCAGACTTTACTGATACCAGATTGTGGTCATTGGGAATAGAAAAGGTCATGACATCAATGGGAAACACAATGCCTTGTCTTTGGGGGTGTCACTGGAAGTAATTGTGCCCCATTGTCTGTGTCAGTGGGAGGAATAATGACTCATCATTGGTGTTAGTGGGAGAAATTGTGCCCCATTGTTGTCAGTGGGAGGAATGGTGCCCCATCATTGGTGTCATTGGGAAGAATTGGGCCCCATGATTGGTGTCCTTGGGCCCCCTTGTTGGTGTCACTGGAAGAAATTGTGCCCCGTCATTGACGTCACTGAGAGGAATTTTGACCCTTCATTGGTATCAGTGGGGGAAATTATGCCCCATTGTTGGTGTCAGTGGATGAAATACTGCCCCAAGGGCCAGCAAGCAAAGTGCTGTATCTGGCCTCTAGGCTGCAGTTTGGAGATGAATTCACACATATGTCTTCCAAGTCTCACCTGAAGTCGCACTGACATGTCACTTTCCAGTGAAGTCGCATGATTTCAAAGTTGGATCCAGCATGAACCAGGGCTTAGGGAGCTATAAAAGGGTGAGGTCACGACAGCCATATTGACAATGAGCTCCATACACAAAGTGTTATCTACTGCTTTAAGAAATGTGGTAAAATGCCGATTACCGTTTTTCAAAATTATTTTTTAAATTGACAAAAAAAAGCTACTAAAATACCACATGTGCTATTTTATGAAGTAATGCAGTATTTTAGTAGTGAAAAACTTGCGGGAATTTAACGCCGTTGATAGCCAGCGTCCTTAACAACCAGTAACTGTCATGGTTGTCAGGGAGTGGGGGGCAGCCTCATCCCTAACAACCATGACTCATCTGCTGTCAACAGGGAAGCAGAATGTAAACAAAAGAAATGCTGGCATTTTAAAAAGTAAGAATAAAAACCAACATGGTGCCCCCCCAATCACTACCAAGCCCTTCAGGTCTGGTATGGATTTTAAGTGGAACCGCACTAAAAAAAAAAATGGCAGTAGGCCAGGAAAGGGAGGGGGGAGACAAGCGAGCGCCCCCCTTCCCCCTCCTGCACCATGTTGATGAGGACAAGGGCCTCTCCCCACAACCCTGGCCTACTCATTCACCAAAAAAGTGTTAACGTGAGTAAGAAAACTGAGCCAGTTTTTGAAAAGTCCTTTATTTAAAAAACAATAAATAAATGTCCCCCTGAAGTAGATCCAAAGACAATCACAATGAATGCCTCTCCCCCTCTTTTTTTTTTGTAACTGATGTCAATAAAATTAAAGTAGATTGGGGGGCTGCTGCTGTCTTTTATTGCTACAAAAAGATGCTTCCAAAGTACACTGTGACTGAGACTGTCCCTTAAAGCGGTAGTAATCTCTAGGGGGGAAAAAAAGTTTTCCACTGCAAGACAAAGGCATAATGTGCTAGTATGCATCGCACACAATGAGGCATCGCACACAATGAGGCATCGCACACAATGAGGCATTGCATGCTAGCATACCACCCCAGCAACAATAGACCCCCAGCAGCAACAACAGATCCCCCAGCAGCCAGCATCAATAGACTCTCCAGTAGCCAACAACAGACCCCTCCCTCAACAGTAGATCCCTTCCAGCAACAATAGATCCCCAAGCAGCCAGCATCTATAGACCTTCCAGCAAACCCCAGCACCCCTTGACATTATGTACATTCAGTGCTGGTGGTGCCGGAACTGCATTCCCCTGCATTCCTGCTGAAATGCCTGTAGGTACAAGTAAAAAAATCATACTTTACTACCACTTTAAAACCATGCTGGTTCTGACGTTCAGCTTAAAAGGTATCCTGGTATTTCAAAGATGTGTATGTTTTCCATGTCACCCTGCAAGCCACATAAAGAGGACCTTGTCCCCACTGCATTTTTTTTTTTTTTTTTTGCCATGTGCCGAGGCTCACCAGTCACCATAGCATCCCAGGTGCACATGCTTTTTTTACAATAATTTGCCTATTAGCCCTAAAAAAGACCAAAATCTACTAACAGGATTCACCTCCATAGACTTCAGTGGGAATGACTGCTAAGTTCAAGTTTCTCAAAAATTAAACAGGATTCCATGAACCCCTCATGTTGGCGGGGCCAATGGTACATGGATACAAAATTTAGCTTCCTGGGTACCATTAGCAAGCACAGACTCAGTTTTGCTTATGTGCATCCCCACTCCTGGAGGGAGTCAATACTTCCCATTTCTATATATCACATAGTTAACGAACACCAACATCTTTTACCACTCCTTTGAAGGATCCAGATGTCTACGCTACTTAAAATTGCCAGGTATAGGCCACAGCGCCAAATAAAGCAAGCCTAGTCCAATGGTTTCTTTTTATTTTCTTTATTAAATAGTGAGATAAATGCAAACATCTTCAACACAAATACTTTTCCCATACAGAACACAGTCAACCTACATGCATCCAGCCATAATATGGGCGATGTTTCCTCTTGCCCTGCCATGGGGTAGCCTTGCAACTACTGTCTCCCTGGCAAAGCCCAAAGAGAAAAAGGCAGATGTTCAGGGTAATCCCGAACTGGGGACGCCAGCCCCCCCCCTTCCAAATTGCTTACATGTGACACAGAGAAGGCCCCAAGCTTCTCACAAGGGCCAACTCTCCTTCTCCTATGCAGCTTCCTGAACTCCTCCCTCTCCCACTTCACAGCTCTTCATATATCCTATCTATGGGGAAATAAAGTCCTCTAGTGGCAAAAAGTGGAATTACACCAGGAGCCACTTAACATCTTCCTGCATGTGGGCCAGATGCAGCATTTAGCTTACCTTTATCTGGTCCTTGGAGCACTACTCCTCCCACTGACACCAAAAAAGAGGCACCTTTCCTCACTCTTATACAAGTGATGGGGCACTATTCCTCCCACTGTCACCAAATAAAGAGTCATTAGTTCTCCCACTGTCACCAACAAAGAGGCTCTATTCCTCCCACTGACACCAACAAAGAGGCATTATTCCTCTCACTGACACCAACAAAGAGGCATTATTCCTCTCACTGACACCAACAAAGAGACACTATTCCTCCCACTGTCACCAACAAAGAGGCACTATTTCTCCCACTGTCACCAACAAAGAGGCACCATTCCTCCAGCTGTCACCAACAAACAGGTATTCTTCCTCCCACTGACACCAACAAAGAGGCACCATTCCTCCCACTGTCACCAACAAAGAGGCACTCTTCCTCCCACTGACACCAACAAAGAGGCACTATTCCTCCCACTGTCACCAACAAAGAGGCACCATTCCTCCCACTGTCACCAACAAGCAGGTACTCTTCCTCCCACTGACACCAACAAAGAGGCACTATTCCTCCCACTGTCACCAACAAACAGGTACTATTCCTCCCACTGACACCAACAAAGAGGCACTCACTATTCCTCCCACTGTCACCAACAAACAGGTACTCTTCCTCCCACTGTCACCAACAAACATGTACTCTTGCTCCCACTGTCACCAACAAAGAGGCATTATTTCTCCCACTGTCACCAACAAAGAGGCACTATTCCTCCCACTGACACCAACAATGGAGCACTATTCTTTCCACTGAAATGAATGATAGAATACTATTCCTTCTCCTACTAATCATGTAACGGTTTGATGTAATTTTATTTACTTCCACTGACCAACCACCAAGCTGGAGGCATTGTTTACTCCCACTAACACTGGGGCATTTTCTTCTCCCAATGGCCACAATCTGGCCCCCCCCTAAAGTCTACGATCATTAATTGGCCCCTTGTTTAGAAAGTTTGGAGACCCCTTCCTTACCCTGATGGCCAAGCCTGAGCTGAGTGTAATTGCACATGTCACAGCAGTCGTTTGCCTGTTTTCTGATGTGCAAATGACTGATATGAAATTTTGAGCTGCTAAAAAGCAAGAGATTCTTGAGGCTCAGTTCACACTAGCATCAGGAAGAAGGGTTGGCCACACACCGGTGGAATGATGAAATACATGCATACAGTTTATTAATCCATGGACACCAAAAGCATCAGGACATGTATATGGATAAAATGTTAAATACGAAATCTCAGCATAATCGCTGGAACATAATATCAACACCTTGAGTAAAAAAAGTCTTGTATGAAATGAATAAACCCAGTAAAAAAAGTTCCCGTGGATTTGAACATATGTGGGATGTACACAAACAGCAGGAACTTCAGATGTTCACTCGATCTAAAATCCTGAAGAATCTAGTACAATAATGCGCTTACCACAAGAACATACAGACTGAGCGTTGTATGCATGTCATCAGGTATACCATCAGCAGCTGGAAAAGGCCTGGACAGCAATGAGAACAGTAACTGGTCATCCACGTTAGACACTTGAGGGCCTCAGCAAACGACTTCCAGCCTCCTGGTGATACTTCTCCTGAGATGGTCCACCTTACACGGCTCGCAAATAACGAGACAAAGGCAAAAGGTACTAATGGTGAAGCACGTCTTTATTCTGATATATCAAATAAAATTAGTATACAACTCACATTTAGAGTTTCAGGTGATCTCCAAGCATATTCAAAGATCCCTGGTGGTCAGTGGTTCCCTGGTGGTTAGTGGCGTCTGCTGGGTGGATCCCCTGACATGTTTTGAGCTCCAAGCTCGTTATCAAAGGTTATCACCCCTGAGAGCGACCCATTCTTTCACAAATGTTTGTAGAAGCAGTCTGCATGCCTAGGTGCTTGAGTTTATACAACTGTGGCCGGCCAGGGGCGTATTTACCACAAGGCAAACAAGGCATTTGCCTAGGGTGTAATTTTTCAGGGAGCGGCACCGCCCCCCCCCCGGAAGAAGGGATGGAAGAAGGGACACACGCAGCATGGGGACCAGGTGGGGTGGGATCTGAGAGAGGCTGCGGGCTGCTTGATGGTGTATGCAGAGGCCGGCTCTTGTTCCCGGGGATGTCCGGAGCTGTGAAGGTGAGAGTCTTCTGTCTTGCTGGGGTGGGGTTGCCAGTGTATGGGGGGTGGTGCTGGTGGAAGGCTCTCTTAGGTGGGAGTGGAGGCTGGGGTGTTGTTGGTCACTGTCAGGGTCTTTTCATGGGGGAGGGGGGTGTTGGTCGGTGTCAGGGTCTCTCCGGGAACAGGGGAGGAGGTAGCCGATTTTTTTAGTTGCAGCATGAAACCTAAATACACCACTGCCTGTGGCCATGGAGGTGAATGGAATACCTGAATCCAATGATTTGGAGGGGGGGGGGGGGGGCAATACTTTTGGCAATATAGTGTATGTGTCCATGGACAGCAGAGGTTTGTTGAGAGTGCGCTCAGTGAGTGCTCCCAGCACAGTGACCACTCTGCCAAAGACAACTCCCATTCTCTAGTACTGTGGCCACTGTGCCAACCAATCTCCATGGTCACGTGATCAGGCAGACCTTCCCGCCCCACCGGGTGTAATATCCCAGTTATAATAAAAATCCCTTAAAGGTAAGGACGATCTTGTATACCAGTTCAAGAATAGGGATTCAGATTACTACTGCTGCCCACTGGTGACTGGTTCTCTTTCAGAAAAGATTATTCTGTACCTAATATAATGCAATCACACAACTGGTAAATAAATGGAAACAGCAGTCATGGTTGGTCTGCCTGATCTCCCGGGCCCAGAAGCTTTTGCACTTTCTGTACCCTTCATAGATAAGGCATAAATAATAACATCGATAATAAAAAAAACATTCTATACAGCAGCTGCATTGATTACCAGGCAGCATACATAAGCGGACAGATCTTGTGTGTGTTCTGTACTTGGAGATGCTGGAGGAGGGTGCGCAGAGCATGCATCCTCATATATTATTTGTACCATAGATGGCAGCAGGGCCTCAGCGTCAGCACAGAGATAAACTGATTGCTGGATCTCCAGCAGGTGTTTCCAGGACGCCTTGATAATGCTCAGGCTTGCAGAGAATACAAACGGCTGGACTAGTGGATGTGTACTATGAAAATCCAATCAGTGGGTATCAGCTTTCCTTGATAGATTGCACTCATTCCTCTGCCTTGATTTCCTTTATCAGCTAACTACTCAGCTAAGTGCCATTCATCTGTGGACCACTCTCTTATCCATTTAAAATAAGACTGATACTACTGAAAAGCTGCCGATGGCTTTCTGAATACATAAATATATGTGGCCGGAGGAGGGGATGTGCACAACTGTGGCGGGGTCCTACAGACAGAAGAATACTGCTTTATGTTGTTTGCTTCAAAATGATACGTAAAGGGAACGAACCAACTTTTGGTAAGGCTGGCCATACACTATACAATTTACTGTCTACTTTCTGCCCAGTTTCCCTTAGATTTACCTTCAACTATGTGGTGCAAGGGCCTGCCTAATTGGATACAATTCAAAGTGTTGTTAGGTTTGACCTCCTATTGTATGGTTTTTGGTAAATCTAAACCAAAAATCTCAAGAACATAGTAAAATGTATGGCCAGCCTTAAACTGACCATACACTATACAATTTTCTTTCCAATTTCTGCCCAATTTCCTTTAGATTCACCTTCAACTATGTAGTGCAAGGGCCTGCCTAATTGGATACAATTAAAAGTGTTGTTTAGGTTTGACCTAAAGCTGGCCATACATTATCCAATTTTCTTGAGAATTTAGCTTTAGATTGACCAAAAACCATATAATATGAGCTCAAACCTAAACAACACTTTTAATTGTATTAAATTAGGCAGGCCCTTGCACTACATAGTTGAAGGTGAATCTAAAGGAAATTGGACAGAATTGTAAGAAATTTGTATAGTGTATGGTCAGCCTTAGGCGATGACACAGCAGATCACTGGGTAAAGGCAGTTGCCGGTTATCGGTTGCACTTTCCTCACGCTTTCACAGTTTGAGGAAAGTACTGCCAATAGCCGGCAATTGTCAGAAAACGGATCGGCACTGATGATCAGTGTCCAGCAGTGCCACCCACCTGTGCCGATCATTGCCTAGCAGTGCCACCCATTAGCGCCACCCATCAGTGCTGCCCAGCAGTGCCACCTATCAGTGCCCAGCAGTGCCGCCAGTCAGTGTCATCAGTCAGTGCCCATCCATGCCATGTATCAGTGCCCATAATTGCTGCATATCAGTGCAGCATCTTCAGAGCCAGCTCATCAGTTATGCCTATCAGTGCTGCCTATCCGTGCCAGCTCATCAGTGCCACCTATCAGTGCCCATCAGTGCCCATAAGTGCTGCCTATCAGTGCCCATCAGTGCAGCCTCATCAATGCACATCAGTGAAGGAGAAAAATTACCTGTTTGCAAAATTTTTTTTGCAATTTTTTGGTTTATGGTGCAATAAATAAAACACCCAATGGCGATTAAATACCACCAAAAGAAAGCTCTATTTGTGTGAAAAAAAATATAAAAATGTCATATGGGTACAGTGTTGCATGGCCGCGCAATTGTCATTTAAAGTGCAACAGCGCTGAAAACTGACAATTGGCCTGGGCAGGAAGGGCGTGGAAGTGCCCAGTAGGCAAGTGGTATTGCACAGTCTGAGAGCTGACACTTCTTGTGATGAGATAACATCTCCCACAATCCCTGGGTCTCAAGTCTAAATGCTCTGCAGGTGAGAGCTACACAGTAACCAGATATAATACAGACACAAATACGCAGAGCAATTAACAGAAAGATCACCATGCAGCCTTGCATCTCATTAGCGCTCTCACATTTGTGTTGCAACACAGAAGAAATAGAAGGTTTGATATGAAAAGGTATGGATTAGACGCTATGTGAACTGGAACAAGAACCTCCCTGCCCCTTCAGTAAATAGGGGCAAGCTAGCTGCAGCAATACATGGACATAGGGGCACAGCCATTGCACTACAAATTGCAGCCAAAATGTGTGAGCCCAGGAAAAACAAACAAGGAAACAAACAACAGGCAAATAGAACTACACTAATACCCACTTAAACAACAAAAAACATTTGAAAGCTTTTATAGAAAATCCAGCATCAGAGATGAGGAAATGGGGTTCAGATCTGAGGGAGTGGTTTGTAGAGCTTAGATGTGTGGTGTAGAACTGAGGGAGTATGTATGGAGCTCAGGGGGTGAGCTGCAGTGTTGAGGGATTGGAGTGCAGATCTCAGTGGGTGGAGTGCAGAGCTAAAGGTGTGGGTGCAGGGCTGAGAAGTTGGGTGCAGAGCTGAGGTAATGTGGGATGCAGAGCTGAGGGGGTGAGGTACAGAGCTGAGAGAGTGTGTGTGCAGAACTGGAAAGGTGGGGTGCAGAGCAGAGGGGGTGAGATGAAAGCTGGGAAGATGGGGTACATAGCTGGGAAGGTGAGGTGTGGATATTAGCAAGTGGGTGCAGAGATGAGAAGGTGAGGTGCAGAGTTGGGAAGGAGGGATGCAGAGCTGGGGCAGTGAGGTGCAGAGCTGGGGGGTGAGGTGAAGAGTTGGGAAGGAGGGATGCAGAGCTGGGGGGGGCAGGGGGTGAGGTGCAGAACTGGGAAGGAGGGATGCAGAGCTGGGGGGGGGGGGTAGGTAGGTGAGGTGCAGATTTGGGAAGGTGGGGTGCAGAGCTGAGGGGGGGGGGTGAAATGCAGAGCTGGGAAGGAGAGATGCAGAGATGGGGTGGTAAGGTGCAGAGCAGGGGGGGCGAGGTGAAGAGTTGGGAAGGTGGGGTGCAGAGCTGGGGTGGGCGGGGGGGGAAGAACTGAGGAGGGATTCAGAGCTGGGGTGGGGGTTAGGTGCAAAGTTGGAAAGGAGGGATGCAGAGCTGGGGGGGGCAGGGGGGTGAGGTAAAGAGTTGGCAAGGTGGGGTGCAGAGCTGAGGGGGGGGGGGGTGAGGCACATAGTTGGGAAGGTGGGATGCAGAGCTGGGGAGGGGGGGGTGAGGTGCAGAGCTGGAAAGAAGGGATGCAGAGCTGGGGGGGGGGGGTGAGGTGCAGAGCTGGGGGGGTGAGGTGAAGAGTTGGGAAGGTGGGGTGCAGAGCCGGGAAGGGTGAGGTGAAGAGTTGGGAAGGTGGGGTGCAGAGCTGGAGGGGTGAGGTGAAGAGTTGGGAAGGTGTGGTTCAGAGCTGGCGGTTGAGGTGCAGTGTTGGGGGGGGTGAGGTGAAGGGTTGGGAAGGTGGGGTGCAAAGCTGGGAAGGTGGGGTTCAGAGCTGGGAAGGGTGAGGTGAAGAGTTGGAAAGGTGGGGTGCAGAGCTGCGGCACTGAGGTGCAGAGCTGGGGGGGTGAGGTGAAGAGTTGGGAAGGTGGGGTGCAGAGCTGGGAAGGGTGAGGTGAAGAGTTGGGAAGGTGGGGTGCAGAGCTGGGAGGGTGAGGTGAAGAGTTGGGAAGGTGTGGTGCAGAGCTGGGGGTTGAGGTGCAGTGTTGGGGGGGTGAGGTGAAGAGTTGGGAAGGTGGGGTGCAAAGCTGGGAAGGTGGGGTGCAGAGCTGGGAAGGGTGAGGTGAAGAGTTGGGAAGGTGAGGTGCAGAGCTGGGGCAGTGAGGTGCAGAGCTGGGAAGGGTGAGGTGAAGAGTTGGGAAGGTGGGGTGCAGAGCTGGAGCAGTGAGGTGAAGAGCTGGGAAGGGTGAGGTGAAGAGTTGGGAAGGTGGGGTGCAGAGCTGGGAAGGGTGAGGTGAAGAGTTGGGAAGGTGAGGTGCAGAGCTGGGGCAGTGAGGTGCAGAGCTGGGGGGGTGAGGTGAAGAGTTGGGAAGGTGGGGTGCAGAGCTGAGCAGGGTGAGGTGAAGAGTTGGGAAGGTGGGGTGCAGAGCTGAGCAGGGTGAGGTGAAGAGTTGGGAAGGTGGGGTGCAGAGCTGTGGGTTGAGGTGCAGTGTTGGGGAGGAGAGGTGCAGTGTTGGGGAGGAGAGGGGCAGTGTTGGGGAGGAGAGGTGCAGAGCTGTGGGTTGAGGTGCAGTGTTGGGGAGGAGAGGCGCAGAGCTGAAATGTTAGGGCTTATTCACACCAGCTGCTGTGTTGTAACGCGGGGCGAGAGCGCTGCAGTGCCGATGCGCTAATGGCGGTGCAGTCCCATCTCCCCTGGTGTGAATCGGCCTTTACTCTTCTTTTGATTGGTGGGTTCTGTAGTCCAGTTGTAGCTCCTATAAACCAGACAACATGCTGCTTTTCTCCATGGCGGTGATCATCTTTATGTGATTATAATCGTGTTCTGTGGGCTCATGGTGCTGGAGTCTACAGAACATCAGCTGTATTGATGTGAGCCCAGGACAGCACACCACCTAGTACAGCCCCCCCCCAGAACTGTTCTCTACAACCCACATAACAACCCTTTATAGCACACAATAATCACACGCCATTCTGTTCCTTTAATGCTCATTAAAGGGTTTTCTTATAGGTTAAAGTTGTGCAATCCCTCTTTTCAGCAGCAGAAAAAAGCTTGTTTTCTTAGAGTTAAATGGCTAAAACTTAATCAACTTAAATGTGTAGCATGAAGGTGTCAACTTCAACACCAGTGTGAAGATACAGAACAGAAAAGTTTGCTTCACCCCGAGGAAAGAGAAAAGGAAAGTGGAAACAAACGCCATTCACAGGCTACAAGGTCATTAATCTGCAGAAGCCTGCTGGGTGTTCTTGGTCCATGTCTTCACTTGGATGGCTACAAAAAGATCTGGAAACAGAGGCATTGTGTAACTGCGGACCTCCCCTTAAAGGAAGACCATCACCTATTTTGTTCTAAATCAGTCTCCGCAAGATCTACAATCACTCCGCATCTTGTTGAAACTATAACCAAAACTTATTTTTTTGTTTTGGATAGAGCTGGGAATAAATAAAGTGCTATTACACCCCGGTCGCACCAATCCAAATGTGAAATTGTGTGACTACAAGTGAAGTAATGGCATTCCGACTTCAGGTGGTGCGACTTGCAAGATTTGTTTTCTTTTTTAGGCGTATTGCCTTTATTTTCAACTGTTAATCCAGCCAGTAAGTCTGATATTTTTCAAATTACATTAACAGACCAAGCTGTCCAGACAAAGTGACAGTCAGAGGGTTGAGAGAAACCATATGACACTGACAGGGGTGCTTACAATGATCAGCTTTTATATATTTATGTAAAACCTTTATCCCTAAAAGTAACCAAATTGTTGCTGTAACTGCTTAAAACATGTTAACTGGACTTCAAATTGGTCAGATCAGGGCCGGACTGACCATTTGGAAACTCGGGCACTGCCCGTGGGCCCGGGGTCAGTAGGGGGCCCCATGAGATGCCCCTGGTACCTTTTTCATAGGCTTTTTTGAGTTTGGGCAAGGACACAGGGACCCCATAATCCCCTATTGCTCGGGGGCCCCATGAGTTGTCAGTCTGCCCCTGGGTCAGATCCATTTAAATCTGCTTGTCTATCACTACCCTCCCTCCAGACTCACAATACTGCTGTCCAAAGGTGTCTCCATTGCTCCTCCAACCAGATTGGAGACAGGAAGTGTGTTACTGGCTGGAACATCACCATGTGGAATAGACTCCCTCAAGAGTTGGTTCTGGCCAGCTCAGTGGATTTAAAAAAGTCCTGGATTCTTTCCTAGATACACAGAATATAACTGGATATAACATTTATAGGTAAAGTCAGGGGCAGACTGACCATTCAGGAACTCGGGCACTGCCCGAGGGCCCAGGGTCAGTAGGGGGCCCCATGAGATGCCCCTCGTACCTTTAATAGGCTTTTTTGGGTGTGGTTTGAGTGTTGGTGAGGATACAGGGGCCCCATGATCCCCTTTTCCAAGGGGCCCCATGAGTTGTTAGTCCGCCCCTAGGTAACGTTGATCCAGGTAATATCCGATTGGAGATCAGGAAGGAATTTTTCCCAGCAGGCGCAAATTGGATCATACAGTGCTGGGGGGGGTTTTAGCCTTCCTCTGGATCAACTGTGGACATAGGATTATAACTTTTTTTTTTTTTTTATGGTTGAACTGGATGGACTTTTGTCTTTTTTCAGCCATACTTATGTCCCGTACATAGGATAAGAAAATCGTATAAAAAAGTTCGCTGAACCACCGATTGAACGATTTTCTCTTCGTTGATGAGCAGGATGTTTTAACCTCCTCGGCAGTATGATTCTTTCCGATTTTTGGTGCTGAAAGCGGTACCATTTTTTTGCATGGAAATATGTAGTTTTTTATTGTAGGCCTGTAATTTTTAGGAATAACTCACTGAAATCTGTCCGAACAAGAGTCTAGTAAACATCCCGGGTATGATAAAATTTGAAACACGAAATCATAAATTATAATTTAATAAATAATCATAAAAAATAATAATATACCGTATTTGCCGGCGTATAAGACGACTTTTTGACCCTTGAAAATCTTCTCAAAAGTCGGGGGTCGTCTTATACGCCGGTACACATGTTTAGAGGGGCTGCGGCATTATGTACAGGGGTTTGCAGGGGCTGATGTCTCTTACCTGGATCCAGTCCCACGACGATCCGGTCCAGGAAGCGCGGCGTCTCCTTCAGTTCGGCCACTGGATGTTCGTGCGGCTACTCGGCTCCGCCTCCTCACCGGTGATTGGCCGCCAGAACTGTAGCTCAGGAAAGGCACACAGGCGGCCAATCACCGGCGAGGGGGCGGAGCCGAGCGGCCCCGCGAAAATTGAGTTCCGGAGCAGCAGGTAAGTGTTCTGTGTAGAGGTGCTGCTGCAACCACATATGCTGGCTGCAGCAGCACCATACGAGAACAGGGTCAGCAAGTCTCAGTGGGAGGAATAGTGCCCCATCATTGGTGTCACTGATACCAATGATGGGGCACTATTCCTCCCACTGACACCAACGATGGGGCACTATTCCTCCCACTGACACCAACGATGGGGCACTATTCCACCCCCCACTGACACCAATGATGGGGCACTATTCCACCCCCCACTGACACCAATGATGGGGCACTATTCCACCCCTCACTGACACCAATGATGGGACACCATTCCTCCCACTGACATCAATGATGGGGCACTATTCCTTCCACTGACACCAATGATGGGGCACTATTCCTCCCACTGATACCAATGATGGGGCACCATTCCTGCCACTGATACCAATGATGGGGCACCTATTCCCCCCACTGATACCAATGATGGGGCACTATTCCTCCCACTGATACCAATGATGGGGCACTATTCCTGCCACTGATACCAATGATGGGGCACTATTCCTCCCACTGACACCAATGATGGGGCACTGTTCCTCCCACTGACACCAATGATGGAGCACTATTCCTCCACTGATACTAATGATAGGGCACTATTCCTGCCACTAATGCCAATGATGGGGCACTATTCCTGCCACTAATACCAATGATGGGGCACTATTCCTCCCACTGACATCAATGATGGGGCACTATTCCTCCCACTGGTGTGCATTGGAAGAGGGGTAGTCTTATACGGCGAGTATAGCCCAAACACTACATTTTAGCAGGAAAAGTAGGGGGGTCGTCTTATACGCCGGCAAATACGGTAATAATAATACATTTAATTCAATAATATAATCAAACCAAAAACACTGAAATGTGAAATATAGCTCCAAGTTAGCACATTGCTGAGCAAAGTCGCAAAATCGTTTTCAGTGTCTGATGACGAATTTCCCCCACGAATCATTATCACTCAATTCTGCAAGTGGTTCTGATTTACTATCGCTGTTCTCTAGCTGATCTAAAACCGCTTTTGACCTAAAGGGACGCTTTTTGGACGCCATGGACATTTCTCAGTTTCCAGGCAGAAAGAACAGACAAAATGCAGGCGGGGTGCAGGACAAAGCACTCGGGACAATATGTATGTGAAATGGGTTGAGACAGCAATGTTTTACTATGTAAAATGTAAAAAAAAAAAAAAATTTTTAAAATGTTTAAATTTCCCGCCGCCAGCGGCGCCCGTACGTTCCGACGTCACAGGGACAGGACACAGAAGCCGGATGCCGGCATCGGCCAGAGGAGATGGCCATGGACGCTGCAGGGGACACATCGCGGGAGCGCAGGGTAAGGTAGGTGAAGAACAAATGCCGGAGCAGTGCCGCATGGTATTCCCGAGTGTAGCTCGGGGTTACCGTTTGTGGTACTGAAATGTTACCCCGAGCTACACTCGGGAATACCGCCAAGGAGGTTAAACAATAATGATATTGTGAACGAAAAAAATCCGGTTGAACAATGGTGAAAAATGTTGTCATTTTGCATACGAACGACCGATTTTCTATGAGGTGGTATGACGGTCATACGAAAAAAAATCTATCAAGCGACCCGGATATGACCCGGATGTTTATGTCCAAGGAATCTTCATAAACACGAACGAAAAATCCAAATGTTAAAAGTAGATTGTCCTAATGAGATAATGAACCCAGAATTCTGCAGATTATATTTTATGTATCACTGATTATGTATATAGGTCATGTAATAAACGCTATTATACTCATTGCTGGTAATTGTTGTGTATATCGCTCGTTCTGGCCGGAAGGGCGTGGCTACAAGGTCACACGCACACCGCATCACTTCCACTTGTACAGAAGACTACTTATTGCCCGACAAAATTTTTTTTAGATTGGTTAATGTGGGCCACGATTTCAACCAACGAACGAACGCCTCTTGGTCGTTGGATGATCGGTCGGTCGATTTTCTAATTGTGTATTCCCACCTTAACTAAGTAGCTATGTAAATAAAAAGCCTAAAAAAGAAAACTAATGCAGGCATCACATCTAAAGATTGACAAACTGCAATATATTTTTGTAGGGTGTTTTTATAAAGTGTTTATTCTAGGGACAGTTTAGTTGAAAATAAAAAGTATAACAATGCAATACACAAAAAGCATTTTACATCATATAAATTGCTAACATAGATTTTTCATTAAAGCTGAACTCCAAATAGATATAAATGACACATACTAATGCAGGCCATAGACGGGTCGAACATCGGATGATTTTTCGAATGATAAATGAAAAATCGGTCGTTCGTTCGGCCAACGTTACCACCAACGGTTTAAAAAATCGGCCAACTAAATCATAAAGTTCACCCCATAACTTCTGTCCCTTGCAGGTCACTGTTCATGCGCCAATTTTTTTGTCTTTAAAACGATCGGCCAATTTGTCCATCATTGCTGGGAAAATCGGACGATCATCCAAATCGGCCACAAATTTTCCAACGTGACCGAAAATCTCAAAGTGCAAAAAACCTGAAAAATGGCCGACCAATTAACCCACTAACAGTGGGAAAGTCGTCGGATTTTTTTTGGCTGAAAAATCGGCCGATTTCCAAACTGTCTATGGCCGGCATTACGCTGCACTATATTTATCATTAAATAAATGTATTTTTTCATACAAGCTTTCAGTACCTGACTATGATCTGGTATCAGCCTCTTGCAGTCCCTGTACAGCAGGACTGGAGTGTGAGAGGAAGGAGCACTACAAGGAGCCAGTGCATTCGTGTGATGACAGAAGCATGCTGACAGGAGGAGAGAGCAGAGTAAGGCCCCACAGCGGGAACATGAGTTCCCACTTTTGCGTTTTTTGCACGTAGGGCAGCCCATGCATTTGAACGGTCTCTACCTTACGTATGACAAACACATCAAGGTAGCTCCAGAACCTCTTTGACCGTGGAGCGTCCAGGCGTTTTTTCAGTGTATGTTTGTAGAGCGCCTTGTCATGTGACAATTGCGTGGTTTATTATCCATACTTGGGGTGCCATTAAAAATGAATGGCACTGAAAGCGCGATTGTAGTACGTTTGTGAAACACACTGCAAAGCAAACATTTTTTGTTGTTTTGTTGCACGTTTAGGAAACACAGAGGTGCAAATGCAGCCTGACAGAGAGATTAGCTCATCACTGTGCTGCTTCTCTTTTCACTGTTCAGTCAAAGGCTGGAGTGGGTCCAGGATGATATGGGCTCAGAGGAAGTGGGTTGAATGCTAGAGCCCCTCATACTGAGGACACCTAGAGGCAGTAAAAAAGCACTGCTGGAGAAATCCCTGGATTTAGGCTTGGTTCACATATATGCATTTTGCATTTGTTGCTTTCTCCAGTGCTTTTTACAGTTTGTTTTGTGTTTTTCTACGATGTTTTTTCAGCTTTTTTTTTTTTCTTTTGGTTAAAGTGGAATTTTTTTTGTTCCTGGGTAGAATAAAAATACAAAATGCAGCAAAAATGCACTACCATGCATTTCAAGAACGTCTCCATTGAACTCTATTTTTGCTGCTTTTTGCTTTTAAAAAATTCCTTGACCCTCTCCAAAAACGCAGCAGCTCAAAAAAGCATAAATGTGAACGTGTCCCATAGGAAACCATGTTAAGTGGACTGTGGTGCGTTTCTGCAAAAAGCACTAAAATCGCATTGTTGTGAACCAAGCCTAAGGCTCGCTTCTCAACTATGAGGGCCATGCAGCTCGCGTTTGCTTGGGCAATGCAGCCCATTCAAGTGAGTGAGCTGCTGTGCCCGCCTTTCCGCAAATGCGTTTTTTATGTTTCTATTGCATGCACCTTTTTGAAAATGCACATCTGTATGTGACGTACCACAATAACATATTTAAATGTTCTCATTAGAAATTACAATCATTTTTGACTCAAAATAATGGGTGTTGTGGGAAGAAAATGAGGGATGGTTCAGAGCTGTGCCTCTACTATCACATGTCCTTTGTGTGTTTCCTAGGTGCTCCAGCAGTGTGCATTGCTACAGGAAAATTAGTGCTGGAATTAAGTCCCTCTGTCCCACTTTTTTCCGTAATTATCCTTTTTGGTAGACATGAAGGAGCAACAGTCACCTTTTGGACAGCAGCATTGTCAGTCTGGGGAAGGGGATTGTTAAATGTACTAGCAGATTTGGCTACACTAACAAATTGGAGCTAACACTTCATAGGTCGTTACAGCAAACATTTTTTCCTTTAAAAAAAAAAAGGTTTTACATAAAAAAAATAAAAGCTGGTCATTGTAAGCACCCCTGTCAGTAGTAAATCGTGTATCTCATCCCTGTAAACTGATACATCTGCAGCACAGCTTGTTCATTTGAAACAAAACAGACTTACTGGCCTGGATCACCAGATGAAAATAGTAGAAATAAATCCTAAAAAAAAAAAAGACTAATGCAGCCATCACATCTAAGCATTGTTAAAGTGCAATATAATAAATGTTTGCTTTTGAATTTAAAGTGTCACTAAACCATTATGATAAAAATTCTGTATCACATGCTGTTCATGCTCACTCAGTCACTATGGGATTCATTTTCTGTATTCTGAAAAAAAAAACTGGTTGATCCTGCTGTTCTCTATCTTCTCCTTCTGTCCATGTCCCCAATGCAGTTGGGGATTTTGCAGAGCAGTGTTGGCAGCTACTGCACATGTTCAGTTTTAACTTTCTATGCTGAGCATTTCCTCCGTATCACATCTGAGCAGCCCATGTGACTATAAAGTCTCACATGTGGGCGTATACACAGTGGTAAATGACAAACCACTCCCTCTCTCCTCTTCCATGCCCACTAACCAGCTAAGCACAATAGGGGTGGGATTTAACATTTTGATTGATGGAGGCTTCACCTCCCTGTTATTCTAAGACACAGGCTGGAGGGGTGTAACACAGCCAGTCTGGCATAAATCTGCCCACACCATGTTATTTCCACAAAATAACAAAGATTTGGTTTCAGATATATATTTGTATGCCAGTTTAAAACAGTTTATTGATATTATTTATTTATTTTTACTCTATATCCTAATAGCAGTTTTTTTCATCTCTCTTTCACTCTGTCACTCTGTTTTTGAACATGTGACCAGCAGCAGAGGACTAAAAACTCCTGTTTATGTTTTCTGTAGACAGACTGGGAAATAGTTGGGTTATGTGACAGCTGTATATCGATTAGGAATAAGGTGCTTAGATTTTCTTTTTTTTATTTAAAATAATTACAGTGCCATCATCTACATACAGAAAGAGAAGAGATAATGTAAATTAAAGAGTGTGTGTTTAGCATCACTTTAATACGGCTTTAAATGCTGAAATAAGTAGGGGCAAGTATAGCACAATTGGGCTCAACCAATCACTTTTTCCATGTAAATTATTTTGTGATCTGTGTAACTGGGGGTGTGGCAGAGGCACCTAGTGTATACAGTGACAGTGTGCTATATAGCACTACCAAAAATATTGCTAGCACCCCTGTATCACCCCCATCACTGCCTCCACCTACAATTTATTTCACATTTTTGCATTACTACAGTCATTAACGAATGACAGCTTGCTGATCAAAGCTGTGGTTGCTAGGATGCCTGTGGCTGCCAGCATCCTAACAACCAATGACGTGTCCCTGGCCCCATTCAGCTGAATGTTCACAGTGGGCCAGGGGATGCTAGACGTGGTCGTATATGGTAAGTGGAATCAGCCAGCATCCCATGGCCTTTTTATACATTCAGCTGCGGGTATACATTTTTTGTTGGGGGGGGGGGGTTACACCATTGTTTGTTTTTTTATGTGCGGTCCCTCTTACAGTCCATACCTGATCTTCTGGTAAATATGTTGAATGGAATCCCCAGCTGCTTTAAATATAACTTGAGTTTCCAGATTGGGGGCTTAGATCCCTGCTTATGCCCCTCACACCAGCACAGTACCTGCCAAAACAAAAAAATCTGTTTGGAGCGGAGCCACCCCTAACTATATACATCGGATGATTTTTCGAATGATAAACGAAAAATCGGTCGTTCGTTCGGCCAACGTTACCACCAACGGTTTAAAAAATCGGCCAACTAAATCATAAAGTTCACCCCATAACTTCTGTCCCTTGCAGGTCACTGTTCATGCGCCAATTTTTTTGTCTTTAAAACGATCGGCCAATTTGTCCATCATTGCTGGGAAAATCGGACGATCATCCAAATCGGCCACAAATTTTCCAACGTGACCGAAAATCTCAAAGTGCAAAAAACCTGAAAAATGGCCGACCAATTAACCCACTAACAGTGGGAAAGTCGTCGGATTTTTTTTGGCTGAAAAATCGGCCGATTTCCAAACTGTCTATGGCCGGCATTACGCTGCACTATATTTATCATTAAATAAATGTATTTTTTCATACAAGCTTTCAGTACCTGACTATGATCTGGTATCAGCCTCTTGCAGTCCCTGTACAGCAGGACTGGAGTGTGAGAGGAAGGAGCACTACAAGGAGCCAGTGCATTCGTGTGATGACAGAAGCATGCTGACAGGAGGAGAGAGCAGAGTAAGGCCCCACAGCGGGAACATGAGTTCCCACTTTTGCGTTTTTTGCACGTAGGGCAGCCCATGCATTTGAACGGTCTCTACCTTACGTATGACAAACACATCAAGGTAGCTCCAGAACCTCTTTGACCGTGGAGCGTCCAGGCGTTTTTTCAGTGTATGTTTGTAGAGCGCCTTGTCATGTGACAATTGCGTGGTTTATTATCCATACTTGGGGTGCCATTAAAAATGAATGGCACTGAAAGCGCGATTGTAGTACGTTTGTGAAACACACTGCAAAGCAAACATTTTTTGTTGTTTTGTTGCACGTTTAGGAAACACAGAGGTGCAAATGCAGCCTGACAGAGAGATTAGCTCATCACTGTGCTGCTTCTCTTTTCACTGTTCAGTCAAAGGCTGGAGTGGGTCCAGGATGATATGGGCTCAGAGGAAGTGGGTTGAATGCTAGAGCCCCTCATACTGAGGACACCTAGAGGCAGTAAAAAAGCACTGCTGGAGAAATCCCTGGATTTAGGCTTGGTTCACATATATGCATTTTGCATTTGTTGCTTTCTCCAGTGCTTTTTACAGTTTGTTTTGTGTTTTTCTACGATGTTTTTTCAGCTTTTTTTTTTTTCTTTTGGTTAAAGTGGAATTTTTTTTGTTCCTGGGTAGAATAAAAATACAAAATGCAGCAAAAATGCACTACCATGCATTTCAAGAACGTCTCCATTGAACTCTATTTTTGCTGCTTTTTGCTTTTAAAAAATTCCTTGACCCTCTCCAAAAACGCAGCAGCTCAAAAAAGCATAAATGTGAACGTGTCCCATAGGAAACCATGTTAAGTGGACTGTGGTGCGTTTCTGCAAAAAGCACTAAAATCGCATTGTTGTGAACCAAGCCTAAGGCTCGCTTCTCAACTATGAGGGCCATGCAGCTCGCGTTTGCTTGGGCAATGCAGCCCATTCAAGTGAGTGAGCTGCTGTGCCCGCCTTTCCGCAAATGCGTTTTTTATGTTTCTATTGCATGCACCTTTTTGAAAATGCACATCTGTATGTGACGTACCACAATAACATATTTAAATGTTCTCATTAGAAATTACAATCATTTTTGACTCAAAATAATGGGTGTTGTGGGAAGAAAATGAGGGATGGTTCAGAGCTGTGCCTCTACTATCACATGTCCTTTGTGTGTTTCCTAGGTGCTCCAGCAGTGTGCATTGCTACAGGAAAATTAGTGCTGGAATTAAGTCCCTCTGTCCCACTTTTTTCCGTAATTATCCTTTTTGGTAGACATGAAGGAGCAACAGTCACCTTTTGGACAGCAGCATTGTCAGTCTGGGGAAGGGGATTGTTAAATGTACTAGCAGATTTGGCTACACTAACAAATTGGAGCTAACACTTCATAGGTCGTTACAGCAAACATTTTTTCCTTTAAAAAAAAAAAGGTTTTACATAAAAAAAATAAAAGCTGGTCATTGTAAGCACCCCTGTCAGTAGTAAATCGTGTATCTCATCCCTGTAAACTGATACATCTGCAGCACAGCTTGTTCATTTGAAACAAAACAGACTTACTGGCCTGGATCACCAGATGAAAATAGTAGAAATAAATCCTAAAAAAAAAAAAGACTAATGCAGCCATCACATCTAAGCATTGTTAAAGTGCAATATAATAAATGTTTGCTTTTGAATTTAAAGTGTCACTAAACCATTATGATAAAAATTCTGTATCACATGCTGTTCATGCTCACTCAGTCACTATGGGATTCATTTTCTGTATTCTGAAAAAAAAAAACTGGTTGATCCTGCTGTTCTCTATCTTCTCCTTCTGTCCATGTCCCCAATGCAGTTGGGGATTTTGCAGAGCAGTGTTGGCAGCTACTGCACATGTTCAGTTTTAACTTTCTATGCTGAGCATTTCCTCCGTATCACATCTGAGCAGCCCATGTGACTATAAAGTCTCACATGTGGGCGTATACACAGTGGTAAATGACAAACCACTCCCTCTCTCCTCTTCCATGCCCACTAACCAGCTAAGCACAATAGGGGTGGGATTTAACATTTTGATTGATGGAGGCTTCACCTCCCTGTTATTCTAAGACACAGGCTGGAGGGGTGTAACACAGCCAGTCTGGCATAAATCTGCCCACACCATGTTATTTCCACAAAATAACAAAGATTTGGTTTCAGATATATATTTGTATGCCAGTTTAAAACAGTTTATTGATATTATTTATTTATTTTTACTCTATATCCTAATAGCAGTTTTTTTCATCTCTCTTTCACTCTGTCACTCTGTTTTTGAACATGTGACCAGCAGCAGAGGACTAAAAACTCCTGTTTATGTTTTCTGTAGACAGACTGGGAAATAGTTGGGTTATGTGACAGCTGTATATCGATTAGGAATAAGGTGCTTAGATTTTCTTTTTTTTATTTAAAATAATTACAGTGCCATCATCTACATACAGAAAGAGAAGAGATAATGTAAATTAAAGAGTGTGTGTTTAGCATCACTTTAATACGGCTTTAAATGCTGAAATAAGTAGGGGCAAGTATAGCACAATTGGGCTCAACCAATCACTTTTTCCATGTAAATTATTTTGTGATCTGTGTAACTGGGGGTGTGGCAGAGGCACCTAGTGTATACAGTGACAGTGTGCTATATAGCACTACCAAAAATATTGCTAGCACCCCTGTATCACCCCCATCACTGCCTCCACCTACAATTTATTTCACATTTTTGCATTACTACAGTCATTAACGAATGACAGCTTGCTGATCAAAGCTGTGGTTGCTAGGATGCCTGTGGCTGCCAGCATCCTAACAACCAATGACGTGTCCCTGGCCCCATTCAGCTGAATGTTCACAGTGGGCCAGGGGATGCTAGACGTGGTCGTATATGGTAAGTGGAATCAGCCAGCATCCCATGGCCTTTTTATACATTCAGCTGCGGGTATACATTTTTTGTTGGGGGGGGGGGGGTTACACCATTGTTTGTTTTTTTATGTGCGGTCCCTCTTACAGTCCATACCTGATCTTCTGGTAAATATGTTGAATGGAATCCCCAGCTGCTTTAAATATAACTTGAGTTTCCAGATTGGGGGCTTAGATCCCTGCTTATGCCCCTCACACCAGCACAGTACCTGCCAAAACAAAAAAATCTGTTTGGAGCGGAGCCACCCCTAACTATATACATCGGATGATTTTTCGAATGATAAACGAAAAATCGGTCGTTCGTTCGGCCAACGTTACCACCAACGGTTTAAAAAATCGGCCAACTAAATCATAAAGTTCACCCCATAACTTCTGTCCCTTGCAGGTCACTGTTCATGCGCCAATTTTTTTGTCTTTAAAACGATCGGCCAATTTGTCCATCATTGCTGGGAAAATCGGACGATCATCCAAATCGGCCACAAATTTTCCAACGTGACCGAAAATCTCAAAGTGCAAAAAACCTGAAAAATGGCCGACCAATTAACCCACTAACAGTGGGAAAGTCGTCGGATTTTTTTTGGCTGAAAAATCGGCCGATTTCCAAACTGTCTATGGCCGGCATTACGCTGCACTATATTTATCATTAAATAAATGTATTTTTTCATACAAGCTTTCAGTACCTGACTATGATCTGGTATCAGCCTCTTGCAGTCCCTGTACAGCAGGACTGGAGTGTGAGAGGAAGGAGCACTACAAGGAGCCAGTGCATTCGTGTGATGACAGAAGCATGCTGACAGGAGGAGAGAGCAGAGTAAGGCCCCACAGCGGGAACATGAGTTCCCACTTTTGCGTTTTTTGCACGTAGGGCAGCCCATGCATTTGAACGGTCTCTACCTTACGTATGACAAACACATCAAGGTAGCTCCAGAACCTCTTTGACCGTGGAGCGTCCAGGCGTTTTTTCAGTGTATGTTTGTAGAGCGCCTTGTCATGTGACAATTGCGTGGTTTATTATCCATACTTGGGGTGCCATTAAAAATGAATGGCACTGAAAGCGCGATTGTAGTACGTTTGTGAAACACACTGCAAAGCAAACATTTTTTGTTGTTTTGTTGCACGTTTAGGAAACACAGAGGTGCAAATGCAGCCTGACAGAGAGATTAGCTCATCACTGTGCTGCTTCTCTTTTCACTGTTCAGTCAAAGGCTGGAGTGGGTCCAGGATGATATGGGCTCAGAGGAAGTGGGTTGAATGCTAGAGCCCCTCATACTGAGGACACCTAGAGGCAGTAAAAAAGCACTGCTGGAGAAATCCCTGGATTTAGGCTTGGTTCACATATATGCATTTTGCATTTGTTGCTTTCTCCAGTGCTTTTTACAGTTTGTTTTGTGTTTTTCTACGATGTTTTTTCAGCTTTTTTTTTTTTCTTTTGGTTAAAGTGGAATTTTTTTTGTTCCTGGGTAGAATAAAAATACAAAATGCAGCAAAAATGCACTACCATGCATTTCAAGAACGTCTCCATTGAACTCTATTTTTGCTGCTTTTTGCTTTTAAAAAATTCCTTGACCCTCTCCAAAAACGCAGCAGCTCAAAAAAGCATAAATGTGAACGTGTCCCATAGGAAACCATGTTAAGTGGACTGTGGTGCGTTTCTGCAAAAAGCACTAAAATCGCATTGTTGTGAACCAAGCCTAAGGCTCGCTTCTCAACTATGAGGGCCATGCAGCTCGCGTTTGCTTGGGCAATGCAGCCCATTCAAGTGAGTGAGCTGCTGTGCCCGCCTTTCCGCAAATGCGTTTTTTATGTTTCTATTGCATGCACCTTTTTGAAAATGCACATCTGTATGTGACGTACCACAATAACATATTTAAATGTTCTCATTAGAAATTACAATCATTTTTGACTCAAAATAATGGGTGTTGTGGGAAGAAAATGAGGGATGGTTCAGAGCTGTGCCTCTACTATCACATGTCCTTTGTGTGTTTCCTAGGTGCTCCAGCAGTGTGCATTGCTACAGGAAAATTAGTGCTGGAATTAAGTCCCTCTGTCCCACTTTTTTCCGTAATTATCCTTTTTGGTAGACATGAAGGAGCAACAGTCACCTTTTGGACAGCAGCATTGTCAGTCTGGGGAAGGGGATTGTTAAATGTACTAGCAGATTTGGCTACACTAACAAATTGGAGCTAACACTTCATAGGTCGTTACAGCAAACATTTTTTCCTTTAAAAAAAAAAAGGTTTTACATAAAAAAAATAAAAGCTGGTCATTGTAAGCACCCCTGTCAGTAGTAAATCGTGTATCTCATCCCTGTAAACTGATACATCTGCAGCACAGCTTGTTCATTTGAAACAAAACAGACTTACTGGCCTGGATCACCAGATGAAAATAGTAGAAATAAATCCTAAAAAAAAAAAAGACTAATGCAGCCATCACATCTAAGCATTGTTAAAGTGCAATATAATAAATGTTTGCTTTTGAATTTAAAGTGTCACTAAACCATTATGATAAAAATTCTGTATCACATGCTGTTCATGCTCACTCAGTCACTATGGGATTCATTTTCTGTATTCTGAAAAAAAAAAACTGGTTGATCCTGCTGTTCTCTATCTTCTCCTTCTGTCCATGTCCCCAATGCAGTTGGGGATTTTGCAGAGCAGTGTTGGCAGCTACTGCACATGTTCAGTTTTAACTTTCTATGCTGAGCATTTCCTCCGTATCACATCTGAGCAGCCCATGTGACTATAAAGTCTCACATGTGGGCGTATACACAGTGGTAAATGACAAACCACTCCCTCTCTCCTCTTCCATGCCCACTAACCAGCTAAGCACAATAGGGGTGGGATTTAACATTTTGATTGATGGAGGCTTCACCTCCCTGTTATTCTAAGACACAGGCTGGAGGGGTGTAACACAGCCAGTCTGGCATAAATCTGCCCACACCATGTTATTTCCACAAAATAACAAAGATTTGGTTTCAGATATATATTTGTATGCCAGTTTAAAACAGTTTATTGATATTATTTATTTATTTTTACTCTATATCCTAATAGCAGTTTTTTTCATCTCTCTTTCACTCTGTCACTCTGTTTTTGAACATGTGACCAGCAGCAGAGGACTAAAAACTCCTGTTTATGTTTTCTGTAGACAGACTGGGAAATAGTTGGGTTATGTGACAGCTGTATATCGATTAGGAATAAGGTGCTTAGATTTTCTTTTTTTTATTTAAAATAATTACAGTGCCATCATCTACATACAGAAAGAGAAGAGATAATGTAAATTAAAGAGTGTGTGTTTAGCATCACTTTAATACGGCTTTAAATGCTGAAATAAGTAGGGGCAAGTATAGCACAATTGGGCTCAACCAATCACTTTTTCCATGTAAATTATTTTGTGATCTGTGTAACTGGGGGTGTGGCAGAGGCACCTAGTGTATACAGTGACAGTGTGCTATATAGCACTACCAAAAATATTGCTAGCACCCCTGTATCACCCCCATCACTGCCTCCACCTACAATTTATTTCACATTTTTGCATTACTACAGTCATTAACGAATGACAGCTTGCTGATCAAAGCTGTGGTTGCTAGGATGCCTGTGGCTGCCAGCATCCTAACAACCAATGACGTGTCCCTGGCCCCATTCAGCTGAATGTTCACAGTGGGCCAGGGGATGCTAGACGTGGTCGTATATGGTAAGTGGAATCAGCCAGCATCCCATGGCCTTTTTATACATTCAGCTGCGGGTATACATTTTTTGTTGGGGGGGGGGGGGTTACACCATTGTTTGTTTTTTTATGTGCGGTCCCTCTTACAGTCCATACCTGATCTTCTGGTAAATATGTTGAATGGAATCCCCAGCTGCTTTAAATATAACTTGAGTTTCCAGATTGGGGGCTTAGATCCCTGCTTATGCCCCTCACACCAGCACAGTACCTGCCAAAACAAAAAAATCTGTTTGGAGCGGAGCCACCCCTACCTATATACTTTGTGCTAAAAGGCGGCTGAAATATGAAAAAAAATGTTTGTTCTGTGCTAGGTTGGGCCCCGCTGCCCCCTAGAATCATACGTCATATCTCTGCTACTATTTAGTGTTAGCAAACCACAACTGGGCGGAACTTGTGCCCATGTGCAGAGGATTTCTACCTGTGCAGAGGATTTCTACCTGTGCAGAGGATTTCTACATGTGCAGAGGATATCTACATGTGCAGAGGATTTCTATCTGTGCAGAGGATTTCTAGCTGTGCAGAGGATTTCTACATGTGCAGAGGATTTCTAGCTGTGCAGAGGATTTCTAGCTGTGCAGAGGATTTCTAGCTGTGCAGGGGATTTCTACCTGTGCAGAGGATTTCTACCTGTGCAGAGGATTTCTAGCTGTGCAGAGGATTTCAAGCTGTGCAGAGGATTTCTACCCATGCAGAGGATTTCTACCCGTGCAGAGGATTTCTACCCTTGCAGAGGATTTCTACCCATGCAGAGGGTTTCTACACGTGCAGAGAGTTTCTACACGTGCAGAGGATTTCTAGCTGTGCAGAGGATTTCTACCTGTGCAGAGGCTTTCTACATGTGCACACAAACACTGCCAGGTGGTATAGCGGCAATCTGCTAGAACCTGACAGCATTTGTGCACATGCTCAGAAATATCACCATTTGCGCATGGATACGCCACTGGTCTATACAGTGGTGTATTTAGGTTTCATGCTGCCCTAGGCAACACAAAAATTGGATCCCCCCCACGGAGAGACCCTGATGCCGACCAACACCCCCTCCCCCATTAGGAGTGCCTGAAACTGACCAACAACACCCCAGCCCCCCACCCGAGAGAGCCTTCCACTACCACTGCCCCCCATACACTGACAACCCCCCACCACCCTGGTGAGAGAAAAGACATTCGCCTTCACAGCTCCAGACATCCCCAGGAACAAGAGTCAGGCTCTGCATACACCATCAAGCAGCCCGCAGCCTCTCTCAGATCCCACCTGGTCCCCATGCTGTGTGTGTGTCTCTTCCTTCATCCCTTCTTTAGGGGGGTGGCGCTGCCCCCCTGAAAGATGCCGCCCTAGGCAGATGCATTGTTTGCCTTGTGGTAAATATGCCCCTGGGCCTTTACCAGGTGCTAGATACCTGGACGCTGCATATGCACCCACACCAGGGTCCTTTAGATTGTAAGCTCCATGAGCAAGACCCTCCTGTTCCTTCTGCATTGAACTATATTGTCTCCCATTATATTTATTTATTTCAGGTACTTCTATAGTGCCATCAATTTACGTAGCACTTTACATTTATATTGTACATTCACATCAGTCCCTAACCCTCAAGGGGTGTACAATCTAAGGTCCCTAACTCACATTCATACATACACACACTAGGGCCAATTTGGACAGGAGCCAAATAACCTACCAGCATGTCTTTGGAGTGTGGGAGGAAACCGGAGTACCCGGAGGAAACCCATACAGGCACACAGGCACAGGGAGAACATGCAAACTCCAGGTGGTGCCGTGGTTGGGATTCAAATCAACGATCCTAGTGCTGCCAGGTGGAAGTGCTAACCATTTAGCCACAGTGCTGCCCATTGCAAAGAGATGCACAAACTGTTGTGCTATATTCCACATGGCAGAAAAATATATTTGAAATACATTTTAAAAATATTCTTCCCTAATATATTCCCTAATATATTGACATATATTTGAAATACTACAATTTTGCCCATATTCAATATATTTCAATAAATATATATATATATATATATATACACACAGTATATATATACTGTATGTTATTATGCATTTTTATTACAAAATATATGAAAAATATTTTTAGGAATACATTTCAAATATACTGTATGTCTTTAAAAATACAAATCTACGTTTTTGGAATGCATTTACAAATATATGTTAAAATGACTTTTTTATATGTTAAAAAAAATCTGAAGAATATATATTTCAAAAATATATATTTTTTTAAATATATTCTTCAGATTTTTTTTAACATATAAAAAAGTCACTTTAACATATATTTGTAAATGCAGTCCAAAAATGTAGATTTGTATTTTTAAAAACATACAGTATATTTCAAATGTATTTTTAAAAATATTTTTCATATATTTTGTAATAAAAACACACATTTCAACATACAGTGTATATGTGTGTGTGTGTATGTGTGTGTGTGTATGTGTGTGTATATATATATATATATATATATATATATATATATATATATATATATTTTTTTTTTTTTTTTTAAATATATTGAATATGGCCAAAATTTTCATATTTCAAATATATATGTCAATATATTTGTGAAGGATATTTTTAAAATATATTTCAAATATATTTTTCTTCCATTTGGGATATATCCTGTATAATAATTATAGTGGCGTGGCCGGTCATATCGTTGCGATTTCAGGTGTGATTTGGGAATTTAAATCGCACCTGAAATCGCATCCAGTGAATGTGAATGTCAGTGTCTTAACATGTACGATTTACTGCAGCGTGATTTCTAAATTACTTTTTCTGCAGTTTTGTTGCAATTTCACATACATAGAATACAATGGAAATTGCACTGCAAATTGCAAGAAATTGTTAAAAATCTTCACACGTAGCAATCAAGTCTTCAGAAATCATGCTGAAATTGCACACACATTGCATGGTTTTAAATCGCAGCGGTGTGACCGCTGACTTATTCATTGGTTTACTTCTGGTTCAACTTTCATCTTTCATGCTTGGGCACATTTTTTGCACATTGTCACGCTTCACGAGTACGGCAAACCATACATTTCAATGGGCTGCTCTGCATGCGATAAATGTGACAAAGAAGCTCATGCAGCTTTCTGAACTTTGAGCCTTGCACTTTTTTGGCGTATTCTGAAGCAATCAAAAACATGCTACTTGCTTGACACATTTGGGGTGCCGTTACCAATGCCCACATTTGGGGTGCCGTTACCAATGCCCACATTTGGGGTGCCGTTACCAATGCCCACATTTGGGGTGCCATTACCAATACCTACATTTGGGGTGCCGTTACCAATTCCCACATTTGGGGTGCCATTACCAATGTCCACATTTGGGGTGCCGTTACCAATGTCCACATTTGGGGTACCATTACCAATTCCCACATTTGGGGGTGCCATTTCCAATTCCCACATTTGGGGTGCCGTTACCAATGCCCACATTTGGGGTGCCGTTACCAATGCCCACATTTGGGGTGCCGTTACCAATGCCTACATTTGGGGTGCCCTTACCAATGTCCACATTTGGGGTGCCCTTACCAATGTCCACATTAGGGGTGCCGTTACCAATGCCCACATTTGGGGTGCCATTACCAATGCCCACATTTGGGGTGCCGTTACCAATGCCCACATTTGGGGTGCCGTTACTAATTCCCACATTTGGGGTGCCGTTGCTCGGCACTGAAAGTGTGAAAAGCGGTTCTGGTGCGTTCTTTAGTGTAAATATGGGCCAAGCCAACTGTCCAAATATGAACGTGCCATGAGAAGTAAGAGACATACAGTATATGAAAGAGTGGGGTGGGGACATAGTATAGATATATAAATGTTTAGGAAAATAAAACAAATTGGAGTTTATAAATGCTTTATTTCAATTTGATAATCATTCAGGGCTTATTTACACAGGCAGCCAAGGGGTGGTAAAAGCAGGTGGATGGACTGTGATTTTACAACCCAGCTAAACAAGGACATAAAGCAGCTCAGGGCTCTACACATGCCACAGGCATGATACTTCATGCTTGCAGTAAAAAATTAGGCAAGCCATGTATGATCTGATTTTCTTTCATGCAACCACAGGTTGCTGAATGTGTTAATGGGGGAATCCCTCCCTCAGGGTTATTGTGTTCTGCTGGTGGGGAGCCTTCTAGGCTGGCAGAACAAAATGATTACTGTTAGAGGCTATAGCGGCCAGCAGTAATCATAAGTAAAAAATCCAGGAATCTGGTTGAACTGAAGTTCGATAGATCAACTTCAGTACAACTTGCCTACCCATAAATGGATCGAATATCAGCCTGTCCCTGCTGAACCAGACGATGTTTGATCATTATATGGCCGGCTTCAAAACCCTCTGGCATTTGACAGGCAGTACCGTGCCACAACTGCAGCCGTGTGCACGCAGTTGTGGTGCAGCTAAAACAGTGGCATATCACTCCGCCATCTGTCAACCACTCTCTGAAAAGCGATCCATTGTGGCTTGCTTTTTAGAGGGGCAGCAAGGACTGCCACATAGAAGAATGAGCCCTAAGGCTGCGTTCACACCTGAGTGTTTTGTGAACATGCACATGGGAAACGCATGTCGTGCTTGTAGTGCCATTCACTGTAAATGGCATCCCAAACACGGCAAGCATTAAAATGCGCACAGAACGCATCCAGACGTGCAGTTGAAAAACCTACGAAGCTCAATGCCCAAAAAGGTACATGAGCTACTTTGCTGCCTTTGTCATGTGTAGGGCAGCCGACTGAAATGAATGAGCATGAAAATGCGAAAAAATGCACAAAAAACATGCAAAAATGCGCATTTGCGGAATCCTAGGTGTTAACCTTGCCTTACAATGGCAAATGATATGTTGCTAAAATAAAATAATAAATATAGGAAATCATGACAATTTCTACATTCTATGTATTTACCAAACAGTGTAAACCTAACACAATCCACGGCAGGCAGAATCTGTACAGAGGGATGTGATACTCCTCATGCTTCTTGATTGGAACAATGTATCTCTGAATCCTTCCTCCTCCCCACAACTGCTGGGACTGCGGGGACCTCCATTCTAATAGGGAAGTGAGTCCGCACCAGGGGGGTCTATGTGCTCACAAGTGTCCTGCCTAGAGATGAGCTGAGCTTTGTGTGTGTTTCTAGGCTGTAAACAGAGCCTTGTAGGCAGCCGGCTGTAGCATGCAGCTGAGAAGGAGGAGGAAGCTCCCCAGAAGGAGGAGGAGGAAGGAGGCAGCCTGCTAGTGGGTTTTCTTCGCTTTCCTTTTTTTTTTTTCTAAGAGCAATCAGCTTGTAAGGTGGGAGAAGCAGCAGCAGCAGTGGTGAGGCTGGAGCAGGAGGAGGAGGAGAAGGTGTTGCTGAGTGCTAGTTGCCTCCAAGCTAAATCTTCCCTCAGCAGAAGACTTGAGGGACCCTACTCTATGTCACTGTCACACAAGTGCATTCATAGGACGGCGTGAAGAATAAAGGGGGAAGGTGCAGAGGCAGGGCATGCCATAGGAAAAGGGGAAAAAAAAATAAGGGGGGGCTGAAGAAAACTGGGCTTGATCAAAAACTCCTTCTTCTCCATGGGTAGTGCCAGTCGTAAAGTACGAGCGCTTTAACTCCTTCGAACCCCTCTTCAGAACTCTCGGCGACATCCGCCTGCCTGGAATTGACTCATGTGTTTGCTATGAGGTGAGAATTCATTTAGCAATTTGTGTTTTTCTGTACCGCTAGCTTTTCATAACAGACCCTCAAAGTCTTCGAATTCTGCAGAAGACCCCCTTCCTCCTACACCCCCTTGCAGCCTGGAGGTGTCTTGTGAAAAGTTCCCAGCAGGCGTTTAATTGCTTTTCATTCATTGTTTGGCTTTGACAGTTGCCACAGGGTAATTTGTGATCAGGATAAAAGGACACTAAGAGGAGTTTCTTTTTTTTTTTTTTGCCTTTTCACTCTTTAAGCACCAGGATTGTGTTTGGACAAGTTAAGCCGTTCTCACAAATGAAGATGTTCCTTTTAACGTTTGTCCTTGATATTTGGTTGTAGAACTTTTCCTTGAAGTGTTCCCATTGGATGTATCGGGACTCAGGAGTTTGGCCGCAGGAAAAAACTGTCGTTGTTTTCTTAGCTCTGACCCCTGGGAAGGAGATTTGATCCTATCGGAGATATGGGCCGGATTAGGAAGACCAAGTTGGTTTTTGGAGTTTTATTAGTTTTCAAATTGTTGGCGGAGTGGTGTCAGTTTGCAGCTGGAGAACTGGAGCAAGGTAAGGAATAGAATACATTCAAAAGTGTATTTTATTACTATAATATTAGATGATATCAAAGATTTAATTAATGCAATCACTGTATTATCATTTCCCTTGTGGTACAGAAACGGTCTTGGTCAACCAGATTTAGCTGTGCACTTAGATTGGATTGACTCAGGATATATCGGATAGAAGCCTCCAACCTTTAGATGTATTTAGGTACCATTAACAAACCATGAAATACTATCATCCGCCCACAACCAAGACTTGCCACAATCTAATCTTCGACTTGGATAGCAGAAGAGGGGTAAAAGGTTAGTGGATCGATTTGCTCAGATATTTTCCAGCATGGATTGGAAATATCTGGATGCGATAATGAGTGCTTCTGATGCTCTGGAGAACTTGTTATGGCTCAGCTGTTAACCCCTACAAGTGTCAAAAGTGTGGCATGAAATTCATACATTGCTGTTTTTATCGAGCTGTGTATGGCTTTTGGCCAATATTAGTTATTTGGCAAAGGAATCGTTCTTTTTACTGCACAGATCAGATCAGATGGCACTAGATTGATGGACCTAATTGGGTTGCTTATGTAGTTATTTTGGAAAGCCTTATTTCCGTAGAAATCTGAAGCGGAGCTGCTTCATTAATTGGCTTAATCTTGTTTTGTGGTAGATGATGGAGAGTTACCGTGAACCTTTGCGCACAGGTAAAAGTTCTGAAACTACCAGCAAGATTGAAAAGCATGCATCAAGAAGTACTTGCACTTCAGGGGTGGTGGTCAAAAATCCATGGCGCTCCATTTTGCTCATTACAAGTATAGATCCCAAAATCATATCTTTCCCATCCCATCTCGCTATTAGTCCATAGATGTCATGGGTGATGTCACACACCGATAGTGAGATGTACGAGGCAGGAGCTGTTGGATGTACAGTTACTGTTTGAAAACTGAGGTTTGAGTACTCATAGGTAGCTTTACAAGATAATTAGATGTACAGACAAATCTAGGTGCCCACTTCTAGGCTTAGTAGTAGATTACCGGCTTTAATCTACACACAGTTACTTGTTAAATATTTCTTTACGTTTAGGATTTTCCTTAAATCAGGTTCCAATATCCCAGGGCTACTGTGGTCATTGCAAGGGATTCCCTCTATCCCTGCTAGAGAACCCAATGAATACAGTAAGTCAGATGACCAACAGACTCTATCTATAAGTGAAATATCATTTTGGGGGGGGGGGCAGATGCTTACCCTCTAGACCAACCTTTATCAACTTTTTTTACCCCAGGGAAACCTTGAACTAATGTTTAAGTCTCAGGGGACCCCTGATAAGATCAGTCCATTATGTGGTTATTGGGAAAAAGCCCCTTATATTGGTGGTGGTCAGCTGGAAGAATGGCCCCATACAGTGTTGGTCAGAATGCCATTGCGGTGTTGAACCTGGAACTATGCAGACACAAGAGGTTCAAAGGTCAGTTAGCCATAGCTCAAGGAACCCTAGCCACCTATTTGGGGACCCTAGGGTTCCATAGAACCCTGGTTGATAATGGTTGGTCTAGACTATACATACAGGAATCTGATTGCTGATCACCTGCAGTCAAGGCTTCCCAATATTCTTGCATTAAATAGAAATACATATACATCCACTATTGCATATAGGTGTCCTTTTATGACACAGAGAATAGCTGCGATTCAACGGATCTCAGCTATTCTCTGGTCATTCACAGTTTATGACACTCAGGAGATCATGTCAGCCCTTCACTGGAGATCTGTGTTCTCCCTCCAGATTCTCCAGCCCAGAGCTGGAGAATCGGAGGGACCGAAAACTAAGCAGAGATAATTTACCTCTGCTTAGTAAACTGATCTTTTACTGTAATCTCGCGAGATTATAGTAAAATCAGCCGTTTTCCAGAGTTTGTAGACCGTTCTCCAGCGTTTGGAGACCGTTCTCCCTTCGTTCGGAGAACTGCTTCATAAACTGCATTCACAGGAGAACTGTGTTCTCCGAGAATGAAGGAGAACTGAGCAGCGATCTATTACCGCTGGTTCATAAACGGACACCATAGTGATCCCATTGTTATTACCTAGGAGGCAGTACAGCCCTTTTCTGGTCTCTGGCTCCATATCTTTGCTCTGGTAAAGGAGAACAGAGAACCGAATGAAAGTTTCCAAACTGACTGTAAAGTCACAGAGATTTCTCTGCATGGCCCTATCCATGAAGATTGTAGGTAATCTAATCAAACTCAGCATTTTGGGATGTAATAAAATTCTGGGGAGCATTTCAGTACTATATGTATGATGGTGCATTCATGTTGCTGTACTTGTAGGCTCATGTGCCACGGCCCTAAAACTGATCAATCTGAGCAATCCGAGGTGCTGACCCTCAGGCATCTGCCTCAGCTGCCCACTTGTATTGATCTGCTTGAGTCAGGTGGGGAAGATGTCCCACAGACATGTCCATCATCATTTATCAAGGGGAAACCAAGATTAACTGGGTGAGGTTTTTCTAACCTTACCACTTTCTCCCCAAGGAGACTTGGCCATTTGGTGTTGATGGGTATCTAATAGTTATGAGCTTACCGTGCCATCATAACAGGTTCTGATGCCTACTTTCCCTTATGTCTCTTTAAACCCTCAAACGTAATGTTTTAGGCAGAACTTGCTATAAGAGTCCATTGTTCACTATGAAAAATAATATTTGCACAAATAATCAAACTTGCTTGCATTGTAGGACTAAAACTCCCATCATGATTACTGACAAGGCATGATGAACATACCAAGCTGGCCCCACATGTTACAATTTGATGGTGCAATCTCTTTTCAGCTTTCCAACAACCATGTATTGTGACAACATACCGTATTGGCTATAAATTGAATGGATTAGTAGGCCTTTGCTTTACATACCTATTGATAATTCTAAAGCTGGCCACTTCCATTACAATCTGGTTGTACAATCTTCTTTATATCAGCAGTTAGTAGTGTGAGGGTAAGGCCTCTTGTACATTGGCATTTGCTGTTATGAGTAAGGCCATGTAGGCTGAAACGCGTAAACTATATTTTGTACTGCACACTGTGGTTTTCTGAATAAAAGCAAGATTTTAGAGCAATACTGTTGTGCAGATGATCTTTATGGGTATTGACATTTGCCCAGCTACTCTGAATGTCCTTTTACCTGGCAGGAAAATGCAGCATAAAAAATGTGCCACAGGCCGTGTTTACATTTAGGCTCATGACACATTTGGGGTTTAATTTATTCTATTGGCCAAAATATTAATTAATATTTTTAAGAATGGTTATAATTATTTCTTCCACTTTAAGGAGCTACGTCGACAGTTTTTTGTTCACTTCAGTCAGGTTTGGCATTTCCATACAAGTCAATGGGGTTTGAAAATGAGGTCAAAAGAAGGTCAACTTCAGCTCAAATGCACCTGCCTATAAGTAATCCCAAAAGTTTCTCAAGCTCATGCCATCAATACAAGCCCAAAGCCCATTGACATGGTGCTTGATGGGGATTACACAGAAATTGTACAATCGGATTGCACTGTATGTTTGGCCAATATTAGCTAACCAATACCTAAAGGAATACGTATTGCTATATCTGCTGGACACCAGAAACTGGAAGAGTTGATGTAATTTGGGTATGCAAGCAGTCTTTCTGGTACTTGTAATTCCCCGGCAGTTGAAGATATTAATATAATAATAATTCAGGATTTATATAGCGCCAACAATTTGTTCATCACTTTACAATATAAAGGGAGACGGTACAGTTACAATTCAGTTCACAACAGAAGGATTAGGAGGGCCCTGCCCCTGGAGCTTACAATCTAAACAAAAAAGAGTGGTGGTACAAAAGGTCATAGCAGTAGGGGGTGAGCTGATGTACAGATTTTTAGGTGGAGGTGGGTTAGGCTTCTTTGAATAAATGAGTCTTAAGTGATCGCCTAAAGACAGACAGGGTAGGTGATAACATGACAGACTGGGGTAAGAAGTTCCAAAGGATGGGAGAGGTTTTGGAGACATCCTGGAGGCAAGCATGGGAGGAAGTGACAAGGGAGCTGAAGAGAAGGAAGGAAGGTCTGAGGAGAAACGTATTCGAGATGGGGTTGGTGATGTATTTGGGGTTAGGGTTGTGGATGGCTTTATATGTTGTGTGCAGTATTTTGAATTTTATACGTTGGACTAGTGGAAGCCAGTAGAGGGATTGGCTAAGAGGGACTGCGGCCACAGATTGGTTAGTAAGGTGGAAGAGGTGGATGCTGGTGACCCCTACTCAGATAGTTTGGAAGATAAAAAGGAGACTCAAAATGAACCCTATTTTTGTTGAACCAATCAGAAATATGCTTTCAACATTTGCAGACAAACGTGAACATTTGTATTCGGCTCCATGCACATGGGGCATTTTAATAACGCTGGTAACGTTAGCTGTGTAAAGTCACATTAAAAACGTGAGTTTTTCAGCATTTTTTAGCATTTTTGTATTAGCGTCCAGTGGCGTTTTGCCGCTTTTTTGCGTTTTTCCACGTTTGCATTTTTTAGCAGTTTTTGATAAAGAAAAAATCCAAAAATGCTGGTTTGCCATGATTTACCGGGTTTTGCCGCGTTTTTCAGCATTAGAGCATTTTTACAGCTGAAAACTCCTCTAGAAACCTACTAGTTCTGAGTTTTTTTTCCAGCCAAAAAATGCCCCTGCCAAAAAACGCTGATTGCAGTCTATGTGTGCACGGACACATAGGATAACATGCTGGGGGGTTTACTGGCTGTAGAAAAAAACATCAAAAGCCAAAAACAGCGGCTGTAAAAACGTCCCGTATGTATGAGGACTTAAGTTGCTGCGGGTTACAGCACTTTATATGTTGCTCTCCAGCTTTTTTCACGAAGCCTGTTATCTCCCCACTGCAGATCATTATCCTCCTGCTGAACATTCTGTTGGGTTTCAGAATCTGCCGGCTGGAATTCTGACTTGGAACCTCGCCGGCTGCGGTGCAAATTAGTGTCGTCTTCCTGTGTTTTCAGCGCAGGACAGGTCACGCCAGGCTACCCGGCAATCTAGCTGTCATTTCACCTCGTTATTTGGATAAGTCCGTCGCTCTGCTTCACCGTAATCCGTCTTATTGTGCTGCAATCTATACCTCTTGTCGTGTTTCTCTATAATATCCCGCTGTCTGCCAGCTTTTCCGAGGGAGACGAATTCAGTATTTCACAAACAAACAGCAAATTTATGGTCAGCCGCATATTTTGGACCGATTGTCAATGGAAAGCACGCTAGATTTATAATGCCTGCTCCATCCGCCAGTCCCCAGACACGGGAAGTTAGATGGAAAGAGCCATGAAATTTGTATTTGTGTATTTCTCTGTTTATATATTTGTACCATGAAATATCCACTCAGCCGATGTTTTATTGGATCATGTCTGTTCCGATCTGTATTGACGTAATTGCACTGAAAAAAAACTGGGAACAGTTAGGCTAAGTTTAGATGTCTGTTTGGAGGGGGGGGTGTTAAATACGCAAGGTTGAACCGCACTTTTTGCCCCCCCAACTGTCTCCCCTTGGGGTTGTTCACATGCAATGGTTCGAACATGGTACTTTGCGGCTGCAGCAATTTATTTACGCAAATGTCCCACAATCTTGTGCAAAGCACGTGCGGCAGCATTGGGAAAAACGGGTTTAAAACAGGCAGTGAGGAAGTGTCACATTGCCTCCTCACCAGCTGTCAATCACCTCTAAAAAGTGATTTGAATGCAGGTCGCCTTTCAGAGGAGCAGTGGGTTTAGACTCCTAAACCTTGCCTTATAATTTTTGGAAATCTAATCACTGATCCAATCATTAAAATCTCATACGTGATTCATCATATTGTGAACCCTCACCTTGTAAAACAACCCATTTAGTTCAAAAAAGAAATGGAAAGCAAAACATTTGTATAGAGATATAAAACAAATTACAAATACCTTTTTGTCCCTTTTTTTTAATAAGTAATCACATACCCTCTGTTCTCAGCTGCATAAGGAGCTCAGAGAGCTGGGGGAGGAGAAACAGCAGCACACTGGTGTTCCCAGTGAATGGCTGTGCAAGGGTGGGGGAGGGTGTGTCAGGACAAGTCTGATCATTGGAGGAGAGCAGGCTGAGTTGTCAGCACAGCTAGAGAACTGACCACACTGTGGTCTCCTGCTTAGTGTGGTCAGTTTTTAATAGGAAAACAGAGGGACTGGCAGGAACACCATGGATTAGACACAAAGGAATTAATACAAAGGGAACAGGATACTTTTTCATACAAGTACATGGTACAGCAGCCACATATCAGGAATATGAAACGTTGAGTTTACTTATTCTTTAATATTTTTAATTTTTAATATTTAAACACCTCCCGCCCGCCATATAGTAATATGATGGACGCAAGGCAGTTCTCTCGTTCTGATAGGACATCATATTACGTCCTCCCATTATCACCGCGCATGCGTGGCTCAGGGAGCGTGCAGTGCGGTGATCGGCAGTGCGCTGTGTCCCTCGAACACAGCGGATCACCAATCACGGAAAGAGCCGAAGATGTCGACTCGGTCATGTGATCAGCTGTGTCCAATCATAGCTGATCACATGTAAACAGAGAAATGTCGGTTATCGGCATTTCTCTCCTCTCGAGCTGTCACGCTGACAGCTCGAGAGGAGAGGAGAGCCGGTAATTGGCTTTCCGCGGAGGGGACATGTACACTGATCATCAGGGCACTGATGATCAGTGTGCCCTGATGATCAGTGTAGCCCCAGCAGTGCCACCTGTCATTGTCCATCAGTGTCTTGTGCTAGTGACCATCAGAGCCACATCAATGCCACATATCAGTGCCTACCAGTGCACATCAATGCCACATATCAGTGCCCATCTGAGCTGCCTTTCAGTGTCACCCATCAGTGCCACCTATCAATGCCAATCAGTGCCACCTATCAGTGCTGCCAATCAATGCCATCTCTCAGTGCCTGTCAGTGCCGCCTATCAGTGCTGCCTATCAGTGCCATCTATCAGTGCCATGTATCAGTGCTGCCTTTCAGTGCCCATCAGTGATGCCTGTCAATGCCCATCAGTGCCACCTACCAGTGCCTCCTCATCAGTGCCACCTATCAGTGTCCATCAGTGCAGCTTATCAGTGCCCATCACTGCAGCCTCATTAGCGCACATCAGTGAAGGAGAAAAATCACTTATTTACAAAATTTTATAATAAAAACTAAGAAAAAATTTTTTTTCAAAATTTTCAGTGGTTTTTGGTTTGTTTAAGAAAAAATAAAAAACCCAGAGGTGATTAAATACCACCAAAATAAAGCTCTATCTGTCACAAAAAAATGATAAAAATTTCATATGGGTACAGTATTGCATGACCGCGCAATTGTCACTCAAAGTGCGACAGCGCTGAAAGCTGAAAATTGGCCTGGGCAGGAAGGGGGTATAAGTGCCCTGTAGGCTAGTGGTTAAACAATAACTGTTGCTCTGCCCATGAAAGTCTTTGTTCAGGTACTTCCTGTTATTGAGTGACAACCATCTCCCAATTGTGCTCCTGGGTTGTCACTCTGTCACATGCTCCCCCTGATGGAGAAAATAAGTGACTAGCTGTTCCAGAGCGTTGATGTGCAGCTGATGCTGGAGCAAGTGTATGTAGATAGGAAGCGATCGAAAACAGCTGGAGGAGATCAGCAGGTTTGAAATGCAAAAAAAAAGGTGAAACAGTATTTTATGAAGAATAAAATGTGGCTATTGTTTATGATACACAGAGCTTTAGCTAAGTACATGCTATCCCGTTAAGGTTTAGATCTACTTAAAAAAAAGTATCCAGGCTGGAAAAAGAACAGATATTTTGATAAAAATGCTTAATTTTCATAAAGGGACAGTCCACCCAGGAAAATTAAATTTTATTTTCTTATAGATGCTAGAAAGAGATAAAAGAAAGATGCATTCCAGGTATGGCATTTTTTTATAGTTACAGCTTGGATCGAATGTAAGTATGTATGTTCCATACCTGGGGGATCCCTCTAGAACAGGGGTGGGCAAACTTTTTGACTTGAGGGCCGCAATGGGTTCATATATTGGACCCGGGGGCCGGACCAAGAGTAGATGAATTATGCGTATGTGTCATCCATAGTAAGTATAGTAATATTCCCCCATAGTAAGCATAGTAATTAATCCCCCATATAGTAATTCATCCCCCATAGTAATTCATCCCCCATATAGTAATTCATCCCCGATATAGTAATTCATCCCCTATAGTAATTCATCCCCCATAGTAATTCATCCCCCATATAGTAATTCATCCCCGATATAGTAATTCATCCCCTATAGTAATTCATCCCCCATAGTAATTCATCCCCCATATAGTAATTCATCCCCCATAGTAATTCATCCCCCATAGTAATTCATCCCCCATATAGTAATTCATCCCCCATAGTAATTCATCCCCCATATAGTAATTCATCCCCCATATAGTAATTCATCCCCCATAGTAATTCATCCCCCATAGTAATTCATCCCCCATATAGTAATTCATCCCCCATAGTAATTCATCCCCCATATAGTAATTCATCCCCCATACAGTAATTCATCCCCCATATTAATTCATCCCCCATATTAATTCATCCCCCCTATAGTAATTCATCCCCCATATAGTAATTCATCCCCCATATTAATTCATCCCCCATATAGTAATTCATCCCCCATATAGTAATTCATCCCCATAGTAATTCATCCCCCATATAGTAATTCATCCCCCATATAGTAATTCATCCCCCATAGTAATTCATCCCCCATAGTAATTCATCCCCCATATAGTAATTCATCCCCCATAGTAATTCATCCCCCATATAGTAATTCATCCCCCATATAGTAATTCATCCCCCATAGTAATTCATCCCCCATATAGTAATTCATCCCATATAGTAATTCATCCCCCATATAGTAATTCATCCCCCATATTAATTCATCCCCCATATTAATTCATCCCCCCTATAGTAATTCATCCCCCATAGCAATTCATCCCCCATATAGTAATTCATCCCCCCTATAGTAATTCATCCCCCATATAGTAATTCATCCCCCATATAGTAATTCATCCCCCATATTAATTCATCCCCCATATAGTAATTCATCCCCCATATAGTAATTCATCCCCCATAGTAATTCATCCCCCATATAGTAATTCATCCCCCATAGTAATTCATCCCCCATAGTAATTCATCCCCCATATAGTAATTCATCCCCCATATAGTAATTCATCCCCCATAGTAATTCATCCCCCATATAGTAATTCATCCCCCATATAGTAATTCATCCCCCATATTAAGTCCCCAAGTCCCCCCTGTGTTAATTCGCTTACCTTTGCTCTGCGTGTTCCTCTCGCCGTGTCCCGCGCCATTCCGGTGTAGCATGAAAATCTGTCTCCTATGAGGATCTGTCCCCCTCGACGTATCTGCGCATGTGCCAGTTTCAGGCATTAGCAGCCAATCGGCGATCTCCGGCACATGCATCGAGGGGGACAGATCCTCATAGGAGACAGATTTTCATGCTACACCGGAACGGCGCGGGACACGGCGAGAGGAACGCGCGGAGCAAAGGTAAGTGAATTGACACAGAGGGGACTTGGGGACTTCAGGGCGGACTGTGAGAGGAGCCTAGCTCCGCGGGCCGGATTAAAAGGTCCGCCGGGCCGTAGTTTGCCCATTGCTGCTCTAGAAGCTGGAAATCACTGAAGCGGACACCACTAGTCTAGTGACACAAAGAAAAATGTCACTGATACAGGTGAAAGAGTACGAGTCCATAGAGGTTGTCCTAGGCTGCGCTCCTCTTCCAGCCATGAGGAACTTTGCAATGCATAGGCCTAACTGCGCACTTCAGACAGGAGAGATCCATAGACCAAAGGCCAAAAACAGACAAAAGAGAGGGGGCACCAGACTTGAGCATTACCATGAGATCATTTTTTCATTCCAACTGTATAAGCTCCAATATACTAACAAACATGACTAGGGTTGTTCAGATACACCTGTTGTCTATGCCCACTATAAAGCTGCCCCCCATTTCCACCCTCTATTTCCTTAAATGAAGACACCAACACCCAAAATTTAGTAAATGGCAGAATTGCCCTTTTATTAAACAAAAAACATAATAACAAGAAAAACATTCACCGTTCTAAACAATCCAGCTCCAAGAAAAGTTACGAATCCTTGACGACACCATTTTGGAGTCCGTGGTACCATTAAGCTAGGTTCTATCCCCAGCAGTCAAACACCGCCAGGACTATCCTAACTGACCACAGACCCCTACCAACCTTACCTCCCCAGTCAGTCTAAACTGAACCAGACCAAGCGGAGGACTCCATACCTGAGATGGGTCCCACCGTTTTACCAATATACCAAGTTTTTAGACCCTCGTCAAGGACCCCCAACCGCACCCCACCTCCTCCAAACCATGCAATTCCAATTACCAGGGTAGGGAGTGAGGGACTTTCCACTGATTATTTCCAGCTTGCAATTGACACCCTTCACTCCACCCCACCATTTACTGTCTTCAGCTCCTCCCATCACCCCGTTCACTCCTCCAATCTGGTAAGTGTGCTCTATTTTCATATATCAACAGCACCTTAACCCTATCCTGCCAGGTTTTACTTCCACCCTGTCATGTATGCCCCGCACTTATTCTCTTCTTTCAGAGCTCTGGGCATGTCTTGAATGATTGCAAGCATATAATCAATCCAGTCCAAATTGGCAAGCAGTGCTCATTTTTATGGACGTAGCTTACACGTTTCAAGGGAAGTTGGATGAGTACCGCTTGCCAGTTTGGGCTGGATTGATAACATGATTGCTGTCATTCAGGTTTGTGAGAACATTGGAGTCTATACACTTGGAATAAAAGGGTTTCATGGTAATGCACGAGGCTGGTGCACCCTCTATTTTGTCTGTGTTTACACCACTACTCCAGTGAACTCCATTAGTTCCTGTGCCGGGCCACTGCCTTGCTGCTCAGCACAGATGCCATTCAGAGAATAATTTGCATTTTCTCAATTAAGAAGACCTCGTGGTGGTGGGAGCCCCTACAACTTCTAGTTTGGTGGGAACAGAGTCAGGAATCCAAAACTCTAAACCCATTGAAAGGTGGGTGGGAAAAAAGCTAGAAATTATGGTCAGAAGATCTCAGTCCTGATGTTCCCAAGAGGCATAGGAAACCAGCAGATGGCTCCCCCTGCAATTCAAATATCACTTCTGTGTGGACTAGTAAATAAAGTAGATGTAAACCCTAAATCAGGGGTCTTCAAACTTTTTAAATAAAAGGGCTAGTTTACTACATTTCTGACTTTAGTTGTCCGGATTGTGGCCAGGGAGGGTTGAAAATGTCCTGGGACCTGCATCAGTGAGAAAAATATCGCCTCAGGGTTGGTAGTCAGTAGGAGGAGGAGTAGTGCACCATCATTGGTATTATTAGGAGGACTATCCTCCTTGCAGCCACTTCCTATCTACATGCACTCCAGCGATGGTAACATGGCTTTTCTTGGGGTTGGTTTCCTGATGTTGTGTTGAAACAGCCACTTGTAGATTCCATTGGTAGGTCTGTGTGACATTTATTTATTTATTTATCTAGTTTATATAGCGCCAAAGGGTTTGCTCAGCGCTGTACAATAGAGGGGGGGACAATACATGAAACAGTACAGTAACATCAAACAGCACACGAGGGGTAAGAGGGCCCTACTCTTTCGAGCTTACAATCTAGGAGGGAGGGGGTAGTGGTACAGGAGGAAATGGCTGTGGGGGATGGAGTGGTAGGAGGAGGGAAGGGCAGCGGCTGTTAGGTGAGGGTGGGGTAGGCTTCCCTGAAGAGGTGGGTTTTCAGGGAGCGCCTGAAGGTGAGGAGGGAAGGTGACAGTCTGGTGGATTGGGGTAGTGAGTTCCAGAGGATGGGGGAGGACCTGGAGAAGTCTTGCAGTCGTGCGTGGGAGGAGGAGACCAGGGAGCAAGATAGAAGGAGGTCCTGTGAAGAGCGAAGGGTACGGGTAGGGTGTTACCTGGGAATCAGGTCGGTGAGGTAGTTAGGAGCAGTCTTGTGAATGGCCTTATAGGTCAGGGTGAGCAATTTGAATTTAATGCGTTGGGCAATGGGGAGCCAGTGGAGGGAGAGGCAGAGGGGGGTGGCAGAGGTGGAGCGGCTGGTGAGGTGGATGAGTCTGGCAGCTGAGTTCAGGATGGTCTGAAGCGGGGAGAGTTTGCACTGGGGTAGGCCGGTGAGGAGGGAGTTGCAGTAGTCAAGGCGTGAGATAATCAGGGAGTGTACGAGTAGTTTAGTGGTGTCTGGGGTAAGGAAGGAGCGTATCTTGGTGATGTTCCGGAGGTGGAGCCTGCATGTGTTTGTGAGAGATTTGATATGAGGTTGAAAGGAAAGGTTTGAGTCCAGAATGACGCCAAGGACCTTGGCTTGCTGGGCGGGATTGATGGTGGTGGTGTTGGTATTGATGGAAAGGATGGGGGGGCGCGGGCTGGGGGGAAGACGAGAAGCTCGGTTTTGGAGAGGTTGAGCTTCAGGAAATGGAGCGACATCCAGTCAGAGATGTCGTTTAGGAGGTGAGTGATGCGGGCGGAGAATGTGGGGGTGAGGTGAGGTGAGGGGTGGATAGGTAGATTTGAGTATCATCAGCGTAGAGGTGGTAATTGAAGCCGTGAGAGTGTATGAGTTTGCCAAGGGAGGAGGTGTAGATGGAGAAGAGAAGGGGTCCAAGGACAGAGCCCTGGGGGACCCCAACAGAGAGGGGGAGGGAAGAGGAGGTGGCATTGTTGTAGGAAACGCTGAAGGAGCGTTGGGATAGATAGGACGAGAACCAAGAGAGAGCGGTGTCTCTGATGCCAAGGGAGAGTAGCTGATTAAGGAGGAGGGGGTGGTCGACTGTGTCAAAGGCCGCGGAGAGGTCTAGGAGAAGGAGGACAGAGTAGTCGCCTTTGGCTTTGGCGGTTAGTAGATCGTTGGTGATTTTGAGGAGGGCAGTTTCGGTGGAGTGTAGGGGACGGAAGCCGGACTGTAGTGGGTCAAGGAGGTTGCTGTCAGTTAGGTGGGCGCTTAGGCGATCGAAGACCAAGCGCTCAAGGAGCTTGGAAGTGAGTGGTAGCAGGGAAATTGGTCTGAGGTTGTTGAGGTCAGTGGGGTCCAGGGAGGGCTTTTTGAGTATGGGGGTGATGTGCGCATGTTTTAGGGGGGAGGGGAAGATGCCAGTAGAGAGGGAGAGATTGAAGATGTGGGTAAGGGAGCGGATGAGGGAAGAGGGGGGTGACCGGAGGAGTTGAGAGGGGATAGGGTCCAGGGGGCAGGTAGTGAGGCGGGCTTCTGAGAAGACTCTGGTGACTTCCTCAGTGGTAGTAGGGCTGAAGGAGTGCAGTGATGGGGGGGTTACGGTAGGCAGGGCCTTGGGTGTGGTGGGGGGCAGTGCCGTTGCGAGGTCAGAGGAGGGGAGAGATGAGGGGGTGATGGAAGGGGGGAGACTAGATGGGGAGGTAGATTGCAAGTTGACTATGTCCTTGCGGATTGCGTCAATTTTGTTGTGGAGATGAGTGGCAATCTCGTGGGCGGTAAGTGAGGTACTGAGTGGAGGAGGGGGGGGAGAGAGCAGGGAGTTGAAGGTGGAGAAGAGTCGGCGAGGGCAGGTGGAGAGGGTGTTGATCAGGTCAACGAAGTAGGCCTGCTTGGCGGCGTGGAGGGAGGAGGTGTAGGTGAGGAAGGCAGATTTGTAGAGGGAGAATGCATGAGGGGACCTGGTTTTGCGCCATAGTCTCTCCAGCGCACGACTGCGACATTTGAGGCATTTAGTATGGTCGTTCTGCCATGGTTGGAGCGGTCTGGGTTTGATGTTGCGTGTGGTTAGGGGTGCCAGAGAGTCTAGGGTAGCTGATAGTGAGTCGTTGTACGCGGTGGTGGCTAGGTCAGGACATGACAGTGGAAGGATGCTGTCGTGTAAGCGGTCGGCAGCCGAGTGGAGGGGGGCCGGGTGCAGGTTGCGGAGGTTGCGGCTGGTGATGGTTTGGCGCACTGGGGGGGGGGAGTTAGGGGAAGGAGAGATGGAGAACGTGAGGAGGTGGTGGTCGGAGAGAGGGAAGGGGGTGTTAGAGAACTGGTTGAGGGTACAGAGGTGGGAGAAGACGAGGTCCAGGGTGTTCCCATTGATGTGGGTGGAGGATTGAGTGTATTGTGTGAGCGCGAAGGAGGAGGTTAGGTGGAGGAGTTGGGAGGTAGCTGGGGTGTTGTCGTTGATGGGGATGTTGAAGTCCCCGAGGATGATGGTCGGTAGCTCAGAGGAGAGGAAGAAGGGAAGCCAGGAGGCGAAGTCATCCAGGAAGCGGGCTATGGATCCGGGGGGCCTGTAGATCACTGCGATCCTTAGGGGGGTGGGTGAGAAGAGCCGGATGCAGTGAGCTTCGAAGGAGGAGAAGGTTAGGGAGGGGGGGTTAGGGAGGACCTGGAAGGTGCTCAGCGGTGATAGGAGCAGGCCGACACCACCACCTTTGTGACCGCTCAGTCTTGGTGAATGGGACCAGACGAGACCTCCATGGGAGAGTACCGCAGGGGAGGTAGTGTCAGTGGCCTGTACCCAGGTTTCGGTGATGGCTAGGAGGTTGAGGGAGCGGGAGATAAAGAGGTCATGGATGGCAGTTAGTTTGTTGCAAACCGAACGGGCGTTCAGAAGTGCAACCGAGAGAGGGGGGATGGATGCGGGGAGGAGGTGCACAGGTATGAGGTTGAGGGGGTTGCGGCGGCTGGCGGGGGCAGGGGGGTCCCTGGAGGGGGGGTTCCTGGAGGGGGGGAGAGGTGGTGAGGGGCCAGGGTTCGGGGAGATGTCCCCAGCGGATAGGAGAAGGGTGAGGAGGGTGGCATGAGAATGGGAGGTGTAGGAGCGTGTGGGTCTGGTAGTGGTGGCACGTGGGTCGACCGGGGAGTGGAGTACCAGGAGGAGGTGGTGAGTGCCGTAGTGGGGAGAGGGCAGAAGTGAAGGGGCAATGTAGAGCTGTTTTGGGGGGGTGGGCGGGTAGAGGGAGGCGATTTTTGGGATGGAGGAGAGGAAAACGAGGAGGAGAAGTGCAGGTGGCATGCTGGGGTGAGTGCAGTGCTGTTCGGGTCAGGGGAGGTGAAGGGATACGGGTCAGGGCGAGGTGATGTGGAGAGTCTGTATCACCGTGGAGGAGTCCACTAGAGTCCTTCTGTAGCTGCAATCTGTGGGTGCAGTATGCTGGCATCCGAGGGGTCTTCAGTGGTTCCGGTGGATCGGCGAGTGGAGGGGTCGTAGGGTGCGATGTCTGGGGGTGTTGGTAGGCACGGCGTCTGGTGATGCTGGCGGCTCGGTGACTGGAGATTCGCTGGGTGGTCCGAGAGATTCGCTGGGCAACGTCTTGATTTGCTGGGTGGTCCGGGTGTTGGGTGACCAGAGGTGGTAGCCGGGTGCCCGGTAGCTGGGTGCTGGGTGTCCAGGGGTGGTAGCTGGGTGCCCGGTAGCTGGGTGTCCAGGGGTGGTAGCTGGGTGCCCGGTAGCTGGGTGTCCAGGGGTGGTAGCTGGGTGCCCAATAGCTGGGTGCCCGGTTGCTGGGTGTCATGGTCATGATGACATGGTGACAATGCAGTACAATCAGGAAACAGGGAAAGAATGTTGTGAGCTTATAACAGGAAATGCCTAAAGATGGACCTATTAGGGTAGAATCATCAGGTTTTATTTTAATGAAAGCTATGTCTAAGCCACATCCCCTCTACAAGCTACACACTGACAGCCTAATCATGGAAACAATACGATTTCCGTAATTACCATAAAGTCTTTTTCTTGAAGAGAACTGAGGGACACAGGATAGTAGTAATTTTTGGACATATGAGTTAGAACTCAACCTCCCACCATCATGCCTCAGCCTTGTGAGCAAGCAATGCAGTAATACTTGTCTCACTCAATGGACCTCAAGAAAGTTATTTTTTGGTAAACACAAAAATCTTATTTTCTTTATTGCTCATTGAGGGACACAGGATAGTAATAAGTCTTAGCTTATAGTATGACATCTAAGACATCTAAGTGAGGAATGAGTCACTGAGCGATCCTACAGATAGAGAATTTTACCACAGGAGTAGAAGGAAATAATGCCTGAACTAGGGCTTTATGGAGAAGAGTTGATCTATTATAGAATAGTCAGTATCAAGGGAATGACATTGAGGATCAACCTGATTTTCTAGACCAGGACAGATAAATGCAGATGGGGAATCTAGAACCTAAAGGAGCAACAGCAATGGTGTTATTCCACGCCTCACGTGGTCTGCTTTGTATATCCCACATGTCCAAGAATCACTACTATCCTATGTCCTTTAATGGACAATAAAGAAAATAAGGCTTTTGTACTTACCCTAAAATCTTTTTCCTGAAGTCAATTGAGAGAACACAGGTATTATTGTATAGCTTGCTCAAGCATGACAGTTGGAGGCAGGGTTATTCATTGGCTGGCCTAACATTGCTTGTTTGCCATTGTCCAAACCTCCTGTAGATGGCAGCATAACCCACAAGTCCAAGAATTACTACTATCCTTTGCCCTTCAATGGATATTAAGGAAAATAAGATTTTTGTACTTACCACAAAATCTTTTTTGTTAGGTCCATTATGGGATACAGATCCCACCCCTATGTGTGATTAGGCCTTATATACTTACAATGACAGTTGGGAGCAGGGTTATACAAGGGCTTGCTTTACATTTTTGTATGTGCCATCATCCAAACCTCCTGTAGGCAACAGTATAACATACATGTACAAGAATTACTACCAACCATGTTTATTTAAGGACTATAAGCAAATGTGGTGGTCACAGAAGTCTTCTAGAATGCTAGTAACCTTTGTTGATCACCCATGTAAACATTCATGAAAGTCATGCTTAGAAAAAGATTGTATAAGCAGTTGAGCTCATAGGAATTGTAACAGTTATTGTGATGGTCTCTTACAATGATAAACAGAGACAAATACCCTTTTATAGCAAACATAATGGGGGTCTATCTCAAACCAGAATACTTATATGAGAAGCCTCAGATAGAAACATCCATGTGCTGACTCCTGGGCTACATAATAATATGTTAGGGCACTTGAACATAAAATTTAAAGAATATGTGTCAGGAATGGACTGGCCAGCAATGGTGGGACTCACCTGCCTTTTGATCTGCAGTACCAGGGCTGGCCAGAGGATGCTCCCAGCAATCAGAGACTCAACTTTGCAGCCAGCTAACACCTGGAACTGATTATGCTGGGGTATTTAAGGGATGGCCAGACCCACAGACTCTGCCTTGGTGTTGTGTTTGTCCTGGGCCCGGTATCCTGTTTCTGTCCTGCATCCTGTTTCTGAACCGCTGCTGACTTCTCCTGCTCTGATCCCGGCTCGCTCCTGACCATCCCTCTGCCTGACCCTCTGTACCACGCTGCTTGCTACCTGTTCTGATCCCTGGCTTGTGACCCTGACCATCCCTCTGCTTGAACCTCTGTACTACGCTGCTTGCTACCTGCTGAACCTGGCCTGTGACCCCGACCAATCTCCGCTTGCTCCCCCTGTACCTACCTGCCCTATTGATATTGACCCGGCCTGCCTGACGACGCTTGCTTGTATGTACTGTTATCTGTGGGTGGTTGGTTTGGTTTGGTTTGTTTGCACTGTGTTATGTTTTAGTATTGCACTGCGTTCATGTTTGTATTGTTAGTGTTAATAAATTATATTGTTTATAACATATCTGAGGTCTGCGTTTCCCTGTGTCAGCCACACACCTCTGGTCACACCTGGGAGCCCTGACAATATGTAAACCCAACATTTCATATTCTTGATATGTGTCTGCTGTACCATGTACTGTACCTGTAAGAAAAAGTATCCAGTTCTCTTTGTATTGCTTCCTTTGTGTGAGATTCCTGGTGTTTCTGCCAGTTCTTCTACTATCTTCTCACTGGCCTACCCCAGTGCAGGCTCTCCCCGCTCCAGACCATCCTGAACTCAGCGGCCAGACTCATCCACCTCACCACCCGCTCCACCTCTGCCACCCCCCTCTGCCTCTCCCTCCACTGGCTCCCGATTGCCCAATGCATCAAATTTAAACTTCTAATCCTGACCTACAAAGCCGTTCATAACACTGCCCCTGACTACCTCACCAACCTGATCCCCAAGTACCACCCTACCCGTACCCTTCGCTCCTCACAGGACCTCCTTCTATCCTGCTCCCTGGTCTCCTCCTCCCATGCACGACTGCAGGACTTCTCCAGGTCCTCCCCTATCCTCTGGAACTCACTGCCCCAATCCATCCGACTGTCGCCTTCCCTCCCCACATTCAGGCGCTCCCTCAAAACCCATCTCTTCAGGGAAGCCTACCCCACCCTCACCTAACGGCCATTCTCCCTCATTCCTCCCACCACTTCATCCCCCTCAGCCACTTCATTCCCCTCAGCCACTTCCTATTGTTCCACTACCCCCTCCCTCCTAGATTGTAAGCTTGAAAGAGTAGGGCCCTCTTACCCCTCGTACGCTGTCTGTTTTTGTTGTACTGTGCCATGTATTGTCCCCCCTATTGTACAGCGCTGAGCAAACCCTTTGGCGCTATATAAACTCAATGTAATAATAATAATATTAAAAAGTGACCACACTAGACGTGAAGCACAGAGTGGTCAGTTCTCTAGCTGTACTGGGAACTCAGCCTGATCTTCTCCAATGATATACTTGTCCTGGCATGCCTCCCCCTGCACAGCCATTCACTGGGAAGACCAATGTACTGCTGTTTCTCCTCCTCCCAGCTATCTGAGCTCCTTATGCAGCTGAGAGCAAAGGTATGTGATCCCTTTAAAAAAAGGGGGGGTGGGGAAGGTGTTTTAATGAGAGATAGAAGGGCTGAAATAGGTTTTCCTGTAGAAAGTGCTATTCACATAAGGCAAAGCCTGTGCCTTTTATCCATGTAATTTTAGCTGAAGGGGATAGTCATCTGGTCTGCTATGTGATCAGAGATCACATGACCACACCACATGTCTGGTCTTTTGGTCACATCACCAGCACTGGAGTGATATTGGAGCAACATTTTCTCCAGGAATGGTATTTTTATGATTATTTCTCCTTTTCCATAAAACTGGCATCTGAACACTCCATGACATGAGTCAAGCTTGGACAGTATGATGGTTACCCAGGTTATCATAAGGCTGCCCATAGAAGCAGTGCCGGGACAAGGTCCGTTCAATGTTTAGGATATATATATATATTTTTAGGGAAAATAATTATTTGATTCCCTGCAAATTTTGTAAGTTTGCCCATTTATAAAGAAATGAAGAGTCTATAATTTTTATCATAGGTGTATTTTGAATGATATAGACAGAATATCAACCAAAAATCCAGCAAAATCACACAATACAAATGTTATACATTGAGTTGCAGTTCAGTGAGTAAAATAAATATTTGATCCCCAAGCAAAACATGACTTAGTACTTGGTGGAGAAACTCTTGTTGTCAAGCACAGAGGTAAGATGTTTCTTGTAGGTGGTTACCAGGTTTGCACATCTCAGATTGGATTTTGGTTCACTCTTCTTTAAAGATCTTCTCTAAATCCTTAAGGTTTCTTGGCTGTCACTTGGCAACTCGAAGTTTCAGCTCCGTCCATAAATTTTCTGTAGGATTAAGGTCTGGGGACTGGCAAGGTCACGCCATGACTTTAATGTGCATTTTCTTGTACCGCTCCTTTGTTGCCTTGGCGGTATGTTTTGGGTCATTGTCATTCTGGAAGATCCATCCACAACCCATCTTCAGTGTTCTGGCTGAGGGAAGAAGGTTCTCATCCAAGATTTTACAATACATGGCCTCGTCTATTGGCCCCTCAATGCAGCACAGTCGGCCTGTACCTTTATCAGAGAAACAGCCCAAAGCACAATGTTTCCACCTCCATGCTTGACTGTAGGGATGGTGTTCTTAGGGTCATAGTCAGCATTTTTCTTCCTCCAAACACAGCGAGTCGAGTTAATGCCAAAGCAGTTTTGGTCTCATCTGACCACAGCACTTTCTCCCAATCCTTCTCTGAATCATTTAGATATTCAGTGGCAAACTTCAGATGGCAGCGTACTGTGCTACCAATGGATTGTTTAGTTGCTGTGGTCCCAACTGCCTTGAGATCATTCACAAGTTCCTCCCATGTAATTCTGGGGTGATCCCTCACTTTTGTCATGATCATCCTTACCCCATGAGGTGGAATTTTACATGGAGCTCCAGACCAATGGCGATTGATGGTTATTTTGTATTTATTCCATTTGCAAATAATCACTCCAACAGTTGTCTCCTTCTCACCAAGCTTCTTGCTGGTGGTCTTATAGCCCATTCCAGCCTTGTGCAGGTCCTCAACCTTGTCCATGATGTCCTTTGATAGCTCTTTGGTCTTACCCATCATGGTGGTGGGCTTTGAATGGAAAAAATAGATTCTGTGGACAGCTATCTTTTATATACATAACAAGTTGTCGTTAGGAGCACCGTCCTAAATTGTCAGGACTAATCTGTGTACCACATGAACACATAGCCAGTCTGTGGGAGCCTGAATTATTGTTGGTTGGTAGGGGATCAAATACTTATTTTACTCCCTGAACTGCAACTCAATTTATTACATTTATATCATGTGTTTTTTTCTGGATTTTTGGTTGATATTCTGTCTCTATCATTAAAAAAAAGTTATAGACCCTTCATTTCCTTGTAAGTGGGCAAACTTAAAAAATCTGCAGGGGATCAAATAATTATTTTCCCCACTGTGTGTGTAATGTGTATGTGTTTGTGTATATGTATTTATATATGTATATAAATACCGTATTTTTCGGACCATAAGACGCACTTTTTCTTCACCAAAAAGTGGGAAGAAAAGTACCTGCGTCTTATGGTCCGAATAGAAGAAGTTGCAGAGCGGCAGCGGGTCCCCCGGGACCTTCTGTGTCCAGGCTTCTCAGGCGACTGCATCATCCCTCCCCCGCCCCGTGTCCAGGCTTCTCAGGCAGAGCGGCAGCGGATCCCCCCTCACCTTACCTTGTCCTCGGGAAGCCGATCTGTGAAGGAGGCGCGATGCTGCTGCTGTGTCACCGCCGTATGCTATTGGAGGATAGCATGTAGTAGGCGGTGTTACAGTACACAGCAGTGCGCATGCCCCTCTCACCTTACCTTGTCCTCGGGAAGCCGACCTGTGCAGGCGGCGCGATGCTGCTGCTGTGTCACCGCCGTATGCTATTGGAGGATAGCATGTAGTAGGCGGTGTTACAGTACACAGCAGTGCGCATGCCCCTCACTCCAGTCATCGGCTTCTGAGGTAAAATGTCACTACACTACACTACACTACATTTTCCCAATAAACTGTTCCCAATAAAAAAAACTGTTTTCCCTCTGTCCCTTTTTTCCTTTCAATTGTCACTCTTTTTCTTTTAATTGTCACTCTTTTTCTTTCAATTGTCACTCTTTTTCTTTTAATTGTCACTCTTTTTCTTTCAATTGTCACTCTTTTTCTTTCAATTGTCACTTTTGTGATCTGAAGTACCGTACCATATACAGTACTTCAGATATACGGTACCATAAACCATACTCCCATATACGGTACCATAAACCATACTCCCATATACGGTACCATAAACCATACTCCCATATACGGTACCATAAACCATACTCCCATATACGGTACCATAAACCATACTCCCATATACGGTACCATAAACCATACTCCCATATACGGTACCATAAACCATACTCCCATATACGGTACCATAAACCATACTCCCATATACGGTACCATAAACCATACTCCCATATAAGGTACCATAAACAAAGCAAATGGTCAGCGCTCAGTGAAAACGCAAATGGTTAGTGCTCAATAGTACCGTAATCATTGAAGAAATTATGGTATACTGAAAGTTCCTTCATTTTGTTGCAGAAAAATATTGTACCGTACTACTGTACCTCATTCTACAAAGATGCTGAAGCAGAAAAGAATAGCCTATAAAATTCCATACAAACTGGAGGTTATCAAATATGCTAAAGAGCATGGAAACAGAGCAGCGGAGAGGCATTTTGGGCCGCCTCCAACTGAAAAACTGATTAGAGATTGGAGGAAACAGGAGGATCGGCTGCAAAAAGAAGACAAAAGCAAGCACACTTTCCGTGGGCATGCTGCAAAGTGGCCAGAGTTGGAGGTGGACGTGAAAGAATGGATCATGCTTCATCGCAATAATGGCTTTTCCGTCTCAACAAAAATGATAATTTTTGAAGCGAAACGCATTGCTAAAGAGAGGGGCATTCAAGACTTTACAGGATCACCATCATGGTGCTACAGATTCATGAGAAGATGTGGTCTTGCTATGCGTACCAAAACCAGAATTGCCCAAAAAATGCCCAAAGAATATGAGGCTAAAATTCTGTCCTTTCACAATTTTGTTATCAAAGCCAGAAAGAAAAACAGCTTTGAAATTGGCCAGATTGGGAACATGGATGAAGTTCCGCTAACATTTGATGTGCCTTCTAATAGGACTGTTGACCTGAAGGGTGCCAAAACCATCACAGTGAAAACTTCAGGGCACAAGAAGACGCATTATACAGCTGTGTTGTCCTGCTGTGCCGATGGCACCAAATTGCCACCCATGCTGATTTTTAAAAGGAAAACATTTCCAAAAGATGCCATTCCAAGAGGTGTTGTGGTACACGTCCATGAAAAAGGATGGATGAATGACAATGGCATGAAAATATGGGTTGAAAAGGTGTGGTCCAAACGTTCTGGAGGACTTCTGAAAAAACCTGCCCTATTAGTGCTTGACCAATTTAGAGCACATATTAGTGAACCAACCAAAAAGTGCTTCAAGGAAGTAAAGACCCATCTAGCTGTCATTCCCGGAGGTCTTACCAGCCAGTTGCAACCTCTTGATGTCTCCATAAACAAGCCATTTAAGGTCTTTATGAGAGAAGAGTGGAACAAGTGGATGGCTGATGGTAACCATGATTTGACACCCACTGGACGAATGAAGAGGCCCACCATCACTCAAGTTTGCGAATGGGTGAAAAGATCATGGGACTCAGTGAAGAAAGAGATTGTTGTACAGTCGTTCAAAAAATGTGGCATTAGCAATGCCTTAGATGGAAGTGAAGACTGTATTTTATACGAAGACAGCGAAGAAAGTGATGTCAGTGATTGTGACCAAATGAGCTTCATGAATTCTGACTCTAGCGAAGAAGAGTTCTTGGGGTTTTCAGAAGACTAGAGTACTCAAACCTTTGTCTTTATGTGTTAATGACAGTGATAATGGTTCTTAATGCCACTGTTGACTGCTGTTCAGTTTATATGGTTCAAATATTATTCTGTTATACTTTATTAAATATTTTATTACACTATTTGGTTCAGAATATTTTTTTTCCTATTTTTCTCCTCTAAAAACCAGGTGCGTCTTATGGTCAGGTGCGTCTTATGGTCCGAAAAATACGGTATATATATATGTATATAAATATATGTATGTATATATAATATATAATTTTTCTTTTTTTTCTTTTTTGGCATGTTTCTTTTTTTTAATTTTTTGGCATGTTTTTGCTCTGACAGTTTGCTGCTGACAAGCAGTGGCTGTTACAAAAAAAAAAAAACCTGCTGAATGTTTGAATGTTCTGCCTGTACTTTCCATTCCCATACAATTAACCGTCACATGCAGCTGAGAGCTGGTACATGACCGCCGAGTGATAGCGTTACTGTTGGCTGTAAGCCTTTCTTTTGTCACAGCTGTACTCGTGTCTCCTCTCTGCTAATTGCCCATTTGTTTTGCCTTCTAATAAGCGACTTGGTTAAAGCGAGTCATCTCGTTTCATTTTCTGTTTGCAGGAACTCAATATATACAGTTGGTGACAATTATTAATTAATGACAAGCTCCATGGGATTTTCAAGTAATGAGGCACCAGCGGTTAAAATACCTCCAATTACACTGATCCTGTATGGTCGATTGTTGAGCTGAATCACCTACGAGAATGTGCAGTTAGTAAAAGTTTAACCAGATCTTTCTTAAAGCAGATGTAAATTATTGCTTAACATTTAGGAGGTTATTTACTAAAACTGGAGAGTGCACAATCTGGTGTAGCTCTGCATAGTAACCAATCAGATCCCAGGTTTTATTGTCAAAACTTAACTGAACAAGCTGAAGTTAGAAGCTGATTGGCTCCCATGCACAGCTGCACCAGATTCTGAGGGCACCAGTTTTAGTAAATCCTCCCCTTAGTTTGCTACAGTACTGTGTACTGTATCACAAACAACTGTCAATTGTTTTTATTCTTTGTTGCATCTTAGTTATGCTGATCTCCAACAGCCTCTTTGCATTTGCTTTTTTGTGTACATACAGTCCGGAGATGGTTTTTTGGCATTTGCCAGGGTGGGTTTACCAATGGCCATACCTGGGAATGTACCCGGAATTGACGTGGCAATGCTAGAATTTTGCTCCGGTTGCAGGGTCATTACTGGAATGTAAACAATGTTCATCGTGCACAAAGTCACTTCTCATACTTGTTGGACCCTTCATTTACCAGATTCCAGGACAGGAGGAGGGAGATGGGGAGGAGCAGTATGGGATCAAATTGGATGGGGTCCAGGCATATAAGTGAAAACCTATATGCTGCTGCTTGCCCCAGGAGCAGGGGCACGAGAAACTGAAGATACCAGCAATACCACCGGAGAGGTAAGTGTTTGAATGCGTATGTGTATGCAGTATGCATGTGATTACAATGTGCATGTATGTATATTGTGTATGTTGTATGAATGTGTATACAGTGTTGTATGAATGTGTATACAGTGTGTATGTATGTTGTATGCATGTGTGAGCAGTGTGTATGTATGTTGTATAAATGTAGACAGTGTCTATCTATGTTGTATGCATGCTCATGCATGCATGTGTATGCAATGTATATATGTTGCATGCATGTTGTGTGCATGCGTGAACAGTATGTATGTATGTTATATGAATTTGCATAAAGTGTGTATGTATGTTGTATTCATGTGTATGCAGAGTATGTATGTGTATGTAGTGTGTTGCAGTGTGAATGTATGGTGTATTCATGTGTATGCAGTGGTATGTATGCATATACAGTGTCTATGTACAGTACATGCATAGGTGGTACGGCTATGCTATGTATAAGAGGGTGGTGGGAAAAAGAATCAAGGTGCTGTGGACTATGTATATACTTCTGACCTCTAATCTTTGTATGTACGTTACATACTTCTGACCCCTGCACTATTTACATTACGTAGCTGTGACCCCTGCACTATGTATGTTACATCCTTCTGACCCCTGCACTGTATACATTACATAGTTCTGACCCCTGCACTGTAAACTTTGCATACCTCTGACCCCTGCACTGTATACATTGCATACCTCTTACCCCTGCACTGTGTACATTACATACCTCTTACCCCTGCACTGTGTACATTGCATACCTCTTACCCCTGCACTGTGTACATTGCATACCTCTGACCCCTGCACTTTGTACATTGCATACCTCTGACCCCTGCACTGTGTATATTGCATACTTCTGACCCCTGCACTGTGTACATTGCATACCTCTTACCCCTGCACTGTGTACATTACATACCTCTTACCCCTGCACTGTGTACATTTCATAGCTCTGACCCCTGCACTGTGTACATTGCATACCTCTTACCCCTGCACTGTGTACATTGCATACCTCTTACCCCTGCACTGTGAACATTGCATACCTCTTACCCCTGCACTGTGTACATTGCATACCGCTTACCCCTGCACTGTGTACATTACATACTTCTGACTCCTGTACTGTGCACATATACATACCTCTGACCCCTGCACTGTGTTCATTGCATACTGCTCACCCTTGCACTGTGTATATTACATACTTCTGATCACTCCACCCCTACATTTCAGGAATTTTGGTTTTCAAAAGTTCTCAGGTACTCTGATGGTGACAAAAGTCAACCATGCCTGCTCAATGTGTATTGACATGGCTGTTTGTGGGGTTCATTTGAGAGAACCAGTGACAGGGAGACCACACAGGAAGTGCCTGCCAAGTTAAGGCCCATTTAGATGTAGGCATGAGTGTAAAGATGCTTTTTTTGTAGTGTTTGGCAGGTGCATTGTCATTTAACAATGAGTGTTTCCTTTGTGCATTTATGTGCATTTGTGATGCACGCTGATGTGTCTTTCCAACATGTTTTTTAACTTATAATCTGGAGTGGATAGGGTTAACAGCCATTGACAAAGCCTTATTATTACTAGTTGCCAATGCATCAAGATGCACGTTGATGCTCTGTCATTGACTTTTACGGGCCTCCCAACTGAATAAATAGACATCGTATAGCTGAGATGGGAACAGGCACAATTTTTGTGTGTCAGTGGGAGGAATAGTGCCTCATCATTGGTGTCACTGATACCAATGATGGGGCACTATTCCCCCCACTAACACCAATGATGGGGCACTATTCCCCCCCCCCACTGACACCAACGATAAGACACTATTCCTCCCCCCACTGACACCAACGATGGGGCACTATTCCTCCCCCCACTGACACCAACGATGGGGCACTATTCCTCCCCCCACTGACACCAACGATGTGACACTATTCCCCCCCCCCACTGACAGCAATGATGGGGCACTATCCCCTCCCCCCCCACTGACACCAATGATGGGGCACTATTCCCCCCCCCACTGACACCAATGATGGGTCACTATTCCCCCCCCACTGACACCAATGATGGGGCATTATTTCTCCCACACACACTGAAACCAATGATGTACATGTGTTTGTGTATGTATGTACATGTGTCTGTGCGTGTGTATTTCCGAGTATGTACATGTATCTGTGTGTATGCATGTCTGTATGTGTGTGTATACATGTGTCTGTATGTGTACATGTGTCTCTGTGCGTGTGTGTACATGTGTCTCTGTGTGTGTATGTACATGTCTGTGTGTGTGTACAGGTGTCTCTGTTTGTGTGTGTTTGTTGGTGGCGAGTAACTCTTAAGGCCTGGCTAGCAGCTCAGGACTTGAAATTTGAAGTGTTTCTAGACTGGGAAATGGGCTAGGGCTTAGAATTATTTCTAAAGAAGTGTTCTGTTTAAAAACAAATGACCTATTCTGTAGGCTGGACAATGATATTAGAATGATGATAAACCTGTTACCTGTCTGCTGTAATCTTTATTTTACAAATATATTTTACACAACAAAGGATCCCCAGAGCACTCTAGGTTATCTGAAGGGACACCACAGGACCTCCTTCAGGAATAAGTCATTTGATTTGGGTTGAGCCACTCCTTATTTTCTTCCGTTTGTAAATTCTAGCATAAGCTATTGGTCTCTATATACAGCAGAATTTTTTTAATTTACAACAGGTGTTAAAGAAAAAGCAGATAATGTGAAAAGTTGCTAAGAGCTCCGCTTGCTGGCTGGATAAAATACTACATAAACAAAGGGAAATGTGTATTTAATGTGTTTATTTTGTTAGCACTGGCAATAATAATAATAATAATCATTTAAAAAATGAAAGAAAATAAGTACAAAACACAATATAATTTCCTTTAGGGTCTTCTGGCTTTTATTGTAGTTTAGATGGTTTCTCTGCTCATTGTACGTTCAGGGAACATTTAGTGACCTATTTTACATAATGGCAGCATGGCATAAACAACGTTTGCACTCTGAACAGGGCCTCTTTGATGTGTCAGTGTGAAATGGTCACTGTGTCATTGATTACTGACATGTTCTTCTCGCTGAATTCCATCAGAGAATTTACCATGTTTTTGTACCATTTTTGCTTTTGAAGTTTTTTCCAGTTTTTTTGCCATTCTATAGTAGATAATGATAAAAAAAATGTATAAAACAGTATACAATTCCTTTAAGGGCCCTTTACATCAATGTGGGCATTGATGTGTACATCAATGTCTATCACTCATTTTTCAGCATGTTGAAGTCCATTATTGCATGTCAATGAACCAAAAACTCATACCTGACTCATTTTCTTTTCCAGTGAACTGCAAGGCAACACATATATTTTTATTGCATGGGTTGAGGTGGGCAGGTGTGCTTATTTATTGGTGTTGGGGTGCTATTGAAAATGAATGACAACAAAATTAGATATAACATTGAAGTGATGTGCATTATCATTGAGACATGCTCTAAAGAGCAATATGTGAAGGACCCTTAAAGAGGACCTGAAGTTTGAAAGGTACCCAAAAAGGCAAACAGAAAGACCAAAGGTCTACGTGCCAGTATTGTCTGTGGCCTGCCAGCAACTGATATCTTCCCCATTACTGACTTTCCATGCCATGTTATGCTCTGCCTTTGTGTGGGGGGTGACCATCCTGGTAGAGGTAGGGCTTTGTTTCCTTGTGTTAGAGTAGCCATCCTGACGACCGGTGACCTGATAATGGTTGGAGGAATACTCAAGCAGCAGTAGGGAAGGTGGAGGAGCACAGATCCACACAATAAATAAAGCAAAATCAAAATCAGGGAGCTCCTTGCACTGCAGTTGCCTAGGTACATCTTCCTCTCCAGCAAGGAGAACAGTGAGCAGTACACCAAATCTCAATCCAAATCTGATGAGACTAACAGTTGGAGGCAGCAGTTCCTTAGATGATCTTCCACTGTGGATATATAGAAGAAACAGTAGTGCAATGCTATATTTCAGGAGGAATTCAAGACAAACGCCACATTTTTCAGGGTACTGCATGGGCACAATTTATCTTTCTAGATGTTCTCTATAACATAGCAAATCTTTATCTTTTGAATTCTGATCCACGTTACAGGATGTTTTTGAAAATACACTAAAACCGTCCTCGTTGAAAGAATAAAGTGCACATCTACATTTTTGCCTTTCTCCCTTCCAGCATTATGCTGTGTAGCACCTTTCCCTCATGGGGGAGAGGAGCGGACTCACCTCCAGCATGGAGAAGGCTAGTATTTACTTCAGGGTGGATCCATGGCACATCCACAGTGGACAGTGTCACATGACGAGGAAGTGAACCAGTCACTGTGGTCTTTTTGTAGTTTTATTTCTTTGGCTCACAGGGAGAGAGGGTTAGGGTTAGGTCTCTAGCAGCAACCAAGCTCCCAGAAATTACTCCAAAGTAGTGCTGGGATTCACTAAGAGCAGATCCTCCCAGTACCAGGTAGGGCAGCTCAATGAGTGTCTAAATTTATGTTTTCGTGGCAATCTCCACCCTAGAAAGATACATTTAGAATCCACTAGAATACAGGGTGACTACAGCTGTATATTTTGAAATACATGTACACTCAAAGTGTTTTACTGTGCAAAAGATAAAGCACCACCAATAGGTGGGTAGAGCTAGCCCTTCCATACCTGACCCAGGCCCCATAAGGTCAACAGAGGATTCTAGGCTTGACTTGGTAGCAGGCAACATGTTAGCACTTAAGCTGTCAGAGCTGTCGCAGGGTTTCAGGATAATACCAGGGGCCACTTAACTCACTCCCAGACCCTCCAGTGACAGCCTACCTCGCCAGACAATCAAGCTCGCTTTTTCTTTGCCATGCTGCAGACGGAGGTATGGAGATGTACACTCTGATTGGTTGGGGGTTCCTGCTAGTCCTACCCATGCCTCCACCTGAGAGTTCGCAATGGTTTAATAAGCAATAGATAGCCGCTGGGACTAGCAGAGCAGAGACACGTGGGCCAGGAACATGGGTGTGGCTTCCTGAGTAACAAAGAAGGGACCTTAGGCTTGGGTTATGGATGTGTGGTGGAGTTACTTCTTAGTTTACCTTATATTAGCTCTCCACTCCCTGATTGGCTGACCTGGACTTAAATGAAAGGAAAGGTTATACAATAACCCAAACACACCTTTTCAATGTTGCTTACCTACTGCTCCATTTGCTGTGTACAGTTTGTAATAAATCTCAATGCAGATACCTATTTTATATTGTTTTCAAGCCATCGTGTGATCCCAAAGTTCTGGCAAAAGTGTCCATCTGTGAAGCTGGTAGGCGTTAACTCTCTCAGGGCCAACTACGCCTTAGTGTCATGGAAGCCAGATGGGTGAGGTCAGTAGCGTTGTCTGGCTTGCACACACAAGCACATTTGACAGAGCTTTGTTATCATGTGACTGCTTAGAAAATGATTAAAAACAGATATTTAGATTGAGATTTATTACAAACTGTATGCAGAAAATACACCTATCAGCCATAACATTATGACCACTCACCATAACATTATGACTACCCACCTAATATTGAGTAGATCCTCCTTTTGCCATTAAAAAAAGCCCTGTACCATTGAGGAATGGACAACTCTTCTGGCTTGCCTTCTTTCCATACTGCATCCTGGGGCCATCTCTTCCTTAGGTAAGTATGCACACACACCTGGCCTTCCACTTGATGTAAACATGATCCATCAGACCAGGCCACCTTCTTTCAATGCTCCATGATCCAGTTCTTATGCCCATGTGATCATTGTAGGCAGTTTTGGCTGTGAACATGGGTCAGCATGTGACCGGTCTGTGGCTACGCAGCCCCATACTCAGCTTATTGCGATGTCTGTCCTGACACCTTTCTATTGGAACCAACATGAACGTTTTCAGCAATTTGAGCTACAGTAGCTCTTCTATTGGATTGGACAACATGGGCCAGCATTCGCTTCCCACATACATCATTAAGCCTTGGCAGTCCATGACCCAGTTCACCAGTTTTCCTTCCTTGGATCACTTTTGGTCAGTCCTTACCGCTGCAGACCAGGAACATCCCGCAAGAGCTACAGTTTTATAGTTGCTCTGACCCAGTTGTCTAGCCATCATAATTTCGCCCTTGTCAAAGTTGCTCAAATCCTTATATTTGCCCATTTTTTCTGCTTTCAACACATCAACTTCAGGGACAATATGTTCACTTCCTGCCTAATATATCCCACCCACTTGCAGGTCCTATTGCAATGTTATTTACTTTACCTGTCAGTGGTCATAATGTTATGGCTGATCAGGGTATAAGAGGAAGGCCACATTTAAGGAGGGGGGGGGGGTTGTTATTATTATTATTATTATACAGGATTTATATAGCGCCAACAGTTTGCTCAGCACTTTACAACATAAAAGGAGACAGGACAGCAACGATACAGTTCAATACAAGAGGGTTAGGAGGACCCTGTTCCTTGGAGCTTACAATCTAAGAGGGAGGGGCTGGTGGTACAAAAGGTAATAACTGTGGGGGATGAATAGAAGATTCTGTTATTAGCTGAAGGTAGGATAGGCTTCTCTGAAGAGATAGGTTTTCAGAGATCGCCTGAAAGTGGACACAGTAGGCGATAGTTGGATAGCTTGGGGTAGAGAGTTCCAGAGGATGGGGGAGGCTCAGGAGAAGTCCTGGAGATGAGCATGGGAGGAGGAGACAAGGGGGCTAGAGAGCAGGAGGTCATGGAAGGAGCGGAGAGGATGGTTTGGGTGATATTTGGAGACAAGATTGGTGATGTAATTTGGGGCAGAGTTATAAATAGCTTTATATGTTATTGTTAATGTTTTTAATTTTATTAATTGGGCAATGGGAAGCCAGTGGAGGGATTGGCAGAGAGGGGTCACAGATATGGAACAAATAGTAAGGTGGATGAGTCTGGCAGCAGCATCCATGATAGACTGAAGAGGGAATACCCTGTGATTAGGTAGGCCAATGAGGAGGGAGTTACAATAGCCAAGGTGAGAGATAACAAGGGAGTGCATAAGTTGCTTAGTGGTTTCAGAGGTTAGGAATGGGCGTATCTTGGAGATGTTGTGGAGGTGAAGTCTACAAGATTTGGACAGTGATTGGATTTGGGGCTGAAAGGAAAAATGGCAGTCCAGGATCACACCTAGTACCCTGGCATGAGGGAGGGACTGATGGTTGTATTACTGATCTTGATGGAGAAGTCAGGGGAGGGGGCACAGGCTGGAGGAAATAGTATGAGCTCAGTTTTGGAAAGATTGAGTTTGAGGAAGTGGAGTGACATCCATGCTAATATGTCACTTAGTAGGTTAGTAATGCGAGAGGAGACTGAAGGGGTGAGGTGAGGAGTAGAAAGATAGATTTGTATGTCATCAGCATAGAGATGGTACTTGAAGTCATGGGAGTTTATCAAGTGACCAAGGGAGGAGGTGTAGATGGAGAAGAGAAGGGGTCCAAGGATAGAACCTTGAGGGACCCCTGCAGAAAGAAAAAGTGGAGAGGAGGAGACCGAGTTATAGGTAACGCTGAAGATAGATAGGAGGAGAACCAGGAGAGAGCTGAGTCTTGGAGACCAAGAGAGTGGAGTTTTTTGAGGAGGAGGGGATGGTCAACAGTATCAAAAGCCGCAGAGAGGTCAAGTAGTAAGAGTACGGAGTAGTGGCCATTAGAGTGTAGTGAGAGAAAGCCAGACTGTAAGGGATCAAGAAGGTTGTTGTCGGTGAGGTGGGAGCTCAGGCGATTGTAGACTAAGCATTCTAGGAGTTTAGAGGTAAATGGCAGCAGGGAGATGGGTCTTAAGTTGTTCAGGTTGGTGGGGCCCAGGGAGGGCTTTTTATGTATGGGAGTGATCTGTGCATGCTTTAGAGGGGTAGGGAAGGCACCATTAGAGAGGGAGAGATTGAAGATGTGAGTGAGGGACCATAGGACAGAAGAAGAGGGTGACCATAGTAGTTGAGAGGGGACAGGATCCAGGGGGCACCTGGTGAGATGGGCTTCTGAGAAAACTATAGTGACCTCTTCAGTAGTAGCAAGGTCAAAAGAGGAAAGTGTTGAGGGAGGTTTAGTATAAGGTATGCTAAGTGGGATAGATGTCTGTGTAGTGGAGATGCCCCTACGAGTTGCATCAATCTTGTTTTTGAAGTGATTTACAATCTCGTAAGCAGTGAGTGAGTTATTGGGTGGAGAAAGTAGAGAGTTAAACGTAGAGAAGAGATGACGAGGACTGGGGGTTATTGCATAGCCCTTCCTTCCACTTTAAGAAGTACTGGGGTTCCATTCACAATAAATGGCACTGCATCACAACAACACATGTAATGGCCTTGTACTGTTCAGCAGTAACAGAAATTCTGCTTCAATTTGTCCTGTCCTCAAACTAATGTTTATGGATCTAAAGGCTGAGTATTTTCTCCACATTGTTATATCTATAATTATATTTTTATGTGACATGCTGGATTATTAACGTTAAATGAATTTCTGCCACGGAAACTGTATATGTCTTTTATATTGTTGATGTCCTAGGACTGTCTGTGTGCTTTATGTGCATCTAGCTGAATACGGCTGTACAGATGCTATAAAGTGATATCAGTGGTAAGTTAATGTCTGTTTTATAGACATTGCAGGTGTGTGCTGATTTGGAACATTTTAGGGCAGCTGGAAACATTACAATTAATTAGATTCTGAGTGCTGATGGATTAATCCATGGTATTGAAAGGATACAGAGAATTTATTTTTGTGGGTGGATACATTTGCTGTTCAATAGTCACACATACATTTAAGTATTTGAGATATAACTCAAGATTTAAAGGGCGCGATTGCTTTGTAGATATTTTCTTTATTTGTTATGGTGAAAAATACAAACAAAATATTTACACATTTTTTTAAGTCAGGTACTATGATATATATATATATATATATATATATATATATATATATATATAGTATTTACATTTTCAGCCTGTAGGTGGTACTGTTGACTCATTTTATATGTTTTATGCCTGTCCATTTCTGCTCTGCTGAATGAAGCCTGTTTATAGAGCTCAATAGGTCAAGCGAATCCACCCCTTCTTTCCTCCTTTCTGCCTGCCTGTCAAAGCTGAATTAGTGACAGATAATAAATACGAAAAAATGTAATTAGGTATTTATAAATGCCTCACTATTTAAATCCATCTAGAGTAAGTTCAGGAATTTGACATTTTATCAACCCCAGCTGCTCTAGATCACTGCTTGGTCATTGGAAGCATCAGGAGCCAATCAGAAAACATAATGATAGCAGTAGATAGAAGAGTGAGCAGAGGGATGGCCTCATCTGTCCGGTCTCAGAAAAATGACAGCATTCCCTTCTACAGACTAAAGCTGGCCATACACTTGTAGAGTTTCGGACCAAAATATTCGTAAGAGAAATTGTACGAAAATTCTTTGAACATTCGATGAATGGATGAATGTCATTCAAAAATTGTCTTTTGATTTTAATATTCGTTTTTAAAATGAATGTAATTTCTGAATCATAACCACATATATTGGAGGAAAATTTGTTTGATCAACAAAAGTTTTCCATTCTGCCTCTTCGAATTTTCCCGTCACTGCTGTCGAAAACAAACATTGATTTGACCCCACTAACTATTAGAAAATCAAGCGAATATTATTGAAACGAAAATTCTCGAATGCAAATCTATACATGTATGGCCAGCTTAAGACTGTAACTGAGAATGTAACATCAATTTGATTGTGCTGTGTGGTAGAGCTGTGTAAATCTCAGAATTGCATGGACAAAATACCAATCATTTGGCCACTAAAACAACTTCCATTTATGTATTTCATTTGTGTATTTACCTCTTTTCCTGGAGTTTAGCTTTAAGGAGGAAGAAAGCGGAGATTTGTACATTTTATCTCCTGCTGTTCCCTCTTTGGAAAAAAACTCTAGTGTTCTGGGAATCCTGTGTCATGGCCACACCCTTAATTGTCAAACAAAGATTTAAAATAGTTTGCTAAAAAAAAAAAAGATATAAAGAATCAGTTTAAACCTTTTTTTTGCTATGACAGATTTACTTTCAGGTTAATGGAAATCAGATTATGCTTTTTAAGTATTTAAAGTGATTCTAAACCTTAAGGTTTTTTTTTTAAATAATAAACATTATACTTACCTGCTCTGTGCAATGATTTTGCACAGAGCAGCCGTGATCCTCCTCTTCTGGGGTCCCCCGCCAGTGCTTTTGACTCCTCCACAGGAGGTTGCACAGAATCCCATGACAATGGAAATCACATTGTTTCGAATGGTGCCCATTCACAGCAATGCAACTCAGCACAGTGACATTTTGGAAATGCTCTTGTACTATGGTGCGATTCCAACGTGCTTTTGGCCCCGCAGAACATGCAAACTACATGCAAGTTGCATCCGTGTTGCACTACATAATCGAACTAAAAAACGGATCAAAATTGGTTTGAAGCAGTGTGAACCTAGCCTTATTGTATGGTGCTATTGTTGTGATGGGGTAAGGAAAGTGGAGGCAAATAAGAGCTTTTCCATGTCAGAGTACATTGTGTTGCACATGTTAGTATTGTGTTGCAATTCTGCAACAAAATTCTTCTGAATTCTGCAACAGATTTATGTACCAATAACCGTATTGAAATGGGTATAAAGAAACAACATCAATGCTGACAAAGACATACACCTATATTGTACATATTCAGCCAAAGGGACAGATAAGACAAAGTTTCTGCAATATATCACACAGAAGGAATGGGGATAACAGTGTTTTACATCAAGATAAATAATTTATTGTTCTGAATATAACCACCAGAGGGCATATTTTTTAAACAACACTTTAAAAAAAAAAGGTTTATGCACTTCTATGGAGTCCATCATTCCAGAGGAGAAAAGAGGGGAAGAGGAGAGAGACAGAGTAAAGAAGAGAAGAGGGGAAGAGCAGAGAGACAGCGGAGAGAAGAGGGAGGAGAGAGAGACAGAAGAAGGGAAAAGGAGAGAGACGGAAGAGAAAAGGGAGGCGAGAGAGACAGAGGAGAGAAAAGGGGAAGAGGAGAGAGACAGGGAGGAGAAGAGGGGAAGAGGAGAGAGACAGAGGAGAGAAGAGGGAGGAGAGAGAGACAGAGGAGAGAAGAGAAGAGGGAGGAGAGCGAGGCAGAGGAGAGAAAGACAGAGGAGTGAAGAAAGAGAGAGGAGAGAGAAATGCAGAGGAGAGAAGAGGGAGGAGAGAGAAGAGAGAGAGGAGATAGAGAGGAAAGAAGAGAAGAGGGGAAAATGAGAGATAAAAGAAAGAAGAGAGGAAGATGAGAGAAGAAAAAGAGAGAGACAGAGCAGAGAAGAGAGAAGAGAGCAAGAGAGACAGAGAAGAGGGAGAAGAGAGAGAAGAGAGCAAGAGAGACAGAGAAGAGGGAGAAGAGAGAGAAAGGAGAGAGAGAGAGACAGAGGAAAGAAGAGGTAGGAGGGAAAGATGAAAGAGAGAGACAGAGGAGAGAAGAGAGAGGAGAGAAGAGGGGAAGATGAGAGAGAACTGAAAGGAGAGGAGAGAGAAAAAAGAGAGAGAGAAAGGAGAGAAGAGGGAGGAGAGAAAGGAGAGAAGAGGGAGGAGAGAGACAGGGGAGAGAAGAAAAAGAAGAGAGAGGGGAGAGAGAGAGAGACAGAGGAGAGAAGAAAAAAAGAGAGGAGAGACAGACAGAGGAGAGAAGAGAGAGAGGAAAGACTAGAGGAGAAAAGAGAGAGGAGAGAAGAAAGGTAGAGGAGATAAAAGAGGAAGAGGAGAGAAGATGGAGGATAGAGGAGAGAAGAGAGTAACAGTAGAGATAGTCGAGAGTGAGGAGAGATAGAAGGCAGAAGAGTGGAAGAGGAGGGATAGAGAACAGAAGAGAGAGTAGAGAAGAGAGAGAGTGGAGAGAAGATAGAGAGGGAGAGGAAAGAGAGATGAGAAGTAGAGAAAGAGAGAGAGGAGAGATGGAGAGAGAAGCAGAGAGAGGTGAGAAGAAAGAGAGAGAAGGGGAGAAAGGAGAGAGAGAATGGAGAAAGAGCAGTGAAGAGGAGCACAGAGGACTGGAGAGAAACATAGAGAGATAGAAAGAGTGTCAGGGATAGTAGGGAATGAGGATAAAAGAGCAATTTGCTGATGTTAAAGTTGATACATTTGAACAGAAAATCAGGTCCTGTGATAGTAGTGCTAATGATCCTTACATGACATGTCCACATAATGAAAAGTCCATCCTTCTTATTACTGAACAGAGCAATGAAAGATTGACAGGATGGAATTTCTCAGCAGGATGGAACCAGTCCCACCTCATCCCATCCTCTCTCCAGTTGTCACCATTGATGCCGGTTTGGGAAAACCTCACTGCTTTCCAATGTGACAATGCTACGAGAAGTACTGCTAAAGAATGTTACAAAGTAATATGGTGGGTTTGGGAACACAGGTAAAATAAATGTTAAATGGGAATTCTAGTACCATGTTATTTTCACTCAAATGTCACATTATTTTTTAATGTTTATATCGCTATGCAGATGTAAGGCAATATTGAATGTATTATACACCAGGAACTTATTTGCATTTTTATTGGTAGCTTTGAATCTGTCCATTCCCTGTAAAGTCATGCATTCCAATCACACACACAGCAACCGTCAATACTAATTAATTGCTTGTGTGTGAGAGATAACATCTAGATTACATTGGCTTTTCTGCAGCAAATTTCCAACAAATGATGGTAGAGGAGACACTGCACTGCAGAACCCAATCTTTGATATTTATAAATATTTAAACTGTGTTGGTTTCATCTTGCCTAACCTTGGATAAATGTGGAATAAAATTTGAGCAGTCAAGTGATGCCAACATATGATCTTGATGGTCCACCTCTTGCCCCAACGCGTTTCGCCCCATTAAGGGCTTAAGGATGGAGACTCATGGGCATGGTCTCCATATGAGAATCATGGTCTCCATTATTAAGCCCGTAATTGGATGACATGTGTTGGGAGAAGAGGTGGACAGGTGGGACTACGTTGTGAATCTTCTATTCACTATAATAATCAGTGATGGCATCAGTGTACAGCCCATTGATTTCTACATGACAAGTGGCACAACTGAGCTGTATGCACTTTTTGGTGTGCACCTGATGGGAGCTAGAAGTACAGGAGAGAAGCAAGTTTGGAGTGGTACAGCTACTACTGATTGCACAAACTAGCATTTCAACCTAGGCAAAGTCATTAGACTGGAGTGTAAAGACTGTGTTTTGAAGTGTATGTGAAACCTTGCAATGGACATATTTAATTTGATCTATTTTTGTCTGTAAATATACAATGGGAAGCATTTTGTTCCATCTTATCAATAAGTGCAAGAACATACCTGTTGATCCTGCCAGATATCCTGTCAGAGGATACGTTCATGTGCATTACTCTCAGCTGTCTCTGTGGACTACAGAATGCCTCCCCCTATGTTATGGAGAAGAGAAGAGGGCGTTCTGTTGTTCTAATCCACTTCCTGTCCCAGGGTGACAATGGTGCTCTGTAGACAGTACAATGAGTAAAGGTTGTCACTCTTGGACAAGAGGTGTATTGCTGGCAGGATCACCAAAAAAAACAAAAAACAATTAATACAGTCACCCCATCAAGTACTGGTAAGCTGAAATATATTATATTTTTATTTGGGGGTTTAGCCACACTTTAATGATAAAAGGTACAGCTCTTTTTTTTTTTAACAAAAATATATTTTGTAGATTGTGACATGTCAGGAAATTACCTACACAGACTTGTAAAGTTACTGAAAGGTCCTCTTTAAAAGCTGAACTCTGGGGACAAGAACTTTAATCTAAAGAATATGTAAACCCAACATTCATATTTATATATTTCAGGTACTTATATAGCACCATCAATTTACACAGTGCTTTACATCTATATTGTACATTCACATCAGTCCCTAACCCTCAAGGGGCGTACAATCTAAGGTCTCTAACTTACATTCACATACTAGAACCAAATTAGATAGGAGCCATTTAACCTACCAGTATGTCTTTGGAGTGTGGGAGGAAACCTGAGTACCTGGAGAAAACCCACGCAGGCACACATTCCTGATATGTGCCTGCTGAGTCATGTACATGTATGAAAAAGTATTCTGTTCTCTTTGTATTGCTTACTTTTGTGTGAAATCCCTGGTGTTCCCACCAGTCCCTCTGCTTTCCGTTTAAAAAAAACTGACCACACTAGGCTGGACAGCACAGCGTGGTCAGTTTTCTAGCTGTGCTAAAAACGCAGCCTGCTCTCCTCCAATGATCAGATTTGTCCTGATCCTCCTCATATCCGCATCCCAGAAAGCCATTCACTGGGAAGACCAGTGTAATGCTGTTTCTCTTCCCCCCAGTTCTATGAGCTTTGTATGCAGCTGAAAACAGAGGGTATGCGATCATTTATAAATAAAGGGGTAACTTTTCTAGAATCAACTGTTTTGCGTTTTATTTCTATTTTAAACTTAATGTGTTGTTAAGGTGATGGTTTACATATAAAAATTAACTTCCAATGCACCCAATGTCTTTGCAAAGTGAGTTATTACCTTGTAAAAGTATCAGTGACATCATTACTATGCTGTACATAGTCTGTATGGGGAGCAAAGTTTTGGGAGGGACCCAGCAGCTCTACTCACTAAAGGTTGCCTGCAGAAAACTACAGGAGAGCAGAGACAAGACCAGTCACCCTGCACAAGGAGAGAGAGCAGTAGTGACTGGTCTTTATTACAGGAAGCTCCTGCACAAAGGTAACATTTCACAATGGATTACTGCACAGATCTGGAAGAAATACACAAATTACACCAAGATTCAAGGAAGAATATACACTCTTATATTTAGACATAGGGAATTATTTACTAAAAGTGGAGAGTACAAAATCTGGTGTAGCTCTGCATAGTAACCAATCAGATCCAAGCTTTTATTATCAAAAAGTAATTGAACAAGCTGAAGTTAGAAGCTGATTGGCTCCCATGCACAGCTGCACCAGATTCTGCATGGTAACCAATCAGCTTCTAACCTGGGGGATAAAACATATCAAGAGTGACTTCAGGAACTTAACATGTGGAGTCTGGAAAGAAGGGAAAGAGGAGACATGAAACCTTTAAATACATCAAGGGGGTGAATAGGGTTCAGGAGGGCAGTATTTTCAACATGAAATGCAAAATCAAAAACATGACTTTTTTCTAAGTGAAGGAAAGTTCAAAACTAATCTCAGAAAGTACTATTTTACTAAAAGAGTAGCTGATGCTTGGAATAAACTTCCAGCAGAGGCAGTGAGCCATCCAACAGTAAATAGCTTCAAACATGCTTGGGGCAAGCATAGATCTATACTCAGACAAAAAAGTTAATAAAGAAATAATAAATAAAAACACAAAAAATACAACCTCCCCCCAGAAAAACAAAACAAAAAACGGGCAGACTCGATGGACCAGTCTTTTTCTACCATTACTTTTCTATGTTTCTATGTAACTTCAGCTTGTTCAGTTAACCACTTGCCGCCCATCCACTGTAGATATACGGCGACAGGGCGGCACTGGCAGGCAAAACCACGTTTTAAAACAAATAGGGGGCACGCGAGAGGCGCGCCGCCGCCCTCTCTGTCCCGCCGATCACCGCCGCAGATGTGAGTCGCCGGGTCACAGCCGGTCCTTACCGGCTATCTCCCGGCGATCGGCGGCAAACAGTGACAGACAGCACAGCTGCAGTAGCTGTGCTGTCTGCCACTTCCCTGTCAGCTCGAGGATGAGCTGATCGAGAAAGAACAGTTTCTCTTTCTCAATCAGCCTTGTCCCGCCCAGTACACACCCCCGCCCCCTAGTAAAACACTCCCCTCACTCCTATAACCCTTCCCTGCAAAATAAAGTTAACCCCTTCCTCCCCATTGCCATTAGTACAGTGTCAGTGTTTTTTTTTTTGCACTGATCACTGTATTAGTGTTTTTGGGGATGTCAGTGACCCCAAGTCAGTACCCCCCAATGTCAGAATGTCTGCTGCAGTCCCGCCATAAGTCGCTGGTCGCTGCCATAAGTCCCTGATCGCCGCCATAATTCGCTGATCGCCGCCATTATTAGTATAAAAGAAAACCTAAAAATCCCAGTATCTTTCCCGCCATTTGTAAACGTTATAACTTTCACGTAAACCAATTAATTTACACGTATTGTGTTTTTTTTTTTAGAAAAGACGTCGCAGAATGCATTTTGGCAGAAATTTATGACTAAATTTGATTTTTGCATTTTTTTTTTACTGGACATGTTTTATAGCAAAAAGTCCAAAATATTGTTTTTTTTCCTCAAAATTGTCAGCCTTTTTTTTTATAGCGCAAAAAATAAAAACCGCACAGGCAATCAAATACCACCAAAAGAAAGCTCAATTTTTGGGGAAAAAAGGATGTAAATTTCATTTATGTATCATATTGTATGACCGCGCAATTGTCCGTTAAACTAGCGCAGCGCTGTATAGCAGAAAAATGGCAAAAATTGCAGTATTTATACCATAGTTTGTAGACGCTATAACTTCCACACAAAGCAATCAATATACACTTATTGGTATTTTTTTTGTAGCAGAATACATTTTGGCCTAAATTTATAACCAACTTTGAGTTTACTATATATTTTTTATAGCTGAAAGTAAAAAATATTGTTTTTCTTCAAACTTTTTGGCCTTTTTTTGTTTATAGCATGAAAAATAAAAAGCGCACAGGTGATCAAATTACACCGAAAGAAAGCTCTATTTGTGTGAAAAAAAGGACGTAAATTTCGTTTGGGTGCAGCATTGCATGACCGTGCAATTATCAGTTGAATTAGTGCAGCGCCGAGTAGCAAAAAGAGGCCTGGTCATTAAGGGGGGTAAATCCTCTGGAGGTCAAGTGGTTAAGCTTTGACAAAAAAAAACTGGAAGTTGATTGTTTTCTATGCAGAGCTGCACCAGATTTTGCACTCACCAGTTTTAGTGAACCAACCCTAGAGTTCAGCTTAAATGCAAAAGATTTCATGGATTTTCATGGGAGTAGGATCAGGTTTTTCCATGTTGCTCATGTACTTGTCATTTTCTATCTGGTGGTTTTGTATTTCCCCAAGCCCTTTTTTAATAAACTTCATTGCAATAATGATTTTACATATGGATATTGGAATTTCTAATTAAATAATTTCATTACGCGTTATGTTAATGGCATGTGGCGGAGAATAGATAGAATCTTGTGTAATATGTTCCTGGAAAGGCTGTAAGACGGCACAGCATGCCTCTTGCTCTTGTCTCTTGTATAATTTACCCCTTGGTTATGTTCTCTATGCTAATTGTCTGCTGGCTGGTAATATTACTTGCAGCTTGTTGGAGAGGATGGCTGTTTACAGGACTCCATAACGAGGTTCCATGTATCATGCAGATGGCCATTAAAAGGGCTACTGAGCCTAAAATGGCTCTAAAGCCGACACATTTTTTACCTCAATACATTCCTTGCATTATAGTAAAAAATATTTAGGTAGCAGTATGTCCACTCACCCCCTTATACTTACCTGAGCCCTCGCTCGATTCAGCGCTATACCTGTCTCTAGTCGCTCTCTACCTTCTCCCTGCTCTCACAGGCTTGGCAGAGAGCAGCAAGAGCCATTGGCTCCTGCTGCTCTCAGTCAAATCCTGTAATGAGGGTGCAGGGGGGACAGGGCCAATCCCAGCAGAGGCGTCCCTAGGGTTGGTGTCAGCCAGTGCGGTAACACTTGGTGACATCCCCTCTAACGATCCCCGCAAAATGGATCGGATCTGCGGATTGAGCATAATGGATTGGACTTTGATCCATTATGCTCAATCCACAGATCCCATCCATCCTGCATGGATTGTCGGCTTACTTTACAACTTACCTTTTAATGGAGCGGGTCCGGTGTCACCTCGTGCGGTTGGTGTCACCCGGTGCAGGCCGCACCGCCCACACCTGCCTCCCACTGAATCCAAGCAGTCTGTGTTATAGATGATGCAGGTAGTGCGGCTTGGGAGCAAGCCTACAGGTGTGCCACCATAGGAAGCAGATACCTATGGTGGCACACCAAGAAGAGAAAGAGCCAGAAGCACCAGCAAGGGACCCAAAAAGAGGATACCATTACACAGAGCAAGTGAGAATAAAGAATGGTATTAAAAAACATTTAAAAATAATTTACAATCAATTTAATTTATGGGTTTGTTTATGCAGACTGAATTTTAGGAGGAACCTATCAGACATAACAATAGTTAAAGTTTTATCTGGAACTTGATGCCACAAGATACCTGCAGTTTTTTTTAGAAACCAGACGCCAGACGCAGCCTATTCCCTGCCAGCATGCTGTAAAAAAAATGACCCCCGGAAGCAGTGGTCTTTCTGCAAAGGTCCAACTTGCCCCTGTTGATCTAAAGCACAGGTGTCAAACCGGCAGCCCTCCAGCTGTTGTCAAACTACAAGTCCCATGAGGCATTGCAAGACTGACAGTTACAAGCATGACTCCCAAAGGTAGAGGCATGATGGGACTTGTAGTTTCGCAGCTGGAGGGCTGGAGAGCTCTGTAATCAGCAGGGAACATGAATTTTGATGATTGACCACCCAAAGGCCTGACTCAGCAGTGGGTGTGTGGGACCTCTGCAGATAGACCACTGCTTCCACACAGATTGCCAGGGCCCTTTTCTACAGCATGCAGACAGGGGATATTATTATTATTATTATACAGTATTTATAAAGCGCCAATAGTTCGCTCAGCGCTGTACATTACAGAGGGGGACAGAACATGTGACAGAACAATACCAATACAATGCAAAACATGAGGGGATTGAGGGCCCTGCTCTTTCGAGCTTACAATCTAGGAGATGAATATACCTTTTTATTCACGCTGTGGCTGATTTCTATAGAAAACTACATTTAAGACTTTGAACAATCATTGCTTTGGAATTTATTTAAATGGGAAGTTTAGTTGGGCTTTAAATTCAACACTAAAGACTTGTTCACGCCAGGTGTAGTGAGCTGCATTGATCTGTAATGATCAGCTTATGCTCAGCAAAGACACATTGAAAACAATTGTTCTCTTTGTGCCCTGTTTACACCATATTGTGGATTGGTGTGAGTTGCATAAAAACACTTGCTAACGTACCACAATGCATCACAACATGAAGTTTGGTGGTCACGCTAGAACCCTTCTCAATGTGACAATGAGCTGTAATATTTCACCACAGTTTGCCAAGCAGTGCTCAGCATGACAGATGGAGTAAGGTGCCTGATGGTTTGGATTACTACAGGTTTTTCTAGCTGTTCTCTGGGAAAATTCAACTTCTCTGTTTGGCCCCATGACCATTATCAGTGGAACATAAAATGATGGGAAATAAAAACATTACAGCAGTCACCAGAGCTACAGGTGAAAGGAAATCTTTCAACAGGAACACTTGTTCAGGTAACGGATTTCCCTCACTTTGGAGAGACTTGCTTTCACTTCCTTGTGTCTCTGGGACAGGACATTAACGGAAATCTCCTGAATGGGACAAAGACAGGAAAAAAAATACAGAGGTTCCAACCATTTGCTACTTGACTGAAAACTCAAAGCTTTTTTTTGCAGATCACTCTCTGGTTTAATTAAATGCAAGAGGTAGTGGCAGAGGAGCACTGGACACAGATTCTCACGAGTTTTCAAAATGTGGACAAAATCATTACTAGAGTCCAACTGGCGAAGACGGGATTCCCCCAAAAGAGGACATTCACCTGAGTTGAGAAATCCAAGTGTAATAGGTCAAAGGAAGCACCAAATGAAAAATCCTTAGGAATCCAAAGTCTTTATTGTTCAGTTGGTTACAACAACTAGGTCAAAGGACAGCCAACGTGTTTCAGGAGCCATACAGTCTCCCTTCATCAGGCCTGGGTGATCTTCACAGTAGCTCCTTCTACTGTGAACACCAGCACTGACTGTTTCTAACATCCCCTCCCTGCAGATCAATATGCTTTTTGAGGCCATTTAACATTCTTTAATTTCAACTATCCCTGACGAAGGGGGATTTTATGGCCCCTGAAACATGTTGGCTGTCTTCTACAATACTTGTTGTATCTAGTTGAAGTGTTTGGTCTTCTAAGGATTTTCAATTTGGTGTTCTCTTTGACCTATTACATTTCTTTTAATTAAATGTAATTTAAAATTTCAACTTCAGGAGCACTCCAAAAGCACCAGAACTCTTATATGCAAATATTGACTTTGCCAGGAAAGTCAACGACTAGCCTCCCTTTGCCAATCACAGACAATTACAACAGGATGGAAGGTTGGCCACTATGTTCAGCAGGGAGGTGCAGAAGGAAGCTGGCCACCTGAGTATATTTGCATGTCCCCTGCAGCTGTCACTTTCTAGACTTTTCTGGAATAAAGGTTTTACGATTAGTGTTTTTCATTTCCTGTGTATTTGACCCTTTTGCATTTAGATGATGCATTTTAGCAGAGTTGCAGATTGAAATTACATCAATTGCAGACGAGCTTAAAGAAATAATAGTTAACTACATTTCAGATGTGATTTTCTTTGAATAAGCCCTTCCAGCGTATTGCTCATGTCAGATATTATTCTAATTTTTGGCCTCTGCTTTTATGGAAACTTGAATATTTTCCTTAACTCACGAACCTGATTTTTCTGCTTTTTACTTTTCAGGTTTAATCAGTGGTGAATCAGCCACTTTATGCGGTAAAACCGCTGTGATTGGAAAGCTTAGTCATCTAAATGAATGTTTTCTAAGCTTAATGCTCAACAATGTGCGAGGGTGGAGCCCTTAAATGGGAAGCTCGCGGCAATCGTGCAATATTTTTTCCACTTGAGGTTTGTTTGCATTTATGGCCACAGAGTGTAGACAAGCTAAGAGAAATGACAGTTGTTCCCTATATATATACAGTACATGGAAAAATTTAAATTTGCCCCCTGTGTACAGCACCACCTGCAGAGCTGAGCTGAGTAGATCTGAACCAGGAAAAAAAAACAAGCAAACAAAAGGTGTAATATTATTTTTGTTCAGGTAATGGTCAGAGAAAATATGGTGGCCCTCTTGCAGATTGGGTTGGAGAAACTCCTCCACCTAGGACAGAAATATTTATCAACAATCTCCCTCAATAAATCCATGAAGATAAATTAATTCCACTTTTTCAGACTGCTGGAACATTGTATGAGTTTTGTCTTATGATGACTTTTCTAGTGAACAGATTATACAAGTGAAAGGCAAACACCTGAAAGACAGCATGTGTAATGTACTTTGTATATCCAGGAGTGTGGGCTTGTTGCTGGGATGTCTGGGGTGGACTCCTGTCTGGCCTGGGTGCCTGGCTGTTGGTTAGCTTACTGTTAATTAGATCACTGTTAGCTTCTAATTAGATTACTGTTTGATTAGATCACTTTTAGATGTTAGCTGTTCATTAGATGTGCTGATGATATTACTGTTTACAATTTGCATTGTTTAGGACAATGTGATCATGCTCTTACCTGATTCTGTGTGGTATGAATTCTGTGTGAATTGACAGTAAAGAGAGTTCCAGTTGCACCTAAGCTAGTGTCATCTACTTCTTGGGTGCAATGCCCAGCTATAATACCTTGTTCCTGTGTCCCAGTGGTGAGGAAGCAGTTCTTTGACTATAGCACCCAAGCGGGGTGCCAAGTGGTCAGTCACATTTGGTGACAGTAGTGTGATGCTTCTTGCAGTCTGGGACATCCAAATCAGCACTGGGATATGAGGTCCAGTTAGCAGAAAAGGAGAAGTACAGATACCAGCCGCCATGGAAGAGAAATTCATATGGAGGCTCCAAGGTGCAGCACTGAGGACTAGTGCCAATGCAGGTCCTGCTGGGATGATATGACTCTGTTCGTTGGCACCTCTAGAAGGAAGCACTAGACCGAGAGCAGTGCAGCCAGGGAAAAATTCTCCTTTCCATCAACGCCAGAAGGAAAGCTTTATTGTCTTTATTCAGAGAATTCATTCAAACCTCACTCTCAGCATTCATCACGTTGTTGTCGATCATTTGAGAATGATCTGCTCTCTCCATGGGATCAGAGGCTGAATTGAGCTCTTTTCCATGCTCTGACCGGGAGAAGCAGACAAAATACCCGGTCTCCTCCATGGGCCATAATCAGTGGGTAGAAAGCTAGCCCTTAGTCCCCTCCAAAAGCTCATGTCCTGGTTGGGTCTGTCACACACATGTTGCTTTAAAGTGGAACTAAATTCTCTCAATAAACAATATTTTGATTCCATATTTTGCTAGCCTTAGTAAATAGATAAGAAGACACTGCTCAAAAAATTAAAGGAACGCTTTTTAATCAGAGTATAGCATCAAGTCAATTAAACTCCTGGGATATTGATCTGGTCATGTAAGTAGCAGAGGGGGTTGTTTGAATGTTTTCTTCTAGATTTGCATTTGGCAAAAACTTGGGGTGTCTTTCAATTCAGTCCTCTGTAGGTTGATAATTTTCATTTCCATCAAACGATGTGGCATCCTTATGTTCCTAACACATTTCCGAGTCCATATCACTATAGATATCCAGCATGAGATTTTTCCCAATTGAGATCTGATTTATTTTCAAAGTGTTCCTTTAATCTTTTGGAGCTGTGTACATTCACCAGTTTTAAAATTTGTTTTTTTTTTTACATTTTAGTTGCTTCCTGGCTAGGCCAAAATAATGTCTTACATCCCAGGAGTCTGCATGGGCATTTGTTTTTCTTTCATCTGGAGGAGGGGGGGGGTGACTTTCCCAGCTAAGCACATCCTGCCTGCATGCCTGAGCTATGAGCAGATGGATTCCATTCCAGGAAGTAAATGGTACATGAATTATCTGTCCTTACTCATTGTGACCACAGCTACAAATACTGGGGTGGGGGGTTTAAAGTGATTTATCAAGAAAATAAAGCATAAAGACATTGATGGAGTTTGCTTTGAATATTAAAAATTAATTAGATAGCATTTTCAGTTTGTGGTGCTCAGATACAGTTTAATTCCACTGTAACCTCTCCCTGCTGACCTGGCACATATATGCGGCCTCTCAGCGGGTGAGCTTAAATCCAAGCTGCCGAATATATGCAGCCCTAGGTAAACACATCACTGTGTTGAGAGTGTGCTCCCAGCATAGTAAGGAACGGGTACCTGAAAGCTACCAATGCATGCTTGCGATTGGGAGCTTTCTGATCATGTGACCACTGTGACTTCTGAGCCCAGCTGTCACATGATCGGAAGGCCCACCTCAGTCTTCTGGAATTTATATCCTATCTTCTGCAATTGATGCTATGAAATTTCTGCTTTGTGTCCATAATTTTTGCTTTTTAACTTCCACTTTTAGACTAAACATTCCCCATATATTTTAGCAAGATCATAAGCTCAGCCATGAGTGTTTCTCTTTAAATGCAGTATTTCCATTTTACAGAAACGTCCATTTATTTTCCAAAAAGTACCTGGTTAATGTCTAATCTATCAAAATAATGAATACCAAAAATTACATTTTGATTGCAATACTCCCTTTTTACAACCCACAATATGTATCCGTCTCTCTTGCAACGTTGAGGGACTGAATTCTCCAGCAGTTCCTAGAAACCTTAATTATCTTTGACTGTGAATGACTAAATGTCTGCCCAATGCACTTCCTCTTCCAAGTAAGGTCAGAACCCAACTGGAAACCAATTTTTCAGCTGATTACATTTGTAATCCATCCTCGTCATGATTCCGAGAATTAAAATAGCTCCTGTTTGTGGAAGAAGTTAAAGTATCTTGGCTGGAGACAAGGGTCGGGAATAGCGCAGGTTCAGCTGTATCAGAAACATCTTAGCTCAACCTTAAGCAGGGCCGTCTGGTGCCATGTTCCAGCACGGAGGTGAATTACAAGCGTAGGTTAATCCAGCGAGGGCTGAACTTCAACATCCCGGGCCAGAACTATATTAAATTGTTAAACACAGTAAGAAGTAAAGCACTTTTAATAAAACACATATCTACAGTTTTGATCGTGATAAATGGCTGAAGTACGGTGACTCAGATCGCCTCCACGGCTCTTGGGTTTAGCATATGTTTTGTATTAAATCAAGCAAAGAACTCCAAGTATTCTTCAATTTATAAGGAGCATGGAAAGCCATTGTTTGGCATTGATATATTAAAGGTCACTGAGCTGTATATTGTACATGAAATAGCTAAAATATTTACTTGTAATTAAATAAATCCATCAAACTTTTGTTCATTCTCCTGTAGCGGGTAGCTGTATTTGGATTTGTGTTCATGGGCAAGTGCAGCTTGCATTCAGCTACATTCTGCTTGCATTGGAGTTCATTTTGAGATCATTTAGAGTTCCTTCACAGATGCATTTTAAAGTGAAATTCCAGGTATTGCAATTTTCACATAGTTATGTTGGTCCAGCTTGTTCCATACTTGAGGGATCCCCTGAAATCTGGAAATTATGCTCCGCGACTCCAGTGATCTCCACTAGCTTCCAGGTCTCATGCCAAGCTGCTACACTGCTGCTTAGTAAATACAGGAGGTCACCCACTTAGCATTGGCAAAATATTCAGGGAACTCTTTCCATTTTCTCAATGAATGCAATTGGTCAATGCTGGACCAATGTAACTATGTAATGTTTCTGTGTGGAGTTTGTTCATTCAACCAGAAAATGATTTGCATTCATTGAGAAACTGCACAGTGTTCCTTGAAAAGTGCCCGTGCCAAGCAAGCAACTTCTGGTGTTCACAATGCAGAAGGGCAGCTGGTCGGCCCGGGCCCTAGAATCTGGTGGAAGCCACTGTAGTAGTAGTGGTGCCCACTACAGTAATTTGCAGCTTCCAGGGCAATCCCACAAGTATGACACATACATACTTATGTTGGTCCAAGCTGGAGCACTGTAACTATGTAAAAATTCCTGAAATTCATCTTTAATCTGCAGTTGAGCTCCATCTGATGTCCAGTTGACCTTCCAAGGATGCATCAAGCTTCAAACTACATTTCTTTTGACTTGCATGGAGACAAAAGCAGTTCTGACATGTACAAAAGTGTGTCGCCACAGGCTCTTACAAAGGAAATTATTTTAGCAAGAAATGTTCAGTGTGAGTGCGATTGGATATGATCTGGATGGATGGTTTGGGTAGACAGTCACACTATGTACTCGTATGTGTGTAAATTTTGCCAATTACGCTATAGGCATCTTGATAAATTTTCCCACTCTATTCCTGCCTCTCTGAAACTCTTTACCCTGAATATATCTTTGAAATACATTTTTGGTCTTGGGAACCTTGCTAGGACATGACATATTAGCATTACAATTAAAAATTTAAATAAAATAATAAATAATGTGGCATAGCTAGAGCATTTGACACCCGGCTAAGGTCACTTTACTACACCACTTGCTAGGTAACACAAAATAAATCTTAATACAAAACAATTAATAATAATAATGGCCAAAAATATAACACAGACCGTGAAAAGTGTCCTTTTACACGAGTGGTAAGGGGATATGTGCCTCTAACATTAGGCATTCCTTTACATTGGATGTCTATGGAAAATTATTCTCTTACTTTGGTGGTCATTGTAGAAAGCAGATGAACCTCCCTCCACCCAAGGGACCCCTAGCAACCTCTGAAGGAACCCTAGAGCTTCATAGAACCATGGTTAAAAAAGACTGGTCTATTGGATCAAATTATGATTGTGTGGAGTTGATTTGCTAAAAAGCAAATAGAATGTTCACTTTGCAAGTGAAGCTGCAGTTTACAAGGGAATTTCCCCCAGAGCTTAATGAATAGGTGAAGCTTTGCTGACTTCCATCACTTGCAAGCATAAACACTTTTTTTTTCTTGCAAAAGATTTGGTGTTCTTTGCAGAGTGAATTTTTGCCACATTCCTAGCAAATTGCAATTTCCCTTCCAACGTGAAAAGCCTATTTGCTATTTGCCTTTAGTAAACCAACCCCTATGTATCCAGTTTTATAGGTTGAGAGTGCATAGCAGATTCACTGGATGTGAACTAGTACAGCATGACATGCTATCACAATGGACTAATTTGATTGAAATGTTGCCTGTAGCATACAGTTGGATATTCTTCTCTGAAGAGCACCTGTTGGCATTAAAGAACCTGCTAGTGTTGACTCATTTGTGGAAGAGACATTTAGTCTTTTTTATCTTTGATTCATGTGACAGTGAGCCAATGACCTTGTACTAACTATACAACTCAGAGTCAATTGCATTGGCAAGATATTTAAAGCTTTAGCCTGCTATACATGGATCGAAAATCGATTGGTTCAGCAGGGACCTATAGACTTCTGTACACCCAGTCTGTCAGGTTGTTCCTGATGAATCAGTGCCACTGGCTATAGCTAGCAGCACTGATCATGGTATTCTGAAGTCTCCCCGCTGTCAGAATACAAAGGCTCAGTGGGGAGGATTCATCCATCCACCTTGAATGTGTAGAAGAGGGAATTGGATAATTTTTTTTCGTTCAGCCTAAAAGAAAATGGTTAATGTATGGCCTACCTTAGCAAGTAAAGATGGAGGAAGGTGATAGCTCCAGAGCTTGCACCTAAAAAAAATGTTTGCAGTGGCATTCATATTTCAGTGTTAACAAGTTCCCTTTATAGTGTATATAATCCCTAGAACAAACATTTAATACACTGCAGTTTACCAGTGCTTAAGTGTGGTGGTTACATTAGTTTTCCCTTTATTTTCATCTGGTGATCCTGCCAGAAATTTGGAAGACAGAGCACCTTCCCTCTAGTTATCTCAGTAACAGGCAGCAGGTGCTTAGCAGTCCACAGAGGTAAACTGCGTAGAGTTGATGACACTGAGTTAGCATTACAGAGTGCACGAAAGTATATGAACTCACTGGATTTCTGACAGGATCAACAGGTTTTTAAAGCGCTATTAAAAGTATAATTTTTAAGGTATTTGCCTAAAAATCGAGTCCCTTGGGATGCATATTACCAGGCTGAACCTGGTGCTGAGGTCTGGTCATGACCTTGTCTATCCTGGCACTATAGACTTAGGCCTCTGTAATCTACTCACAAGTCTAGGCCCTGTTCTAAATTCAGACAAAGAGCAATATTCACTTTCCTAGAACCATATAAAAAAGCTCCTATCCCTGCTTGTACAGAGAACTCCGAAACAATCCCTGAAAGAATACATTAATGGGAAATATAATTCAAGAAGTTAAATAAAGTGGAGAAAATCAAGAACTATTGATTACAATAATCATATTAGCCTAATCAGTATTCATGGCCAGTAATTTAATCTTGCCCACATAAGTAGACTATGCAAATTATATTGTCATAGTTAGAGGGAATATTAATCAAAATACAGAAGGCAGTCTGTTGCAGGAACTGTGCATATAATTTGTATCTTGACTGGATCTTGAAAATGCTGACAGCCGTGCTTTGTAACCTCTTTCTTCAGCAATTTGCCATTAAACATGATGGATTCTTCAGAACGTTAGGTAAAGCTGTTCCTTAGTCTGTACCAGGGGCAGACTGACCATTCGAGCACTTGGGCACTGCCCAAGGGCCCAGGGTCAGTAGGGGGTCCCATGAAATGCCCCTGGTACCTTTTTTATAGGCTTTTTGAGAGTAGGCAAGGACACAGGGGCCCTATGATCCCCTATTGCCCGGGGGCCCCATGAGTTGTCAGTCCGCCCCTGGTCTGTACAGTACACAAGTAGAAATATTATATGGGAGTGTACAAGATTGATGTACATCGGGGCTGCCCTGAGCACTTAGGGCAAATGACAGGGTGGGCTGGAAGGCAGGATAAGGGTTAAGAATGGGTGGGGAATGGTTTAAAGATATGATGTAGGGAGCAGGGAGGAGGTGGTCCTTAGGGAAACTTGGAGGAGGAACAGACAGCATGGTGAGCAATTTGGCCTACCAGCCCACCCTCTTAGTAGATGTGTGAGTATGGATATGATTAGCCGTGCATACGTTTGGGTAACTGAGGGTTGAGAAGAGAATAGGGGTGTTGTGGGACATTTTGTATTATTGTCACAGCATTGGCAGGTCTTTGATAGTGTCAAAAATAAGATCGTTGGTAATGTTGGACAGCTGGTTCAATCTTAATGGTCACAAATATGTATAATTATGTGCTGTTCATGAAGGAAGTACTTACTGAGTTTATTCCAGGCAAATAAAGGTGTAAAATTACTGGTGTGCACCCACCAAGCTAGTTGTGAATGGCTGGCAATGGATTTCCAAAGGAACATGTTATTGGGTGACACTGTCAAGGACCTGGGTTTAATGGTTTGGATTCTTGTATGTTTTTGAAGAGTTGGTGTCTAAATTATATTTTATTTAATAAAAGATATGGCTATAATATTCCAACAAAAATAATTTGTGTTCTATTGTATTATTTATGATGTTTAATGTACTTGGTTTTGATCTTCAATATCTCTGCCCTCTCAGCCCTACTGTGATGAATAGTTATAACAACAGCCATACCAAACAAAAACCCAACCTGCTTGGGTAAGGCCACAGCTTTATTGAATGTACACAGCATACTTATATCCAACATACCGGCAGACAACAGACAGCAGTGACTGATAATCTAATAATAGGGATGAGGTTTGGGTTTGCAACTACCATAGGATTGTGGCAAGTTCCCAGGGTTCACAAATAGCCAACTTTTGTCTTCAAATCTGTTTAGGTTAGCCACCAGACATAAGGAACAACACATAACGTAGTGCATAACTTTTGCTCCCTAGTCTGCTGAGTCACAAGAGCCAATAATCTGAAGGATTTGATAAATCCAACCCCTAATTATAAAACAGTGGGCTTAAATCAATCATATTGTTAGCGTGTGTTGCTATTGGGAAGAATTGACTATTGTGTATAGTAAATGTTTTTAATTTTGGCATTGGTGCTTGTCTGCCATGGCAGTGTCTGGCATCCCATGACGATAGCTTAACATTAGCCCCACAAATTACCTGAATTGAATAACAACCCCCCTCCCCCCTTCCCCTATTGAATTCAAAAGGTTTTGCTAAAAATTTTCCAAACTTTGAGCAAGGTTTGAAAACCGAACTCAGGCAGATTTGCTCACCGCTATGTCATGTTATATGCAATTTGGCATAACATATCCTAAATGCCTATCCTAATCATAGATTTAACACAGAAATTTGACCATCCAAAGCCTACTGATGGCATCAACCAGAGACCATAACAATTGCAAGGTAAAGCCATCCAATAAATCTGTGCCAATAACAGACAAGTAGAGTGGGAACTGTCACACGGCATGAGAAAACCATGAATCACATTTTTTATATCTAGCCTTTTAGACAAAATGAGTCCCACAATTATGGGCCAAGGGGGCGAGTTAGTAATTTCTCTTGGTTCTGTTTAACTTATACATAAACATTTGAAAATATCACTAATGAATAGCAATTAACATAATTGGAAACCATTAAAATTTCATAATTCTAAGCCACGATTTGGTGTTTTAAAAATAGTCACAATTTAGAAGTGATCTATGGTTGCCTTTAGAATCATTATATTTGGATATGTTCACTGTAAGTATAAGAACTTTAATAAGAATCTGTCATAAAAGGAAAAAAAAAAAGGAAAACAAAATGGGCCCTGCTGTGTACTTCATTTTTTCCAACCAAAAATTGCATTTAATATATTGAAAAGCCAGTATAAAGAAAAGGTAGTGGTAAAAAAAAACACTTGTAGATTAAGCCAATTATTTCTTAAAGCAGAAATAAACTCTCTCAATAAGCATGAACTATTTTGAATCCTTATGCTGGCAGGATTAGTAAACAGATAGGACGATATTACTTGTTCAAGGTGCAAATACCAAGCGTAGTGAGGTTTCAGGGGATATGTAGATAACCACAGTATGAGCAGCTCCAATAACTCATCCGACCAGCAATGAGACATGAGCACAAAACAACAAATAAAGGAGCGCTCCCAACCCTGTGGAAGTCAATAGAGTCACAAGCCCAGGAACAGATAAAATTGAAATTCATTTAATGCTGGGGTAAAAAGTATAACATGTAGGAGTGCCCAATTACTTGTTTTAAATGTTTTTTTTTTAAATGTATTCAGTTGCTTCCTGGTTTCTGGCCTAGGCTAAAATTATGTCATACATCCCAGGAGTCTTCATGGGCATTTTTTAATTTTCATCTGGAGGAGGGGCTTTCTCAGCTAAACACACCCCCTGCCTGTGTGCCTGAGCTAAGGGTAGATGATTTCCAGGAAGTCAATGCTACATGAATAATCTGCCTTTATTGAAGATGACCGGGGCTGGAAATGTAGGGGGTGTTTTTCAAAGAGCTTTCTCAATAAATAAAGCATGGAGACAGGGATGGATGGGGGTGTTTGTTTTGAATATTAAAAATGTATTAAATAGCATTTTCAGTTTGGGATGCTCAGATACAGTTAAGGTCCACTTCAGTGATTAATTAAAAGGCAAGAGGGGGTGGGGGTGGCCTTTGCCTGCATACCTTATGCTATAATGTATCCCATCTCAGAAGATTTGTAGGTTTGTACAGTCTGTCCGCTGGCTGGGTTCTCATTATAAGCATTTTTTTTTACCAGTAAGGAAATAAAGCCATAGTCTACCGTATTTTTCGCTCCATAAGACGCACTTTTTTCCCCCAAAAAAAGGGGGGAAAATGTCAGTGCGTCTTATGGAGCGAATATAGAGCGGCCGGTCTGGTATTTTCACCGCCGCCGTGTCAGAATACCGGGCCAGCCGCTCAGCTCTGCAGTGGGATCTTACCTGTTCCTCTATCCAGCGGCGCACTGTCTTCCCGGCTTCTGTTGTGTGTGTGACAGCCGGGTCCCAAGTGCGCATGCGCAAGAAGCGGTGCTCTTTGGTAAGGCGGTACCTGGGACACATGACAGATCCCAGAAGCCGCCGGACCAATCACAAAGCGCAGCGCTTCTCGCGCATGCGCGCCGAGCGCCCACACTACAGAAGCCGGGTAGACAGCGCGCGGCTGGATAGAGGAACAGGTAATATCAAAGAAAAACTCTGCGGAAGTAAGAGCGGGTACCTGTCAAATTCAGGTACCCGCTCCCCACCTCCCCAAAGGTCAGCAGTCATCCCTGTACTGTCCGCAGTCTCTGGTCATCCCTGTACTGTGTCCGCAGTCTCTGGTCATCCCCTGTATTGTGTCCGCAGTCTCTGGTCATCCCCTGTACTGTGTCCGCAGTCTCTGGTCATCTCCTGTACTATGTCCGCAGTCTCTGGTCATCTCCTCTACTATGTCTGCAGTCCATTAGTTCAGAATTTTTTTTTCCTGTTTTCTGCCTCTAAAACCTAGGTGCGTCTTATGGTCAGGTGCATCTTATGGAGCAAAAAATACGGTAATTTGCTTATGTTTTGCCTTCCTAGGTTCCCCCATCTCCCCATCATTAATGACATTTCTAAATAAAACCTTTGTGTTTTCATTACATAGCTTAAAGACCAACTCCAAGAAAAATGAAAATCCCCTTTTCAGTGGGGTTGTACCATCTAGGGGTAAACGTGCTTACCCAATTCTCCACTTCACCAGCAGACGAAGCTTCCCCATGCTCCAACAATTGACTGTTCCTCAGCATCCTCATATCCAGTGTAGGATTATAGTCCCCATATCAGTTTTGATAATGTCAGGGGAACCTTAGACCAGAGCATAATGGAAAAGATTTAAAAGACAAAAGGGAGAAGGGACTTACAGCATAAGGCACAATGGACTGCCGGAGCAAAGAATTGTGTAAGTAAATCTGCTTTTCCATGCCCCCTAGACCTAAATAAGCAGTTAAGCTCTGTGCTGTGGGTGCAGCTACACTGCAAAGAAGAAATTTTACATTTCCTGGAGTTCATCTTCAACTTAGACCCAGTGACATCATCACTGCATCTCTGTGCTTCTCTATACAATGAAGGTAGACCATAGCTGATGGGAGATGCCAACAGGGTGCTGTTCATAGCTTCATGAAAATTCCATAGCATCCTGTCTCAGTACTCCTGTCAAGAGCTCTCAGCCCTGATAGTAGGACTGGCTTTTGAGAGTTCTAAATCTAAACATGTGATAAGGGGATATCAATCTGGGGGAGTGGGCATTCCTAGGTAGACTCACTTTCATCCAGACTGCCCTAGGTAATGCCAGCTGTACCTCCATGTGTGAAATAACTGAAATCCAATGGATTAAAGGTGTGGGCTAGGAGCAATCAAGCTTCCAAGGAAAAGGCCAGAAGGTGTTGGATGTTCTCCAGCCAGAAAATGAGACAGCTCTATTTGACGTGTTGCAGCTTCTAATGCACACTATGAGAAGCTTAGAGTATGCAGTACAAATGGAGTAAGCAATTTCAGTATAGTAGGGAAGTCTGTACAGCTGTGTGAGACTGAATGTAAGGCTGGCGTTCAGCTTTAATAGACCTCACGGAAAGTCTTACTGGATAATACCTCCTTTTCAGTACCACTTAAAGCTGGTAAAACCAATATTGTCTTGAATAAACCTCCTCCGCTTGCAATTTAGCGTAGGCTACGAAGAAGAGGATCTTCTCCTACATGTTGCTGAGTTTTTCCACCCAAACTAGTCATCGTTATTCTGCTGTTACAATGTTTGATGCTCACCTGGCAGGTTATTAGCAGCAAGAGCAATGGCCCGTATCCACACATGCTGCTTTTTTATCTATCAAAGTGGCAGTGACAAAACAACAGGCACGGTTCTACAGGGAAGCTATCAAGCAGAAAGAATGTCTGCAACACTAAATCCACAAAACATCATCCTTAACAGGACTCTAAGTGGACGCTGAGAGCCAATATCTCTCCTTTCACATTTGGAGGGCTTGCGGTGGCAATTAAAATGACAGAAATGAAACGTTTTATTTACAAGGAAGGGGAGGCTTTTTTTTGTATCTCGCCACTTCTGGTTATAGAAAAATAAATGTGCAATAAAATATTTTTCTATGTCCTGTTTCCTTGGTGTGATCAATGTGGAGGTGTCAAGAGTTGAACTTGTTTCCAAAATTCGATCTTGAAAAGTTGTGCTGAATAGCAGAATCTTAGGAGGCATCTTAGGATTCCTGCACACAGGCCATTAGCTCTCGGTGCATGTGAAAAATATAAATGCTGAAAGGTACTTGACAAGTTCGCTCTGAAGAAGAGGGTATACCCCTCGAAACATGTAAGCTCGCTTTTGCCAAGATGTGTCCAGTTATTGAACATCAAAGTTTTAGAGCTGCTCTCAGGCTGGGGTTTGCAACTCTTTTGTGAGTGTTATTTTATTTCTTTATTAATAAATGGTGGCAAGGATAATACACAAATATATTCAAATACACAGCACAAAATTTCCATATAATATCCCAGAAAAGTCATCCACCTCCACCCTTGAAGGCTAATCAAACAAAAAAAATATAAAACTTTTCTCTTTTAAAATAAATAAAAAAAACAACAAAAGTGTCCAAAATATCAAAACAATCCCCACAAGTGTAAACAATTGTTCAGCAAAATCTTTTTTCTTCTTTCAACAAGTCTCTTTCTCAACACCCGTACATTCTGATAACAATATACCTCAAAAGAGAAAAACTCAACATAGTGTCATATCTTTTAAATAATAAAAATGTGCCCATGTTGTCAGCACTGAAGAGAGCCTTGAAGCTACATTTTCCTCAGGAAAGAGAACTGTGTAGCATTTTTATTAATATACGCAGATAATGGAAGAAAAACCTTAATACTGGATGCAACCCTACTGATAAGAAGTTAACCCAGAATTGTGTTATGCCCTGTCATTTTATATATAGGGTAATTATCCATCAGCACACGAGTTGGAGAGTGTTGGTTTTGGGTGTGTGTAGGGTTTAAGGTGATCACTGATGAATATAGAGTGTGGTTATACACATTTGCAGTGATATACTTGAGTTGCTTTCACAGATTTTGTAGTGGACACGATGTGTGAGTGTTTCACTTATAAATAATTTGGTTACACAGAGAAACATTTAAAAATATATGCGTGTATGTAGATATTCGCATATAGATTAACACACACATACACATATATATATATATATATATATATATATTTTTTTTTTTTTTTTTTCTCTCACAGTATTATTGCATGTTGCACAGTGAGTGGCACCTGTGTATTTATTATTTAAAAGGTATGACACTATGTTGAGTTTTTTTCTTTTGAGGTATATTGTCATCAGAATTTGCGGGTGTTGAGAAAGAGACTTGTGGTTGAAAGAAGAAAAAAGAGATTTTGCTGAACAATTGTTTACACTTGTGGGGATTGTTTTGATATTTTGGACACTTTTGTTGTTTTTTTTATTTATTTTAAAAGAGAAAAGTTTTATATTTTTTAAGGATAATACACAAGGCTGGTTTGCCCCTTTTTTGTCTTTTTGATGCTTCTTGCACATGGGTGTCTGAGCCCATTCATTGTAAATTTTGGGTTCTCCATCCCATTGACATGAATGGCTGTACTCCGGGGTTATATGGCAGTGCAATTCTATAATGTACATTCATACTCTATGTCATAAATAGTAAATGTTTTTTTTTTTTGCATAACTTATATTCATGTTTCCGTTAGTATCCAGAGGCCAGCCATACACAGCCATTTATGTCAATGGAATGATGAGGATTGGTATAGTTGTCACTCATCTTTCCGAATAATATGACTAAAGCGCATTGCCGAAACGCGTAAACCATTTTATATGCACATTTTACTCGCTCAATAAAGTTTATTATTCAGGAAGACGAGTGCCGGCTATACCAATCCTCATCATTCAGTTGCATTTGTGCTGGGAAGGTACACAGAGCCAGAGCACCGATATCCGTGGGGATTATCTCTGGGCGTAGCATCTACTTGTTCACATTTATGTCAATGTGGTGGGCGAAGAAATGCAGGAATTTGGGCCCTTTCACACTGATGTGTTTTTACCTTGCTGCAAATGCAAGAAAAACGCAATAAAAATATTTCTCTTTAAATATGATAGGATACTTCACACTACTGTGCTGTGAGTGCAGAGCATTTTGAAAAGTCCTGCATGCTGTGTCTTTGGTGTGCTTTTCCAAAGTGCACCAAAAACTCAGCCCCCCCCCCCATTGAAATGAATGGTAAACACATCAAAAAGGACCAATGTTGCATTTTTGGTGTGTTTTTTGAGTCACATGTCCATGTCCATGCTAGGAATCAGGCAGCCAGAAAATGCACCAGAAACACATCAAAACTGCATATGGGTTTTTTAATGTGCTTTTTCAGCAAAGCAGTGAGAAAACACCCTTTTACTTTGAATCAGCTCAGGCTCCCATATGCAAGAACTCTTAACCTGCTGCAGCCCGTGTAACACATATGTACAGCAGCAAAAGGGTGGGCTTTAATGCTCACATGTCACACCTATCTATGTGTCACTGAGAAGCCGATGTTTGTGTGGTGAGAGCGCACTCACTGCACACTCCCAGCACAGACACCGAGCTGTCAAAGGCAACTCTTGATCCCCGCTAATGATCAGTAGCAGGGGTGTATTTACTGCAAGGCAAACAAGGCATTTGCCTAGGGCGGCATTTTTCAGGGGGGCAGCACCTCTCCCTAGAAGAAAGGACACTTAATGGTGTATGAAGAGTCTGACTCTCATTCCAGGGAATGTCTTAAGCTGTGCAGATGAGTGTCTTTCTCTCTCTCATTGGGGGGTGGCCAGTGTATGGAGGGTTGTGGTAGTGGAAGGCTTTCTCAGGTAGGGGGGTGGGGAGTTGGGGGGCAGGATGGTGTTGGCTGGTTTTAGACTCTCCCTTTGAAAAGGGGGGGGTTGCGGACGATTTTTGTGTTGCCTAGGGTGGCACAAAACCTAAATACACCACTGATCAGTAGTCAGCAGGACTGGCTGCTGATCATGTGACTATTGTGAAAGCCAATCACAGTAGTGACATTGTGGCCAATCCTTCCCACCCACCGGGCATTCAGAACATTTTAAAGGGATGTCAAGGAAGGCGGTAAGTAGTGAAAATTACATTCTTTCTAAAATGTGGCATTCCTACAGAGGAAAGCATTTAGCCTCACAAATGTGGAAGCAGGTGGTTGATCAATGTTTTTACTGCCAACTGGCTAGTTAACATGGGCAGCAGACACATTTGAATATATTGCCAAAGCTTTTTATGATTGGTAGGTCGTGCCGATTGCCATCCACACCACATTCAAGTCAACTGGACTGCGTCACAACCATAGCTAAGACATGTGATTACAGCATGGTCAATGAAAAATTTCCACTTGATTCAAAAATAGCCATTCAGATGACAGCATATTCCCTCCTGAACACCTGTCAACCAGCTCTAAACTACCTCTGAAAAGGGTTTCACTGCAGATTGCTTTTCGGAGGTGCTGCATGTGTGAAAGAGTCCTTACTAGATACTTTTGTAGAAACTGATAAGCTTTATGATTTGTTGTCACCTACGGTTACGTTATTGTATCTTTGCTAACCATGGCATCTTGAACTTTTGCCCCATCCAATGGAGCCGTTCACCAGGAGACTGCAAGTTGGCCTGAGCCATTACTGCTAGCAGGTAGAGTGTTGTTGGCTTGAACCAGGTTACAGTAGCCAGATCCATGACTAGGTCCTCATTTTTGTTTCCCGCCTATTCAGTCAAAGTATAAGTAAACCCTAATCCCAATTATTTTGTTAAGGTGCTGTACATAACAAAAACTGCCATGTTCTTTTTTCCGTAAAACCTGATTTTATCTTTTTTTTCATCTCAGTAGTGCTGATCTCCTTCAGCTTCTTTTAGGCTTTTTTAAAAAATGTCAGCTTTACTATCTTTATTTAAAACTGAACTCCAGGCAGATATCAAGCAATGGATCTCTGTAATCACTATTACATCATTAAAAGCATATTTTACATGCAAGGATTTGATCTGATATCAGTCTCTTGCCATCCCTGTACAGAAGGGCTGCAGCATGAGAGCAAGAAGCAGTACAAGGAGCCAATCAATTATTGTGCTAACAAGAAGCATGCTCGTAAGAGGAGAGAGCAGAGTGACAGAGAGGTGAGCTCATCACTGTGCTGGTGCTCCTTTCACTGTCCATGCACAGGCTGGGGCAAGTCCAGGATGACCTGTGCTAAGAAGAAATGGGCTGAATGATGCTTGCCATCAGACTGAGGACATCTAGCAGCAGAAAAAAAGTCCTTCTAGAGCAGGGGTCTCCAAACTACGACTCTCCAGCTGTTGAAGTACTACAAGTCCCATCATGCCTGTGGGAGTCTTGGTTGTGGCTGTCAGAGTCTTGCAAGGCCTCATGGGACTTGCAGTTCGTCAACACCTGGAAGGCCATAGTTTGGACACCCCTGATCTAGAGGATTGAAGCTATGATGCACCGATCTGGATAGTAGTCTGAGTGACAATTAGGATTGCCACCTCATCCCTTTAAAACTGAACACATTAATTACACAGGTTCTGTGGCTGATTAGGTGGTAATTAAACTCACTTAGGCATGCCATGCACTATACAATTTTCTGTCCAATTTCTGCCCAATTTCCTTTAGATTTACCTTCAACTATATATATATTGGTCTCCACCTCCCACGCCCGACTGCAGGACTTTTCCAGGACTTCCCCCATCCTCTGAAACTCACTACCCCAATCCATCAGACTGTCACCTACCCTCCTCACCTTTAGGCGCACCCTGAAAACCCATCTCTTCAGGGAAGCCTACCCCGTCCTTACCTAACAGCCGATCTCCTCCACTCCTCCTACCACTCCATCCCCCACAGCCACTTCCTCCTGTACCACTATCCCCGCCCTCCTAGATTGTAAGCTCGAAAGACCTGGGCCCTCGAACCCCTTGTGTATTGTTACTGTATTGTCTCATGTACTGTCCCCCACTACAATGTACAGCAAACCTTTTAGCACTATATAAATACTGAATAATAATAATAATAATAACTGTGTAGTGCAAGAGCCTGCCTAATTGGATACAATTGAAAGTGTTGTTAGGTTTGATCTCCTATTATATGGTTTTTGGTAAATCTAAACCAAAAATCTTAAGAAAATTGCATAATGTATGGCCAACCTTAGTGCCTTATCTGTATTAAATTAGCCCCAGAACCTGTGTAAGTAATATGTGTTCGGTTTCAAAGGGATGAGGTGGCAACCCTAGTGACAATGGTTCTTCCCCAAACATCACACAGTATCCCAGGAATATGTAGGCCAATTTGTAAGCTTTCTCTACTCCTTTAGAGGCACTGCAACAAAAATATCTTTAAAATCACTTTATTATTGAAATGTAGACCATCACATAACAATACATACAGATTATTCCGCTAACAATGCAAGACCCCCAGGAGGGGGTGGAGCATTCTATGCAGATTACAAAACTCTCCAATAATAGTTAAAATTGATACAAAATACCGTATCCCGGGAAGGGTATCAAAAGACATAGATCAGATATTGATATTAGTAATCACTCTAGTTACTCCATAAAGCGCAAATGGTGTCCATGTTTCATTTTATTAATCATTATGGGACAGTGCACATAGGAGCCTGTTATATGCCCTTACAGTCTGTCACTCTGTGTTGGGTATTTTTCTGTCATTTTCCTAAGCGTACTTACTAGTAGTTGTCTCTTGTTGGTTCCACCTTTCCCACACTGCAGGTCCTCAAAAAAAACCCAGCAGGGGATATACATTATATAGCCTCTCTGTGTCCAAGATAGCTACCCAAATTTCAGGTCCACTTAGACACAGGCTGCCCCAAAATGGCCGCCTTGAGCCCAGTGCAGAGGCCAAGTCAGTCCTCTGAAAGGTTCCCCTAGTACCAAAAGTAACCAGTGATTATGTGGATGCTGTCTGCCTTTGGCAGTTAACCAAGAAGTAAGTGATCTGCAGATCTTTGCCATACTACCCACACTGCCACCTGCCAGAGCAAGATTACCACCTGTCAAGTGCAGAAGCAGCTGCTCAACATACCAACCACCTACAAGCACTGAGTAAGCGTTGTCACCCTGGGAAAGGAAGTGCCTGTGGATATACTTTGCCTTTATTATTTAACTGAAAACAGAACATATATATAGAAGGTGTTACACGCCATGTTCAGTTTAAGTGTTTGGGTAAAGATATAGTTTAAGGTGCTTTCTGCTATGTGCATTTGCACAGCATAAGACATTCTCCAGTAAATTGATATTCTGAGCTTGTTACTGAATTTCTTTGCAGCTCGGTTAGCTTTAGGAGAAAGAATCTTGAAGGCACCAGGGTGAACGTCAGGAAGCAGGAGCTTCAGGCGGGGTCCGGACTGTGTTGTCTGATGTTATCATCGACAGAGTATCTTAAGGTTTGTATTTGATATGCAGAGCTGCAAACATCGTAACATGTTTAAAGGGAATGTAGCCAGCAGACATCTAAGCCGAAATACTGTTTAGAATATGAGTTATCATCACAGCCAAACTTCACAAAACTTTTATATGTCGACTTAACAGGGAACCAACAAAACTTCATTTGTACAAGACATTAAAAGGCACGCTAATATCCAAATTAGGAAAATATATAAGTAAAAATGCAAATGCCACACTCTACCCTATCCATGCAAATCTTTTAATAGAATATTGTATTTACAGGACTAGTCATGACAGGAAATGTGATAGCACACAGTGCCTGCTTAGATGCCACCTCTGGTTTGGAACACAATCTCCTTCCAGGGCTGCCATAATCTAATAGGACTAAGATCTCTCCCCCTCTATGTTGGGATCCCCCAAGGCTCTGTCCTCGGACCCCTTCTCTTCTCCATCTACACCTCCTCCCTCGGCAAACTGATACACTCCCACGGCTTCAACTATCACCTCTACGCCGATGACACGCAAATTTACCTCTCCACCCCTCAACTCACCCCTTCAGTCTCTGCCGGTATCGCCCACCTACTGAATCATATCAGACTGGATGTTGCTCCATTTCCTCAAATTGAACCTTTCCAAAACCGAGCTCCTAATTCTCCCTCCAGCCCGCGCCCCCCCCCCCCCATCCTCTCCATCATGACCAACAAAGCCACCATCAGTCCCACCCCCCAAGCCAAAGTCCTAGGTGTCACTCCAGACTCAAACCTGTCCTTCCAACCCCATGTCCAATCACTGGCAAACTCATGCAGGCTCCACCTCCGCAACATCTCCAAAATACGTACGTTCCTAACCCCAGACACTACTAAACAACTCATTCACTCCCTTATTATCTCACGTCTGGACTACTGCAACTCCCTCCTCTCCGGCCTACCTCATCACAGACTATCCCCGCTTCAGTCTATCCTGAACTCAGCGGCCAGACTCATCCACCTTACCAACCGCTCCGCTTCTGCCACCCCCCTCTGTCATTCCCTCCACTGGCTCCCGATTGCCCAACGCATTAAATTAAAAATACTAACATTGACGTACAAAGCCATTCATAACGCTGCCCCAAACTACCTCACCGACCTGATACCCAAATACCACCCAACCCGTACTCTTCGCTCCTCACAAGACCTCCTACTTTCTAGCTCCCTGGTATCCTATGGAACTCACTACCCCAATCCATCAGACTGTCACCTACCCTCCTCACCTTTATGCGCACCCTGAAAACCCATCTCTTCAGGGAAGCCTACCCCACCCTCACTTAACAGCCCATCTCCTCCACTCCTCCTACCACTCCATCCCTCACAGCTATCTCCTCCTGTACCACTATCCCCTCCCTCCTAGATTGTAAGCTCGAAAGAGCAGGGCCCTCGAACCCCTCGTGTATTGTTTTGTTACTATATTGTCTCATGTTCTGTCCCCCACTATAATGTGCAGCGCTAAGCAAACCTTTCTGGTGCTATATAAATACTGTATAATAATAATAATAATAATCAGCTTGCTGTTTATGTTGGATTTGTCACTCTGTAACAAAAGTAGACAGCTAGAATATTTAGAAGATTTTGGAGCCGTCCCCAGAACTGTGCCTTGCAATAATCCTGTCTCTGAGCTCTGCAGGTAGTTCCTTTGACCTCATGGCTTTTGCTCTGATACAGTATGTCAGCAGTAAGGCCTTTTATAGAGGTGTGTGCCTTTCCAAATCACGTCCAATCAATTTAATTTACCACAGGTGGACTCCAATCAAGGTGTAGAAACAGCTCAGCAACAATCAAGAGAAATGGGAGGCTTCTGAGCTAAATTGTAGGTGTTGTTGTAAAGGGTCTGGATACTTATGCCAATGTAATATTTAAGGATTTTAATTTTTAATAAATTCACAGATATTTCTAAAATTCTGTTTTCACATTGTCGTTATGGGATACCGAGTGCAGATTAATGAGGAAAAACTGAATTTAAACAACTGTCTTATCAGGCTGCAACATAACAAAATTGAAAAAAGTGAATGGTGTCTGAATACTTTATGAGGGCACTGTATTTCCTTTAGAGAGAAAAAAAAAAAAAAAGAAATCGGTATAATTCCACTTCTCTTCACATAAGGCAGTGACAGTTAATAATTGGAATATTTTTTTGCCCAAATGTTCTGGATGCCTACACTGTCATCGGGAGGCGCCAATCTTTATAATTTCTTAAAGTGTTACTAAACCCACAACAGTATAATCAGTCTGTATGTGCAGTAAAGCATGCTTTGTGCTGCTCACTGTAGAACCTAAGGGGTTAATCCTTCGCATTGTGTAAAATGGCTGTTTGAGCTTGTCTTCTCTGGTCCTCCCCTTCTTTTTACTGTCTCCAATCCATCTGCTGATAGTACAGAGCCCTAGGAGACACTCTGCACATGCTCAGTTTGGTATGTATTGCTAGATAGTTTTTTTTCTTTTGGGAGAGTGTGTTATAACCGCCTGGCAGAGTCTCTAGCAGCCCACTGCATGGACGCCCTCAGGGCACGGGGTCTAAGTCCCAGCCTGCTGTTCACCAGGGCCCCTGATGGTGGGGATGGACTTGGTGCAGACTGGAACCAGGTCGCAACCCCCGAGTGCGTCCTGCGGTGGTAAAGAGTACTGACAGGGGAGTGCAGGAACTGAATCTAATTTGGAAGAGGCAGACAGATACACTGGTCTGATCCGAGCCGGATGGATGGTCGGGTACGGTATGCGTGGTCAGACAGGCTGGGTCGGTATTATGCGGGCAGCGAGGTACAATAGGAGCGAGGTAAGAATGGTCAGGTCACAAGCCAGGTTCAGCAGGATGCGGGCAAATACAGTACCAGGGATCAGACGGAAGAGTAGTCAGGCAAGCCAGGGGTTAAGCAGGAGAAGAGCAGGATCAGGAACAAGCAGAGGTTGGCAACGAAGTATACAGCAACACAGGAACAGGATACAAGATACAAGACCAAACGGCAACTTGACATACCTGTTCGTATGTTTAAATAGCCCGCCTCCCGCTGTCATTGGTGCTAGGCGCACGGCCGCGATCCCGAGTGCGCATGCGCGAACCCCGACGCTGCCATGCGCGCCCAGGTCCTACCGCCCGCCGGGTAGTGAGTGTTGGTGTTCTGCGCATGCGCTGCCCGACGCGATGCCGCAGAACACCCGGATCCTGACAGAGTGAATGTGATCAGCACAGGGCTAATCAGCCCTGTCCAGATAGAGGGTCAGGGGTCCTGCAGCCTCATAGGATAGTCAGAGGAGAATAAAAACTCCTCCTATAAGCTTTAACCAGTGCTCAGCTAGACACTGATTTTTTTTTTTGTCCGCAAACGTGCAAACTACAACGAAAAACCCGTAAGTGATCACAAAAAATGTGCAAGTGCGAACACCACACGAAAAAGTGCACTTAGGGGTGTGTTTGTCCTACCCCCGAAGGGGTTGAACCGTTACCCTGATCCCCCAGGGCACAAAGCTCCTGACAGGGACAAGGTTCCCATTTGGTCCTCCTAGCCAAAAGGCCTGGTGGACCACCGTTCCTTATGTCCAGCCGAAGCCGGACATCCAGTACTAGGCCAGGGGGCTCTCCCGAAGAGAAAGCCCCCTAGGGATCAGGGGAGGAAGGAACCAAAAGGCCACACATCCTCCCCCTAGACTTCAGGGTAGGCCCGAGGACCCACACCCTCCATCCGTGAAACACACACATAAGCAAAGAAAAAAGTGACAAACGTGGGAGTGCATAATAAATTAAATAAATAAATAAATGGAAAATAAAAAAGTGGTACCGTGCCAAATTGTGCACAGACCAGGCCCTGAGGCCCGTAGCAAAAATTGCCCTGGACTTAGCCAAAAGACCTGGTCCTTAGGGCGCTGTGCAAAAAGAGGTGAAAAACAGTGGCCATGTGTCATCTTCACACCGTGGGGTCCCACACCCAAGTGTTACTAGTGACACCCCTGAGAGCGTCTTCCTCAGGGGGCACTGAGTTTGCGGACTTTTTGCGTCCCCAGCCCCTGGCCAGACCAAGGTAGATCCGTCCGAATCAGGAGGTACTGGGTCTTTCCAGCTTTCCCAGAGGAATTACTCCCAAGGCCCCAGAGCGAATCGTGGCGCTCCCTGGTTTCTGTCCCTCCGGTCCAGCCTTCCGGACCCCCATCATACCAGTGAGGGTACTATACAACAGCCATCCCCGCAAAGCTAGAATGGCCGGGAGCACCCCCACTGGACACTGATAAGAACAGATACTACACTTGATCTTAGCCAAAAGGCCGAGAAGCCAAAAGTGCTCAGCTAGACACTGATAGAAGACACAAGACTGCTCTAACTGCTGATGAGAAAAGGAATTTAGTAGTTTATATTTACTGAAATAATTGCATTTCCATGTTCTGTGTACTGTGGGAGAGCAGATATAGTGAATGCAGGGTCTTGGGTCTAGTAACACTTTAACACAGGTCTCTGTGCATTCTGTTGTGATTGTATTAACACCGATTGCTCAAGCCCTGAAGAAGGAGCAGAGTTGTGATCTGAGCACCCCTGACAGGCAACATAGCTAAGCTGGTGACTTTACTTTTTGCATTTATGCAAAGAAGCTTGATCACCAGCCCCCCTCTGCCTGTTGATTGGATAGTAAAGGAGCAGCAGCACAATTATAAGATCACACTCCACCCCTTTTCCTGGTCTTCCGTAAACATGGTTAGGAGTGGAGACTGGAAGTTTTTTGCAAAACAGAAGAACCCTGATTGGCTTGGATTTCTGCCCTCCCTTTAATTTCTGAGTCCTCTTGTTTAGAGAAATATAGAAGTCTGATAGAAAGACAGATTCAGATACACATACTCATTTATGTAAACATACATTCAAAGCATATCTAGACTCAAAACTAAAATGTAATTCGTTACAGTTTACTGGTCTCAAAATGTGGTGGATACATTCATTTCTTTTTTTTTTGTCTTTTTTCCTTTATGTTCACCTGGTGATCCAGCCTGTAAAACATTTCCCTTCCTAGGTTTGCTCCACTTACTCCTCCATTGTATTTATAGAGGAGAAATGTAGCCAGCCTTGGGCAGTAGCATTGTCAACCTATGTGGAGGAGCAGATTTAGATGAACCAACAAATTAAAATATAACTAAAGGCACAACTTTCTTTTTTGTTTTTGATAGAGGGGAGAGGGATCAAAACATTTGTCAGTTTTTATTGCTGTCTGTGCCCTTATTGGGGAGATTCTCCCTCTCTATTTGTCCTGTTTGCCATTATCATTGAAAGTGAAAGTAAAAGAAAATCCCAAATTTTGGGTTGTCCTCATAGAAGTAATAGAGGGGAAATCTTCCAATGGGGACACTAGTTTTGGTGAACTGAGGGTCCCCAAGAGATTCCCTAAATTTGCAGAGATGTTCTCTCACTTCCTGTTTGGTTATGGGACAGGAAGTGAAGGAAAATCTCCACAATGGGAAATAGATGGCAAAAATAACCCATACAGGGGTTATAACCCTCCCTTACTCTATCAAAAATTAAAAATAAAAAATCTGTCTTTAGTTTTACTTTAAACCTCTTTTAGTCCAGCCTACAGTGCAATGTGTGCCGGGCTGGAGCTCTCTCATTCTGAGTGGACGTCATATGACACCCTCCCTAGAATGTGCCTCACGCACACCCCACGGGCTGCTCTGTCCACTTCTGCCGATACCATGCTATTGCAGTGACCAGTCACAGCAGATCACATGAATATTGTACACAATAGATGAATTTCATTCATGCCATCCATTGTGCACTGCTGTATTGATCTCTGTGTATTGGTCACAGTGATCACATGGTACAGACAGGGCCAATCACAGCTCATTTATACCATGTGTTTATCTGCCGCCAATCACAGCATTTTCATTGGTATAAGTGTACATAGTGAATAAAAAAAATCTTGATCACCTCCCCAGAGTAGTATAGTGTTACTATGGTAACCCTGTGTTGCTCTGTTCATAGTATGCAAAAGTAAATCGGAAACAAAAGAAAAAATGTAATAAGAAAAAAAAATGCAAAAATTATTTTTTCTTTACATATTGTCAATAGTCACCATCACACCAGTTATATGATGATGCTGTACCATAATGGCTTCAGTATGTAAAAAAATAAATACATTGTGGAAAAAAAAGAGTTTTTAATTTCTTAATTTTTTGAAAAATTGTGAGAAAAAAATTACAATTTCAAAAAACTCGCCATGTCTCTTACTAAATACCTTGGACTGTCTTCTTTTCAAAAAGGGGTCATTTGGGGGATATTTGTACTGTCCTGGCATTTCTGGGCCTCAAGCAATTAGTACATCAGTCAGTACATTGATCAATTTATATACACAGTATATACTATAGTCTGTAGACTCTATAACTTTCCTAGAGACTAAATAATATACACTGATTTGGATTATGTTCACCGGAGAAATGTAGCAGCATACATTTTGGCCTACGTTTATGAAGAAAGATTATTTATTTGCAAATTTCTATAACAGAAATGAAGAAAAACATGATTTTTTATAAAAAAAATTCATCCTGTTTTCATTTATTCAGCAAACAATAAAAAAGACAGTGGTGAATAAATACCACCAAAAAAAGCTGTTTGTGGAAACAAATAATAAACATTTCATATGAGTACAGTGTTGCATGACCGCGCAATTGTCATTCAAAGTGTGAGAGTGCTGAAACCTGAAAATTGGCCTGGGCAGGAAGGGAGTAAAAGTGCTCGGTATTGAAGTGGTTAGATACAAACTCCAGCTAACACTTTTAAAGCAGTTACAGAAACAGTTTTACAAAATTTTATAAAATCTGACCAGTCTTGACAAAGCGCATGCGCGCGAAACATGTTGTCCCGGCAACCGGCCTCTTCCTTCTAAAGCTGCGGCTCCAGCAAGAGTTCCCCCCCTCCGTCTCTCCACATCGTGGTGACGTCATCCAGGACGCTGGGACGTCGGGTACACATGGTCCCTGCATTGACAGGCATTCTACTCCACTACTTCCCTCTGAGCGGACGGGCCGTCCATCTTGGAACCTGGCTTCCTAAAGCCACAGGCTGGTTATTTATTTTTTTACCATATGAATTATTAAAGGCACACCTCCATACAAGGTGTATTATTTTGATCACAAAACTACACAGCGCCTGGCTCCTGTTTATACAGAGCCAATCAGCACTGTCCAGACAGGTCAGGGGTTTTCAATCCTTCTAGAGCAGAAAGAAAACTCCTCCTACAAGCTTTAACCAGTGCTCTGCTGAAGTCACAAGACTGCTCTAACTGTTGATGAGAAAAAGTATTTAGCAGTTTATATTTACTAAAATAATTGCACTTTCATGTTGTGTGTACCAGATATAGTGAATGCAGGGTCCTGGGTTTAGTAACACTTTAAACGTATCATCATTTGTTATACAATGTTTAACTTTCTTCTGATACAGTTATATGTGTGACAACATAAAAGAAACACAAATTCAGCAGCAAAATGTTGGCAGTTTATAGACTGAGAGCAAAATCTTCAGCAATTCTCTGATTTTCTTGTATGTTTTTTAAATCACACCACGATAGCAATGCAGGAAAATGTTTTCTTTGTGCCATTCATTATTATTATAAGTTAAATTGGATTAGTGATATGTTTACTCATAAACACAGAGTGACAGAATTTCTCCTGGGGAGGGAAATAAGTGATGTAATAAAACTCTCTGTCCACTGCCTGGAATCTTGAGACCTCCTTGATTCCCAGAAATAAGGTTGGAGAATTAATTGCTGAACATCTGCAGCATCGCTGTTAGCTCCCACAGTTATTCTAATCATTATGCCAAGTTTAAAGTTCAAACGCTTGCCTCGGTACACTGACAAAAAGGCCAGTGTTCACTCGTGGTCTGGAATGGTAACAGCCATTGTTGCAATGACATATTTTCAGGAATAATATTATGCTGAAACCCAGACACAGACCAGGCTCAGGATGCTTTTTATATCCTTTGAAATCTTTGTAAAGGCTGGAGAAAGGTTTATTGAGAAGATGAAGTTTTTACTGCCAGTGACCCTCAGACCCTTTGCCTTTGTTCTCTGAGCACCTGAAAATTCCTCAACTGAACAATTGTGATGCAGTTACATATTCTGTATTCCAGATGTTGTCAGCTTCCACCTCGGAATTTACTAATTGAACAGCCAAGAGTGAAAGAGTTGCTCCCCATGGCCCATATGATGGACTTTGAGCTACCCAATGCATCTACAGTCCCATACATCTAGAGGCTCAGCCTTGGCAGAAATCCCTACACTGGCAATTACCTAGATTGACATTTTAAACCTTTATTTAGTTTTCAGGAAAGAAGGAGTTATGGGGCAGAACTAGGTAATTATAATGTACTAATATGGGGAGAAGCATCCAGAAGAAGTTATAGACCTGCCTTCCTCAAGCAAGAGATAACTTTCCAATCTCAGAGAACCCCTGCTAAAATTTACTATATCAAAAACTCATTATACATTGGAGTAAATGTCAGTGTGAAAACTGTTCCTTACATCTGTGATTTATGGGAAGATTTAATCCCTTACAGATAGCTAAAAAGATCAATGGTGTCAGTGGAAACTTATCTGAGGCCAAATTTTCTCATGGCTCAAGGAACCCCTAGTAACCTCTGGACGAACCCTGGTTGAGAAACCCTGCTGTAGTCAAAGGCACCCGGGACCAGAAAGAGCAGAGGACCTACATGCTAACCCTTGAATCTCTGCAAGCCTAGCACATTATTATCAGCATTGCAACTTCTCTCCACACACCACTGCTAAGATAACTATCAATATTATATAATAGCTTTGACAATCGCCCAATATATGGAAAATTACCAAAGTAGGCAAGCCATGAACTTCTGTATTGGAGAAAAAAATCTCTCAGCCACTTGATCAAACTGACAATGTCAGTGTGGTTTGGATGGAGAAGGTCTCTAGCTTGTGCTGCTGATCATGTGGGCCAAAGCAATATGCTTAATGTATATCTAAAGCCAAAACAGTTTTTTTTTTATTCTGTTTTAGATAGTGTAGGGATAAATTAGAACCTGTTTTTTTTTAATTTTGCTGTCTGTGTCCTGTTGGGAGATTTCCCTCTACTTCCTGCCTTGTCGACACAACAGGAATTGTGAGGTGATCTCTCAAAAGTGAAGGGAAATCCCCTCCTGCCCCCAGGATTCCACTGGAAGATTTTCATTTCTTTGTGTTCCAAAGGGAGTTGGCGACGTGGGGGTGTTGTGGCTGCACATAGAGATGCAGGATCTGTAGGAGGAGTTTTGTCCTCCTCTCTGTGGTTGATTGCTGGAGGGGAGCAGAGACTAGCCTCTCTGCAGCTGCATGAAGAAGCATAGGATCTGGCGAAGGAGTTCTGTCCTCCTTTCTGCTGCTGACTGCTAAGACAAGGTGGGGGTGGAGATGATGGCGGCATAGCAGCTGCAGGAGAGGTACAGGGGCACATGAAATGGCCCTTGTGGGTTGGATTCAGCCCATAGGAATTGTGCCCTACATTGTGCATGGAGGAAGCAAAGGTGTGACCACAGCTTGGATCACCTCAGATAGAAGGCTTTGCAGGAGTGGTTACATGAATGAAAGGAGCCTTCGTGAGCAAGGGGTAAGGTAGGTATTACTCCTTTTCCCTGTACCCCTAAACTTAATGAGTAGTTATTCTTGCAGTGTTGGGATAGAGAGCCCATTGCATCAGTATTTGTGTTCTTGTGGCTTGAGATGGGCTTTAAATATTGAAATTGAGTGAATTGTGCAGCAGCTTTTGCAAACGTCATATTCTAGTTGCACTTTGGGTTCCTAACAGAGACAGGTCTTGACTAGGTGACAAAAACAAGAGACCACTTACATTTTTGGAGCAATGATGGTCACAGTGAACCTTCACCGCATTTTTTCAGTATATATCTCTACCACCCTCTTCAGTCCACCGCTATGCAAAAACCATGGAATGTGCTTGAAAATGTCAGGAAAGCAACCCTCCTTTAACTTTTGTAAATTTAGTAAATTTAGTTTGTGAATTATATTGTTGTACAGAAGAATATGAAAATGATAAAATTGGTGTAACTGTAGCAATAGTTTATTATTGCTTCTTGCACAGTTTAGATATTGCTATAAACTTTTTTTCTTCCTGTGGTTTTCCATTGTGCTCCTGCTAAACTTTTCAGCGTAAGCTTGGCATGGAACAAACGCTGAAGAAATTCCCATTTCATTAAGGAAGCTGTAATTAGAACCCCAGGCACAGACCAAACAACGTTTTATAGGCAAAAACCGCACAAGCCTAGCTGCACAATAGAAATACAGGCCCGCCCTCACGATTTTATATTTTTTGCGGAGCACAATGTTTACATTCTGATAGTTGGCCAAATTGTTCCAGCTTTAAGTTGTTAATTATACAGAATTTCTTTACGTGCTGCATATTCACAGTCCCTAGTTATCTTTCTTTTATGTTCTCTGTTAGTGTGCTGTATTCCCATAAGTGCAAAAATGGGTACTTTCCATATATTGAGTCTCTTTACAAAAGCATAAAGGGCGAAAAAGAACAATAAGATTAAAAATAAGCACAAAAACAGAAAGTAATCTGCAATAATAATCTTCAAACAGACAAAGTCATATTTGTGTTTTTTTTTTTCAGTTGGTTCAATTTGTACTGCATTCCGCATCTCTGTAGAAGTCACTTTTGCCTAGAATATTAATCATGGTGACATTTAAAGGGACTTTTTTGCCTTGAGATATAAGGATTCCATGCTGTGCGTGCATCTCGCTGCAGAGAGAGTGTATGCAGTTTGGCAGATTAAGCGGGAAAGCTATTGTAGACTTGGGTTTGTCAAATGATAAGTTTCAGTTTGGCCCAGCTGAGTTTTAGCAGTTTGTCACGATGGTGTCTGATTTTTATGGGTAACAGCCTAAAGAAGAAAGAACTACCAATTTTATGGTATATTTTATAGGAAAGAGCATTTCAGTTATCATTTAAAATTTTGGTGTAGTGTATTCTATAAATGCGTTCTATAAATTTCCCTTTGGAGCCCCTACCAGCATTAGTCTATGCTTTATTTTCTATTTTTTTTCTAATTTACAGGGTTTAGGCAAAAATATGAACTAAAACACTATATGATTTGCAGGTGTCAAAGTGATGACATGTTTCATGTTGAAAGCAGTGATGTAACATTCTTTTGTGTCCACTGTGTGATGAGACACCTAGCTAACAGGTGGGAAGCCTTACTTTTGTCATTCACTGCATGCCCTGCTAGTGATACAGATTCATGTCAGAGCTTACTGAGCTTCAAAGAGGGTAAATAGTTGGTGCCCACTTAACTGGCGCCTCTGTGACTGAAGTTGACAAATCATTTGCCGTGTCACGAGGTACAGTATCAAAGGTTAGGATGGCATATACAGTTTCCGGGGAAATGTTGTCTAATAAGCATAAGTGCGGTCGAAATGGTCAACTGACCGAAAGAGACAAAAGGACATTGCCCAGGATTGTGACCCGGAATAAGAAAACAACTGCTGCAACAGTGACTGCAGAGCTCAATCTCAGTCCCATGAATATCAGCACACCAATTCCCCCCCCCCAGGTCCACACATGTCGGATGCTGGTTTTCATGAGATTGGCTTCTGTTGGACAGGGAGCTGTACACATGGTACCGAAAGCTGGCCGGTTTCCACTGTACCAGCTGATTTTGGATGATATTCTGCCTGTGCGTACCCAGGATAAAGGTCCCTGGCTCACATTCATACTAGGACCAAATTACCTACCAACATGTCTTTGGAAGGAAACCAAAGAACAAACGACCCTAGTGCTGTTAGGCAGAAGTGCTAACCACTGTTCTGCACTGGTTTAGCTGCTAAAGTAGTTTTTATACTGTAACACCCTCCAGGTTAGTAGGATAGCCTGTTTGTTGTTAGGCTGAGTAGCAGCCTGGGATGAGTCAGCCTGGGAGTGAGGTAGAGAGGTCACCTCAGGACAGGCTAGGAGGCTCTAAAAGGTCAGGGCTTCTGTAGCCCTCCCACCTCTCCAGAAACCTGAGAGCTTTCTGGAGGAGGTGTGGAAGAGGGGAGGAAGCCTAGATCTGCATGTTTGAGGGACCCTGGCCAATCCCATGGTAGGCAGCTGGGCAAGGTGTCCAGTACAACCCTCAAATGTGGCAGAGCCTGTGCAGCAAGGGCAGTGAGTGTCGGATGGAAGATGGAGTCAGAGGCTGGAGTGTGGAGCCTGGGAGGGGGCCCAGGGAAGGGGCCTACCTACAGACAGGTGCTGGCGAAGAGGATCTCCACTCTACCACCGTCTTCAAGGGAGGATATCCTGAGCAGCAGGGAAGGAGCCAGCACAGCAAAAGGTGTGAATGCAGCCACCAACCCATTAAGCTATCAGGAAAGGACAGTGTAAGTAACCTTACACCTCCTGGGCCGCATAAGGGGAGAGGGCAGTCAGGCGAAAGAAACAACTAGCTTCTCATCCAGGGCTGCTGTGCTGAATTGGCAGTTTCTGGGCCCCCTTGCTCAGGGAATACCCTCAGTATAGTTGGGTGAAGAGGAGGATTCATCTGGGGTCTGAGAGGTATATATATATATTATAAAAAAAAATAAACAATATAACATTTCTTCAGAAATTCTTCTTCAGCATGCGATTATCCAGTACTCATAGAGCATTCAAATGACCAGGCATTTCCCCTGATCTATGATGTCCTTTTGGTCACCACGCTAGAATATACAGTCAGCCTTTGGTCATTCTTTGCACACTGCTGTTATGGTATACATACTGACATCACAACCTGCTGTGCGATAATGTCACAGTCCCGTTGTCCCCCTTGGGGTCTGTTTTTTTGCCATCAGCCTTCTGTGGCACTTTAATGTTTTTTTTCAGCAACACTATTAAGCTATATGGTAAATTCCAACACATTCATAAATTAAACACATTTATATATTAGCAAACACATTTTTAATGTGTATATTTGAGTCTTTTATTTTCTATAAATACAGAAGGTTCTCCTTAAAATGATAGCAAAGTCTAGGCTTGAAAATGGCTGGGGCTAAAATAAAAAAAAAAAGAGGCGAGTCACAAAGGAACACTGGAGCCGTTCTTAAAATAAATTGCAAGGTAAGGTTCATCAAGCATTGCCAAGACCTTGTCAGCCAATAAAAATGTAAATGCAGGCTGTCTATTTAGGGAACATTCATAATAGCCCCTGACAAAGACCATTGTGACGGCCTGGCAAATGTCATTCCCTGGTGTAGTATTCTCAGACCTACTCCATAAAGTGCAGTAACTCATAGCAACTATCTACATCTCTATAAATCTATGAGCCTTTTATACATTTACACATAAACACATAAACACATTTACACATAAAACAATCTTCAGCTTTGTTATTAGCAAAAAAAAAATGTTTCATCAAAACTAAGATGTTCTGTAAAAGACATAGAGGTTGAGTTACTAATGGCAAATAGACTGTGTACTTTGCAAGTGCGGTTGCTCCAGAGCTTAGTAAATGGAGTAAAGCTACACTTTACAAAGAATACCCAATAACATGCAAGAAGAAAAAAAAACAGCATTTTTGCTTGCAAATGATTGGATGATAGAAATCAGCAGAACTTCCCCTCATTTAATTAGCAAAGTGCACAGTCTGTTTGCCTTTGGTAAATTAACTTCATAGAGTCCCAGAAAGATTCCTGGATTCTTTCTTGGACACACAGAATATAACTGGATACTGACATTTATAGGTAAAGTTGATCCAGGGAATATTCGATTGCCTCTCAGGGAATCAGGAAGGCATTTTTTTCCCCTGCAGGAGCAAATTGCATCATGCTTTGCTGGGTTTTTTGCCTTCTTCCGGATCAACTGTGGGTATAGAATTATAACTTTTTTTTTGGTTGAGCTGGGTGGACTTTTGTCTTTTATCAGCCAGACTAACTATGTCACTCCATAGAGTTATTCTTGCTCAGGAGAGGACTAGAATCATTTGGCCTGGGGGGCCAAAGTAACCACGAGGCCCTTTCATGATAGAGACAGTTTTGTTACCCTAAGGAAATGTACCAAGCAAAGTCTGCCATGGTTCCTCAGTGATTGGTGGACATGGCAAAAGGTGGATGTTCTTAAAGGACTTGGTTTATTGTGACAACTGTCAACATCAACTTTCACTGCAGTTGACAGCATTTGGTCACATGACATTTCAAAGCCATAAAGAAAGTTGGTGAAGGAAGACTTCCCCCTGCCAGGACCTTAATTGGGCCTAACTATTTAATGTCCACCATGTGTTACTTACTGAGGGCTCTGATTGATGCATTATGGTAAAATATCTCTACTCAGGGTCACCAGCCCAACATATTAATTAGTATTGACCCAGGGAGCAAATGCCCCCCCCCCCCAGCCCAATCCTCCTAAGTTCTTGATACATACTTATCTCAAAAGTTCTTGGCTTCTGTGCCAAGAATCAGGAACATTAAGAGCTGATTCACACTTGGATCTCGATTTTCACATACGTGCAAGGGGAAAGCTGACAGTAGTGCAGGAGTTGACATTTCCACCTCCAGAATGCCTTTTTTGTTTACAGTTGAATGGGCTTTTCATATGGGAGTACCATACTGCAATTACAAGGCTTAGTGTTTGGCTCTTGACACAGTCCCATTTACTTGAACAGGTTGCATTTAATGGCAGTACTACCTACCAAACGTGAGGGGAGATTGTTTTTGCCATGCTGTAACACAAAGCATCATGGCTATGGAATGTATATATCGCCATGCGGCTGCCTTTGCAGATTAAGGAGCAGAGATGGGGGCAGGATACGCAGCTCAGCTGCCTATTTTTACCATCTCCCCAAACTGCAAGTGTAAAGTAGACCTAATGGCCCTCTCATTGTCTAAGTGTTCCTACCCTCTCACTGACTCACTACCCACTACCCACTCACTGACTGACTTTCAGGGAAATAAAAATTGAGAATTTGCCAATAAATGCCCATTATTTGCACGTGTCATCCTACACATGTCCCTTGCTACTGCAACTTCAGTTCATATAGCTGTCCTCAACTTTGGGTTCTGCGTAGTGAAGATGAAGACAGGCATCATCAGTGACAGAGATTGAATGCAAAAAAAATTACACTTTGTATGCAGCTTTATATTGTCTAGTTATAGACAGATTAAAAATTAAAATAGTTAAAGAGACATGATATCTTACACAGATAAAAAAAATAAATTGCATTTTGTTCACACAACCAATCAGATTTCAGTTTTCTGAAGACTTAGAGTAAAAGATGAATCTGGATTGTTGCAGTGGATTACGAGTGCTTTACTGACTAAGCCTAGAGCATTGCTGTTGTATATTCCTGTCTCTTAAAAAAAAGAAATCTGTTCAACAATATTTGTAAGTAAAATGGCCGCATAGCAGAATCCTATATATAATATACCCTCCTAGCTGCCTCTGGCACTTAAGTTATCGCCAGGATTCACTGAAATCTTGCAAATATTGGGATTCAGCAACGTCTCTGACAGTCATTACTGAATTCCGAGTACACTTAATAATCCTCCTTTTCAGAAAATGGATTTGTTAAGTGCAGTCAGTTTAAAGCAAACCTATCTCTATTTAAATTCCGTCAGTACCTCCCGTTTTCTTCTGGAGAACCGAGAAGCTAATGGCATCCTTCATTTTCGAAGATGGGGAAAAGTGCTGTGTGTATATGAAGGTGTGCGCAAGAATCCCCATGGCCATGTTTCTCAGTGCAACACCCCATGCCTTTCTGACCGAGGAGAGCACAGTGCAGGCAAGTAGGCACATTTTGGTGACAAATGGACACCAAATAGAAAAATACTTTGGAGTCAATGGTGCAGGTGAAATTAAAGCAGAGTTTCATTCATTTTGTATACTTTTAATGCCCACCCATACTGCTGATATCTTTGGACAGTTAAATTCTGCAGTGTACCTTTTTCTTTTAATAGCATTTTTTAAATAGCTTTCCCTTGGACTTCCAGTTACGGCCACCTAGGCAGCTATATTATCAACCTGCCCCATTGACTCGTGGGATATCTATGTCATTGATCCCAGGAGTCTTTGGGCATCTAAAGTTTGCATCAAGGTGCACCTCGCAGTGTCATTACTGCCCAGGCACAAGACCGAGAGATGCATGCTGGGTAGCCAACTGCATGAAAACCTGGAAATGAATGCCGACAGGCTTCAGCTGCCCACATCTTCCATGGATGCAGCCAAAAGCCAGGGAGAAAATAAAAAAAAAATGATTTTGTAAGTAAATTATATGTAGACATGTGTTTGGATAATGCAATTCACACCATCTCAATTATATTTTTATTCTAATTTTGCTTATGAGACTGTAGCTTTAAGTCCTTTTTCTTTTTTATATCTTCTTTGGTAAAGGGTATGAAATGGGCTTTAAATGGTTTCTGGGGTTTACAGAAGCTCCTTGCCACTATTCTGAACCTGTTTATGTGCAAAAACTACCATTTATTAGCCTCATTTTAGCTTTTTTCACAGAAAGGAAACAAACTGGGAAAAACGTTAAATAAAACAAAATTAAGCAACAGTATACTAATGAATTTGAATACACACAAAAAAGAAAAAATACATAGAGCTCTAGATCTATTTTCTACTTTAAACAGCCCCTTATTTACCCAGTGCTGTTTATGAAGGAATAAATAGCTTGAGTGGCCGATCTGCCTGGTAGTCGTTACATACTGAACTGTCATTAGGCGGCCTAGTACAGAGAGACCCTGTACCAAGCCAACAATATGGGCTGGGTACCATGTGATTGCAGTGATTGATCATCACAGCAATCACATGGTACTGTTTACAGTGTTGGTCCCTTACCCTGTCCTTACAACATGGCTAGAGATCCAGTACTTGTGAATGGAGAAATAAGGAACGGATTAGCAGCTGCAGCTTCAACCATTTCTTTTTAGTGAAAACTAAAAACTGGCCTGCTAATGAAGGGGTTCTACAGGCTGGTGCTCAAGTGGTTAAATGAACTTACCTAACTATGTTAAATCCCATACCTTCCAAAAGGGAAAGTAGAATTTTTTATTTCAAGCAAATTTTGCCAAAGTAGCTTGATATGCTAAAATGAGACATTCTGCAACGGCAAATTTTTGGTATTTTTGTAGCTAAATCAGTCTGAAAAATCACCCCTACAGGTGAGGTGTGTCAGAAATCTGACTTTAGAGTAGATATCATACAGTATTTGTATAATGAATAGAGATGTGCACGATGGAAAAATTTGTTTTTTTCGGATTAGTTTGTTAATAATTTAATTTCATCATATTCTTTATGTTACAATGATTCATTTTCAAAATGTGTTTTGTATATTCAGATTGGTTTCATATATTTGTTATTTTCAAATTGATTCGAAATTCACATTACGGAAGACATTTGTTCTATTCTATTCTATTTTATTTTTTTCTATTACAGTTTATTCTTTTCTATTCTATTCTACACTATTCTTTTATTTTCTGATCTGTTTTATTATTTTCTATTCTTTTCTATTCTACACTATTCTTTTATTTGCTATTTTATTATATTCTATTCCGTTCTTTTATTCTCTATTCTATTGCATTCTATTCTATTCTATTCAGCAGCCTTTGCAGGAATCATCAACTTATTTCACTTTTATACTTTACTGTATTTATTGCAATATGTTAACATTTTTAATTCATTTTAAAATTTGAAACTGAATTTGAATTTGGAAATGAATTCAAGTTTGAAATGTAAATGTATTGCAAAAAAAAATACAGTAAAGTATGCTTGAGGTGATTGTAGCCGTATTAATGCATTTGCGACAGAAACAATTGAGTACTGTCCGTGATACTTTTTAATATAAATTAATATTAATATCAAATAAATATAATATTGTTAATATAAAAAAAATGTATCACAGACAGTGCTCAATTGTCTACAGTAAAGTATAAAAGTGAAATAAGATGATCTCCGAATAATGAAAATGTCATCTGATATTTCATCCGAATAATGAAAATCTCACATGTCTAGTAATGAATGGCCAGCTAAATGTGACCAAAAGATCCAGTTAAATGTCACTAACTCCATTCCATTCCATTCCATTCTTTTCTATTCTATTGCATTCTATTCAGCAGCCTAAGTAGGAATCATCTTTTTTCACTTTTATACTTTACTATATTTATTGCAATACGTTAACATTTCAAATTCAAATTCATTTTGGAATTTAAATTAATTTTCGAATTCGAATACTTTGTTTCGTTATAATTTATTTTGGATTTGTTGAAATTCGTTACTATTGTGATTTGAAAATTCTGATACACCTGAATCTCCGAATAATGAAAATTTCATCCGAATTTCGATTATTAACTAAACAAATCGCACATGTCTAATAATGAATGTGACCAACCGATCCAGTTAAATGTGACTAACTACTATTAGATATACTGCCCCTAGCTTGGGGGTTTCCAGAGCTTTCTGGTTGACAGATTCTAACTCTTCAATTCAGTTTTATAATTTTTAACATGTTGCAGGAGGATCTCTATGAGATAATACTGAAATCTTTATAAACACAATTGTGAATATGATATAGAACCCAAAAAACCAAATCACACTCTAAATTCCAATTAGAAAAAACTTTCAACCCTTGAAAGCTCAAAATTATATAAAATTATTCCAAAAACAATCTCCCCCTCTTTAAACAAATACCCAACTGAGATATATAGACAAAACACACCCCTTAAAAGTGATAATTAATAATCAAACCAACAATAATCATAAATGAGTCCAATGTCTTAATAGTTCAAAAAGCACTCAAAACAGAAAGACAAGTGATGAACTTGAAATTTTCTTATACTGTTGATTGCATCTGGTGACTTTTGTGAAAACCTCAAAAATAAAAGAAACTCAGATAGTCTATTACCGTAACATTAAGAGAGAGAGAAAAAAAAAAAAAAAAAAAATATATATATATATATATATATATATATATATATATATATTCAAATATACAATACTGTGTGAAACACAAAAATAGTGAAACACTCGTGAAAAAATTGGCAAACAGCACTTGTGCTCAATCCTGAAGTGTTTCACTCAGTGAAAGCTATAACCCACGTGTGGCACTTCTAATAAATAAGGCATATAGAGATGAGCGAATTATTCAAAAATTCGATTCGGCTGATTCGCCGAATTTGCGGGAGAAATTCGATTCGATGCGAATTTATTCGCTGCGAATTTAACTTATTAAAAGGGTTTCTAGGCTTCAGAGAGCCTTTATATTAGTGCAGAACACTGTACCTTTAATTTAAATGCCCTTGGAGTCTGCTGGGGAAGAAAAATAATACTGTCTGTCAGTATGACATGCAGATGAGTGCCGTCGATCTTAGAATCACCGCACACTTCACTCATTTGGGCAGTCACGGGGCACGACGAAGAAGAAGAAGAAGAATGAAAAGAAGAATGAAAAGAAGAAGAAGAATGAAAAGAAGAAGAAGAAGAATGAAAAGAAGAATGTAAAGAAGAAGAAGAAGAATGAAAAGAAGAAGAAGAATGAAAAGAAGAATGAGAAGAAGAATGAAAAGAAGAATGAAAAGAAGAATGAGAAGAATGAAAAGAAGAATGAAAAGAAGAAGAAGAAGAATGAAAAGAAGAAGAAGAAGAATGAAAAGAAGAATGAGAAGAAGAATGAGAAGAATGAAAAGAAGAATGAGAAGAATGAAAAGAAGAATGAAAAGAAGAAGAAGAAGAATGAGAAGAAGAAGAATGAAAAGAAGAAGAAGAAGAAGAAGAAGAAGAAGAAGAAGAAGAATGAAAAGAAGAATGAAAAGAAGAAGAAGAAGAATGAAAAGAAGAATGAAAAGAAGAAGAAGAAGAATGAAAAGAAGAAGAAGAATGAAAAGAAGAATGAGAAGAAGAATGAAAAGAAGAATGAAAAGAAGAAGAAGAAGAATGAAAAGAAGAATGAAAAGAAGAAGAAGAAGAATGAAAAGAAGAAGAAGAATGAAAAGAAGAATGAAAAGAAGAAGAAGAAGAATGAAAAGAAGAAGAAGAAGAATGAAAAGAAGAAGAAGAATGAAAAGAAGAAGAAGAAGAATGAAAAGAAGAAGTAGAAGAAGAATGAAAAGAAGAAGAAGAAGAAGAATGAAAAGAAGAATGAAAAGAAGAAGAAGAAGAATGAAAAGAAGAAGAAGAAGAATGAAAAGAAGAAGAAGAATGAAAAGAAGAATGAAAAGAAGAAGAATGAAAAGAAGAGAAGAAGAATGAAAAGAAGAAGAAGAAGAATGAAAAGAAGAATGAAAAGAAGAAGAAGAATGAAAAGAAGAAGAAGAAGAATGAAAAGAAGAATGAAAAGAAGAAGAAGAAGAATGAAAAGAAGAAGAAGAAGAAGAATGAAAAGAAGAAGAAGAATGAAAAGAAGAAGAAGAAGAATGAAAAGAAGAAGTAGAATGAAAAGAAGAATGAGAAGAAGAATGAGAAGAATGAAAAGAAGAATGAAAAGAAGAAGAAGAAGAATGAAAAGAAGAAGAATGAAAAGAAGAATGAAAAGAAGAAGAAGAAGAATGAAAAGAAGAAGAATGAAAAGAAGAATGAGAAGAGAATGAAAAGAAGAATGAAAAGAAGAAGAAGAAGAATGAAAAGAAGAAGAAGAAGAATGAAAAGAAGAATGAGAAGAATGAAAAGAAGAATGAAAAGAAGAAGAAGAAGAATGAAAAGAAGAATGAGAAGAATGAAAAGAAGAATGAAAAGAAGAAGAAGAATGAAAAGAAGAAGAAGAATGAAAAGAAGAAGAAGAATGAAAAGAAGAAGAAGAAGAATGAAAAGAAGAAGAAGAAGAATGAAAAGAAGAAGAAGAAGAATGAAAAGAAGAAGAAGAATGAAAAGAAGAAGAAGAATGAAAAGAAGAAGAATTCCAGTACAGCAAAAAGTGTATCTGCAGAGAGCTCCGCTATATCTGACAGTTCTCTGACAGTTCCTTCACATTTACAGCGGTTGAAACATTGTATCTATTTATTTCCGAATAAAAACATCTGTATCCTAAATGGAAACAAATAGATACAATGTTTCAACCGCTGTAAATGTGAAGGAACTGTCAGAGAACTGTCAGAAATAGCGGAGCTCTCTGCAGTGACACTTTTTGCCGGCTGATCGGGAAAAATTCGATTCGTGCATCCGAAGTTTGCTAAAATTCGGATTCGGTGCGAATCGAATTTTTCCTAATATTCGAAACGAATTCCACTTCGCCAAGTTCGATTCGCTCATCTCTAAAGGCATATATACCCTTAGCAACAGTAAGAAAACAAACGCCTTAAGGTATCAACTGTAGAAATCATCCAACAAATCTTTCTCCTCCTTCACTTGTTTGCAGAGTAACACTGTGCTATCATCCTTCCATGATCATTCATAAGCCTTGATCCCAAATTGCCAGGCTCCTTGCTGTTCCTTCACATGTGTGTTTCTCTGTGCTCACCTATTTTTTTTTTTCTCTCTTAATGTTACGGTAATACACTATCTGAGTTTCTTTTATTTTTGAGGTTTTCACAAAAGTCACCGGATGCAATCAACACTATAAGAAAATGTCAAGTTCACCACTTGTATTTCTGTTTTGAGTGCTTTTTGAACTATTAAGACATTGGACTCATTTATGATTATTGTTGGTTTGATTATTAATTATCACTTTTAAGGGGTGTGTTTTGTCTATATATCTCAGTTGGGTATTTGTTTAAAGAGGGGGAGATTCTTTTTGGAATAATTTTATATAATACTGAAATCTTGGTTTATTTTTTTTAAAAATGTTTTATTCTTTTTCAATTTTTTGGTCCAACTACATTTTACACTTTCCAAAAGCTAAGCACCTAAAAAGTACAAACTGAACAATTGTGTGTTATCTCAACATTTCCCACAAACTGCCTCACTGCAGTGGTGTATAATTGTTTAATGCACGGTATATAAACAGTAGACAGGTTTGCAGCACAGAATGTTATCGCCAATCCCTGTAATAACTTAATAGTTATAACAGTGCAGCGTCCGATTGGCAGAACCATTACAACAAACAGTCCTGGACAGGACAAGTTCATTAAATGGATATCAAATTGCTGCCACGGATTGCCGAAACAATGCATGCTGTCATTCCAAGCCTCTGAAATATCGCTCACTGAAAGATTTTTGTGAATGCCATAAACATAGAAATACCCAGGAGAGCATACACAAGATTGTTATAGTCTTTTCAAATATCATGCAGTATTTAACTGTCAACTCTCTTGGCATGGGAAAAACAAATACATTAAGTTTTATTCCCCTGTTAATAGAGATTTTTTAAAAAGCTGTACAGAGAGCTGTGACTATACGGAACAAGACAGGTGATGGGAGTGGGAATGTTGGCTGTAAATTGTAGCTATAGAAGAAAATATAAATGTAGACACCATACGTTCCTACTGCATTGTTCTTACTTTGCAGAACAATCTTTATCTCCCTAATTCCTCTGCAAGTGTCTCTCTTTGGAGCTGATGTGTTGATGGTATAAATAAAACTACCAAAAGCATAATCCCAAAAAACATAAACCTGTCACAAAACTGACCATGGCTACTGTATAGGAGATATGCTATTTAAGACCCCCAACACCACCGTCTCTCTCTCTCTCTCACATACCAATAAAGTAAAACCAAAACACAGCTAGAGTAAAATGGCCAACACGGCCTTTTATTAACAATTCAACTTTAATACACAAAAACATTCCTTAAAATAGAAACATACAGGAGAAGTTGTTGGTCTTCAAAGGCACCAAACAAAACCGATATCCCCCTGTGGAACCTATATTATAACTAGGCCTCCAGCCGCAATGCACTGGCTCGGAGACAAAACATACCATCCGCAGTGCAGAACCCACCTTCCAGTTAAACCTCGGTTAACCGGAATGCACCCGGGCACACCATACCACCGATGGGTCCCAACCATTAGCTTTAGCTTAAAAGTATATGCCGCCTCCAAAGATCAACAACCGCCCCCGGAGCCATAACAAACCGAGAATTCGAAAAATAACCCAAACAAACCCCTATGGAGGGTGGGAGGGAAGCTCGCTCCACCACTGCCATCTCCTGGACTGAATCAGTCCACCACCTACAACCACATCCAAAGGTGCCAAAGACCCCACCCTTCACACCCGTCACCAATTAGGTAACCTGCCCATTTTCTAACTCTCACCTACTTTTCTCTTAACCCTTTCCTGTCTTTCCTACCCCCCTCTTAACCTAGTCATGTCTGCCCTGCGCTATTTTCTTTTTCTTGCTTTTTGCTACGGGCATCTCTATATGATGAAAAAGTAAATAAGCAGAAGTTGCCCATAAATCTAGAAATATATGAAGATGAAACTATGAAATTCTCTGAGTTTCATGTAAAAGATGAGGTTGAATCCAAAAAAAAAAAATAAAAAATGTGCTGTGCTGCTTAAAGCACAGCACCACCCAAAAGGGGAAATTCCGCTTTAAGTACTGGTCCCTGTGAGGAATTGGCACCTTTGGGGAGCAGGTACCCAATTTTAACAGCAGGTACCCAATCAAACAGTACAAAAGTAAGCAATCCAACTGACAAATCATAAATATGAAAAATATATTTTCTGAAAAATATTACATTGAATAAACTTATGTTCCAACTAACACTGTCTGGCATTTTTTCTGGCTGATAGCTAAAAAGAGTGGGAAATTTGAGTGGAGAGTGAAAAAGTTTTACTTTTGACTGCCGGTGATTGCTGGTGCTTTTAGTTGTTTTATTTTCTTCTTTGGGTCTTGCTAAAAGCTTTTACTTTTTTAAATCACTTTTTTTGTCACATTTTAAATAGCATTTTTTGTCTTCCTTTCCTTGCCTTCGTTCAGTCTGCTAATTAAGAAGAGGGGTTAATTGGTCACAGGTGATAAAGGTACTATATAACTCGCTTTAGAGCTCACTCTGAGCTTGCCTGTATTTTGGTTGCTGGACCTTTGGCCAAGTGGACATTTGATAAGTGGAGTTAAAAAACCGGAGAGGAAAACAGGAGATTATGAAAGGAATCTACTCACCTGAAAGTGACAACTGATATTCCCTATTAAGATTGTAACTGGGATAACGTGTGCTAGCAGGGCGGAAGGTTTTGTGCGGTGCAAAGTGTGCCGCATGTATGCAGCAATGGAGCAACAGCTCCAGGATGGATACCGCTGCGACAGATGTGAGTGGGTAAATTGGAAAGGTGGTGTTGTCTGTCTCTATGTGAGAAGTGATCTCAGAGCGAGTGTGAAAGAGGACCTAGTTGTTGGAGAGTGTGATAAGGCTCAAGCATTATGGGTGGAACTGCACATGGGGGTGTGTACTACAAAGATAATCATTGGAGTTTGTTATAGCTCCCAGTGTTGAGGAGGTAGATACTCAACTCCTTGCAAAGATTGAAAGGATTGCAAGGGCTGGGACAGTGATTATAATGAGAAATTTTAACTACCCGGATATTGACTGAAGTAATGGTACTGCAGGAACAGTTAAAGGGCAAACATTTTTAAACCTACTACAAGACAATTTTAAGGTGCAGTTCATAGAGGCCCCAAATAGGCATGATGTTATGCTGGACCTGGTAATCTCAAACTATGCAGAGCTTATTATGAATGTCCATATAAAAGAACATTTGGGTAGCAGTGACCATAACATGATTTCATTTATTGATAGCTCTAAACAGTAAGCACATACGGGAAAAATAAAAACGCTCAATTTTAAGAAAGCTAATTTTCTAAGGCTGAGAGCTGCTCTCCAAGACTTAGACTGGGAGGGAATATTGCCATCAATGAACACAACACAGAAATGGGAGTTCTTCAAAAAGACTGTATGTGTACACACTGCAAAATATTTTCCCATGGGCAACAAGTTTAAAAGGCTAAAAATCAAACCTATGTGGCTTACGGCCAAAGTTAAAAAAGCTATAGATAATAAGAAAACCGCTTTTATTAAATATAAAAATGAAGGAACGCTATAATCATTTAAACATTAAAAATAATATAACAGAATATGCAAAAAGTAAATAAAGGCCGCAAAAATTGAAAACAAATGACAGATTGCAACAGATAGCAGGATTAACCCCCAAAAATTCTTCAAATAATTAATAATAAAAAGGTCCGGTCCGAGGATGTAGGCCCTTTTACAAAATAATCTTGAGTGGGTGACTGGGGACAAAGAGAAAATTTATTAAATACCTTCTTCAGCTCTGTGTATACAAAGGAGCATGGGGGAGCTCTTGTTCATAATGGGCATGGTATTGACACAGCTCCAAAAATATTTAGACAGTATTAAGGTGAATAAAGCACCTGGACCAGATGGCATGCACCCTCGGGTCCTTAAAGAATTGAGCTCTGTCATTTCAAAGCTATTGTTTCTAATTTTTATGGTCTCGTTAATGACTGGCATAGTACCACTGGATTGGCGTAAGCCCAATGTGGTGCCAATATTTAAAAAGGGGTCAAAATCTTTACGAAGTAATTACAGACCTGTTAGTTTAACTTGTATAGTTGGGAAGATACTGGAGAGTTTAATAAAAGACCACATAGGTGAGTTCTTGCTGGAAAAAAATATTTTAAGCAACAGACAGCATGGATTCATGAAAGACAGAAGGTGTCAAACAAATCTGATTTCTTTTTATGAGGAGGTGAGCCAACCCTTGGACAGAGGGGTGGCGGTGGACGTGGTATACTTGGATTTTGCAAAAGCGTTTGACACAGTTCCCCACACACAGCTAATGTGTAAGGTAAAGTCTACAGGCTTGGAAAAATCTGTATGTAAATGGATAGAAAACTGGCTAAAAGATCGTATTCAGAGAGTAGTGGTTAATGATTCATACTCTGAATGGTCTAGGGTTGTCAGTGGTGTACCCCAAGGTTCAGTGTTGGGATCCTTACTTTTTAATATATTTATAAACAACATAGGGTCTGGGATTAAAAATACCATTTCAGTCTTTTCAGATGACTCCAAGCTGTGCAGTGGAATATCGTACTTACAGGATGTCTCATCAGACCAGGCAACGTTTTTCCAATCTTCTACTGTCCAATGTTGGTGAGCCTGTGCAAAGTTTAGCCTCTGTTTCCTGTTCTTAGCTGGCAGAAGTGGCACTTGCTGTAGTCTTCTGCTGCTGTAGCCCATCTGATTAAAGGTTCGATGTGTTGTGAGTTCAGAGATGGTATTCTGCATACCTTGGTTGTAACGAGTAGTTATTTGAGTTACTGTTGCCTTTCTATCATCTTGAACCAGTCTGTCCATTCTCCTCTGATCTCTGACATCAACAAAGCATTCTCATCCACACAACTGCGCTTGCTGGATATTTTGTCTTTTTCGGACCATTCTCTGTAAACCCTAGAGATGGTTGTGTGTGAAAATCCCAGTAGATCAGCCCATTTTTAAATACTCAAACCAACCTGTCTGGCGTCAACAAACATGCCACATTCAAAGTCACTTAAATCCTAAATGCATTGAGTTGCTGCTATGTGATTGGCTGATTAGCAATTTGTGTTACCAAGCAATCGAACAGGTGTACCTAATAAGGAGACCGGTGAGTGTAGCTCCCAACTGTTTCTCTTTTGGAGAGACTGTTTTCATTTATGGAGGTACTTTTAGCATGAAAAACCCAATTTTCAATTACTTTAAGTTGTGATTATGTGATCATCCATCCAAATCTATTTACTCTGTGTGCTTGGGTTCTTCTTCTGGATGCCATTCCACTGCCTGTGTGACATGGGCAATTTTCATTGGCTGGCCAGTGGAGGGATCCTTTCAAGATTCAGAAGAAGAATGTCATCACAAGGAAGTCAAAGGAAGTGAAGGGGACCGGGCGGTGAAGGTTAATGTGTAGCGCTGGACTAGCAGATGGAACTGGCATCAGCAAAGAACCTCATTTGAGAATAACTAACTTCACCAGGTAAAGAAAACTAAACACTTGGAAGGATGGGTTAGAGTGGGAAGGGAAATAATAGATTTTTGCCCAGAGCTGGGCAAACACAAACACAACTGAAATACCTTGTGAATCATCTTTGGTTCAGTTTATTCCATCGTGCCAGAAGGCAAAGCCAAGTCCTGGGCCTCTACTGCAGAATCAGTACTGCAACAAAGCCTTGATTGCTGGCTGCCCCACTCCTAGTGCTGCTGTAAAGGTAATTATATGATGACGATACTTACTAGGTGCATTTAAAAATACATTTGATTTTGAATGAATACATACATGCTTTTGTGTATGCCTAGCGTTTCACTTTTAAAATGTTGCCAAAAATGACTGATGAAAATCCCAATGTTTGGTTTAGTAGGCAATGGTAACATTATGCTGGAATAGAGAATGATATAACCATTTATAACTCCGTCAATAAACCTTTCTGCCATTGTGCTGTGTGATAGACATCTATTGAGAAAGGGCAAGCTCATTTCCATAAGGTGACAGTGAATTGTCCTGTTTTTTCCTCGCTTTGGTAATAAAGCTTTTCTTGCACACAAACAACTCTGTAACAAATATCATCCCCTATTCAGACATTGTTTCTGTGTTACCTGATTTAGTGCTGCTTGTGTATCTCTTGTTGGTCAGGCCTCACGCTTGGCTGCACAGATCATTAGCAAGGCAATGCATGGCGTCCCGTTGGTTCGAACCAGTATGAGGTCATCGCAAAATGCCAGATCAGCCTGCAATTGATAAATATATTTAAATAGCAGTAAGTGCTCCTGGAAGAGTAATAAAACACGTATTGATTGCCTTGTAGGTCAGAATTTAATTATAAAATAAAAAGCAGGTAATGAAAATCCCGATCGGAATGATGTAGTGTAACAAGATACCTTTCAATTGCGAACAACTTTGACACTTTGCCACTAATGATCGCTGCCAGCTGTCAATGATTCCTAGTTGCTGTCCCAGACTTTGAAGAACGGACAGGTTGGTCCAGGATTTTTTGTTAATTTTAAGCAAAATGAGAATAAAATCCCTCCCTAGTTTGTATATTAGAATACATTTGCATAATCTCATATTTTGCATCTATTTTACTTATTCTGTATAAACTATATAAACCAGTTGCAAGGTCTATAGTAAGCATCCCTATGAAATTGCTGTGATTAAGATGCACAGTGGCTAAATGGTTAGTACTTCCAACTGGCAGTACTTCGGTTGTTGGTTTGAATCCCAACCACGGCACCACCTGCCTGGAGTTTGCATGTTCTCCCTGTGCCTGTGTGGGTTTACTCCCACCAGGGGCGGACTGACCATTTGGAAACTCGGGCACTGCCCAAGGGCCCAGGGTCAGTAGGGGGCCCCATGAGGTGCCCCTGGTACCTTTTTCATAAGCTTTTTTGAGTTTGGGCAAGGACACAAGGGCCCCATGATCCCCTATTGCCCGGGAGCCCCATGAGTTGTCAGTCCGCCCCTGACTCCCACACTCCAAAGACATGCTGGTAGATTATCCTGTCTAAATTGGCCCTAGTATGTGTATGTATGAATGTAAGTTAGGGACCTTAGATTGTACACCTCTTGAGGGTTAGGGACTGATGTGAATGTACAATATATATGTAAAGTGCTGCGTAAGTTGATGGTGCTGTATAAGTACCTGTAATAAATAAGTCTCATTGTTTATTTTACTAAATTAAAAAAGATGTTAAACTTACTGCTTTTGTACAAGGGTACGCCACAGATTGGCCTTGAACCTTCCCTTCTGGGCTTACCTGCTGGCACTCTTGGCTCCTCCTCCTCTCCATGTGCCATCACAGGAGGCTGCTTCCTATGGTGGCACACCTGCGGGCTCTCTCTCCCGAGCTGGGCTGTGTGCATTCATTGACATACACAGCCCAGCTCAGTCCATTCGCCCCCCTGGATTTTCAACTAATGTTAAAAGCAGGATTCCTACTGGATCTCTCCAGGGAGATCCTGCTGACACCTAGTACATAGAACAAGTTCTCATGAAAGGCTATCTTCTCTACCACTGACACCTTTTTTCCCAACACTTCTCCACCAGAGCCCCGGGTAAAAAGCCCATGTAAGCTCCATATTGGTCAGTGTTGGACCTCACACAAGGTTAAGGACCTTCCTCTGCTGCCATATGCCAGTGTTGGCAATTGCCTACTCAGGCAACAATCACTGCATCCTGGAAGGAAGGTGAAAGGGTTACATGGGCCCCCACACCCAGAAGTACTAACTATTTTACAGCCCTCTAAATGACAAAAAGGACACTGAGGAAAGTGTAACCCACATAAGTATTTACACTGCAGTGATGGTCTATAAGATGAACTTGCTACAGTAAGTGACCCTGAATTCCCACTTGATGCTTGGAGTGTACTTCAAATCTGTTGCTCAGAAACTACCTTTTTTTAATTTTATTGAAAGTGTATCTAAAGACAATTTTGTAAATAATATTGCAGAGTAAAATGTGCAATGATTAACCACTGGCCTACTGGGCACTTTTACCCCCGTCCTGCCCAATTTTCAGCTCTCAGCACTGTTGCACTTTGAATGACAATTGCACGATCATGCAACACTGTACCCAAACAAAATGTTTATACTTTTTTTGAGATAAATAGAGCTTTCTTTTGGTGGTATTTATTCACCACTGGGGTTTTTATTTTTTGCTAAATAAATGAAAACGATCAAAACCAAAAATTTAGAAATAAAAATTTTTCATTGTCTCTTATAAAGTTTTGTAAATAAGTGTTTTTTCTCCACTGATGTGCGCAGATGAGGCTGCACTAATGGGCCCTGATAGGCTGCACTGATGGGCACTGATGAGGCTGTACTGATGGACACGGATGAGGAGGCACTCATGAGGCTGGACTGATATGTAGTTGTACTGATGGGCATTAATAGGCGGCACTGATGGACACTGACAGGCATTTACAGCCAGCACTGATAGCCAGCACTGATAGCGGTCAAGGATAGCAGGCACTCATGGGCATTAATAGCAAGCATTGATGGGCACTATTATCCAGCACTTATGGGCACTGATGATCAGTGTAGATGTCCCTTCTGAGTAATGCCGCTTACCAGCTCTCCTCTAGTCATGTGCTTTCTGCCATTGTGCTGTGTGATAGACATCTATTGAGAAAGGGCAAGCTCATTTCCATAAGGTGACAGTGAATTGTCCTGTTTTTTCCTCGCTTTGGTAATAAAGCTTTTCTTCCAACAACCCCCATTTCCTGTTTACACTGTGATCAGCTCTGATTGGACCTTTACATCGATCCATGATCAGCTGTTTTTGAAAGACACATCGATCACAGAGGGTGCACCCCAGCGGGCATGGTTCTAGGAGGAATTTCATTGATGGACTTTCATAGATGCCCTCCTAGAACTAGCCAATCATTTTGTAGCCATCTTTTTGGCTATTGTGCGGTCAGCAAGTAGTTGAAACGCGTCAGTTTCTTTTTGTGTGTTCTACTGGGGAAATTTCTCTTTACTTTCAGTCCGGAGACATCAGAAAAAATATCTCCAAATTGAAGTGAAACCCCTCATGGATAGTTGGTTTAATGAGTCTTGCATGGTGTAACTTAAATGGTCTACACAAAGCCCTGAATTCAACCCTGCTGAACACCTTTGGCCAGCTCTTCCTTCCAACATCAGTACCTGACCTTAGAAATGCTTTTTTTATGGCTGAATAGACGCAAATTTGCACATACTCCAAAATCTTTTGTGAAAAACCTTTTCAGAATAGTTAAAGTGGAACTTCACTCTCTCAATAAACATGGACTATTTCTAATCCTTATGCTGCTAGCATTAGTAAATAGATAGGAATATATTATATTTACATGTTTTAACCTCTTTTGTTTGCATTCCTTCATTTACTTCCTGGTTTCCATGCCTAGGCAAATGATGTCATTACTGGAAGAGTAATAAAACACATATTGATTGCCTTGTAGGTCAGAATTTAATTATAAATTAAAAAGCAGGTAATAAAATCCTGATCGGAATGATGTAGTGTAACAAGATACAAATAATTCAGCAGAATCCGCACTGTGGAAAATATTTGTCGTATATACATATTGCTTGTTTGCAAGGAAAGGAGAAGATACTGCATCCAAGTGCAACCCTCTCCACCCTGCTTTCAAATATGAATTTATCAAATGCGGTTTCAGAAATATTGGGGTTTATTTACTAAAGCTGGAGAGCGCAAAATCAGGTTCACTTCTGCAAAGAAACCAATCAGTTTCTAACTTCGGCTTGTTTGGTTAGTGTTATAAACCCTGCATTCACTATATCTGGACTCCCACAGTACACAGAACATGGAAGTGCAATTATTTTAGTAAATATAAACTGCTAAATACTGTTTCTCATCAGCAGTTCGAGCAGTCTTGTGACTTCTATCAGAGTCCAGCAGAGCACTGGTTAAAGCTTGTAGGAGGAGTTTTCCTTCTCCCCTAATTTTCCTATGAGGCTGCATAACCCCTGACCCTCTGTCTGGACAGTGTTGATTGGCCCTGTGCTGATCACATGCGCTCTCCTAAGGATAAAGAAAAAGCTCTCTGGCAAAATACACCAAACTGAGCATGTGCAGCTTGTCTCCAAGGCTCTGTTCCATCAGGAGATGAATTGAGGACTGTGGAAGAGGGGGAGGATCAGAGAAGACAGGATCAAACATCCTTCTTAAACAATGCGGAGGATTAACCCATTAGGTTCCACAGTAAGTATAACAAGCATGCTTTACTGCATATACAGACTGATTTTACTTTTGTTGGTTTAGTAACACTTTAAAATTGGCAATACAACCTGGAAGCTGATTTGTTTCTATGCATAAGTGAGCCTGATTTTGCACTCTCCAGTTTTAGTAAATACACCCCATTGCGTCACACCCAGCCCTCCTTTTTTTCCCTCTCTATGCTTCTTCTTTTCTCTTCATTTGGAATCTGGCAAAATGAAACAGTTCCTGCCAAGTAATAAAAGTATAAGTGGTGCAGCATGAGCCAAATCCATGAACCTGTCTAGAACTTGTACTGGAATTTGGCGCACTCTGCACCACTTTTAGAACGCATGCGAATCACTTTTACAAAATCTGTGCCAGGATCTTTCTCTGTATGACAGAAGAGAGTTGGACTTAATTAACTCCACTGTCATGAAATACAACGTGTGTGAATGTTATCTTATATGTGGCACAGGCATTGCATCACAATGCACAAGCGGGGCACTTTAGAACTAACTGAATCTGTTGCACGAGTCGCTGTCAGAATGAAGTGCTTCATAAATGTGACACAACGCATTAACAAGAGGGATTAATGCCAGAAAAGTGGCACAGCAGCTTTACTGAATTCCCCTGTGTGCAGGGGCGGGCTGACAACTTATGGGACCCCGGGCAATAGGGCATCATGGGGCCCCTGTGTCCTTGCCCAAACTCAAAAAAGCCTATGAAAAAGGTACCAGGGGCATCTCATGGGGCCCCCTACTGACCCCAGGCCCTCGGGCAGTGCCCGAGTTTCCAAATGGTTAGTCCGCCCCTGCCTGTATGTTTAGTTTTGGATAGAGTAAGGTGTGGGGTCCGCAACATCTATCTACCCATCGATCATGGCAATGTGACAGGCAAATCATGACCCTTCTGTGCCAACTGCCACCTCCTGAACTCTGCATTATTCACATCTGACCCTGAACTCTACATTATTCACGTCTGACCCTGAGCTCTGCATTATTCACATCTGACCCTGAACTCTACATTATTCACGTCTGACCCTGAACTCTGCATTATTCACGTCTGACCCTGAACTCTGCATTATTCACGTCTGACCCTGAACTCTACATTATTCACGTCTGACCCTGAGCTCTGCATTATTCACGTCTGACCCTGAACTCTGCATGATTCACATCTGACCCTGAACTCTACATTATTCACGTCTGACCCTGAACTCTACATTATTCACGTCTGACCCTGAGCTCTGCATTATTCACGTCTGACCCTGAGCTCTGCATTATTCACGTCTGACCCTGAACTCTACATTATTCACGTCTGACCCTGAGCTCTGCATTATTCACGTCTGACCCTGAGCTCTGCATTATTCACGTCTGACCCTGAGCTCTGCATTATTCACGTCTGACCCTGAGCTCTGCATTATTCACGTCTGACCCTGAACTCTGCATTATTCACGTCTGACCCTGAGCTCTGCATTATTCACGTCTGACCCTGAGCTCTGCATTATTCACGTCTGACCCTGAGCTCTGCATTATTCACGTCTGACCCTGAGCTCTACATTATTCACATCTGACCCTGAACTCTACATTATTCACGTCTGACCCTGAACTCTGCATTATTCACATCTGACCCTGAACTCTGCATTATTCACGTCTGACCCTGAGCTCTGCATTATTCACATCTGACCCTGAACTCTACATTATTCACATCTGACCCTGAACTCTACATTATTCACGTCTGACCCTGAACTCTGCATTATTCACATCTGGCCCTGAACTCTGCATTATTCACGTCTGACCCTGAGCTCTGCATTATTCACATCTGGCCCTGAACTCTGCATTATTCACGTCTGACCCTGAACTCTGCATTATTCACGTCTGACCCTGAACTCTGCATTATTCACATCTGGCCCTGAACTCTGCATTATTCACGTCTGACCCTGAACTCTGCATTATTCACATCTGACCCTGAACTCTACATTATTCACGTCTGACCCTGAACTCTACATTATTCACGTCTGACCCTGAGCTCTGCATTATTCATGTCTGACCCTGAACTCTGCATTATTCACGTCTGACCCTGAGCTCTGCATTATTCACGTCTGACCCTGAGCTCTGCATTATTCACGTCTGACCCTGAACTCTACATTATTCACGTCTGACCCTGAACTCTGCATTATTCACGTCTGACCCTGAGCTCTGCATTATTCACGTCTGACCCTGAGCTCTGCATTATTCACGTCTGACCCTGAGCTCTGCATTATTCACGTCTGACCCTGAGCTCTGCATTATTCACGTCTGACCCTGAGCTCTGCATTATTCACGTCTGACCCTGAACTCTGCATTATTCACATCTGACCCTGAACTCTACATTATTCACGTCTGACCCTGAACTCTGCATTATTCACATCTGGCCCTGAACTCTGCATTATTCACGTCTGACCCTGAGCTCTGCATTATTCACATCTGGCCCTGAACTCTACATTATTCACGTCTGACCCTGAGCTCTGCATTATTCACATCTGACCCTGAGCTCTGCATTATTCACATCTGACCCTGAGCTCTGCATTATTCACATCTGACCCTGAACTCTACATTATTCACGTCTGACCCTGAGCTCTGCATTATTCACATCTGGCCCTGAACTCTACATTATTCACGTCTGACCCTGAGCTCTGCATTATTCACATCTGACCCTGAGCTCTGCATTATTCACATCTGACCCTGAGCTCTGCATTATTCACATCTGACCCTGAACTCTACATTATTCACGTCTGACCCTGAGCTCTGCATTATTCACGTCTGACCCTGAGCTCTGCATTATTCACGTCTGACCCTGAGCTCTGCATTATTCACGTCTGACCCTGAACTCTACATTATTCACGTCTGACCCTGAGCTCTGCATTATTCACGTCTGACCCTGAACTCTGCATTATTCACGTCTGACCCTGAGCTCTGCATTATTCACGTCTGACCCTGAACTCTACATTATTCACATCTGACCCTGAACTCTACATTATTCACGTCTGACCCTGAACTCTGCATTATTCACGTCTGACCCTGAGCTCTGCATTATTCACGTCTGACCCTGAACTCTGTATTATTTACTTTTGACCTCTGAACACTTCAAACCTTCCTTACTTTTTAATAATTAAAAAAAAAAAATCAGGAAGAACTAGGAATAACACTAATGAATTACAACAATAGAGAGAACAGGAAGTTTTCCGCTCACTGGATATGGCAAGATCAACCAGTATTCTGATTTGTTATTGCTAAAGCACGTCTATGTAGAAAGCAAATGGCTGTAAAAGGCTGCAAGAAATCAGCAGCACTGAGAGGAAAAAAAAGTGATAAATTGGTGAAAACAGTAATTTATTAAAATAAATAAATAAAAGAAAACTGGTATTGTATATGACAGACAACTTTATTAAATTAAATGTGCTTTAGTTTGGGTTTAATATCTGCTTCAAAAATTTTCAGAAAGCATTATGTTTACAAAAACACCATAAATTCTCTGTGCAATTACTGCCTTACACAGTATACATACACTATATTGCCAAAATTATTGGGACGCCTGTCTTTACACGCACATGAACTTTAATGGCATCCCAGTCTTAGTCCACAGGGTTCAATATTGAGTTGGCCCCGCCCTTTGCAGCTATAACAGCTTCAACTCTTCAACTGTCCACAAGGTTTAGGAGTGTGTCTATGGGAGTGTTTGACCATTCTTCCAGAAGCACATTTGTGAGGTCAGGCACTGATGTCGGATAATTTATGCCAAAGGCATCCCATTGGGTTGAGGTCATGCCAATCAAGTTCCTCCACCCCAAGCTTGCTCATCCATGTCTTTATGGGCCTTGCTTTGTGCACTGGTGCGCAGTCATGTTGGAACAGGAAGAGGTAATCCCCAAACTGTTCCTACAATGTTGGGAGCATGAAATTGTCCTAAATGTCTTGATATGCTGACGCCTTAAGAGTTCTCTTCACTGGAACTAAGGAACTAAGGGGTCAAGCCCAACCTCTGAAAAACAACCCCACACCATAATTCCTCCTCCACCAAACTTTACACTTGGCACAATGCAGTCAGGCAAGTACTGTTTTCCTGGCAACCACCAAACCCAGGCACGTCCATCATATTTCCAGACAGAGAAGCGTGATTTATCACTCCAGAGAACATGTCTCCACTGCTCTAGAGTCCAGTGGTGGCGTGCTTTACACCACTGCATCTGACGCTTTGCATTGCACTTGGTGATGTAAGGCTTGGATGCAGCTGCTCGAACATGGAAACCCATTCCATGAAGCTCTCTACGCACTGTAGAGTTTGGAGGTCTTTAGCTATTGACTTTGCAGTCAGTTGGTGACTTCTACGCACTGTGTGCTTTAGCATGTGCTGACCCCGCTCTGTCATTTTACGTGGCCTACCACTTGGTGGCTGAGTTGCTGTTGTTCCCAGTTGCTTCCACTTTGTTTTAATACCACTATCAGTTAACTGTGGAATATTTAGTAGTGAGGAAGTTTCATGGATGGACTTACTGCACAGATGGCAACCTATCACGGTACCACGCTTGAATTCACTGAGCTCCTGAGAGCGACCCATTCTTTCACAAATGTTTGTAGAAGCAGTCGGCATGCCTAGGTGATTGATTTTATACACCTGTGGCCATGGAGGTGATTGGAACACCTGAATCCAATGATTTGGAGGGGTGTCTCAATACTTTTGGCAATATAGTGTATATAAGTGTGCAGTGTATACATTGGAACCAAACCAGCAATATACAATCCTGCTAATTATTTACCATTAGCATTATCCTTGTTTATTTGTTACTTGTCTCATCTGGAATCTGCAGAAGGCTGACATTTGTGATTATATAACCTTTGATACTGGACCTCATGATGTGGCAAATAAATTGGCAACTTCAGTCCCAAAGACACCAGCTAAGCGGCACCAACAACTTGCCCTCTTTGAAGCTCAGTAAGCTCTGACATCCTCCGTGTTACTAGCAGCGCACACAGTGAATGACAAAAGTGAGGCTTCCCACCTGTTAGCTAGGTGTCTCATCACACAGAGGAAGAAAAAGAATGTTACTTTAGCTTTCAATGTGAAACATGTTGCCACTCTCACACCTTGAAATCATGTAGTGTTTCATTTTTTGTCTAATCCCTGTATATACACGCATACTGTGTAATAAATATATATATATATATATATATATATATATATATATATATAAAATTTTAACCCCTTGATGCCGCCATCACACAAATATGTGACCTCAAAGGACTAGGCTTTTTTCCGTAGGGCTGCATATTTGCATACCTGTCTTTGTGCTTGGAGCATGCCGCACAAAGACCGGGTCTCAGTGAGAGCCCTGGGTCCCATTCTAACAATCAGGACCCGAAACTCCCGATTGCGGGTCACATGATAACTGTGATAGCCTCTGATTGGCAGTCACTGTGAAGCCCGCCCATCCATGTTTTTTTTTCTTTCTGAATGGAGGAGAGAGATACATTGTATCTCTCTCTCTCCTTGCATAGAGAAAAAAAACAACTGTTTGTAAAAAAACAGGTTAAATAAATAAATATAAAAAATAAAGAAAAAAATACCTAGATCAAGGTTTGATCTAGTTCAGTGCCAGGGTTAGTTTTTTGGGTCAGGTTTTTTTTTTTAATTGGTATCCGTGTCAGTTAGTGTGAGTGTGTTTTATGTAAAGAAAACTCAAAATGTGCACTATTGTTTCTGGGCTGTAGTACAGGTACAAACAACAAATAACATACACATATATGGTATCGCTGCGATTGTCAAGAGCTGGAACATTTACTTTGGGTTGTTCTTTGGTGGAAAGTTATGGTAGTAACAAAAAACACACAGCTAAATTTAAAAAAAAATATATTTTTTACTATTTTGGGCCAGTTTTCCTTTGATAAAAAAATGAGGAGATATCCATTACAATTTACCACCAAATAAAAGCCCAATTTGTCCTGGATGTACAAAGTTGTTGTGATGATATGTACGGTTTTACTAACACATGTCAAAGTTGCAGAATTGTGCTTAGATGCTAAGATTTGTTTTACCTTTAGGCAAGAAGGGGCTAATAGACAGCCTTCTCAAGGCTGTGTGCCATCAAGACAGCAGCTGTTTTATATATAAAAACAAATATATATATATATATATATATATATATATATATATATATATATATATTACTTCAGTTACTTGATTTTGCTATATCAATATTCATTGCAGCAGGGATGCCTTTGAAACAACATTCACTGAGTGTATCAATCGGTAAAATTATTCCTATAGTTACTAAAACACTTTATTCTAAAATCTCAGTTTTATAGGAGAAAAGGTTAAATAAAACAGTTTAAAGGATAGATCGGACAATGAAGTCTGATGCACTGAAGTGAACTGAAAAATATACAAATGTAATGGTCCCCAGACTTAGTGTAATTGCCATTTTTTTCTTTGTTTTTTGTTTAAAGTAATAAAAATGTCACATACTTAGCTTTCTACTGTAATCCTTCTACATTGGATCCCCTCTGGCAGTGATATAGTGACATTGATTGACCACTGAAAAGAGCCCACACTGCACACCCCACCATGGAGCCTAATACACTTAGCACACATCATTGTCACCCTATAGGGGAAGATATGACATTTCTTTCTGTGATGGCAGAACTGCGTCAAAAACTCTCATGTTTCTGAAAGCTAACATATCAACAAAAGAAGGACAGCTAGAAGCTTTTTTGGTGTGTAGGAGAAAATTGCAATCTCCAGACCAGAACCCCATACAAACTCCATGGATATAGATAGTGTCACTTGGAAATTGGATCCAATGATATTATGCAACCCTGGTGGAGACTACAAATGGCCATGCCAACAGACATTGCACAGGCACGGCCCATCATTGTCACTGCCAGAAAGCCAGTCCTGAGTAAGGCTCCATGCTCCATGGCTTAAAAATCACTGCTTCTACAGGTGTTTAGTGTTTTGCCTGTAGAAGTAGCTCAGTGATATCCTATGGGTCCATGCACATCAGGACAATTAGAAACATATTTTAAACTGGAGTACAACCTGGAAAAACAAAAACTGTAGCTGCTGACTTTTAAAATATAGACGCTTACCTGTCCCTCGGTCCAGCAGTGTCCTCACAACCGCTGGTTTCACCGACCGTCTTCTCTCCCTGGTGCCGGCATCTTCACTGTAGGCACCCGGCTGTGACAGTTTGCAGCATCACAGCCAGGTGCCCACTTGTCACATGTCCCAGAAGACTATGGGTAGGGTAGGAGGACAACTTCCGCTTCAACTAGGCGATCGCAGCAGAACTGGGAGCGGGTACCTGTCAAATTCGTAAGTAGGTGGCAGCTCTAGCTGTCATGAAAGCGATCTGAAGCTGTGTTTATAAACACTGCTCCAGACACAATTATACAAAGATACAATGTAACCTACTGGTACTTTTGTGTCTTTCTGTTCAGTCATCTGCAGATCAAAGAGATGAACTTGGGTCTGCAAATGATGTCAGTTAACCTGAGAAAGAAAAAACAGGTTTTTGTCTTTACCTGCACAAAATTGTGCATTTATTATTTATTACCAAAAGGATAACTTATCCTTTAAGCAGAACTTCCTTGACAGGGCTTATTCCTTCTTAAATAAATCCATTGTGTTAGATTTTCAGATGCTGAGTCCAGTTGAGCGGTGGACCACCACTGGGAAGGGCAGTGGAACCCAACAGTTCCAGCGGCTCCTGGAGTCAGTGCTACATACATAGTAACACATGTCCTCTGACCTCATCAGGATTTTTTAATAAAAACCACAGCCATGTATCAATGTATCAATAGCTGCTGTTCTGCTCCATGGAGAAAAGCAGCACTATGTCCCTCAGGTTAAAGAACGGGTTTTCTGCAGACCTTACTTATTATTAGGAGTACACTCTGCTGCCGCTGTACATGAGTAATTTCCTTCATTGCATACAAGATAATTGCATCTCACATTTCTAATTGAACACTGCAAAACCACATACCCTGACTTGGCCTAAACCCCTGAAGCCAACATAATAGCCGGCACATGATTTGACTGCTTTGTGGAAGGACAGAGAGCTGACATGACTTAGTGGCTGTCAGTCATGGTGCTGCAAACTTTACTTTTTTCTGTAACATACTGAACTATAAAAAAAAAGAAAACGCATTCTTAAAGAGACCCTTGCACCAGATCATTGATTCCAATGGCAATCGTCCAGTCACATCAACCTCGCACTACATAATTGCACTGCAAATCGAGTCAATCCTATTCTATCACAGTAGTGTGAACCGAGCACTAAGGTTATTTGTGCATTTATCACGTTTTATCTAGCACAGCTAGATGGATGACACCACTTAGAAAATTTACAACATTTTCCTAACTTCACTGGCAACCTGCTGATTAGACTGTAAAAGAGCAGCAGGGTGATCATAAGGTGTTCTTCCTAGTCATTAATTTCTTTCCTCCATTCAGCATGTTCCCTGTCAACACATTTGCATGCAGCACACATAACTGGTTCAAAATCCTGCCTCTCCTCCCAGTCTGAGTTCTGCTGCATAGAGGATTGGCCAGAGGCTGCTACTAAGTCAAATTCAGGTACCCACATTAGCTATATTAAAAAAAATAAATGTAATGATTTATAAATAGATACAGTGCGGTTAATCTGATTCTTTTATTTCTGCCTGGAGTTCAGCTTTAACCCTTTGACGCCGATGTAACACAAATATGCGGCCTCACAGAACTGGGCTTTTTTTCCGTGGGGCTGCATATTTGCATACTTGTATTTCTGCGCAAAGACTGGGGTATTACTGAGAGCACCGAGTCCCAATTCCGCTTCAGATGATCACTGTGATAGCCTCTGACAGTCACTGTGCAGCCCGGCCCCTTTGTTTTTTTCCTCTCTTTGAATGGAGGAGACAGATACATTGTTTCTTTTTAACTCCTAATATAGAGGGGGTAAAAAATGTTTGTAATAAAAAATAAATAAATAATAAAAAATAAAAGAAAAAAATAAAGAAAAAATACCTAGATCAAGGTTTGATCTAGCTCAGTGCCAGGGTAAGTGTTTGGGTCAAGGTCAGGGTCAAAGGTTAAGGTCAAAAGGTTAGGGTCAAAGGTCAGGATTTAAAAAAAATGTGGTATCAGTGTCAGTTAGTGTCAGTGTGTTTTAGGTAAAAAAAACAAACAAAAACAAAATGTGCACTATTGTTTCTGGGCTGTTCTACGGGTACAAACAACAAATAACATACACATATATGGTATATGGTCAAGAGCTGTAAAACTTATTTTGGGTTGTTCTTTGGGGTAGGTTATGGTAGTAACAAGAAATACACAGCTAAAAAAAAAAAGATTTTTTTTGGCCAGTTTTCCTTTGATAATAAAAAAAAATCAGGAGATATCAATTACCATTTACCACCAAATGAAAGCCCAATTTGTCCTGAAAAAAAACAAGGTATAATTCACCTGGATGTACAAAGTAGTTGTGATGATAAGTACGGTTTTACTAACACATGTCAACATTGCAAAATTGTGCTTAGGCATTTAGATTTGTTTTACCCTTAGGCATGAAGGGGTTATAGTACACCTATGCCCGGACTATGGAGTTTGTAGTATTTACATATTCTTAACAAGCAATAAAAGAATTTTAAAACAATCAATCCCTGACCACACTAGCTGTTTGTGCTGTGAAGCAATTCATTTTCAAAGACTACAACAAAAACATTAAAGTTGGGTTTTATGTGGTATGCCTATGCATGAGGCTTTAAAAGAAACCTATGCTTAGCTTAAATTTACCAAAAAGAAAGCAGATTCTGTGACAAACGCAGTGCCCGACCCCTGCCCAGCTCACCAACTCATGACAAAAGACCAGCCAATCTTACACCGTGCTGTCACTTCCGTAACAATTTCACTCTCAGCTGCACCCTGCCCAAAGATTTTCCAACGGGACCACAGTCTAGGTGCCAGCAGCCTGAGAGTGATTGTCACTGGGTTAGGTTAATAACGGAATTAACCATTCAAACTCCAAACTGCCCCCAGATAGCTTTGGGACTAGCAACCCTTCACAACGCTAGCAAGAACAAATGTGAACCATAAATGTCTGTAACACACACTGTCACCACAGACAGGTATATTCAGAGGATTATTATATACAGTAGCACTCTTTAAGAGACAGGGATTCTTTAGTTTGTATTAAAAGCCTTAGAGATAATTTTAACACTTTTCAAAATATTCTTTATTAATGAAAAGGTCAAATGGTGCAATTCAAATATTTACAGAAAGGAATGTTACAAAGATATAAAGAACAATAACGCAACTGATAGATAAAAGGAGGTGAAAATGGAGGATACTTACAAAGTCCTGGTTTTATCAGAGTCCAATTGTTCAAGCACAAACGTTACCATGGCTCTCAAGACAATTACGATGTTCCTTGGTTGATGTTAAACGAACGTTTACTTACTAGATTCGGTCAGTCCCTTTTCTGTGATATCAAAGTGGTGTCACCAGAGACCAACTGACCAATTATCTGGTTTAAGGGATGAGTGCTGGGAGGCTACCATGTTTACGACCAATTCCTAAATGCAGTTTTACACTAATAGGGATACCAAACACAGCGTACCTTTGTCACCAGGCGGGAGGAGACTGCTTTCTCCCCTTTCATATGTACTAACATAGTATTGTATTACCTTGATTTGTTCGGTATGATATTCCCCATTCAAATATATACCTAATATAAATGTGTCCTTTTCCTGTTAAATTGTATGAATTGTATGTGGAATTGTTTTATGGCATGCTCTGCATTCCTCGAGCCTTAATGGCCTTATATGTCATGTGTGACAGCTTGACTGAGTTATTGTTTTGCGATAGGGCAGAGGAAAATGTTTTGCATGGTTCATGGAAACAGACATCCTGCCAAGACTAATTAGCTGTTTACATCTCTGGCCAGGTCTGGACACTGTGTCTATTTGTATTTTCTTTAAGATAAGAGACTCTTTTGAAGTTCGTTAAAACTTACAGCTGCAAATTCCACAGTTTTCAGGAGGAGAGAGGTGAGGAAGGTCATTGCTTATGAAAAACAAAAATGTCTGTCTGCTGATAATGCCCATGCTTGTAATTCACACTGGAAAAAGAACAATTGTAGGTCCAGTTCATTCTGGTTTGTTTTCAATTTTTGCCAATCAAGCCCTGATGAAGGGGGTGCTTGTACCCCTGAAATGCATTGGCTATTTCTTTGGATTGTACCCCTGATTTTTAATGAATTAAAGATGTCTCTGAATCTCTTGGCAGTGGTGTGGAGCTTCAATTTCAATTCTCGTTAATTTACACTACAAGCTAAAGAGACACTGGAGATCCTCTGGGGTGTAGAAGCCACCTTCCCAGGGACAAGGTCATTTTCACCAACATTCATAACTTAAGATAACAATACATGTAGTATAACCCTATGGATCCTGCGCTATCTTTACTCTTTCTTCAATGACCAATGAGACAGCGGGCAAACAGCACGACAGAGCTCAACTTTCAAAACATAGTTAGAGTGGTTATATCCCATCCTACCCACCAGATAAAACCCTTAAACCTTCCTAATAATTTTTATCATCTCTCTGTGCCCAGTTTCCAAGGGCATTGGGTGGGTATGGCATACACATAGTTACTCATATGTTTGGAATTCTACTTTAAATGTAGTTGGTATCGATACCTAAATTTGTTTTTGTATCAGCTTTTTAATCCTTTGTACAGGAGCATTCAGAAAGGAAGAGCCATCATTATCACCCATTCAGGCCCTCTTGTGTTGCTCAGTGCTGTCAGTCAAGGAACATACTCTTAAGTATGATGAATCGAATCTTGGACGGTTCAGCAGTGACTGGCCAAAATTTGATCCATCTATGAGCAGACTAGTTGTACTGAAGACGATCCATGTATTGACTTCAGTACAACTTTGTATGCAGTTGCTGCCAGGTCCTGCCTGTAGGACTTTTTGCATGCAATTGCTGCTGGTGGCTATAACTCCCCCGCAGTAATTAATGTGTTCTACTGGCAGGGAGCGCTCCCTGCTGGCAGAAGAGGGGTACTCCCATAAACACTGTCTGTGGTGATGGGGGAATCAAGTGATCATCTATGGCTTTAGGAGAGGAGATCACAATCAATCAGGGAGGAAGTGACACCAATGTATTCCTTAACTGAGAAAGTGGTGTCACCTTCCTGACATGGAGACTGGAAGATCAGCTCAGGATGTGAAATCAAAACCTGAGGTTATGAACAGATATCTGAAGAGTACCTGCCATATAGGAAGATTACGAATCACAACAGGTTTTCTATAAAGGACAAGTTCACCCATATTCAGGGTGTAGCATGTCACATGTTACTGTAACATCAGCCCCCACACCCCTCAGTTTCTCATTGTCACAGCTAGCGGGGAATCCCCCACCTTCCCTGCTAGGTGTCATAATATTAACCACTTGCCCTCCAGAGGATTTACCCCCCCCCCCCCCTCCTGACCAGGCCTTTTTTTGCGTTACTGTGCTGCATTACTTTAACAAACAATTGCGCGGTCATGCAAAACCTGATGAAATTTACATCCTTTTTTTCCCACAAACTGAGCTTTCTTTTGGTGGTATTTGATCGCCTGTGCATTTTTGAGAAAAAAAAATTTTTTTGGACTTTTTGCTATTAAACATATCCAGTAAAAAAAAATTAAAAATCTAATTTCGCCATAAATTTAGGCCAAAATGTATCTGTGGCATGTCTTTGATAAAAAAAAATCCCAATACGTGTAAATTAATTGGATTACGTTAAAGTTATTGCTTTTACAAATGGCGGTATAGATATTGGGATTTTTTTGTCCTATTAGTAATGATCAGCGACTTATAGTGGGACTGCAGGACTGCAGTGGGCATTCTGACACTGGGGGGAACTAAACTGGTATCACTGACATCCCCAGTGACACCAATACAGTGATCAGTCTAAAAAACAGCACTGACACTGTACTAATGACACTGGGCAGGAAGGGGTTATTGTGAGGGGTGATCAAAGGGTTAACTGTGTGTAGGGAGTGTTTAACTAGGGGGTGGGGGGTGTGTGCTTCACTGTAAGCACACTGAGCTGTACAGAGCCATCTCGAGCAGTGTGCTTACAGTGCTTACAAAACAGTCTTCCTCCCCGTCGGTGATTGTTGGTAATTACGGGGCGCCGGTGGCACGTCATTCATTCACAGAGTTCTGTGCATGGGAAACAAAGTTCTGACAGCCTTTGCGGCTCTCAGCTTGTAGTTCTAAATGAACTACCATGGCGCTGTTGAGCGCAGTGACAGTTCATCGATTCCTCCTGTGAGTGTGAAAATGCCTGCCCATATGATGTACGGGCTGACAGCACACACTGACAGTCTGCAGGAGTCATGCATGACACCAGCGCACTGCTGATCTCTGGTGCAATGCCTTCCAGGCTCCTAAAATAAATAGTAAATGCACATTTGTTTTTACCTGCAAAAGAATGTGCATTTATTTTCTATCTTTTTTTTTTTTTTTTAAATGAACTTTTCCTTTAATAAATGTACATTGTCTACCTTCACTTTCCCCTTCACAGTCTTACACTTTGTAAGAAAATACAATGTGTGCTTATTATAGAGACTTCACGTCAGTGCAATTTATTTGTGATCATGTAAAGCCATGTGAGGAAATTGCATATGTTGTACTTGTAAACCTGTTAATTTTTCAGCTCATTCTTTTCATCAATCACCTTCTCTCTAAGGGGCTTATTTAATATGCCTTCAGGTTACAGCAGAAATTGCCTATTTTTTTCCCACTGTTAGAAATTTGCAGTCAGTTCAATACAACACTCATTTAGGTCCCTGGTGTATGTGGTATTGATCAACCCCAAGCAACCAAAGATCAGAATATTACACAATCATTTGCTGGGTGATGTTATGCTACTTGTTCGCAATCAATTCTAATAAAGAATGATACTATTATAATCTGTGTTACAAAATGAGAAATGGAACAATGATTTGGCCTTTACTAAAGGGAAACTAACATAGGTTTTATTTTTTTCAAGTATTTATATTTGTAGCACCCTTCTAGGCAAGATGCTAGATTGATTATAGAGGAGCCAAAAGAACTAAATATACCTAAGCAGAGGAGTGGTGTGTGATTGTTTTTGGATGTTCTGGGCTTCACTGGTTGCAGGTTTGATTTTTCCCCTTCTGGTAGATTCCATAATGTAGTGGGCTGAAGGGGCGGATCAGCAGCCTGAATATTTATGTTGCCTCAGCCAATCCCTGAGGGAGGGTGCCCAGTAGGTGGCTTGGGAGTACATAAATAATATGTGGTCCGGAGCTTCTCTGTTCTTGCCCAGGAGGAGACGTACCCAGCCTGAAGGGCTGCAGCCCTTCTGAGCAGTTCAGCTGACGTTCTGACAGAAGCTCAAAACGAGGTCCCAGCTAAGTTACCCACATAGAAGAAATATATATTTGAAATATATTTCTAAAAATACTCTTTCCAAATATATTGACATATATTTGAAATGCTACAATTTTGGCCATATTCAATATATATATATATATATATATATATATATATATATATATATATATTGAAATGCATTTTTATTACAAAATATATGAAAAATATTTTTAAAATACATTTCAAATATACCGTATGTCTTTAATAATACAAATGTACATTTTTGGAGTGCATTTACAAATATATGATAAAATATATATTTATATTAAATATACTCTTTAGATTTTTTTTTATATTTGGGGAGAATATTTTAAAAATATATTTCAAATATATTTTTCTTCCGTTTGGGTAGTGCTGGGGGGCCTATGTCTTTTTTATTACCTGAGAGCATCTCGTGCTAATCAAGGGGTCTCACTGAAGAGTCTGAAGAGCTTATGGGTGAATGACTGGCTGATATTGGAAGGGGGCATCCTAGTATTCAGGGACGCTGTGAGTACAGACCTGAGCCTCAGATCCTAGTGACTGTTCGCTATACCTTTCCTTTGTGCACCAATGCAGTGCTTGCTTGGACTGGGCAATCCTTATAGTGTTCTAGTGTTGTCCATTACTTTAGCTCCTACTAGAGGGACTGTTCTAGGAATTAATGACAGAGTGAAGAGTGTCCTTTTGTTACTGCACTGTTACTGGAGTGACCCATAGCTTCCTGTGGCCTATCCAAGTTCAATCTGCAATAAAGCATCAAAAAGACACCCTAGGCTGTTCTTTGAGTCGAAAGAGTGACTGTTACCGTGTGCCTGGATGTCGCTGCTCCAACCTGGGAAAGGAACCTGGGGCAAATCAGTGGGCCTTTTCTGGGGTGAGCTCTACATATTTTTTTCAACTGAAGTTTTTTATATTTTTTTATTTTAAATTTGATTCCTATTTTAAGAAAAACATTTAATACAAGGTGCCCCCATGGCACTGGTAGCACAAAACCATATGAGATACTTAAAAGAGAATGCATCAGACGTTTGCTTCCAGATTGTCTCTTAATAATTGAAACTCCACAGGTTCCTATATGAATGCAGCTGATAGAAAAGCAGGTGAATGAGTCACTCCTTGAATTCATCCAGCTGTGTCATTCACAGAGAAGAAAGACACACCAGGAGAGAAAAAAGCGGTACATTTGCACCCACATAATAGCTAGATACATATTAACTCCTTGATTGCCATTTTACTAACCCTTTAATTGCCCCAGATGTTAACCCCTTCCTGCCCAGTGTCATTAGTACAGTGTCAGTGCTATTTATGAGCACTGATCACTGTGTTAGCGTCACTGGAGTGCCCTGGTGATCAGTGCCCACCAGTGCCACCCACCAGTGCCACCCAACAGTGCCACCCACCAGTGCCCAGCAGTGCCACCCAACAGTGCCACCGACCTGTGCCCATCAGTGCCACCCATCAGTGCCACCCAGCAGTGCTGCCCATCAGTGCCACCCATCTGTGCCCAGCAGTGATGCCCATCAGTGCCACCAGTCAGTGCTGTCAGTCAGTGCCGCCCAGCAGTGATGCCCATCAGTGCCACCTATCAGTGCCCATCATTGCTGCATATCAGTGCAGCATCATCATCAGCGCCGCCTATCAGTGCCCATCAGTGCTGCCTCATCAATGCTGTCTATCAATGCCCATTAGTGCTGCCTATCTGTGCCACCTCATGGAAAGAGGGGGGGGGGTGTATAGCAGTTCTTTTGGTGAAAGAGTGAGGAAACCTGTTGTGCCCTAGTCATGTCTTAAGCTGTTCCTAAACTGGGGGATACCTTGCAAAATAACAGGGGGGGGGGGCGGGGGAGAGGGGGAAGGGGAGGAGAAAGATGATAAGAGCAGAGAGGGAGCATATTCCAAGGACTACCACACAAAGCCGCCAAAGATTTTTCCTTTTTGTGTTTTTTTTATTTATGTAGTAGCTTAAATCTTTTATTTTGTCATTTTGTCTGTTTTTTATTTATTTTTTAATAAAAGCGAAAATAACGAGGAGCTATTTTGTGGCATAATAGCAGGTCTAGCATAGTTAAAAGGAGATTCTATTACCCTCAGGAGCCATTATAAGCCCCTTGCACCTTTATGGACCCATTTGTACCATCCCAGCCTGCTGCAGTTCAGGTAATGTACACGGGTTATGTTGTGCTTTAACATGTGTGGCATTGAGTCAGCCCATTCAACAAACCGAACATTTCTGTAATGTAGCATACTGAAATATACAGAGCATTGAATTGCCATTTATTATGAATGCACGTGCAGTGCATTACCCTGTATTACAGTAACGCATATATCTACTGCATTATGCTGGTGTGAACAAAGCCTAAAAGCCATCAAAACCATAAAGCAGACCTTGCAGTACTATACCAGGTCCACTCAAATTTCCTAGGCATCCTCCCTCTTAACAAATTACCTACTGTTAGCAAATGTAAAATGTACCTTTAAAAAAAATTGTTAGATGTATTTCCCATACAGATTTATTAGATATTAATAGATGTATTTAATATATTTTAATCTCTAAGATTGAATTGCTTAAATATATTATAAAATATATTATTTTCTTATATTTTACTATAATTTTTTTTATCATTATTTGGTCAGATTTAAATTTTTACCAACATTTTCTGGGAACAAAACATCTCAGCCTATATGCTGAAAATAAAACAAAGCTCCCCAGAAAAAAAACAGTCTTACCCTTCCTTATTTTTTTTTTTACTACAAAAAGTAGTTTAGTTTTCTTTTATGATAGAGATCTACAGGTAATTTCCCAAATGCCTGTTAGTATAGACCTTTAACATCTACAAATATTTTCATTTATCATCTATGCTGATTATGGCTGTGCTTTTATATTACCTAATAATAATAATATTCTTTATTACCAGAATGACATTTGAGTAGCAATGATGTGATTTTAGTGTTAAGGGCACCTTATTTGCTATGAGTATGTGTTGCATGGTGCCGTTCTCCTCTATATTTAGTATACCGCAGAATGGAAGAATTAATGGAGAGGAAAGTAATTTCTTAACTCGCTGGCACGGAATGATGAATGGAGCCCGACTCTCTTGTGAATGAGCTTTAATGCAATTAAAATGTAGAGCTGACTTGCTGCTTTTATCTGTTAGTATTGTAGCCAAATACTGCCTAACTCTGCTGAACCCCTGATCACAGCATGACTTGTTATGATTGGGTCCTTCCATAGCTTCCATAGGGTACCATAAAAAGCTTTTCAGAACATCAAACGTAGCCATTACCATGGACAGAGATCTTCCAGCTGAGTGGTTCTTTTCTGCAATCCAATTACCTGTACTAAAAAAACTCACGAAGAGTGTATTGTCCGAACACATAGGTGCGTATTCCATTAAGGTGTGCACCCCAAAGCTCAAGCACACATGTGCACATACACACGCAAACACACACACACTCTTAAGGCAGCACCGGTCAGAGGGAGATTTTTCCCATCTCCCCGCTGGCACACAAAGCGATAATTGTAATGCGCACGGTGTGATTAGGGTGTGCCCAGGCTCATCCAGCACACCCCCTGCACATGTCCTGTCATGTATTATTCCTGTTGCAATTTAAACCCAGGGTATATTTATTTGACCCTTAAAGCTGAACTCCAGATGAATTTTAAAGACACACATTTTTTCAGTGCACTTGTGTCAATATACAATCCAGTCCGCTAAAAAAATAAAAAGGAAGGGGATCAATCCCCATCCGTCTGGGCGGATCAGACAAGCAGACAGTCAGGTGTAAACGGACAGTCCATTTATTCCTGGTCCCTAAAGAGCAGAGTGGGCTCATTCCATGTCTGATCTGCTGTCAGGAATCTGGGTATGACCAGAAGTGTGTGGACTGACACAGGGAAACGCAGGCTTCAGGTATAGTATAACAATACAATTTATTAAGCCTAACAATACATAAACGCAGTGCAAAACATAACACAGTGCAACAAACCAAACCTCCAATAAACAACCATACATACAACACTAAACGTAGTCGAGCAGGCCGGGTCGGTAGCAAACGGGCAAACAAGGTACCAGGAGCAGGCGGGAGAGTGGTCAGGACTAGCTGAGGCCAGTACAGGCAGAGTTCATGCAGAATCAGGGTAGAAGTAAGCAGGATCAGGATACCGGGGCCAAGCGAAACAGTACAACAAGGCACTGACTGCATGTCTGGCCATTCCTTAAATACACCTCCTGCAATCAGCCTCAGGAGATGGCTGATTGCAGGAGTGAGCTTCTGGTTGTTGAGAGCACCCGCTGGCTAGCCCCGGTACTGCAGCCCACAAGGCAGGTGAGTCCCACCACCATTGGTGAGTCCATTCCTGACATCTGCATAAACTGAGCAGATATGGACCTGTCATCTGCCCACTCTGCTCTGATCAGAAGGGGATCAGTGGACAGATCCCCTGCAGATCAATCCGGAGTCCGTCACATGTGAAAGGGACCTAAATGTTGCTATTTTGTTGAAATGCATTAGAGACAGTAGGAAAGGTGAAATGAAGGTGGTTTGCTAGTTAAAGCAGAACTAAATTCTCTCAATTAACATTTACACAGAAAACGGATAATTTTCCCATGGCACTTTAAATGAGGCATAACATATAGGTACATTGTACATAAATATCAGTTTGTTAAACAATACATGGAAATCTTTTACATGCTTTACATTGGAGAGTTAAAATAACAAGCGGATTCATTATATCTTGCATACATCAGCATAAGGTATGCATGTAGTGGTATAGATATTCCATATAAGTGGATCACACAGCTGGGTTATTAAAAAAGGAGTGCAACCTGTAATTCTTCGCGTTTCATGAATGTTACCTTCATTTCCTCAGGAGTGGATGCCATCAGCATGATAACTGTAAAAAAAAGCTTGATAATTATTGTAAAAATTGTGGTTGCGATGCTACCAAATGGTGACTGTCTAAAGGGTGTGCGACTTGTGGAAGGGTCCATAGCACCCGCACAGGATAACCAAAGAATGGCACAAAACTGATGGAAATTGGAGATCCAAAATCCCACCATAAGCAGACAGACAGGCATGTGTGGGTTAAGGATCACCAACATCAAAAGCCTCAATCCCAAATGAAGAGGAGCATTGATTAACAACGTTTCTTCAGCTGCTTCCTGTATTCTGGCCTAGGCCAAAATTAAGTCATACATCCTTGGAGTCTTCATGAGCATTTTTTTCTTTCATCTGGAGGAGGGGGGAAGGGCTTTCTTAGCTAAACACACTCTCCTCTCTGCATGCCTGTGCTAAAGGCAGCTGGATTACAGGAAGTAAGTGCTACATGAGTCATCTGCCCTTACTCAAGATGGCTGCAGCTAGAAATGCTGGGGGGATGTATTTAAAAGTGATTTCTCAAAAAATAAAACATGTAGCCTGGGATGGATTGGGGAGTTTGTTTTAAATAATGCAAGATTAATTAAATAGTGTTTGTTGGGTCGGATACAATTTAGTTCCATTTTAAAGCATAACTAAAGGAAAAACCTTTTTTTTGGTTTTGTATAGAGTAGAAAGAGATTAGGGCACATGTCGTTTTTTTTTTGCTGCCTGTGCTGCCATTAGGGAGATTCATCTCAGCTTCTGTTTACCATTATCATTGAAACTTAAAGTACAAAAAAAATCAAGAATTATTGGTTGTCCCCAGAGCAGTAACTGAGGAAGAATCTTCCAATGGGGACACTAGTTCTGGTTACCCTGGTGACACTTCGAGGTTGTCTCACTTTGGAGGGGTTTCCTCTCACTTCCTGCTCTGGCAATGGGACAGAAAGTTAAGGGAAATCTCCCCAAATGGGACACAGGTGGAAAAAAACTGACTTAATGAAAAAAAAAGATTTGCCTGTAGTTCTATGTTAATGGTGCAGTGGGTTTTAAATTGTTTCTGAGGGTTTTTAAAATGCATTTTAGGTATCCTGGACCTGTTCTTTTGTGAAACAAAAGGCCTCTCATTAGCTTCGACATTTTATTTTTTCACAGAAAAAAGACAGTAAAAAAAAAAGTAAAAAAAAAAAAAAAAAAGTGATAGTACATAAATAGTCAAATAGACAAAGTAAGAATGAAAAGATAACAACCAAACCCTATGGGCCCATTCACATTATGCCTTAAGGTGCACTGTGTTGGGGAAGCCTATTCATTTTGAATTGGCTTGGCACAGGAAAAACTGACAGACTAATTTTTTTAACACATCCCACAACAATGCAATTACGTTGTGCTGCACTGCCTAGGTTAATTGGGGTGACCTTTAAAATGAATGACACTGCACTATGTATACCGCATTACAACAATGCACAGAATAAACACACATTACTGTGACCCAGCCCTACATGAAATAAATTGAATGACACCAAACACGACAAAAACCCTGCAGTTTAGGTGATATACCTAGTACTTCCATGTATACTGGAGCATGTAACGAACTCCCCTTCCTCCCACAATGCAATACCTGGGTGCCTAAGTGGCCAGTCACATTGGTGAGAGTGAGTGAGAGAGAGCGCTTACCTCTGTGCAAGCTATGACCATTATGGGTAAACTCAGTAATGAGGTATGGAGCAGTTGCTTTGGGGCTGGAATTAAATTGAACTCTTTTTTTTTTTCATTAAAAAAACAACAAAAAACACCTGGTATAGAGAAAAAAAACCTGCATTAAAAAGTATTTTTTCCTCCACTAGATGTCCTTATTCTGCTGGGTTGACTGATGATCGGCATCATTCAACCCACTTACTCTAAGCCCAGACTATCATGGACCTGCCCCCTGTAGGAAGATGGTAGATTAGGTTCCCCTTTAGGGTGCCTCCTCCCTCTGGGAGATGGCTGGGAATCTAGGCAGGTCCTAGGAGAGAGGTGGGGAAGACTGCAGAGGGAGAGAAAAGGCAATATCTATCTGCTGGCTCCTGCTCTCCCCCCTGAGGGAGGGCAGGGTGCCCTGGGGCTCCCCATCCTAGCCCTAAGAGAAGGAGGGACAGTGACTATGGGTCAGTGCAGGCCCAGGAGGGGACTTTGGAAGTTGGGCTGCTCCTCAGTTCCTCTCCTCCTTAGCCAAGGAAGAACATCAGGACTACAGGGACTAAGAGCCTTTTGGAGGAACAAGATCAGCTACTGGTAGCACCTGGGACCAAGAGTCCCTTTACTGTCGTAACTGTGTTGGGGTCTGCCACCCACTGATGTCATATGATTGTTAGAGGCTTTCAAGTAAAGAACATTAACCACATCCAGCCTCGTGGTGCCTTTATTCGATCAGAATGTTGCTTTGAAGAGAGTGAGAGAATTCTACTGATGTTCCCAGCTGTCGGGTCTAGGAAAGGGAAGCAGCATCTGGAACTCCTGGGAGTGAAGGGGCTAAGCCGCACAGCCAGGAGGGTGGACAGGAGGTCGGTCTCTGGCTACCTCCCAAGCAACGGAGAAAGTCGTGGGCAAAGGTATCATATTGCTCAGAATGTCAGCCCACGTTGGGGGTTGGCTCGGCTGCTCACTATGAACATGTGTGATGTAGCCTGCCACCCGCTAACACCCCTCTGTGGCACCATCACACAGATGATGGGCTCAGAGGAACACTGCATTGAATAATGAGCACATATCATTATACAAGTACCATTCAATGAAGCAGTAAGAACCACTATTGCCGAAAAATAGGAAGGACTTTCTCTTTGTGAAACAGCAGAGTGCTGTTAAAACCCAGAGTTCCACTTTAAATAAGTACAGAGCGCTTACTATAAAAGTATAGCTGAAAACCACATAGGTCTCCTGGGCAACTGTTCAGGGACTTGTACTTTAAATAGTCTGAACATCTAAACTGACCATGAATATAGCACATGCATCTGTTATGATAGGTAATTAGAGAAATTAGTTTTTAATACCTGTGATTGGCACACTCATTTGCACTGGCATGTTTCTGTTTCCTATTTGCATAAAACGCTGTATTTAAACAGACCGTGATCCTGGGTTTCCAGGCAACTGGACCAATCTGACATGTTTTGGGGCATATGAACCATAATAGCTGCACTGACTATGTAATTGAGGTCTCACACTTTCCCGGCAACTGCTGATCAAGCGACCATGTCACCCGGTGACATTCAAAGGATGTTAAAGCCTCTTTTCTGCAGACCTGTTCTGCCAGCCGCTGATATAGCCGACGTGGCGCACTTGCACAACTTAATCAGCATGTTTTCTCCTGACAATCAATGGGAGATGCCACCGCTGTGCCTTTAAGCTGGAGATGTGAAAGTTCTGCCAGCTCAGATCGATGTAGAATTCCCCTGGACTGCATGTGTGAGCGGCTCAGGACCTGAGTGATTTCTGTAAAGCGAATCTGTGCCAGCGGACGTTGCCTGTCGGCTTGCTGGCTCTTTAGTCTGTGCGGGGTTTGCAGTGTGATTTATGTATGCAAGCTTCACATCAATACTTGTTTGGTTAAAGCAGGCTTTACAGGTCTACTGACATGTCCATCCTAAGGCCTATGTTACACTATCAATAGCAAGCTTCCATGGTATTGCTTTCTCTATGGCTAAACCAATAAGATATTGCACTGCCACTGCCACTGTGAGCTCTGAGGTAGGGGGTTCAGCTCCCGAAACGCGTCAGCTTATCCGCATCATTAGACACAGCCATTTTGTGACTGTTGTTGTGGACCACACACACGGCTTTTATCATTGGTTTGTGAGTATATATCTATTTGTCTATTCATTAAACACGTGGTATACCACGGTAATGCACAATGAGAGTGCGCCCTTGTCTGTTCTTTTTTTCCAGTGGTTAGATTTCCTGATCTTTGAAGGGCAGCACCTCTTCGTTTGGCATTCTGTCATTTTCCTGGTTTGCATGAGGTTTGGAGTGCTGGTTTTGTTTGTTTATCTTTTGTCACCATTCCATCACTGGTGAGCAAGGTTCTTTGGTATTGCTCCCTCTATGACTGAACCAGTAAGATATTGCACTGCCACCATCCCATCACTGGTGAGCAAGGTTCTATGGTATTGCTCCCTCTATGACTGAACCAGTAAGATATTGCACTGCCACCATCCCATCACTGGTGAGCAAGCTTCTATGGTATTGCTCCCTCTATGACTGAACCAGTAAGTTATTGCACTGCCACCATTCCATCACCGGTGAGCAAGCTTCTATGGTATTGCTCCCTCTATGACTGAACCAGTAAGATATTGCACTGCCACCATCCCATCACTGGTGAGCAAGGTTCTATGGTATTGCTCCCTCTATGACTGAACGAGTAAGATATTGCACTGCCACCATCCCATCATTGGTGAGCAAGGTTCTATGGCATTGCTCCCTCTATGACTGAACCAGTAAGTTATTGCACTGCCACCATTCCATCACCGGTGAGCAAGCTTCTATGGTATTGCTCCCTCTATGACTGAACCAGTAAGATATTGCACTGCCACCATTCCATCACCGGTGAGCAAGCATCTATGGTATTGCTCCCTCTATGACTGAACGAGTAAGATATTGCACTGCCACCATCCCATCACCGGTGAGCAAGGTTCTATGGTATTGCTCCCTCTATGACTGAACCAGTAAGATATTGCACTGCCACCATCCCATCACTGGTGAGCAAGCTCCTATGGTATTGCTCCCTCTATGACTGAACCAGTAAGATATTGCACTGCCACCATCCCATCACTGGTGAGCAAGCTCCTATGGTATTGCTCCCTCTATGACTGAACTAGTAAGATATTGCACTGCCACCATCCCATCACCGGTGAGCAAGGTTCTATGGTATTGCTCCCTCTATGACTGAACCAGTAAGATATTGCACTGCCACCATTCCATCACTGGTGAGAAAGCTTCTTTGGTATTGCTCCCTCTATGACTGAACCAGTAAGATATTGCACTGCCACCATCCCATCACTGGTGAGCAAGGTTCTTTGGTATTGCTCCCTCTATGACTGAACCAGTAAGATATTGCACTGCCACCATCCCATCACCGGTGAGCAAGGTTCTATGGTATTGCTCCCTCTATGACTGAACCAGTAAGATATTGCACTGTCACCATTCCATCACCAGCGAGCAAGCTTCTATGGTATTGCTTCCTCTATGAGTGAACCAGTAAGATATTGCACTGCCACCATTCCATCACCGGTGAGCAAGCTTCTATGGTATTGCTCCCTCTATGATTGAACCAGTAAGACATTGCACTGCCACCATTCCATCACTGGTGAGCAAGGTTCTATGGTATTGCTCCCTCTACGACTGAACCAGTAAGATATTGCACTGCCACCATTCCATCACCGGTGAGCAAGCTTCTATGGTATTGCTCCCTCTATGACTGAACCAGTAAGATATTGCACTGCCACCATCCCATCACTGGTGAGCAAGGTTCTATGGTATTGCTCCCTCTATGACTGAACCAGTAAGATATTGCACTGCCACCATCCCATCACTGGTGAGCAAGGTTCTATGGTACATTACTGTGCTTAAAGCAATTTTTATTCTAGTCATGCAATAGACCTGTCTGATCCCACCTGTAGTACTGCCCTGCTCCAACACGCTTACATGCTTAGTTATAGAGACACTAACATGCATGCTATACATACCTATACATGTTATACTGTACATAACTGTTAACCCTTAACACTTAAAGATCATCTGTCTCTTTGCCAATTCAAGGCAACGTTTCAGGTTCTTTAAAAAAACAAAAACAAAAAAAAGACCCTACCTATAATAATACTATGTACTTCTGGGTATGGAGGAGCATGTGACCTCATCTTCAGGTGAAGTGCTTGGGTCCAAGTGCCCAATAACTAGGCCCATTTTCTGTCAATTGCCAAGTAGGAGGTAGAAGTTAATTCCATGTAACCCA